>NC_065537.1:7470621-8220621 GCF_932294415.1 Quercus robur
TACATTAACAGTGTGACCATAGGGGTTGGCCTTAGTAACTGATGTGCATGTGCGAATATTGTGGAATCAGCTATCATCTAATAGCAAAGATTGATGTCAAAGTTTTGAATTGAAGATTGCAAATGTTATATTCGGTCGTGGATTTGATGTGAGCTTTGAACATTGGTTCTGATGTGATCTACTTGTG
The DNA here is from genome assembly GCF_932294415.1 of Quercus robur. Taxonomy (NCBI): domain Eukaryota; kingdom Viridiplantae; phylum Streptophyta; class Magnoliopsida; order Fagales; family Fagaceae; genus Quercus; species Quercus robur. The sequence goes on from NC_065537.1 coordinate 7,470,809, forward strand.
TTGTTTGGAATAGTTGTTTTAATTTGGGATTGTAATATTTTGGCTTATAAATAAGGTTAGTGGTATTTGCAAAAGTTTGGAGGTTAGTATTTGCAAATGATTTGTGTTTCAGGGATTAATTTTGTTTTAGTGTTTGGATATCATTGTAAATTGTGTTTGTTTTGATAATAAAATTTCTCCTTTATCCAAACGAATAGGTTTGTCAATGGCATGTGTTGTCTGTAAAATGCTTTTAATAGGGCAGTTTGTTGTGCTTGGCCATATCCTTGGCTATATTCGAAAAGTGACTATTATTGAATAAATGAATTGTATTGAATATGGGATCCAGCAAAACTCTTGTATGCGCTCGGCACATGAGATATCTTTTCGGGATTTGGGAATTAAATTTAGTTTGTGTTGTAAATGAATAAGCTCTTGCAAAAATCAACATTTTTTTTATCTCTTTCTAGATAAAATGTTGGCCTTTTCCTTTTAAACAATTATTGTTTTACATTGATAGTGTAATATAAACTAATAATTTATTACATAATGCCAACGAGGAGATTTAGAACTCACTTGGGATAAATCTTAGATTTATTTTTTACTATATAAATGGTTAAATATGTATTGAGGTTTTTAGAAAGTTAAATATTACTCATTTGCTTCTCTTTGGCATTGTCAGAGATCTATAAGTTTTTTATTAGATGATATGTCAGTATTTCAAGGACTCTAATCATTCTCCTTTTTCCTCTCTCTCTTAGTTGATTACCCTCTTGTTTGTTTTTTGTAAGATAGTCTTTCATTCAACAGGCAAAAATGTTGCATCCGCCACTAGTAATATACCAATTTTGCATTATTTAGGAAGACCTAACAACTAAACTTAACAAAGATGCCAAGGACTTGGGGTCAATCGTGCTTTCCCTGCACCTTATATTAGGCTTTCTTGGATAATCCTTGCATTATTTGATAAGAGATAGCTAGACTAACAATAGTTGAAGACTTCGTGACTTTCCACTTTCTACCAACCACGATGACTTTTGCCAACTTTGTTTTTTTGGCGAATTAACCTATATGCTAAATGCGATTCCAGCTTTTAAACATGGTTTTGAAAGCCCAACCATTCATTGAACCATAAAAGGGAGAGGTTCAAGGTATTTGAGATCAAATCGAGGTTGAACTGGGGTCGAACTGTAGTGACATCATAATTAATTTAATAATTATTTAAAATATAAATAATTATATTTAGTAAAAAAACTTAAAAAGACCCCCCCCCCCCTTTTTTGTACTTCCTTGGCCTTTCCAAGGCTTTATTCAATGAAAGTATCAAGTTCGTTTATGTGATTAATATTCCCATGTTATTAATAGTATCATTTCTGATTGAACATAGTTTAATTGTCAATTCCAATCTCAAATTATCACTATAAGGGCAGAACATTGCCTTTAACTTAGATAAACGTTTACTCGAGTGTTAACTCAGCAGCGTAATTAATTCTTATGCAATTGGTAACAAAAAGGAAAACTAACCTTTGTATGGTCAGAAAAATAATAACTAAACTTGAAGATAAACCAATATACCTGAAATATTCAATCCAAAGAGCTGCGTATGACCAAGGTTCCACTCCCAATTGTAATCAGGTGTGAGGAGTTGGCTATAGAGATTTGACATAGTTAGGCCTTTGGATTTGACATAGTTAGGCCTTTGTTCACCACTTAACCATATAAGTAGCATCATCCCACTAAGTGTTAGTGGACCGGGGAGCCCCATAAGACTAAAACTCAATTTGTTATTTAGAGGGGTAGGTAGTATTAACTCATCCAAAATATGTGGTCTGAGGATCCAAACATGACCAAAGTTCTGTTTAACCCTTAGCGAAATATGTAGTATTAATTTACCCAAGATATGTGATCCAAAGAACCAAACATGACCAAGGTTCTGTTTAATACTTAATGAAATATGTAGTATTAATTTACCCAAGGTATGTGGTCCGAGGAACCCGTCATGACCGAGGTTCTGTTTAATACTTAATGAAATATGTGATATTAATTTACCCAAGGTATGTGGTCCGAAAAACCAGGCATGACTAATGTTCTGTTTAATACTTAATGAAATATGTAATATTAATTTATCCAAGGTATGTGGTCCGAGGAACCAAGCATGACCAAGGTTCTGTTTAATACTTAATGAAATATGTGGTATTAATTTACCCAAGGTATATGGTCTGAGAAACCAGGCATGACCAAGATTCTATTTAACATTTAATGAAATATGGAATATTAATTTACCCAAGGTATGTGATATGAGAAACCAAACATGACCGAGATTCTGTTTAACACTTAACAAAATATAGAGTATTAATTTACCCAAGGTATGTGGTCCGAGAAACCAGACATGACCTAGGTTCTATTTAATACTTAACGAAATATGGAGTATTAATTTACCCAAGGTATGTATTCCGAGGAACCAAGCATGACGGAGGTTCTGTTTAATACTTAATGAAATATGTGGTATTAATTTACCTAAGATATGTGGTCCGAGGAACCAGGCATGACCAAGCTTCTGTTTAATACTTAATGAAATATGTACTACCGGAAAGCAACACACATAGTTAAAGAAACGAAAAAGGGCCAAATTTCCTTTTCATTAATAATAGTACTTTTGCATGTTATTTACATTCCACAGGTGTGGTACAACATTTCCATCTAAGTCTTCTAAAAAGTAAGCCCCTATACTAGCCACTGAGGTGATGCGATAGGGCCCTTCCTAATTTGGTCTAAGCTGTCCCCAAGATGGGTTCTTCGCAGTTCCTACTACTTTCCTTAACACCAAGTCAACCAGTATCAGTGGTCTCTCCTTCACACTTGTATCATACCTTTGTTTAAGCTTTTGTTGATAATGTGCCAATTGTACTGTGGCAGCTTCTCTTTGCTCATCTATTAGATCTAAGCTTTTCTCCAATAGCCGATCATTATTGTTCAGATTGAATAAGCTTGTCCTTAATGTTGGAAACTCAGTCTCTAAAGGAATTACTGCCTCAGACCCATATGTCATTGAAAAAGGTGTTTCTTCGGTTGACCAACGAGGAGTAGTCCGATATGTCCAAAGAGCGTGCGTTAATTCTTCCACCCACCTTCCTTTTGCTTCATCTAACCTCTTCTTGAGCCCATTCACTATGACTTTATTGACCGCTTCAGCTTGTCCATTTCCTTGTGGATAAGCTGGAGTTGAATATCGGTTCCTGATGTCTAACTCACAACAGTAAATCCTAGAAGCTTTATTATCAAATTAAAGCTCATTATCCGAGATGAGAGTATGGGGGATGCCAAACCGAGTAACTATGTTTTTCCAAACAAACTTCTTGGCATCTACGTCTCTGATATTAGATGATGGCTCAACTTCCACCCGCTTTGCAAAGTAATCCCATGTTTGATTTCCTGTGGCCTTAGGAAATGGTCCTACAATATCTTGGCCCTATTAAGTAAATGGCCAGGGGCTGGACAAAGGATTGAGTACACCTCCAGGTTGATGAATGTTTGGAGTAAATCTCTGACACTGGTCACACTTTTTTGCATATTCTTGGGCATCTCTCTATATATTCGGCCACCAATACCCCTGAGTAAAAGCTCTATGGGATAAGGATTTGCCCCCAGTGTGACTTTTGCATATCCCTTCACGTAATTCTTCTAGAAGCAATTCCACTACCTAAAGGTGAACACAAAGCAAATAAGGTTTAGAGAAAGAATGTTTGTACAGCTTCTACCCCTCAGACAACCAAAAGTGAGGAGCTTTCCTCCTTATCTTCTCTACCTTCCCCCTATCAAGAGGTAAGGCACCATCCTTAAGGAATAAGACCAACTGATCCATCCAACAAGGTCCGACCCTGATCTGGTGAACCAGAACTTTCTCCTTCTGGTCCTCAGCAGGCTTATGCAAATCTTCAACAAGTATTACTCGAGGTAGATATGTGCCAGAAGAGGTCACAAGGGTTGCTAAAGAGTCAGCATATGTATTCCTACATCTAGGAATTTGTTGTATGGTGAAGAACTCAAAATCTGATTACAAGCACTGAGCTCGACCTAAATACCCTTGCATTCTTAAATCCTTGGCCTCTAATTCTCCTCTTACTTGCCCCACGATGAGCTGGGAATCCGAGAACACTTCGACAACTTTTCCTGCCATTTTTAAAACCATAGCTAGCCTTATCAGTAGAACTTCATACTCAGTTTCATTGTTCGTGGCTGAGAAGCCTAATCTTAAAGATTTTTCAATAGTGATTCCATCCGGGGACACTATTACTAGCCTCACCCCGGATCCCTTTTGATTTGCTGCTCCATCAATATACAACATCTAGGGTGTAAGCCACTGTGGAGAAATTGTCTAAGCTAGCTTTCCCTCTAATCTATGCTCTTCAACCTCTACCCTCATTGGAGGCTTAGTCAACTTAGCCACTAAATCTACAAGAACTTTTCCTTTAACTGAAGTACGTGGCATGTACATTATATCAAAGGCCCCCAAGATTGTCCCCCATTTGGCAACTCTCCCCGTATAATCAACTTTTTGCAATAAAGACTGCAAGGGGAGTTGACTTAGAACTACAATGGTGGGTGCCTGAAAGTAATGGGTGTTAGGACATATGTGTTTCACATGTTAAGAACAGATGTCATGATTCTATGTAATTGGCTTATCCTTTGACAAAACGCACTTTACTTATATTTGGGTAGATTTAGAATGATTTAAATACTTCAAGAAACTTTGTTTCAAGATAAAGTATTAAAACTTTCAAGTCTGTTCAAGAAAACAAGTTCAGAGTGCAAAATTATTAAAGCTCAACAGCTGGCTCGACAACTGCATCTATCGAGCTTAAGGAAGTTGTTCTTTATTCGGTGTGCTTGACACCTGCTCGACAGCTGCTCGACACCTACTATCTGTCGAAATTTAAGATTGTCAGAATTCCAATATGATTTTCTTGGGATTCATGAATGTGTCTTTGGGTTTTCTTTTCTCCTAACCCTAGACATAAAAAAGGATCAGTTTAAGGGCCGTCAAAGTGTTCACAAGTTGCACAAGTTTTGAGCAAACTCTGTTCAAGCAAATTGTGACCGGAGACGAAGTTCTTACCCTAGTTCATTTCTTTCTCTTGAAGAAGTTACTGTGTATGTGCACTGTAAGGTTTTGTGACCAAGCATCTTCTTGATCTTTATCGTGTAGATGAACTGAAGAACTTTGCAACCAACATCCTTCTTAGTTGGTGATTGAAGTCGTATACTGGGATCCGCGCAATTGGTTAGTCATGTACTTGAGAGTCGTGCATCTAAAAGGGGAACTGTCACTATAGAACAAGTCCAATTGGGTATTGGGGTAAGGGTTCAACTGTAGGTTAATAAGGTACTTGGATTCCTTTACTTGTAACTGCTTGTTGTGATAATAGTAGAGTTTCAGGAGTGGTGACTTGAAAATCAACCAGTGGGGGTTTTGTCGTTAGGTTTTCCCCATTCGTAAACAAATCATCGTGTTATTTATTTTCTGCTGCATAATTATTTTATTGGTGATTTGTTTATACTACCACGCGTTTGCATGATAAATTGATTAATTAATAACTTGGCTAATTAATTAATTAATTTCTATCACAATGGGTCATTCAGTTTGTGGCCTATCAATAGGGAAGCTTCCTCATAGTGTGCACCACTACCAAGATGGCCTTTTCGAAAAGCAAGTAGCAAATTTCAACTTCGTGCAGAGATTTACTCGCATAATAGACTGACCTCTGTACTCCTTCCTCCACTCTCACTAGTACTAAGTTGACTGCATGTGAAGCCATAACAATATAAGCGAAGAGGACTTCTTCCCTTTTGAGTCTCGACATAATGGGTGGCCAAGAAAGATAATCCTTCAGCTGTTGGAAGGCAAGAGCACACTCCTCATTCCATTCGAACCCCTTCTATTTGTGCAACAGCTAGAAAAATGGTCTACATCTATTTGTTGACCTAGATATAAATCTGTTAAAGGCAGCCATCATCCCTGTTAGTTTTTGCACTTCCTTCGGATTCTAAGGTGGTTGTAGATCATTAATCACTTTGATTTAATCAAGATTAACCTCAATTCCATGATGCGTGACCATATAACCCAAAAACTTGCTCGGGTTAACACCAAAAGAACACTTAGAAGCATTAAGGCATAACTTGTGCCTCCTCAACACTTTAAAAATATCTCCTTGTCCTTCAAATGCTCAGCGACCACCCTGCTCTTCACAACCATATCATCAATATAAACCTCAATATTCTTGCCTAGTTGGGACTCAAACATTCTTGTCATCATCCTTTGATAGGTAGATCCAACATTCTTCAATTTGAAAGGCATCACCTTATAATGATAATTCCCAATAGGTGTAAGAAAAGCAATCTTCTCCTGGTCGGCCAAAGCTAGTGGAATTTGTTGGTACCCCTGAAAGGCATCCAAAAAGCTCATCTGAGAATGTTCAATGGTAGCATTTACTAATTGGTCTATTTAGGGCATTGGGAAGGGATTCTTAAGGCAAGCTTTGTTTAGATCTGTGAAATCTACACACACCCTCCACTTCCCACTCTTCTTCTTCACAACTATTGTATTGGCCAACCATTATGGGTAAAAAGACTTCCTTTATTACCCTTGCATGCTTGAGCTTCGTTACCTCTTCTTTAACAGCCTCGGCGTGTTCCTTGGATGAGTGCCAAGGTAGTTGCTTCTTTGAGACAACATTTGGATTGACATTAAGGTGACGACATATAAAATTAGGGTCCACTCCAAGAGCTTCATAAGCGCTCCAAGAAAAGATATCCATGTTTTCGAGTAAGAAAGGCAGTAGCTCTTCCTTTTCTTGAAGAGGCAGTTGTACCCTTACTTGAAAAAACTTCTCTATGTCAGTACATATCATCACCCTTTCCAACCCCTCACATTTGGCTTCCTCACCCACAACGCATGAGGGAGTTTCCACATTCATTGGTTACTACAAAGCCCTATCCAAGGACATTAAAGGTTCGCCCCCGGATTGGTGCCTGATAGCAGTGACCAAGCATTACCGTGCCATGGCCTGGCTCCCAACAAGTTCTTCAAATTGCTCCCCAGAGGGGTACTTCACCTTTAGATGCAAAGTTGAAGACGCAGCCTTCATGGCATGAAGCCATGGTCTCGCCAAAATGGCTGTATAAGGTGAATATGCCTCCACCACAATGAAATTCACTTCCACTACTCTAGAACCCATCTGAATAGGCAACTTAACCATACCCTTAAGGACAACTATCTTCCTATCGAATCCCACCAAGGGTGAATTGTAACTGTCCAAATCCTCTGGCTTAACCCCTAGTCCCTTGTATAGATTAGGGTACATGATCTCTGCCCCACTACCCTGATCTACTAAGACTCTCTTCACATCATAACCCCCAATTTGAATCGTTACTACCAACGCATCATCGTGGGGTTGATGAGTTCCAGCCTTATCTTCATCCAATAAACTAAGAGTTGGTCGGGCTTGCATCCTCCCTCGCTTAGCCTTAGGGGTGAGAATTTCTCTGTGCAAGTTTGATACAGACATCACCTCAGATTGATATATACTTGTTCGACCTGGAGCTGCCATAATCACATTGATTGTCCCCAAGGATGGCCGTAGATAGTTCTCCCGATGAGGGGTTGGCCCGATCTTTCCCCCTTGTGCAAATGACTAAGACAAGAACTGCTTTAATTTCTCAGCCTTGACCAACTGCTCTAGAAAATCCTGTAAGGTTTTGCAGTCTTCAATAGTGTGCACACGGTCTTAATGATACTGACAATGCAAACTTTGATTGAACTGAGATGGATGTCCTCCCATTTTATTCGAACATTTAAAGTATAGATCATTCTTTACTTTTTCTAGTATCTGATGCACAGGCTCCCTAAAAACTGTATTAACTACTTGCATGGTGGACTGTCCTCCAAACCCTAGAAAATCCCTTCTCACCGTACTACTGTTGTACCTATCCACCTTGTAATCTCTTCGGTCAGGAGTATTCACTTTGGCCCCTTACTGTTGGTCTTCCTCGACTCGCCTGTACTCATCAATACGATCCATCAACTGGCACATGCTGCATGCAGGCTTTCTAGTTAAAGACTTCCTCAGCTCATGGTCCGTAGGGAGTCCGAACTTGAACATCCTTATGGCCACATCTTTGAAATCTCCATCTATCTCATTAAACATCTCCCAATACCCTTGAGGTAAATTAATTAATTAATTATCCGAGTTAATTAATTAATCCAACTTAACATGCAATCACGTAGTAGCATAAACAAATCACCAAATAAACTAAGTGCAGCAAAAATTAAATTTGATATGGTGATTTGTTTATGAATGGGGAAAACCTCTAAGGCAAAACCCTACCGGATGATTTTTAGGTCACCACTATCTAGAATCCTCTATTATCAAAACAAGTGGTTACAAGTAAAAAGAATCTCAGTACCTAATACCAACTTACAGTTGAACCCTTATCCCAATACCTAATTGGACTTGTAATGTAGCGACAATCTCTCCGTTTAATGCACGAATCACAGTACGTGACTAACACTCCAACTTGAGAAAGATGTTGGCTACAAAGTACTTCAGTTCATCAACATGAAGATCAAAAGCTTCTTAGTCACAAAACCCTAGGCTTACAAATGCAGCAGTTTTCACAAGAGAAAGATGAACTTAGAGCAATATGTCTCCGGTCACAATATGCATATGTGCTTGGAATGACTTGGGCAACCTTGAGACGACTCTAAAATAATCCTTATATATGTCTAGGGTTGTGAGAAAAGAAACCCTACACAAATACTCAAGGATATGCGTGTAATCATATTTGGAAATCCTGATTTCATAATTCTCGACAGATACTGTTGCTGTCAAGCTTCTATCGAGCTTCAAAACTAAATCTCGATAGATTGGATTCTGCTAAGCTTTAATAAGCAGCACATCTTCACTTGTTTCTTGGTCAGACTTTTATGGCTTCAATACTAGACTTGAACATCGGTTCCTTGAAGTACTAAACCATCCTAAATCTACCCAAATACAAATAAAGTGTTTTTTGTCAAAGAATTAGCCAATTACAACAAAAACTACCCTAACAAGTGCGAGGAACAAAATGGATCATATAAGAAGATCTGTCTCGCTCATGTAGAGATGTTCCCTGCTTCACCAAAAGATTGGCATGCACATGAATTTGGTTTTCTCCATATATGGCTAGGATAGACTTGCCATTGTCGACCTAGAAGAGACCTGTAATCCAAAACCAATTCAACTTCCCTTTATTATTGTACATGACTAGATATACAATTGTGAATGTAACTACTGTGACTTACATAACTCCTAAGTGTAGAATTGTCACGAAGTAATAACTCGATAAATCCGAGGTCAAAACTACTGGAAAAAGGGAATTGATTAGCAAATCACAAAAGAACAAAACTAAAATAATAAAGTTTAATCGAAGAGATTTTTGATGGTTTAGTAAAATTAATTTAAATTGAGAGAAGATAATAATATATTAAGGCACTCACAGGAAAAATGGAATTAATTAGCAAACCACAAGAGAATAAAACTAAAATAATAAAGTTTAATTGAAGAGATTTTTGATGGTTTAGTAAAATTAATTTAAATTGAAAGAAGATAACAATATATTAAGGCACAAAGGTTTATGGATCTATACACAACACATCTATTGGTGGTCTTAACAATATTTATTTTATAGCTCAACCAAAATTCATACGAAGGATGATTTTATTTGGATGATTTAACAATAAAAACTCAAGAATGAATTGTTTAAGGTAGTTTCATGAAAATTGATTGATTTTAGGCAAAATAAAACTAGTGAATTAGTTCTCAGGGAATACTAAGCATTTAACGTACCCAAAGTCTATGATAAATATTCAAATAATTATATAGAAATAGACACTTTTCTTGATGAGTAAATCAATCAAAAACAAAAAAGCATAAGCATTAAAACCAATAAATTATTTTTAAGAACATACCAATAAATGGTTTGGTTCACCCCCTTGCCTTAACAAGTCTTCTAGCAAGTTATAACACAAATAAAACTCTAAAAACTGTATAAAAAAAAAAAAATTTACAAAAACCTAAATTATGTTCTATGGCAGCTCCCTCCTGAATTTTGCCCTAAAGAGCTTTTAAATAGGTCAAAGAATCCTATTACAAGTTGAATTTCCGTTTGGAGAAACACTACAAGAAAATGTAGTTTCAGTGACGAATTTTAGTGAGGAAAATTTTTTCCCGGAGCACCTAAGTTTTTTCCCCCAAATGGTCATGTCACTCACGTGGCCTATATATGATGTATTTTTCTGTTCTCTTTAAGTGTGTTATAGTATTAGTCTTTAACTCAAAAAAATAAAATAAAAATACAATAGTATATATATATATATATATATACATTATTTTTTGTTTGTTGGGTAAGTGTTTATGTAGGGGGATAGAACCCTTGAGCTTTTAAAAAAATATGTAAACCAAAAAAAAAAAACTTTTAAAAAATATTGTATACTTTTTATTGATATTATTACTATTATTATAGAATTAGTGGTAATTCCGAAACGGTACACCGGTATTGATCGATATCAAAGTATATCATTTGTCTGGCCAAATAGATAAAGCATCCGGTACGAAATTGACTCCTTTGATTCATATATTAAATTCATGTGTTATTGTAAATTAAAATTTATATTATAGATTAAACAAGTGCAAATATTATACATATTTGCATAAAAATATATAATGTTGTAAACATTTGTTTTTTCTATAATATAATTCTATCTTATCTTGATAATATAATGTAAATTAATAATTTTTTATTATTTTTTTTAGCAATTAATAATATTTCATTGATATAAAAAATACATTTGAAAGATAGTTTTTATTTTTATTTTTTGAACTATTTTAGTCATTTTTTCTATTTATACTAATTTATTATATTTATTTATATTTCAAACAATTTTTAAATTAATTATGATATCATCACAGTTCAACCTCATTTCAACTATAAAAATTTTAAACCCCTTCGTTCTCCGATTCTTTGAACGGTCCGGATTTCAAAAACCATTATATGGGTTTGATAAGATGTGTAGAAGTTGAATGATCATTTGTGTCGTTAAGTAAGTTCTTTCTTGAGAATCTCTATTCAATTTGTATATGCTGTTAGGTCCCTCTAAGTAGAAATTATTAGGACCTAGGTCTCAAGTAGTCCCAACCAATAATAAAAGGCCACACATTTAAAACAACTCTAATTCAACTTCCTAAATGAAAAAATGAAACAAAACCACATAAATTTAACTCTAGTTTTTTTCTTTTTTTTAAAAAAAGAATTAATTGGAAAAACACAAATAAATTTAATTTATATAAATGCAAGATTCAAAAACTTGAAATAACTTTGAAATCCAAAAGTTCAATCTCATTGGTTCGTATTTAGTTTTAGTGACCTTAAGTCTCTCCATAGAGGTCGTTTTCTCTCAAAACTCTAGATTAGTTTCCTTCTTCCACTCCACAACCATGACTGATCTATCTCAAACTTTTATGGCAAAGAATATGGCCGATGAGTACAGGTGCTTACGCGGTCCATAGATGTGTATTTTTAAAAAAATGATGAAAATGAAGGCCTAATGAATTCTCGACAAAGTTGTAGAGCAATTTTTTTCTTTTTCATCAAGATTTTATTCTTCTGTGTGCTGTTTCCCCCCCCCCCCCCCCCCAAAATAACTATTTAACCACTGACTTTCTTTTTGAATTTATTTTTACATTTACAGTGGCCTTGGTAACTGACGGGCATGTGCGAATCTTGTGGAATCAGCCATCATCTAATAACAAAGACCGATGTCAAAGTTTTGAATTGAATATTGCAAATGTTATATTCAATCGTGGGTTTGCTGTGAGTTTTGAACATTGGTTTTGATGTGATGTACTTGTATGGTTTGGAGTAGTTGTTTTAATTTGGAATTATAATATTTTGGCTTATAAATAAGGTTAGTGGTATTTGTGGAAGTTTGGAGGTTAGTATTTTGCGCTTGTTTTGATAATAAATCAAACAAATAGGAAAAAGCTTTTCAATGGCATGTGTTGCCTGAAAAATGCTTTTAACAAGGTTGTTTGTTATGCTTGGCCATATCCTTAGCTATATTCGAAAAGTGACTCTCTCATTGAATAAAATGGATTGTATTGAATACGGGATCGAGCAAAACTCTTGTATGCGCTCAGTGCATGAGATATCTTTTCAGCATTTAGGAATTAAAGTTAGTTTGTATTGTAAATGAATAAGTTCTTGCAAAATCAACATTTTTTTTTTTAATCTCTTTCTAGATAAAATGTTGGCTTTTTCCTTTTAAACAATTATTGTTTTACATTGATAGTATAATGTAAATTAATAATTTTCTTTTCATTTTTATGAGTTATTAGAAATTATATAAAAAAAAAAAAAAAAAAAACCTAGTGACGTGGACAACTTTATTTTGAAGTCGCCTTTCTTTCTAAGCATGCCACCCAAGATTGCCAACCAATGGTAACCACCACGTACCGAACTCAACTAAGCCCTGATTATTTTTGGGTCTATCATTTGATTTGGGATTTGGTTGATAGTGAAGTTTTTTTTTTTTTTTTTTGGTGGGTTTTTTTGATGAATTTTTAAATGAAAAATTAGCTTAAAATGGGGGGTTAACAGTATTAGTTTAACAGAATTTAACAAAATGATTATGTAATAGACCCAATTTTGTATTGGGTGCTTCATGGGATACTTTAAGAATTTCTAAACCTCCAAGTTAGACTAGTTAACAATTTGCAACTGACATATTCTCAAAATTAATAGACTACATCTTAAAATTTTGGAAATTTTGATTTTCCATCTTTCAAAATTAAAATTTTTTAGATTGTGACCCTTAAGGTTACACATCATTAGTGAGATTGTTACGTGACAATTAAGTTTAAAGTTAGCGTGTTTAGGGTCAAAAATCATGATTCCAATTTTCAAATCATGATTTTTTGTGTTTAATAAAAGTTTCTAATCATTTTTTTTGGTCCAATAAACATGATTCTTTTCTTCCATGGCCAGAGGTTAGAAGGATGGTATTTTTTTTCTCACCTGATCCAAAGCATAAGAAGTATTTGTGGCTGCTGGAATCAGAACATTTTCCACACCATCGCATACACCCTGAAATGTATTGAAGAAAATTTCCATTTCAAGATTACATGTAGATAAGTGGAAGGAAACAATTAATAATAATGCCATGTATTTACTATTTAATAAAATATAAAGTTATTATGAACAACATTGCAAACTAGCCTGCCATTTTAAGGCCAACAAGGAAATGGCTGTTCATCTTCTCATCTATTGTATGTTAATGATTCCCTTTAAAATAAAATAAAATAAAATAAAATAATTAATAAAAAAATCACAAATAATAGCACAACCCAGTACATGGGATGTATACAACAGGAATATAACAACAACAACGACAACAAAAAGACCTTAGTCCCTTTCTGTGGTCGACTATAGATCCTCAGTAAATTAATTAGTCAGGGTTGGCTATTGATTCAGTGACCTCATCATTCATTAGTGCAAAGAGATATGGACTAAATATTGATCCTTGATGCAAATATATAGCGATAGAATCTCACTTGTGATATTTCCACTTGTTCTCATACTAGTTATAGCTTTATCAAACACTTAATCAACGTAATATACTTTAGAAGAAAGTCTTTCTTTTCCAAAACCCACTGCATAACCTATCTAGGGACAATATTAATTATATGTTTTCTCTAGGTCAATAAAGACCGTATGAAGATCTTTACAACCTCTATATTTTTTCATTAGACATCTAAGTAAGAAACCGACTTTCATGGTAGACTGTCCTAGCATAAAACCAAATATCTGATATTGTTGTTTTATGTCTTAACCTATGTTCAATCACTCTTTTCCAAAGTTTTAGAGTGTGACTTATAAGTTTAATTTCACAGCAATTTGAATAGTTTTAAATATTATCGTTGTTCTTGCAAATAGGTATTAAAGTAATTCTTCTCCACTCATTAGGCAAATGCAAGAGTAAAAACCAAAAAGAAAAATTGAAACCTAAAATTCAAAAGAAAATATAGCCTTCTTTGGACCACATACATGATTTCAAGTTACTTAAGCTTAAATACCTTAGCTCACCCATATTAAACAAATCAGTTCAAAATTTTCATCAAACCCCTAAATTCTATTTTAAAAGTAGAAAAATGTTCAATGAGATACCATGCAACTCATATCATAAAATGTAAAAAATTCATACCGAACAGAACAGGATAGTAATAAACTAAAATAAAGTTATTGACAAACTACTTGACCCTGATGTTAGTCAATGGTGACTCCAGAAAATTTTTCCAGGGTGTTCCTTAGACAATTTAATAAAAAAAGAAATTCATATATTGACAACAACAACAACAACCAAAAAACACAAATTCATATTTGAACGAAGATTTTCTAAGTTAAAGTTAATACAAATCCGCTTAGAAGATGAAGATGAATCTTTCACAAAAAATAAATCTTAGGTACATGGTTTCTTTATCAAATACTTGTCAATAATAACAAGCAAAATAATAAACAATAAATTATAAATTCATTTGAAATATTAATAAAATTATTAATTATTTTTATTTAATTGTTTAATTATTTTTCTTTACTAACCAGCAATCTAGCACACACCTCACTGTTTCGTTGGTTTTGCACAATGTAAAGAATACAAATACACTGCATCATCCACCTAATTCAACCCACCGTCTAACATAGTTCATTTTTTATTTTTTTATTTTTGTCTTTTAATAATGTGTTGTTCTGGGTGTTGCTTTTAAGTGGACCAGGACCACTACCTCAATCCAATGCCACGGCCCCATTCCCATCCCCCACACAAGTGACAATAGCCAATCAATAGTTAACAAAAATACACAATTACATATTTACATATATACACTTACAAAAAAAGCCAATTTAGCCAAAAGAGAACTAGAGGAAAGCGTAAGTCTAAGTCAGAGCAAAGAAAAAGAGAGATTTCAAAAGACAAAAAAAGAGTCACAAGGACAAGGCAGAGCAGAGATGAGATAAAAGAAAAAGAGAGAGAGAACACTGCTCTCAGTGAGGCTCAGAGCAGAGATGAGATAAAGAAGAGCTGAAATACCTTGATGTTGCCTGAGGTTCTTATCCCAATCTCGCCATCGCGGTGTCGCCAATCTCCGATCTGGGCAAGGGAATCTCTGATCTTGCCGTCGACTGCTCTGGGTGTGGCTGTTGCAGCGTTGCTAAGTCACTTTTGCAGAGGACCTGAGGTTTCCGTTGCCGTTGGTTGTTGTCGTTGAGCTTTTTTTTTTTTTTTTTTTTTTTATAAATGGTTTTGCTTTACTTCCATTTAGAATGAGAGATATATTGCAAGTCAATTCAAGAAAAAGAGATTCATATTATGGCTATGCCAAGTCTCATCTTTTCTCTTGCAAAATAACAAATGTTGATAGCCACTTTGCTTCATGGAGTTGATGACTTGACAAATAATTTGACTCCCATTTTATAAGATAATGCGCACCCGTGAGGACCCAATAACTAGGGCCCTGTTTGGTTATCATTGAGGGTGGATTCATTTTCTCTTTTTATTTTTTATACTCATTTTTTGTTTCACAAATCTTATATTCATTTTCTCTACCTAACCCATTTCATGTTTGGTATTATTTTCTAGTATAGTTTTTGCTTCTTCTTTTTTTTCACTTAATATTTTTCAATTAAAAATTCAACACAATTGAGAGAGAAAATGAATACACCAAAAAATTGTATTTAATTTTTGTATTCAAATCCCATTTTTTGGGATACTAAAATTGAAAACTGAATACAAATATAAAGTCAAATAAGTTTTATAGTGATGAGTTTCACGAAAAACTGAAAATGAATATAAAATACACTCATTTTTTGCTCAAACCAAACAAGACCTAGATTTGGGCATTTTTGTCGTTTTTACTTTTTACTCTTTCTTTTTTTTTTTTTTTTTTTATTATTATTATTTGCATGAGAAGGTAAATTTATTGAAATAAAGGAAAAAACACACAGGTTAAACAAAGACATTACAACAAAACACTGGAGCCAGACTACCAACTACAACCACGAAACAAACTATTCGACAAAAACAGATTGAACTTCCAACTACAAACAACTAAGCATAAGAAATACAACTGGAGATCATTTATTTATCATTTTAACTTTTAACTTACATCCCAACGTTTAATTTGTTTTGTTCGCAAATTTTTGTTAGATATTATGCTTGACAATGATTAATTCAAATTCATTTTACAGTTTGCAATCCTTTGTGAGCGCTTATGAATTTCAATGATTTCAAGATCTAAATTCCCATTATCCATCATTGTTAAATATTTGTTATTTATAGTAGTGGCTTTAGGATTTTTTTTTTTTCCTGAAAATAGTAATTAAGAAACTTAAATTATACTAAAAAAAACTTGAATATTATGACATAAAATAATAAAAAACTTGTAAACACATGAAATTTTACAATTTTTTTTTACTAACAAAATGAAAATGCAAAAAGTTACTAATAGGAGTTAAAAGTTAAAAGTAATAAGAATGTTGAAATAAGAGTAATAAAGTTAGCGAGTATAATCATGGTGAGAGATAGAGAGAGCAACGGATGATAAGCCAAGTCATCAAGAAGAGTAAAGCTTCAGGGATTTCAAGATCTAAGACCGCTGTCATGACAACCCCAAAATTGCTGCCACAACAAACATTGACAATCAACCCTAGCCACGATGACAACCACACAAAAAAAAAAAAGGGCCTAGCAACAACAGCGCCAACAACCCAACCTAGCTACAATAACCATTGTCCCCACTACCACCACCCAAATGTAAACAAAAATGCCCTAATCCAACAATGACAAGTGACAACCATCCAATGAAGAGAGAGCCAAGTAGTGATAGCGAGGAGGCTAGAGAGAGAAGAGTGAATAAACAAATGAAAAAAAAAAATGATATAAATGTTGCTACAGTAACATCTATATTTAGATGTAACAGTGGTATGTTGTAAAATATTTTGAATACTGATTCACCAGATGGAGAGGTTTTTGTGTATTTTGGTGAATGGTGTACTCTATTTACATTTTTTAAAGGACTTTTGCATGTTCTTAATTAGCTAGCTAGGATAAAGTAACTATGATCATCAGAGTCTTTTATTTTCCACAAAAGGTCAACGATGCTTTATAAAAATATAATAAAAAATGGAAAGGTCTATGGGGTATGGACCCATGGCCATGTGCGCTTAAAGCAGTGTGTATTTTTTTTTTTTTTTGGTGGTTAGTCTTTGTCTTTTGAGTAAGACTGAGGGAGTACTCTAGGCCTTTTATTGTTTTAGCAGCGTACCATGAAAAGATAACAAAACAAAACAAAACAAAAGAGCTTCATTAAAAAACAAGACAGAGACACCCACATTGGATGAGCAAGGTTGGTGAAGTTTTGGAATTGGAAAAGTATTTCGTTACAGTAGCTGAGAGTGACTGAGACCACTTACCAAACAATGGACGTGGTCCAAGAAATTAAAAAAGCATGCCTTATGGCTAGTCCTGATGACCACTTACCAAACAATGGGGGTCCAAGAAATTAGGAAAAGTATTTTTTATGGTTGCGCAAATTTAGCGGGTTATTCATATCCAGTAATCAGTAGAATATACTCAAAATAGACCTATGACTAGTTGTCATGACGCCAAGCAGTTCACGTAACAATAACAAAAAAAAAAATCTGTCGAAGCAAATCGGTTGAAGTGGAATCATGAATGGGTGGACACCAAGCAGTTCACGTAACAATAACAAAAAAAAAAAATCTGTCGAAGCAAATCGGTTGAAGTGGAATCATGAATGGGTGGACACCAAGCAGTTCACGTAACAATAACAAAAAAAAAAATCTGTCGAAGCAAATCGGTTGAAGTGGAATCATGAATGGGTGGAAAGGGGGATAAAAGTTAAAAAGTTGAATATACAAGATTAAAGGCATTTTTTTCTCTATGCAAATTACAGATGTAGGCTTTTTTCCTAATCCCTAAATCCAAAACGGTTGGAGTATTTTGTTGCAAATAATTCAACATTATTAGATGCGAAGGGCGCAGCCTGTGAAGGATCGGAAGGACAATTGTCCCTATGGCCCGCCCAAGTGTATGCATGCGAGTATGATAGAAGGTTAACTTATAATATTCACTTTATAATGATTACTCTTATTATCAAACTCAGATACCCATTGAATTTTGGTGTTGATGAGATTTAAACTCTAAATCTTTCATTAATTCGACGACAACAAACTTTATTATTGAACTAATTAAAACACACCAAAATCTCAAATCTCTTAAATAGCTAATATGTTTTTTTAGGCTTATCTTTGTAGGAATAATATGTATAAGAATATCTTTATTTATATATCTATATATATATATAGAGAGAGAGAGAGAGAGAGAGAGAGAGAGAGAGAGAGAGAGAGAGAGAGAGAGAGTTTTACATTTTTTGGATCATTGATTTATAGATCTAAAAGGTAAAAATAAAAATTCAAGGGAGTCATAATTTCTCTATAGAAATTAAAAATTAAGGCATTAAAACACTTCTTATGAAAAATAAAAAATAAAAAACAACATTAACTCTCAACTCTCTAGCTCATCATATCTATCCAGTTTATGTAAAGAAATTTGGGGTTAGCTCGGCAAATTTGTGTTTCGTGTTCTAAAGTGATTTGCCTTTAGATATATTAGTTGGGTATACAATTTAACAATTGTATAATTAGAGGTTGTTATTTTTGTCATGTGATGTTGATGCCTTCAGTGCTTGCTGCTCGTCATTGGTGATGCCACGATTCACTGGTGGCAACAAATTAATGACAAAGGCATATCAAACACTCATAACATAAAATATGCAACAAACAGATGATGATGGGTAGTGGTGGAGAGTTGAAGTCTTGAAGATGATGGTGGAGTGTGGAGAATTAATTTAAGTAAAATTAGTTGACATGGCAAATAATAACACTATGACGTGTAGGGTTAAGTGTTTTACTCCTAGTATAAAAGAAAAAACCTTAACCACGTTTTTAAAAAGTCTCTGGAGAGTTTTGTGTTTTCTCTCGTGTGAGATTTGAGAGGTATTTATCTTAAAACACGTGAAAAGCTCTACCAAAGTCTAGATCTAAAATCAAGTTATGGTGGTGATTCAGTTGTTGCGCAAAGATCCTTCAAAGTACGAAACCTTTGAGTGGAGTCTCAAAATCACAAGTAGGAGAACTTGTGTTTGGTGCAAATTCAAGGAAAAAAGTATTCCATGGACTCGGAGCTGTCACGTGGTCGTAATAGTAAGTTTTCTACTCGAAGTAACATTAGGATGTTAGTAGTCTAAGTCCATTTGTAAAACTTCAATTCTTTCATAGTGGATCTGTTTTCACCTTGAGGATAACTAGGTCAAATCATTTCCAGATTTTTTACTGGTTTGGTTTTCTTAGGTCATCAGATCTTTGTGTTATTTACTTTTCGCATTATATCTATTTTGCTCATAATTGTTTAACCTAGACTTGAATAACTAAATTGTTAATCAAGTTGGCTTAATTTTAGGTTAAACATATTATGTTAAGGGGTCTAAAAATCTAACATATTTTTTATATATATAATATTTTTTTTAATGTTTTTTTATTTAACTCCTTTAATAAAAATTTCCCCCATGTTGTCCCCCTTTCACTCCATCACCACGAAATAACAACATATGGCCTGCACGAAGTGAACCACAATCAGTATCCGTGTGGTTCGTGCTGGGGTGGATCTTGGCTCTAATAATAGGAATTAGCTTAATCGCATGGACGATTTACATTTGCCGCCTAAAAATAATAGGGCCGAAAGGGGACAAAGGGGACCAAGGGGAACAAGGGAAGCAAGGGCCTAAAGGGGACAAAGGGGACAAAGGGGACAAAGGTGACAAAGGCGAGAAGGGGCCGCCAGGGGAGAAGGGGCCGAAAGGGGAGAAAGGGGATCCAGGCTGCAAGTGCCGCCACGGCTGCGGCGAGTGCAATTGTTAGCTACAAGGAAAAGATAACAGTAATTTTTTTTCCTATTTGTTTGGATTTTTATATGTTTCTTTTTCCCCCCAGTTTTACCCATTTGGTTCGGTCTGAGTATTTTGGTGTTAAGAGTTTCTGTAATGGCGCCCTTTTTTTTTTTTTTTTTTTTTTAGTGCCTGTTTAGTATACTGTTAAACACGTGTTTTTATATTTTCACACACTTTTCATATCTCTAAAAAATACAAATAATACTAGAAAAACCCACCCTGTACCGTGCGAACCGCAATTGAACTGCCCGGTTTGAGAGCCGTGGCCGGTCTCACGGGTTAGGCTGAAGCTAGAAAAAAAAAGATGCGTTGACGTTATGCTATTTTCTCCGTTGAACTCTGGCTTTTTATCTCTCATCCTTGCCACAAATCTGAAAATGCAATCCCAAAACACACCAAGTCCACAAAATAAAATAGAAATGAAAAGCACAAACCTTATCTTTACCCTACTTCTTCTGCATTTTCCAGTTTTCCTTCTTCTCCAATCTTCTGTGTTTGCTTTCTGCGTTTATTCTTCTTGCTTGTTTGGGTTTCCTTTCTTCTTCTGTCACTGGTACCCAAAGCGGCAAAACCAAAAGAAATCAAAAGCCAGCCTAAGATCTTTTTTTTTTTTTTCTTTTTCCAATAAAGTAGTCTACCATTATGGTAGACACTACCCCTTCCCAATGAAAAGGTTGGACATGTAGCCATGTTTCCACCATTCATTTGCTTTTAGATTTTTTTGAACCATTTTCATTTAATTGCATTTTTATAAGACAGTTAAATATCTAATTGCATTATTTATTGGTACTACAAACCCACGAATTCATATCAATGGAGTTGTTCCTCAAAAAAAAAAAAAAAAAAAAAATATATATATATATATATATATATATATATATATATCAATCGAGTTGATTTCGTATCGTACCGAAACCTTGGTCGGTACAGGAACGCTAGTATTTCATTCCGGTTTAAATACCGACCGTACCAGAGTCATTCCGACAATATCAAAGCGAATACTGGATTTCGGCCAGAAAATGGATCCCGGGCTCAAATAAAAAACTACATTGTTTTGTTGTAGATTTCTAAGACATTGAAGGTCTTTGAAGAAGCATAAAAATAGAATAAAAATTGAAGGTCTTTGAAAATTTTCTTCACCTGTCGTTGCAGATCGATCAGGCTACTGCTTCTTCTCATTTCTCTGATGCTACCTCATGAACTTCTTCTCCTTCTTTTACTTCTAGCAAGTTCGTTCTTCCCCACCTTTTCTTTTTCTTTGTTTTACCCGGTTGTGAATCTCAGTGCAAAATTTTGAAACTTGTGGTCAGTTATGTGAAGTGAAAAAGACAAGTCTTCAAGTTCACTTTTAACCCACCCAAATGGTCATGTCACTCACGTGGCCTATATATGATGTATTTTTCTGTTATCTTTAACTGTGTTATAGTATTAGTCTTTAACTCAAAAAAATAAAATAAAAATACAATAGTGTATATATATATATATTATTTTTTGTTTGCTGGGTAAGTGTTTATGTAGGGGATAGAACCCTTGAGCTTTTTAAAAAATATGTAAATAAAAAAAAAACTTTTAAAAATATTGTATACTTTTTATTGATATTATTACTATTATTATAGAATTAGTGATAATTCCGAAACGGTACACCGGTATTGATCGATATCAAAGTATATCATTCGTCTGGCCAAATTGATAAAGCATCCGGTACGAAATTGACTCCCTTGATTCATATATTAAATTCATGTGTTATTGTAAATTAAAATTTATATTATAGATTAAACAAGTGCAAATATTATACATATTTTCATAAAAATATATAATGTTGTAAACATTTGTTTTTTCTATAATATAATTCTATCTTATCTTGATAATATAATGTAAATTAATAATTTTTTATTTTTTTTTTTAACAATTAATAATATTTCGTTGATATAAAAAATACATTTGAAAGATAGTTTTTATTTTTATTTTTTGAACTATTTTAGTCATTTTTTCTATTTATACTAATTTATTATATTTATTTATATTTCAAATAATTTTTAAATTAATTATGATATCATCACAGTTCAACCTCATTTCAACTATAAAAATTTTAAACCCCTTCGTTCTCCGATTCTTCGAACGGTCCGGATTTCAAAAACCATTATATGGGTTTGATAAGATGTGTAGAAGTTGAATGATCTTTTGTGTCATTAAGTAAGTTCTTTCTTGAGAATCTCTATTCAATTTGTATATGTTGTTAGGTCCCTTTAAGTAGAATTATTAGGACCTAGGTCTCAAGTAGTCCCAACCAATAATAAAAGGCCACACATTTAAAACAACTCTAATTCAACTTCCTAAATGAAAAAATGAAACAAAACCACATAAATTTAACTCTAGTTTTTTTCTTTTAAAAAAAAAGAATTAATTGGAAAAACACAAATAAATTTAATTTATATAAATGCAAGATTCAAAAACTTGAACTAACTTTGAAATCCAAAAGTTCAATCTCATTGGTTCGTATTTAGTTTTAGTGACCTTAAGTCTCTCCATAGAGGTCTTTTTCTCTCAAAACTCTAGATTAGTTTCCTTCTTCCACTCCACAACCATGACTGATCTATCTAACTTATGGCAAAGAATATGGCCGATGAGTACAGGTGCTTATGCGGTCCATAGATGTGTATTTTTTTAAAAAAATGATGAAAATGAAGGCATAATGAATTCTCGACAAAGTTGTAGAGCAATTTTTTTCTTTTTCATCAAGCTTTTATTCTTCTGTGTACTGTTTCCCCCCCCCCCCCCCCCCAAAATAACTATTTAACCACTGACTTTCTTTTTGAATTTATTTTTACATTTACAGTGGCCTTGGTAACTGACGGGCATGTGCGAATCTTGTGGAATCAGCCATCATCTAATAACAAAGACTGATGTCAAAGTTTTGAATTGAATATTGCAAATGTTATATTCAATCGTGGGTTTGCTGTGAGCTTTGAACATTGGTTTTGATGTGATGTACTTGTATGGTTTGGAATAGTTGTTTTAATTTGGAATTATAATATTTTGGCTTATAAATAAGGTTAGTGGTATTTGTGGAAGTTTGGAGGTTAGTATTTTGCGCTTGTTTTGATAATAAATCAAACAAAGAGGAAAAAGCTTTTCAATGGCATGTGTTGCTTGAAAAATGCTTTTAACAAGGTTGTTTGTTATGCTTGGCCATATCCTTAGCTATATTCGAAAAGTGACTCTCTCATTGAATAAAATGGATTGTATTGAATACGGGATCGAGCAAAACTCTTGTATGCGCTCAGTGCATGAGATATCTTTTCGGCATTTAGGAATTAAAGTTAGTTTGTATTGTAAATGAATAAGTTCTTGCAAAATCAACATTTTTTTTTTTTAATCTCTTTCTAGATAAAATGTTGGCCTTTTCCTTTTAAACAATTATTGTTTTACATTGATAGTATAATGTAAATTAATAATTTTCTTTTCATTTTTATGAGTTATTAGAAATTATATAATAATAAAAAACTAGTGATGTTGACAACTTTATTTTGAAGTCGCCTTTCTTTCTAAGCATGCCACCCAAGATTGCCAACCAATGGTAACCACCACGTACCGAACTCAACTAAGCCCGGATTATTTTTGGGTCTATCATTTGATTTGGGATTTGGTTGATTGTGAAGTTTTTTTTTTTTTTTTTTTGGGTGGGTTTTTTTGATGAATTTTTAAATGAAAAATTAGCTTAAAATGGGGGGTTAACAGTATTAGTTTAACAGAATTTAACAAAATGATTATGTAATAGACCCAATTTTGTATTGGGTGCTTCATGGGATACTTTAAGAATTTCTAAACCTCCAAGTTAGACTAGTTAACAATTTGCAACTGAAATATTCTCAAAATTAATAGACTACATCTTAAAATTTTGGAAATTTTGATTTTCCATCTTTCAAAATTAAAATTTTTTAGATTGTGACCCTTAAGGTTACACATCATTAGTGAGATTGTTACGTGACAATTAAGTTTAAAGTTAGCGTGTTTAGGGTCAAAAATCACGATTCCAATTTTCAAATCATGATTTTTTGTGTTTAATAAAAGTTTCTAATCATTTTTTTTGGTCCAATAAACATGATTCTTTTCTTCCATGGCCAGAGGTTAGAAGGATGGTATTTTTTTTCTCACCTGATCCAAAGCATAAGGAGTATTTGTGGCTGCTAGAATCAGAACATTTTCCACACCGTCGCATACACCCTGAAATGTATTGAAGAAAATTTCCATTTCAAGATTACATGTAGATAAGTGGAAGGAAACAATTAATGATAATGCCATGTATTTACTATTTAATAAAATATAAAGTTATTATGAACAGCATTGCAAACTAGCCTGCCATTTTAAGGCCAACAAGGAAATGGCTGTTCATCTTCTCATCTTCTTATCAAACACTTAATCAACGTAATATACTTTAGAAGAAAGTATTTCTTTTCCAAAACCCACTGCATAACCTATCTAGGGACAGTATTAATTATATGTTTTCTCTAGGTCAATAAAGACCATATGAAGATCTTTACAACCTCTATATTTTTTCATTAGACATCTAAGTAGGAAACAGACTTTCATGGTAGACTGTCCTAGCATAAAACCAAATCTCTGATATTGTTGTTTTATGTCTTAACCTATGTTCAATCACTCTTTTCCAAAGTTTTAGAGTGTGACTTATAAGTTTAATTTCACAGCAATTTGAATAGTTTTAAATATTATCGTTGTTCTTGCAAATAGGTATTAAAGTAATTCTTCTCCACTCATTAGGCAAATGCAAGAGTAAAAACCAAAAAGAAAAATTGAAACCTAAAATTCAAAAGAAAATATAGCCTTCTTTGGACCACATACATGATTTCAAGTTACTTAAGCTTAAATACCTTAGCTCACCCATATTAAACAAATCAGTTCAAAATTTTCATCAAACCCCTAAATTCTATTTTAAAAGTAGAAAAATGTTCAATGAGATACCGTGCAACTCATATCATAAAATGTAAAAAATTCATACCGAACAGAACAGGATAGTAATAAACTAAAATAAAGTTATTGACAAACTACTTGACCCCGATGTTAGTCAGTGGCGACTCCAAAAAATTTTTCCAGGGTGTTCCTTAGACAATTTAATAAAAAAAGAAATTCATATATTGACACCAACAACAACCAAAAAACACAAATTCATATTTGAATGAAGATTTTCTAAGTTAAAGTTAATACAAATCCGCTTAGAAGATGAAGATGAATCTTTCACAAAAAATAAATCTTAGGTACATGGTTTCTTTATCAAATATTTGTCAATAATAACTAGCAAAATAATAAACAATAAATTATAAATTCATTTGAAATATTAATAAAATTATTAATTATTAATTATTTTTATTTAATTGTTTAATTATTTTTCTTTACTAACCACTAGCAATCTAGCACACACCTCACTGTTTAGTTGGTTTTGCACAATGTAAAGAATACAAATACACTGCATCATCCACCTAATTCAACCCACTGTCTAACATAGTTCATTTTTTATTTTTTTATTTTTGTCTTTTAATAATGTGTTGTTTTGGGTGTTGCTTTTAAGTGGACCAGGACCACTACCTCAATCCAATGCCACAATCCCATTCCCATCCCCCACACAAGAGACAATTGCCAATCAATAGTTAACAGAAATACACAATTACATATTTACATATATACACTTACACAAAAAGCCAATTTAGCCAAAAGAGAACTAGAGGAAAGCATAAGTCTAAGTTAGAGCAAAGAAAAAGAGAGATTTCAAAAGACAAAAAAAGAGTCACAAGGACAAGGCAGAGCAGAGATGAGATAAAAGAAAAAGACAGAGAGAACACCGCTCTCAGTGAGGCTCAGAGCAAAGATGAGATAAAGAAGAGCTGAAATACCTTGATGTTGCTTGAGGTTCTTATCCCAATCTCGCCATCGCGGTGTCGTCAATCTCCGATCTGGGCAAGGGAATCTCTAATCTTGCCGTCGACTGCTCTAGGTGTGGCTGTTGCAACGTTGCTAAGTCGCTTTTGCAGAGGACCTGAGTAAAAGTTCAAATATGTGTATAAACACCCTTGAACGTTTAGACCCCCAAATACAAAATAACAAATTCAAGCTTTATGACAAACAACTAGTGTGCGGAAAATAAACATAAACTATAAACAAAATTGGAAATCAATCTAAGCCTATTATAAATCACATCCACAATAGAAAATAAAAGGTAAAGATAAAGGGAAGAGAGATGCAAACACAAGGACAACACGAGATGTGTTATCGAAGAGGAAACCGAAGCCCTCGGCGTAAAACCTCTCCGCCGCCCTCCAAGCGGTCAATAATCCATTAGAAAATGTAGTTGGGATACATGAACAGCAATAGACCCTCCAAGCCTAATCTACCTGATGTACCTAAGCCCTCCAAGCTTCTTGCTCCAACGAGGTTGCGCCGAACCTTTTTCTTTTCTAACTTACCGGATTCCGCTATAATCCATAGCATCCGCCATCCTTAGCATCTTCCAATGTTTCCCAAAGCTCCGAAAGCACTCAACACTCTAAATGGGTGTGGGTAGTGTTTAGATAGAAATCTCCTCTCAATAGGTATGACAATGAGAGAGGGAATGAGAAGAGACTACAAAGATTTCTCTCTAAGAATGAGTAGCTCTCTCTAATTGGGTGGGTGTTTTTAAGAAACCTCTCTTAGGGTTTTTCTTTCTGAATAGCCACACCTATTTTGTGGGAATGAGGGGTATTTATACTGGTGTGATCATGGAATGCGAAGAGTCAGTTTTTCCTAAAACAGGGTTAGCTGGCGACTTGACCTCGCGACTTAACTGAGTCGCGAGTTCAAGCCGCGAGCTAGCTAAATGGCCAGTCTGAATTTTTGTCATGTAGTGCTCCAGCTGGCATGACTGTTCAGCTCCCCTGCATGCTCTGCGCGTGTGCAACTTTTGGCGGCTTGCAAGCCGCGAGCCTCCCGTGAGTCCTAGCCGCGAGTCTTTGCTTCACTGCACTGTCTTGAGCATTTCTTCACACTCTCTCACACACTACCCTTACATGATTCCCACCTAAATACAGGGTTTCTAAGTGCTGTATTACAAGCAAAGTTGTCATGGAATAAAGCCAACACATGGTTGATTAAATTCAACCTTACACTGAGGTTTCCATTGCCGTTTGTTGTTGTCGTTGAGCTTTTTTTTTTTTCTTTTTTTTTTTTTTTTTTTTTTTTTTAATATATAAATGGTTTTGCTTTACTTGATGAATCTGTTGCTCATGCTCTGGTTTCTTTAGAACAAATGAATTTTTTTTCTTTCTGAGGGTGTTCCTAATTTTTTTTTTTTTAAGGGTAAACAAATAAAAAAATTTTAATTATTATATATAATTTTTTTTTCAGGTCAGGGTGTTCCTGGGAACACCCTAGCCTAAATGTGGCGTCGCCACTGATGTTAGTCGAAGCATGTCAATTATAATATATAAAAATGAAGCTTGTAACAAGTCACTCTAAATCTATTTCCAGGGAAAACAAAATACCTGCATATGTACAAGACATTCTGATTTGATTCTTCGAGATAGTTCATTTTCATGGATTTCACCTCTTCAACCACTTAAGGAATCAATTTCGTCAATAAAAATAATGGACGGAGCTTTTTTACGAGCCTTTTGAAAAAATATCTGAGACTTGCTTCAGTCTCTCCCATCCATTTAGACACAATGTCCGATGGAGAAACACTGTGCATACACAGTACACATGTAACTGGGTTGGCAACCTTCCATCTATATAAAATCATTAGAAAGTAAACACATTTACATCTATGGAAAATCTATACATGAGTTGTAATAAATGCACCAGAAAATAACTGGTTGGAAGAAGTAGAGAGCAAAATAATCGGAGATATGAATCAATTGAAGCATAATGGCGTAAATGATGAATTCAGGAATTCAACACAGTCCAGTAACGTGATAATTGCAATGAAAAAGCTTATGAAATCAGCCAAAGACCCAACCATATGAAGCATGAAAACTACATATCAACAATATAAAATACTAGTCGCTAACCCATGCGATGCACGGGAAAGCTATTGACTACAGAAAAAAAAAAAAAAAAAAAAATCCAATAATGAGTAAAGAATTTAAATTTACAACTTTTTGCCACAACTTTGACGTAGTAGTAGTAGAATGTTGCTTATGCACTAAAAATTATTTATAATAAAATCTAAGAAATTTAGAAATAGAATATTGGGTTAATAATATGCATATTATAGACATTTTGCTAGTTAGTATTTAAAAAAAAAATGAAGAAATACTTAACTTCTATGCTTTTCTCAATCCTACTTAGTTGTAGTGATAACAATATAGACAATTCAAATATTAAAATTATAACACCTAATTCCATTATCTTTTATGTTGAATCCAAACAAATAATCAATCAACCAAAAATTGTAGCTTTAATTAAGAAAACAAAAAATCACATGAACCCAAATAAAAAGTATTTAAGGTAAAGAATTAAGATCAACTTACTGAGATGTAAATACCAAAAACCCCAAGACTTAAAACTTCCAAATTTATAGAATCCCCAAATTCTACTTCAAAACCAAATAAAACCCTTCAAATTCAACAATTTTATATATAACATACCAAATAAAAATTTATCCCTAGGCTGAAAGACATAGGTTGTAGTTTTGATTTTTCTCCAAAAAAATAGAGATGCTTCATATGCCATATACAATATAAAATAATTCGTAGAAATTTCAAACCAAAAACCAAACCCACGAAAACAATGTCAATATAAATATGGAGATTAACCCAAATACTCAAAAGAAAATCAATTCTAAATATAACAAAAGAATAAGATAGAAAGAAAAACTCAGGCACATACGAAAGCAAATAAAAAATTCGACATAAAAGATAAAATTAATTAATAACAATATAAACAAATATCCACATATGTTGAATTGAAATTCAATAATAATAACAATATAAACAAATTCGAAACACATACCCACGGTGGTAGACTTGGCTTGGCAGTAGGCTGAGGGGTTGTAGTGGCCTGAGGGTTTGTTTTCTCCATAATTGTTCCATCGAAACCACAACAGTACACTCACAGTATAATTCACAACCAAACATGGTCAACCAATAAATAAAGTTCACGAATAGACAAACTTTCATGAAATCTCTTTGCATAAAAAAACTCATAAATAAATAAATATATATATATATATATATATATATATATATACACACACATACATACCAGTATATGATCTCCCGTGAACAGCATGACCCATGTTCTCCAACACACTTCTGTACAAACCCCCAGCCCCAAAGAACCCAGGGAAGCAAACCCACCTCGAATCTGAGTCTGAGCCCACCATATCATCATCCACCTCCTTGTTCTTTATTATCTTATTATTTTCTTGAACCAGCTCATCAAACTGCTCTCTCAGCCTCTCGAGACTTGCCTCCAAACTCTGGAACCGATCCATTAGAGCTTGGTACAGAGCAATTTCTGATTTATCTCCAGCCATGGAGGTCCCCTGGACATGTTAAGTTTGGAGTTTGGACTGAGGGTTTGTTTTCTCCGTCTAGTTTATATATATATATATATATATATATATGATAATGATGAGTTTGAGTTTAAGTCGAACTGGTTAGAGAGATAGAGTTTTACTCCTTGTTAAACAAAAATAATTTTATTTAAAAATAATAATAATGATTTATTTTTTAAATATTGTACTGACGTGGAAAATTGTGGGAGCTTCAAAGGCTTCGGTATATAGATAAGAACTCAAGTTCACATTTGCTAAAACTCAATATTTTAGATTTCAGCAAGAATATTTAATCTATTAAATCTAAAGTTCAATATTTTGGAATGCACTGAACCGACCAAACCGAACCAAAATATATTATTATATTATATTTTATATTAAAGATATAATATAAAGTTTGTAAATATTTGACCTTTGGGCCTCTGACTTATTATATATGCTTTGCGTTGGGCCTCCCTTGGTTTATATATACTTTGGGCCTCCATCTTATTTTAAAACAATTGGGCCTTTTTTGTTTATATGATCAAACATCAATCATCAAATTAATCCGACCCTAGCTTAATGGCTTTTCTGCCTTTTCATTTTATCTTTTTAAACACAGCATTTTAAAACCCATTAGATTAATTAAACTAAGTAAATATCTAATTAAACTAAAACTACTTAGACTATAAAAGCAAAAGTTAGAAACCCTAACCTACATACCCCTCACTTTTCACTCTCACACTTTCCATTCTCACGTTTAGAGTCTTCAGATAGCCTCCACTGCACACTACACACTCCCTCTCATGCCAAATTTGCCTTTGTTGTCACCTCCACACACCACCCTCCCCACACCGGCTTCATCATCAGCTTCTCATCTCTGATTTCACAGTGATTCTCTTTTCAAAATCTCGATACGCTCTCTCTGTTTTGTGTTTTGGGTTTTGTTTAATACTGAATCAATAAAGTTAGGGCTTTGAAAATAGTGAATCTTTGTTTTTTAGTAACAACATAAGATCAAGATGTTTATTTTTTCAAGTTTTATATGCAAATAAAGTTAGGGTTTTGAAAAAATGGGTAACCCATGTGCTTGGTTGCTTGTGCTAGTTGGTTTCTTTATTAAAGTTAGCTGATTGCCTTTGTCTCATGTGCTCTTTGAAAATCTCGATAACCCTCTCTTTGTTTTGTCTTTTGGGTTTAGTTTAATACTGAATCAATAAAGTTAGGATTTTTAAAATACTGAATCTTTGTTTTGTAGTAACAACATATGATCAAGATTTTTTTTTTTTTCAAGTTTTATATGCAAATAAAGTTAGGGTTTTGAAAAAATCGATAACCCATGTGCTTGGCTGCTTGTGCTGGTTGGTTTCTTAATTAAAGTTAGCTGATTTCCTTTGAGATCTGATATATAAAGTTAGCTGTTTTTTTATTTATTTATTGTTAATATATTTTTGTTTATTGTTGTTGACATGCTGTGAATCTGTGACTGTGATGTTGAGTTGTTATTTTCTTATTGGTGTACTTATTAATAGTTGTTTGTGATATTGGGGTATTTGTTTATTATTTCCTTGATGTTGATGTGTTTATCATTATCTTATTGACGTGTTTATTGTCGGATTGTTGCTGTATACTAGAGTTCTTCTCATTCCTTTTTCTTTTTCTTTCTTTCTTGTTGACTTGTTATGTTATTGTATACTAGAGAAGAGTGAAGAGTCCTTTTCATTCTTTTTTTATTTTTTATTTTTTTTATTGTAGACTAGACTCATTTTGGCGATAAATTTTTATTTTTTATTTTTTACTTTTTATAGTTGCTGACTTATTATGTTTATTATTGTTTTATTTTATATTGTAGATAAATGAGACAAGAGAAATCCCAGAGGGTCAAGACAATGAAGCGGGTCAAGGGGCAACCAATGTGCATGAAGACAAAGGCAAACCCCCACTCCCAACAAATGCAGGTAATACTGGTAAAAAAAAGATCTATTATTTGGGTTCATTTCACTGTTATTGAAGGGGGGGGGGGGGGGAACCTAGGGTAGCTTGTAACTATTGTGGCACAACCTATGCTTGTGATACTAAGTTGAATGGCACTACAACCATGAGAACTCATATACAATTACAATGTTTGAAATATCCTTATAGGGAAGAAGAAAAAAAAAACCAATCAACCCTAGCATTCAAACCTAAAGAAGAAGGAGAAAGTAGTGGTAAACTTGTGCCTTGGGTGTTTAATTTTGAGGAATGTAAGAAAACACTGGCAGAGATGATTATTCTAGATGAGCTGTCTTTTAGGTTTGTGGAGGGTTTTGGTTTTAGGAAGTTTATGTCTGTTACACAACCTAGGTTCAATCCAATCCCTTGCCGCACAACAATTGCCAAAACTTGCTTTAGGGTATTTTTAGATGAGAAACAAAAGTTGAAAGAAGCCCTAGAAGATCAGCGGGTCTGCCTTACCACAAATACATGGACATCTGTTCAAAATTTGAACTACATGTGTCTCACTACCCATTTTATAAATAATGATTTGAAAGTACACAAGAGGATTCTTAGTTTTTGTTTAGTGGAAAATCATAAGGGTGAAACACTTGGGAAGGCGATTGAATGTGTTTTCTTGATTCAGGGATAGACAAGTAACTAACTATTACAATCGATAATGTTGCCTCTAATAGTGGGCTGATTTCTTTTATTCAAAAAAAGACTAAGCGTAGGAAGGCAACAATTTTAGGGCATAAATACTTGCATGTGAGGTGTAGTGCTCATATCTTGAATTTAATTGTTTGTGAAGGGTTAGCTAAAATGGATGAGACAATAGTAAAGGTGAGGAAATCTGTACGATATGTGAGATCATCTCCACAATTCCCTCGAACTTTTTGTGACTGTTCACTTTCTCTCTCAACTATTCTTACCCAAACACTCTGTGTCTCCATTTTCGAACTCCATTGTTGCTTCATTTTCGTCTCAAAATCATCAAGAAAAGGTATGGGTTTTCTTTCTCACACTCAGTATTTCTTGTTTTTGAGCTTTTTCCCCTTGAATATTTGCTTTGTTTTTCTGATTTGAGTTGGGTTTGTGTTTTGGCTATTGTTCTCTGTTCGTGCTTTGCTAGTAGAAGCTCTTGATTTTTAAGAACTTGTTTAGGTTGCTAGATTTGTTTTTCATCATGTGTCTTTCTCTTTACTTAGAGTTTGTTATCTGTCTTTTACCCATCTTGTCTAATCTCATTTTGATATGTTGTTTCAAAATGATTCATGTTTTGTTAGTTGGGTTTTATTGATTTTATTTTGTGTTTGTTTATCTAGTGTGTGCATCTGTCTTGTGTTCTCTGGATCTTTTTATGCTCATCAAAATATATGTCTCATTGACATATGTTTGTCCTTTGGGTGATGTCAGTCTCTGCTACATTTGTACTCTTCTGCAAAATGTTAGTTGTTCTTGATTATATTCCTTTGGGTGCATTCATCTGTTTTGTTGGTTTAGATTATGTGGTCTTTCCTTTAGTATTGTCTTTATCACTAACAAAATACTGAGTTGTTCTACACATGTATTGTACTTTATTGTTGTGGCTTTTTCTGATTGTTCACAGATGGCTCATTCTTTCCCAAAGAAGAAAACTCCTGCCAAGAAAGCAGAAAAGAGAATGAAAATGGACCCGAATCTGTTTAGGTCTGTTTCCCATTTTGAGAGATACAAGGATTTCTTCTTAAAGGCAGGAATCATACAAGAAAGGTTTGTGGATTTGGGGGATTTAAGAGACACCTTTATCCCTAGTTGTTTTGAGGGGAGAGGATGGGAAAGACTGCTAAGTGATTTCCCAGCTGTATGTGAACCTCTGGTTAGGGAGTTTTACTCCAATGCTGTGATCAGGGAAGATGAGCTGAGCTGCTGGGTTAGAGGTACAGAATTCACCTTAGATGCACATGACATTGATGATGTGCTAGGTCTTGAGGGGCTAGAAGATCATGAGTTTGTCAATTATAAGGATAGGATGCTGTCTATTGAAACTGTACAACAGAGGATAGGTGGACAAAGAGAAGGGAAATGCCTGAATACCACAGCCTTTCCAGTGGACATGAGGTGTCTCACTATTATCATGATGTTTAACCTGTATCCCATAAGGAAGTTGATTAGAATTAACAATGCGAGAGCAATTTTTCTGATGGAGCTCAAGGAAAAGACCTTCATTGATATCAGCTCCCACATATTTGATACTATTGTGGATGAGACTAGAACCACTTCTAGGCCTAAATTGATCTTCCCCAGTCTGCTCATGAGGATTTTCAGAAAGAAGGGTGTTGCAATCCCTCGAGACATCAGTCACATGTCTACACCTTCAGCAATTAACAAACAAACCTTCAAAAGGATAAGTGTTTGTCTTCTAGGTAAAGAAGATGAAGGTGATGAAGGAGAGGGTGTCCCAATGGAGACTGAGGCAGAGGCAGCAGGCCAGGCATCAACTTCAACACCTAGAAGGAGTGGCAAGAGGATTAGAGCATCAACTTCTTTAGCTATACCTCCAGATGCATTTCAGGTCATCCTGGAAAGACTTGATGGACTCAGAGAGGTCCAGACAGTGTAGTCTGAGAGGATGGCAACCATGCAGGATCAGCTTGATATTCTCTCTGCAAAATTTGACAACTTCACCACACATCATGGGCAGTGACCCTTTGGCCATTTCGGTCAACAAGGGGGAGAAATTTTTTAGAAGCAGACCTTGAGAGGGAGCACTATGTTGAGGGGGAGCAGTAAAAAACACTTGCTTATTTTGTTTATGTTTTGGATAATTTGTTGTTATTATGGGTTTGATACACTATGGCTTTGGTTTATGTTTGTTTCTAACTCATAACACATGGATGGTTATTGAAACTTGGTTTACTCTCTCTCTCTCTATATATAAATATATATATTGTTGATGTTTTTCAGTATATATTGTATTTTGTACCCATGTCGCTTTTGTAAGCTTTTAGGGTTTCTTGTAGGTTTTATGGTTTGTACCATGCTTTATGCAGCCTCTATGTTTTTGTTAAATCAGTACTTCTATCTAAATGTCATGCATTTTCTTGTTAAGTACTGTCACTCTTGTGCCCTTGTAGGATTGTTCCTAGATGCATGTACTTTGTGTATTATGCATTGGTTAAGTGTTGGGCATACAAGTAACTTGCATTGTTCTTGTTAGCTTATATGTTCAAGTGTTCATTCCAAGTGTGAATGAGCATTGTGATCACTACCTTGTAGTAATTACTTGTTTGATCAAGCCATGGTTTGTTTCTTAACTTCATCTTTGCTTGATCACTTTATGCCTGTTTCATATGCATTTCATGTTTTCTGCATACAATGATCATGGTGTATTGTTGTGTTTCAGGAGTTTCATGTTCATATGATTCAAGTGCCTCACAGTTTCTAGAATTAGGTGTGAGGGAGTTTTGCTCAACTGTTCCCAACTCACATGTTAAGTCTAGAGTCTGTTTTAGGGTTTTGTCACATAATAGCCAAAGGGGGATATTGTAAGGTTGAATTTAAATAACCAACTTGTTGGTTTTATTTCGTGCCAAATTTGCTTGTATTTCAGTTATTAGTAACCCTATATTTAGGTGGGTTTGTTATAAGGGTAGTGAGTGAGATAGAATGTTGAATGCTCAAGAGTGTGCAAGAAAACAGAGTCTCGCGGCTGGATCTCGCGGGTGACTCGTGGCTACAAGCCGCTAGAAGCAGCACACGTGCCAAGCATACCAGAAGTTGAAGCGTCATGCTAGCTGGAGTACTATAGGACAAAATAGGATAACTGGCCGTTCTGTTATCTCGTGGCTGGATCTCGCAACTCAGTCAAGTCACGAGCCAGCCCTGTTTTGAAAAACCTGACGTTTCACATTCCATTCTCACCCTAGTATAAATACCCCTTATACCCACGAAAGAATGAGAGCTTCCAGAGAGAATTTTGAAAGAAAAACCCTAGAGTAAAACAAGATTAATTCATCAACAATCTTTACATAAGAAACTCTTCAAATTCCTTAACTCTTTTCCTCTCCATTGTT
This sequence comes from Quercus robur, assembly GCF_932294415.1. NCBI lineage: Eukaryota > Viridiplantae > Streptophyta > Magnoliopsida > Fagales > Fagaceae > Quercus > Quercus robur. The sequence goes on from NC_065537.1 coordinate 7,506,457, forward strand.
AAATCCTTGAGAGGCATTTTACCAAAACCTTTTCTCACCATATCCATTACTGTGAGAGGGCTGTTTGGTGTTCTGGGAAACAGTTAGGAATGAACCAATTTACATTGGTTGATGTTATGGTCAAGTAGCGGAATTCGGGAAGCTAGAAAAGAAATAGGTTCGGTGCAACCTCGTTGGAGCAAGAAGCTTGGAGGGCTTAGGTACACTGGGTAGATTAAGCTTGGAGGGTCTATTGCTATTCATGTATCCCGACTACATTTTCTAGTGGATTGTTTACCGCTTAGAGGGCGGCGAAGAGGTTTTACGCCGAGAGCTTCGGTTTCCTCTTCGATAACACATCGTGTGTTGTCCTTGTATTTGCATCTCTCTTCCCTTTATCTTTGTCTTTTATTTTCTGCTGTGGATGTGATTTTAATTGGCATAGATTGTTTACCAATTCTGTATTTAGCTTTTGTTCATGTTCCGTGAAAGTTCAAATATGTGTATAAACACTCTTGAACGTTTAGACCCCCAATTTACAAATTAACCAATTCAAGCTTTATGTCAAACAACTAGTGTGCGGAAAATGAACATAAACTATAATATAGAATTGGAAAAACTATCTAAGCCAAATGAAAATCACAACCCACAACAGATAATAAAAGGCAAAGATAAAAGGGAAGGAAAATGCAAACACAAAGACAACACGCGATGTGTTATCGAAGATGAAACCAAAGCCCTTGACGTAAAACCTCTCCGCCGCCCTCCAAGCGGTAAACAATCCACTAGAAAATGTAGTTGGAATACATAGACAGCAATAGACCCTCCAAGCTTAATCTTCCCAATGCACCTAAGCCCTCCAAGCTTCTTGCTCCAACGAGGTTGCGTCGAACTTTTTTCTTTTCTAGCTTCCCGGATTCCGCTACTAGACCGTAGCATCAACCAATGTAGATTGGTTCCTTCCTAACTGCTTCCCAAAACACCAAATAGCCCTCTTACAGTGATGAATATGGTGAGAACAAGGTTTTGGTAAAATGCCTCTCAAGGGTTTGACAATGGAGAGGAAAAGAGTTGAGGAATTTGAAGAGACTCTAATGTATAGATTGTAGGTGAATCAATCTTGTTTTACTCTAGAGTTTCTCTCTCAAAATTCTCTCTGGAAGCTCTCTTTCAAAACAGGGGTGGCTCGCGGCTTGGCCTCGTGACGTGACTGAGTCGCGAGATAACCGTATGGCCAGTTGTCCTGTTTTGTCCTATAGTGCTCCAGTTAGCATGACTGTTCACCTTCTGGCATGCTTGGCATGTGTGCTGCATCTGGCGGCTTGCAGCCGTGAGTCACCCGCAAGATCAAGGCACGAGTCTCTGTTTTCTTGCACACTCTTGAGCAATCAATACTCTATCTCACTCATTACCCTTACAACAAACCCACTTAAATACAGGGTTACTAAATGCTGAAATACAAGAAAATTTGGCACGAAATAAAGCCAATAAGATGGTTGATTAAATTCAACCTTACATTCCACACATTAATTGTTTGATATAAAGCTTGAATCGGTAATTTGTAAATTGGGGGTCTAAACGTTCAAGGGTGTTTTTACACTATTTGAACTTTCACATAACACATACACACGAAATACAACCCAACTAGAAATCAACTAACTGAAACACCATACTATCAGGACTGCCACACAAGCCACAACTGAGAAGTTAACAACCATTACATACGGTGTACAAAACTCAATAGGAATGTTTGTGCATGTATTATTGTACATATACCCACTTTCCTATTAATAAAAATAGAAAGGTCCATGTCGCATGGGCCTATGCCCCATGTGAATTGGGTTTTTAATATTGCCAATAAGAATTGAGTTTTTGATATATTGTCAATGTGAATTGGGTTTTTGATATTACCAATGTTAATTGGGTTTTTGACAAATAAATTGTCATTGGTTTAAACCATTGCTTTTGATTATAGATTTGAATTCCATTGATAAAATAGCATTGTCATGGACTTGAATCATAGACTTTTGAAATATTGCCAAGGATAAGTAGTCTTGGGTTTTAAAAAGAATAGGATGTGTGCATTGGGCTCGTAAGGCCAGTTTGGGCTTAGCTAAATGATGATCTACAACAAAAGTGGGCTATGATGACAAAAACATTTCGTCACAATATGCCCTTATTTCGTCACGAATACATATGGTGATGAAATGGTGACAAAACAACATTCGTCATCTAAGCTCCGTTACCTTATGTATTGGTGACGAAAATGTTTCGTCACCAAAAAAAAAAGATAGGTGATGAAATTTGTTCGTCACCAATAAAAAATGATAGGTGATGAAAGTTTTTCGTCACCTAATGTTTTCGTCACTAAACCTTACTTTCAGTGACGAAATATTTCATCACCAAATGTATTTTTTTCCAATATCAATAGATTAGGTGAAGTAGTTTTTCGTCACCAATTGTATTTTTTTTTTTTTTTAATTTCAATAGATTAGGTGACGAATTATTTCATCACCAATTTTTGCTTATAGTCAGATATAGTTTATATCATGACCCAATGTAGATAATGAGATATGAAATATTTGTGGGCCAATGGAATGAGAAATATTAATGGAGGCCCAAAATAATTTATGGGTGATATTTTGGTATTTTTTGGTGAATAAATAAATGTGATTAAATAGGATTGGGATATGTGACATGAGTGAAAAAATTGTACCTCAACACCTTGTTTTCTCTTTTGAGCCAACGGCTGGGCTAGACCAAGTTTGGACCCTTTTTTTTTTTTTTTGTCATAGTCCATCTACAATTCCAAAGTCGTGTTTGGGAATGGAGGAGCTGCTAGTTGTCAATGTAAAGGAGTTTGGGTAGTTCAATCAGGCCAGAGAGAGATTGAATCTCATAGTGCTAGTCGGAGTTTGAAACTCTTCAAGCAAAGCCATTTGTGCAAATGGGTGGAAGTAGAGAGTTGTCTCTTGCGTGAGTCTGCCACAGATTGGTCATAGTTGTTGGATCTTGTGTATGTGTTTTCCATGGGGGAAACCATGGAGAGGTGTTGAAGAAGAAAAAGAAGGAGATGGGACTCGGGTTTTATTTTGTTTAGTTCAACAATTTCAAAATTGGAGGAGAAAGAGAGTAATTTTATTGAGTTTTGTACTTGGGAGAGAGATATTTTTTTTAATTATTATTATTTATTTTTAAAATATTATTGAGGTGAAAAATTGTGGGAACAGCAAATCCCATGTGACAAGCTTTAAGGAAGTCAACAAAAAGTAAATGATTTAGGTTTTATAGTATATATATATATATATATATATATATATATATATATAATTAGGTAACGTTTATATAAAAACAAAAAAATTAGCGGCAACACAAAAAATAATAATAAATGAAAAATATAAATGTATGCTGGCTTCAATCATCTGTGTCATTTTTAAACCTATTTGGACTATTATTTGATTTATTATAAAAACAATTTAAATTTGGAAAGAAAAGTGTACAGATGGGATAAGGGAAAGAAAGCTATTTAAATTTGATATGAAAAGTTTTTTCGAGTAGGGGGATAGGGAGGCATATGACAACAAATTATTAAATAGTTATTATTAAAAGAAGGGTTTTGTTAACGGGCACCTTACGGTGCTCATTAACAACAGTTTTTTGCACATCTTTTTTACTTTTTGCAATTTTTTATATTTTTGACAATTATTTAATAATTTTTTTTATCTTTTTTGGCAATTCTTTTAATAACTTTTTGTCCTTGTGGGTTGAAATCAGTTGTGGACATAGCATTTGTTTTTATTAGTACTTTGACATTTTTGTGTGTTTCTTTTGTGAAATATTTTTGAAGCATGAATTTTGATTGAAGAAGAAAAATAATTTGTGTTACCTATAAAAGATGTTAAGAAAATTTGATAATAGAATCTCAATTTTGTTGATAATTTATTTATTTTTCATTAAAATTTATTTATAAATAATAAAGTGTGAAGATGATTATATAATAAATGTTCATAATATTGTTTTTAATTATTACAATTGGAAATGTTTTTTAGTCTACCGTAACTAATGTAACATAAATTTATAAAAGCTACTATTAGTTTTTATTGAACTAATACGTAACAATCAAGGGAAATTACAATCAATAAAAGTGAACTAATATTTCACTTTACGCTTTGTCCCCTAAAAACACACACTATGCGCACACACACAAGTTAAATTGAAATTGTCACTTGAAATCACAATTTCAGTTCAAACTCTGTGTTAAGGTTGTGCGAAATAGATGTGTGTAATAATATAAGCACTACTCTTAAAATAATTTATTTTCTACCCACACTAACTACAACCCATGGCCCAACCCATTGCAACCACCAACTCTAACCTAGCAACAACCCACATTGTTGGCCAAAACCCAAAACCAAATCCACCTCCAACAAAATTGAAATAGCTGACACGACCACCACAAAACCAAAACCACCTCATGGACAACCCTAAGACCGCTTCCATGACAACCCCAAAATTGCTTCCACGACAAACATTGACAATCAACCCTAGCCATGATTAACCACCAAAAACAAGCCTAGCAACACCAACGCCAACAACCCACCCTAGCTACAATAACTGTTGCCCCCATTGCCACCACCCAAATGTAAAATAATGCCCTAATCCAACAATGACAAGTGACAACATAGCGAAGAGGTAAGAGAGAGAAGAGTGAATAAACAAATGAGATTTTTTTTGAGAAAACATGCGGTCAGGAGCTGGCGTAAAATGCCAGATTTACACCACCAATCAGTGTTTGCCACGTCATACATTTAATGAAAAACCCATACACCCTATCACACATAATTTTATTCCTCACACACGTATCAAAGAGAGACTCTATTAGGCATGCCTAGACCTATTCCATCTACTCCTTTGCTCTTACCACCGGAACGGAACTCCACCCCGCCGATGGCGCCACCGCACCTAACCTCAAGGTTTGTTTTGATTTCTCTTTATTGTTTGATTAGTTATTTCCCCAAACTTTGTGTTTCGAAATTTTGATGGGTTTGGGTTATTTTTTGGATATCAATCTATTCATATTGGTATGGGTTTTGTTGATTTAGTATGGATTTTGTTTCTTATTTGTAGTATTTTCATGGGTTTTGGTTGGATTCTTAAGTGGTAGGTTAATTTAAAACTAAAAAAGTCTGATTGTATCAAATGAGTTTGCTGACAAAGAGAGTGTCGTTTCATGTAATTCTGAGCCTCAATGACAGAATTTTCTATTATCTACTACCTTAAATGAAAAAGTAAATCATCTTGCCAAACTTAGTTTAGAGAATCCTGTTATGATTGGCCTTGATGACAAGAAGATACAGCCTGTATTATCATCTGAAGATTTTGGATCTTTAGGATTTGATGTGAATGATGAATTTGAATAGCTTGACAAATTGACAAGCTCTCCAATTGCAGATTTTAGAGTTCCATCTCAATTAGTTCAAAGATATGTGAAAGGTTTATGCTGATATAAAGCTTGATTTTGTGAATCTTTAAGTGGCACTCTGTATCTTGCATCGGCTCCACATGAGAAGTACCCTGAAAAGCCACGAGTTTAAAATACATTCTAATAGCACATTTTATATCCTCGTTAACGATGCTCACCAGGTAAACAATCCTATGTTTGATGTTTTCTAATGGCATTAGAAGATGCTATCTAATGATGTAATTCAGAAGGGTAATGTGGGCTTCAAAGAACAACTTAGAGGATGTTTTGAATCCATCTAGAATTTCAATTATTCTATAACTGCTTATATATGTCTTACACACACTTCTCATCATTGACCTATTCCAGCAAGCATGAATTAATGATCAATCTTTTTTGAAAAATTTTACTTCTTTTCCCAGGCTGAAGTCCGTGGATTCCAGCAAGATGGCTTACACCTCCAAGCAAGAAGTTAGAAGTATGGCAAGGTTTGTCTTCCTCATAATTTATAAACTTCTACATTCAGTCGTAGAACATGAAGAAGGAAATAATTGTTTGACTAGCTCGTTTTACATAGAAGAAGCAAGAGCGGTTGGAACTCAAAAAAAGTTTCGGATAGGTTCCTTCTATTTTATATTTTAATAGTTGAAATTTGTAGTGCAAGGAAATAAAGATTTTGTTTTATAAGATTTCCTATTTTGATTATAATGTTTGTTCTTAGTAGTGTTTTTGTCCTGATTCTAGGCTTGTTATGTATATTTCTAGGTTTGTTATGCATATTCCTCAAGTAGATTGTATATTTCTAGGCTTGTTTTGTATATTTTTGAATTTGTTAGTCATAGTCTTTTTCTTTGTATAAAACTTAAGCTCACCTATTTGTTTTGATGTTATTTTAATAGGATGACAAAAATTCCTCTCAAGGCATGGATATTGTGGTTAATTGGGTACCTTTCGGTTGGCATGGAGTTTGAGACTAAGTAGCATGGATACTTCCACAATGTGGTTGATTTTGAAACTTAGTAGCATAAATAGTGAGGAATTTGGCTATGTGACTTATAAATTTTTTGTATTCTACATTGGCTCTGATATGACACAAGCTTGTCTGAAGTTGCAAGGAGTGCATGTTGCTAATGCTGATAGAGAGCGTATTGATAATGTTGATAAAGGCACAAAGATAAGTGATGGCTGATAAGGCATGCTTGCTAAGGATAGAATGCTTGTTGGTTGCCCAGTTTTGGTCAGATTATCAAACTTGGATAATTGTTTGCATTTTTAAAAAGTGCAGACAAATGTAAATTGCAACTTTGTACAATGCATTATTGGAGAAATTTGTACCAGAGCTAAGCAAATTATCACTAGATTAGTACAAAAGGCTAACAAGTTGGAAGCTAAAATTCTACAATTAGAGAACGCTTATGAGTTTGGCATGTGAAAGCAAATGGCCAAGGACTTGTATTTAGAATAGGTGAATTGTAGTTTAGTTATTGTAAAAGATTGTAGTGACAATTGTTTTGAAAAAGTAGACAATTTCTTATCTTATTTAATGTAATGACAATTGTAATGGCCACTCATTATATTATATTGTAATGGAAATTGAAATTCATTTCTTGCAATGGAAATTGGCAATTAGTTGATTTGTCTTAATATTGTTCAACAGCTTGTTCAATATAACACCACATAAGCTTGTTCAATATCACCATCATATTGCTCAATAGCTTGTTAAAAAAAAAACACCACATAAGATAAATAAATTTAGTCGAGTTGCTTTAATACTTAGTTGTTAACATAAAGGCTTTGTAAACTATTATCCAACAAAAAATAGGATACTTATGTCCAATATCACCATCATATAAGCTTAACCAAAGGTCCTACCTAAGATCAACATAAAATAGGTTACTTTTGTCCATTAACACCATCAAATAAGCTTATGGACAGCTGTACAAAACAGTAACCATAAAAGGTTCAAACAATCAAAGGTCCTAATATATAAAAGGTCCAACAAAACTAACACTGCTACTACCCTTCAATCTTTTCTAGCTTAATTTCCAGCTCTTCCTTTTCCAACACCAGTTCCAATTCCTTTTCCAGCTCCAACTCCGTTTCCATACCTACCAACTCCACTACTTCCAACAACACTTGTTTGGGTTGAGACCTATAATAATAGATACATTTGACCATATGGTAAGCATGTATGCCCAACAAGATCAATGACCAAAATATTGGCAATATGCAAATAGCAAGCACAATGTGTAGTATATAGAGAGTAGAGAGAGTTATGTGTCAATTACTTGAAGTTTTATAACTTCCTGAACATTCTGTAGTGCAAAACTTTAAGGTGGTGTAGGCTGTAGAATGGCTCTCTTGAGTCTTGAACACTTCCTGAGAATAAGACATAGAACATGTCACTTGTGAACACTTCCTGGGTTTGATGTTAGTTGTGGCTTGTTATTCTTTATGTTCAGTTTGTAACTTGATTGATTATTGTACTTTCGGCGATTGATTGTAATGTCCCCAATTGTATACATCCTATATGCTTGGGTAACTATTTTTTTGGTATCAATAAAGTTCCATTACTTATCTAAAAAATGGCATAATACTAATAGTAATACCATAGAAAAATAAAAAATAAATAAAAAAGGGGAAAAATACATAAGCCCCATGTGGTTTCTATGTAAAACACAGAACCTCATTTCCATTCCTTTTCTTCTTTTTTCCTTTCCATTACTTAATCAACCTATATGGCTACCTAATGTACAACAGACACTCACAACTTGGCCATTTCAAATTAGTTTTTCATTTTGTTATAAATAAAAAGCCTATTAGGGAAGAACAAAAGAACAAACTTGAAGTGCCCCAAATAAATGTGATAGTCTTTCTTTCTTTTTTTTCTAACCCAAATTTGGTATATAGTAGAGAGTAAACAAAGAAATATTACTACTTGTATCAGAGATCTACACAAGACATGACCCAAAGAAATGTGAGTAATCATATAGAATTAAAATTCAGAGACCTACAACCACTGCCACCAGAGAAATGAAAACAACGAAAACACAATAGATATTTTAAGCAAAATGAGTCCATATTGCTGATTATCAAAAGATCTGTTATTTTTAACAAAATTAATTAATTAATTAATTAATAATTAACAAAAAAACAAAAAAGGAACAGAAATGAAATTTGCATCCAAGATCTACTTCAGCAAATTGTGGTTCGTTAAAATTATGAGAAAATGTAGTAAAATTAAATTAATAGAAAGTAAGTTTCTGAGTAAATGAATCTACCACTAGTAACTAACTAACTAACTTGTTCCCTTTAAATTACATTACATTACTCCAGTATTTCAGAAACCAAACACAGCTAGCCCAACATGAATGATATGTAAGTAAGTATTAACATAAAGAATCCGGACTAGTTGGGAAAAAAAAATCACAATCAGATTTTTTTTAGGGTTTGAACCTACCACTTAAGAATCCTATCAAAACTCATGAAAACATCAAAAAACAGCAAAATTCTTGCCAAATCAACCAAACCTATAATAATATGAACAGATTGATATCCAAAAAAAATTATCCCAAACCCATCAAAATCACGAAATCCAAAAATTGGAGAAATAGAAAATCATAAAAGAACAAACCTTGAGTTCGGTGCGGCGGTGCCAGCTCCAGAGACGACGTGTGCAGCGGCAGGGTGGAGCTCCGGTGCTAAGAGGAGAGGAGGAATCTGATTTAGGGTTTGTTTGAGACTATCGTGTAGTTTGATTGAGGATTGAAGGTTTGTGTGAGTTGTGATTGTGTGTATTAGAATGTATTGGCTTTTCATTAAAAAGCTGACATGGCATTATATTATTGGTGGCGTAAAAGAGCTGGTTTACTCTAGCTTCGTACAGAATGTATTCTAAAAAAAATGATATAGATGTTGCTACAGTAACATCTATACTTAGATGTAACAATAGTATATTGTAAAATATTTTGAAAAATGATTCACCAGATGGAGAGATTTTGAAAAATGATTTTGTGTATTTTGGTCTATTTACATTTTTTAAAGGACTTTTGCATGCTCTTAATGAGCTAGCTAGGATAAAATAACTATGATCATCAGTCTTTTATTTTCCACAAAAGGTCAACGATGCTTTATAAAAATATAATAAAAAATAGAAAGGTCTGTGTCGTATGGACCCATGGCCATGTGCGCTTAAAGCAGTGAGTTTTTTTTTTTTCGTGGTTAGTCTGTGTCTTTTGAGTACGACTGAGGGAGTATTTTAGGCTGTTTATTGTTTTAGCAGCGGACCATGAGAAAATAACAAAACAAAACAAAAGAGCTTCGTGCAAAAAGAATGAAAAACAAGACAGAGACACCCACATTTTGGATGAGCAGGATTGGTGAAGTTTTGGAATAGGAAAAGTATTTTCTAACGGTAGCTTAGAGTGACTGAGACCACTTACCAAACAATGGTGGTCCAAGAAATTATAAAAGCATAATGCCCAAGTGTATGCGTGTTTTTTACATTTTCTGGATCACTGATTTATAGATCTAAAATGTAAAAATAAACATTCAAGGGAGTCATAATTTCTCTCTAGAAATTAAAAATTAAGGCATTAAATTTAAAACTCTTCTTATTAAAAATAAAAAATAAAAAACAACATTAACTCTCTACTCTCTAGCTCATCATCTCTATCCAATTTATGTAAAGAAATTTGAGGTTAGCTCCACAAATTTGTGTTTCGTGTTCTAAAGTGATTTGCCCTTAGATGTATCAGTTGGGTATACAATTTAACAATTGTATAATTAGAGGTTGTTATTCATGTGATGCTGATGCCTTCAGTACTTGCTGCTCGTCATTGGTGATGCCACAATTCGCTGGTGGCAACTAATGAGAAAGGCATATCAAACACTCACAACATAAAATATGCAACAAACAGATGATATGGATAGTGGTGGAGAGTTTAAGTCTTGAAGATGATGGTGGAGTGTGGAGAATTAATTTAAGTAAAATTAGTTGACATGGCAAATAATATCACTATATTAATGATATGATAAGTTGTGGTATGCTCACCGTTATATTTTAATAAGAATTTATGATCATCAGTGGCACTATGTATAGTTCAGGATTGGAGTTTAAATGAACCCTCTGAGTTGCCAATTTATTTTTTTTATATATAATATTTTTTTAATGTTTTTTATTTAACTCCTTTAATAAAAATTTGAACACCTTGACCTCAAATTTATTTTTAAGCCTAGCTTAAATAAGTTTAAATATGATTCTCTTAACAATATTTTGGTCTTTTAAAAAAAAAAAAATCCCAACAACAAATCAATTTTATCTAAAATATGGGGAGTAAAAAATAGTAAGTCCAACAATAATAGCAAAATTTGTTCATCTTAAACCTCAAAAAATGTTCATTTAGATCTTAACAATTTTTAGTATAAAAATTACATTGTCTCTAAACAAATATGTAGAACATTATACATTTTTATGCAAAAGTGATATTATACACTTTTGCAAATCTTACATTGATAGTATCTAATCTACAATATAAACATATAATTGTCCTAAACTAATAAATAAAAGTATTTTAGGTAGTATTAATTAAAGTTCACTTAACAACAATAATTTATATATTCATTGTATTTAGAAATGATAAATGATTTTCAAGATTTAATTTTAACAACAATAATTAGTATGTTCATTATATAAAGAAATAATATGTCTAATAAACTTATAGTTCATCTTTTATTTTCATGCTAGTCCATCTTATGGAAAATTTTTGAAATAAGATCGTAGATTACAGTATTTATCTCTTATCCAAGATTCATATTTTCACCGACTCCCTAGAAAAATATCATGGAGCTCCTACTATGACTATGGTCTTAAAAAGGTGTAATTTTTTTTCAAGTGACACCAAGTGAACTTGTATGAACGAACAGATTTCATTAAAAAAAAAAAGAGTTTACAGAACACATGCACACAAAATACAACCCAACTGGAAATCAACTCACTGAAACACCACACTATCAAGATTGCCACACAAGCCACGACTGAGAAGTTAACAACCATCTCAATTAGTTCAGAGATATGTGAAAGGTTTATGCTGATGTAAAGCTTGATTTTGTGAATCTTTAAGTGGCACTCTGTATCTTGCATCGACTTCACATGAGAGGTACCTTGGAAAGCCTCAAGAGTTTAAAATACATTCTCATAGCTCATTTTATATCCCCATTAATGATGCTCACTAGGTAAACAATCCTATGTTTGATGTTTTCTAATGGCATTAGAAGATGCTATCTAATGATGTAATTCAGAAGGGTAATGCAAAGAACAACTTAGAGGATGTTCTGAATCCATCTAGAATTTCAATTATTCTATAACTGCTTATATATGTCTTACACACACTTCTCATCATTGACCTATTCTAGCAAGCATGAATTAATGATCAATCTTTTTTGACAAATTTTACTTCTTTTCCCAGGCTGAAGTCTGTGGATTCCAGCAGGATGGCTTACACCTCCAAGCAAGAAGTCAGAAGTATGGCAAGGTTTGTCTTCCTCATAATTTATAAAGTTCTACATTCAGTCGTAGAACGTGAAGAAGGAAATAATTGTTTGACTAGCTCGTTTTACATAGAAGAAGCAAGAGCGGTTGTAACTCAAAAAAAGTTTCGGATAGGTTCCTTCTATTTTATATCTTAATAGTTGAAATTTGTAGTGCAAGGAAACAAAGATTTTGTTTTATAAGATTTCCTATTTTGATTATAATGTTTGTTCTTAGCAGTGTTTTTGTCCTGATTCTAGGCTTGTTATGTATATTTCTAGGTTTGTTATGCATATTCCTCAAGTAGATTGTGTATTTGTAGGCTTGTTTTGTATATTTTTGAATTTGTTAGCCATAGCCTTTTTCTTTGTATAAAACTTAAGCTCACCTATTTGTTTTGATGTTATTTTAATAGGATGACAAAAATTCCTCTCAGGGCATGGATACTGTGGTTGATTGGGTACCTTTCGGTTGGCATGGAGTTTGAGACTAAGTAGCATGGATACTTCCACAATGTGGTTGATTTTGAAACTTAGTAGCATAAATAGTGAGGAATTTGGCTATGTGACTTATAAATTTTTTGTATTCTACATTGGCTCTGATATGACACAAGCTTGTCTGAAGTTGCAAGGAGTGCATGTTGCTAATGCTAATAGAGAGCGTATTGATAATGTTGATAAGGGCGCAGAGAGAAGTGATGGCTGATAAGGCATGCCTGCTAAGGATAGAATGCTTGTTGGTTGCCCAGTTTTGGTCAGATTTTGGTCAGATTATCAAACTTGAATAATTGTCTACATATTTTAAAATTGCAGACAAGTGTAAATTAAAACTTTGTACAATGGATTATTGGAGAAATTTGTACCAGAGCTAAGCAAATTATCACTGGATTAGTACGAAAGGCTAACAAGTTGGAAGCTAAAATTCTGCAGTTAGAGAAGGCTAATTAGTTTGGCATGTGAAAGCAAATGGCCAAGGACTTGTATTTAGGATAGGTGAATTGTAGTTTAGTTATTGTAAAATATTGTAGTGACAATTGTTTTGAAAATTTGACAGTTTCTTATCTTATTTAATGTAATGACAATTGTAATGGCCACTCGTTATATTATATTGTAATGGAAATTGAAATGCATTTCTTGCAATGGAAATTGACATTTATTTTTTTTTTTTTTTTTTTTTTTTTTTTTTTTGAGAATTAAAATTGACACTTAGTTGATTTGCCTTTATATTGTTCAACAGCTTGTTCAACATAACACCACATAAGCATGTTCAGTATCACCATCATATTGCTAAATAGCTTGTTAAAAAAAAAAACACCACATAAGATAAATAAATTTAGTCGAGTTGCTTTAATACTTAGTTGTTAACATAAAGGTTTTGTAAACTATTATCCAACAAAAAATAGGATACTTATGTCCAGTATCACCATCATATATGCTTAACCAAAGGTCCTACCTAAGATCAACATAAAATAGGTTACTTTTGTCCATTAACACCATCAAATAAGCTTATGAACAGTTGTACAAAATAGTAACCATAAAAGGTTCAAACAATCAAAGGTCCTAATATATAAAAGGTCCTACAAAACTAACACTGCTACTACCCTTCAATCTTTTCTAGCTCAATTTCCAGCTCTTCCTTTTCCAGCACTAGTTCCAATTCCTTTTCCATATCTACCAACTCCACTACTTCCAACAACACTTGTTTGGGTTGAGACCTATAATAATAGATACATTTGACCATATGGTAAGCATGTATGCCCAACAAGATCAATGACCAAAATATTGGCAATATGGAAATAGGAAGAACAATGTGTAGTATATAGAGAGTAGAGAGAGTTATGTGTCAATTACTTGAGGTTCTATAACTTCCTGAACATTATGTAGTGCAAAACTTTGAGGTGGTCCAGGCTATAGAATGGCTCTCTTGAGTCTTGAACACTTCCTAAGAATAAGACACAGAACATGTCAGTTGTGAACACTTCCTAAGTTGGATGTTAGTTGTGGCTTGTTATTCTTTATGTTCAGTTTGAAACTTGATTGATTATTGTACTTGGGGCGATTGATTGTAATGTCCCCAATTGTATACATCCTATATGCTTGGGTAACTATTTTTTTGGTATCAATAAAGTTCCATTACTTATCCAAAAGAACAAACTTGAAGTGCCCCAAAATGTGATAGTCTTTCTTTCTTTCTTTTCTAAGCCAAATTTGGTATACAGTAGAGAGTAAACAAAGAAATATTACTACTTGTATCAGAGATCTACACAAGACATGACCCAAAGAAATGTGTGTAATCATATAGAATTAAAACTCAGAGATCTACAGCCACTGCCACCAGAGAAATGAAAACAACGAAAACACAATAGATATTTTAAGCAAAATGAGTCCATATAGTTGATTATCAAAAGATCTGTTATTTTTAACAAAATTAATTAATTAATAATTAACAAAAAAAAGGAACAGAAATGAAATTTGGATCCAAGATCTACTACAGCAAATTGTGGTCTGTTAAAATTCTGAGAAAATGCAGTAAAATTAAATTAATAAAAAAGTAAGTTTCTGAGTAAATGAATCTACTGTAAGGTTGAATTTAATCAACCATCTTGTTGACTTTATTCCGTGCCAAATTTGCTTGTATTTCAGCATTTAGTAACCCTGTATTTAGGTGGGTTTTGTTGTAAGGGTAGTGAGTGAGATAGAGTGATTGAATGTTTAAGAGTGTGCAAGAAAACAGAGCCTCGCAGCTTGATCTCGCGGGTGACTCGCGGCTGCAAGCCGCCAGAAGCAGCACACGTGCCAAGCATGTCAGAAGTCGAAGCGTCATGCTAGCTGGAGCACTACAGAACAAAATAGGACAACTGGTCGTTCTGTTATCGCACGGCTGGAACTCGCGACTCAGTCAAGCCGCGAGCCACCCCTGTTTTGAAAAACCTGACGTTTCACATTCTTCTCTCAACCCAGTATAAATATCCCTTATACCCACAAATGAAAGAGAGCTTCCAGAGAGAATTTTGAGAGAGAAACCCTAGAGTAAAAAAGATTGTTTCATCTACAATCTTTACATAAGAGTCTCTTCAAATTCTTCAACTCTCTTCCTCTCCATTGTCAAATCCTTGAGAGACATTTTACCAAAACCTTTTTCTCACCATATCTATTACTGTGAGAGGGTTGTTTGGTGTTCTGGGAAGCAGTTAGGAAGGAACCAATCTACATTGGTTGATGCTATGGTCAAGTAGTAGAATTCGGGAAGTTAGAAAAGAAATAGGTTCGGCGCAACTTCGTTGGAGTAAGAAGCTTGGACGGCTTAGGTGCACTGGGTAGATTAGGCTTAGAAGGTTTATTGCTGTCCATGTATCCCAACTACATTTTCTAGTGGATTGTTTACCGCTTAGAGGGCGGCGGAGAGATTTTACGCTGAGGGCTTCGGTTTCCTCTTCGATAACACATCGCATGTTGTCTTTATGTTTGCATCTTCCTTCCCTTTTATCTTTGCCTTTTATTATCTGCTGTGGGTTGTGATTTTAATTTGGCTTAGATTGTTTTTCCAATTCTATTTTATAGCTTGTGTTCATTTTCTGCACACTAGTTGTTTGACATAAAGGTTGAATTGGTTAATTTGTAAATTGGGGGTCTAAATGTTCAAGAGTGTTGTTACACTATTTGAACTTTCATCTATCACTAGTAACTAACTAACTAACTTGTTCCCTTTAAATTACATTACATTACTCCAATATTTCAAAAACGAAACCCAGCCAGCCCAACATGAATGATATGTAAGTAAGTATTAACATAAAGTATCCAGACTAGCTGGGGGAAAAAAAATCACAATTAGATTTTTTTTAGGGTTTGAACCTACCACTTAAGAATCCAATCAAAACTCATGAAAACACCAAAAAACAGCAAAATTCATGCCAAATCAACCAAACCTATACTAATATGAATAGATTGATATCCAAAAAAGTTATCCCAAACCCATCAAAATCACGAAATCCAAAAATTGGAGAAATAGAAAATCATAAAAGAGCAAACCTTGAGTTCGGTGCGGCGGCGCCAGCTCCAGAGACGACGTGTGCAGCGGCGAGGTGGAGCTCCGATGCTAAGAGGAGAGGAGGAATCTGATTTGGGGTTTGTTTGAGACTATCGTGTAGTTTGATTGAGGATTGAAGGTTTATGTGAGCTGTGATTGAGTGTATTAGAATGTATTGCCTTTTCATTAAAAAGCTGATGTGGCACTATATTATTGGTGGTGTAAAAGAGTTAGTTTATGCCAGCTCCGGACGGAAGGTATTCTAATAAAAAATGATATAGATGTTGCTACAGTAACATCTATATTTAGATGTAAAATATTTTGAAAAATGATTCACCAGATGGAGAGATTTTTGTGTATTTTGGTGAATGGTGTATTTTGGTGAAAAATATTTTAAAGGACTTTTGCATGCACTTAATGAGCTAGCTAGGATAAAATAACTATGGTCATCAGTCTTTTATTTTCCACAAAAGGTCAAAGATGCTTTATAAAAATATAATAAAAAATAAAAAGGTCTGTGTGGTATGGACCCATGGCCATGTGCGCTTAAACAGTGAGTTTTTTGTTTTTTTTTTTATGGTTAGTCTGTGTCTTTTGAGTACGACTGAGGGAGTATTTTAGGCTTTTTATTGTTTTAGCAGCGGGCCATGAGAAAATAACAAAACAAAACAAAACAAAAGAGCTTCGTGCAAAAAGAATGAAAAACAAGACAGAGACACCCACATTTTGGATGAGCAGGATTGGTGAAGTTTTGGAATAGGAAAAGTATTTTCTAACGGTAGCTTAGAGTGACTGAGACCACTTACCAAACAATGGTGGTCCAAGAAATTATAAAAGCATAATGCCCAAGTGTATGCGTGTTTTTTACATTTTTTGGATCACTGATTTATAGATCTAAAATGTAAAAATAAACATTCAAGGGAGTCATAATTTCTCTCTAGAAATTAAAAATTAAGGCATTAAAACTCTTCTTATTAAAAATAAAAAATAAAAGACAACATTAACTAGCTCATCATCTCTATCCAGTTTATGTAAAGAAATTTGAGGTTAGCTCCACAAATTTGTGTTTCGTGTTCTAAAGTGATTTGCCCTTAGATGTATCAGTTGGGTATACAATTTAACAATTGTATAATTAGAGGTTGTTATTTTTTGTCATGTGATGCTGATGCCTTCAGTACTTGCTGCTCGTCATTGGTGATGCCACAATTCACTGGTGGCAACTAATGAGAAAGGCATATCAAACACTCACAACATAAAATATGCAACAAACAGATGATATGGATAGTGGTGGGGAGTTTAAGTCTTGAAGATGATGGTGGAGTGTGGAGAATTAATTTAAGTAAAATTAGTTGACATGGCAAATAATAACACTATATTAATGATATGATAAGTTGTGGTATGCTCACTGTTATATTTTAATAAGCATTTATGGTCATCGGTGGCACTATATATAGTTCAGGATTGGAGTTTAAATGAACCCTCTGAGTTGCCAATTTATATTTTATATATATAATATTTTTTTAATGTTTTTTATTTAACTCCTTTAATAAAAATTTGAACAGCTTTGACCTTAAATTTATTTTTAAGCCTAGCTTAAATAAGTTTAAATATAATTCTCTTAATAATATTTTGGTCTTTTTTTTTTTTAAAAAAAAAAATCCCAACAACAAATCAATTTTATCTAAAATATGGGGACATAAAAAATAGTAAGTCCAACAATAATAGCAAAATTTGTTCATCTTAAACCTCAAAAAATGTTCATTTAGATCTTTAAAATTTTTAGTATAAAAATTACATTGTCTCTAAACAAATATGTAGAACATTATACATTTTTATGCAAAAGTGATATTATACACTTTTGCAAATCTTACATTGATAGTATCTAATCTACAATATAAACATATAATTGTCCTAAACTAATAAATAAAAGTATTCTAGGTAGTATTAATTAAAGTTCACTTAACAACAATAATTTATATATTCATTGTATTTAGAAATGATAAATGATTTTCAAGATTTAATTTATCAACAATAATTAGTTTGTTCATCATATAAAGAAATAATATGTCTAATAAACATATAGTTCATCTTTTATTTTCATGCTAGTCCATCCTATGGACAAAATTTGAAATAAGATCATAGATTACAGTATTTATCTTTTATCCAAGATTCATATTATCGCTGACTCCCTAGAAAAATATCATGGACACCAAGTGAACTTGTATGAACGAACGGATTTCATTTAAAAAAAAAAGAGTTTAAATAACACATGCACACGAAATACAACCCAACTGGAAATCAACTCACCGAAACACCACACTGTCAGGACTGCCACACAAGCCACGACTGAGAAGTTAACAACCATTCCGTACGGTCTAGAAAATTCAATAGGAAAGTGCGTGCATGTATTATCGTACATGCACCCATTTTCTTATTAATAAAAATAGAAAGGTCCATGTCGCATGGGCCCATGCCCTGTGTGGGCTTAAAGTTAAAGCAAGCTTTTTTGTTTTTTGTTTTTAGGTTATTTCTTGTTTTCGAAGTATTTTAGGCTTTCTATTGTTTTAAGGCTTTTAGCAGCAGAGCACGAAAAAATAACAAAACAAAGCAAAAGAGGTAACTGCATAAAATAAAAAAAAGGTTGGTGAAATCTGAGACTGCCTGAGACTATCTACCAAACGATGGTGAAGTGAAGTCTGAGACTGCCTGAGACTATCTACCAAACTTACCAAAGCAACCAAACGATGGTGAAGTGTGAAGTCTGAGACTGCCTGAGACTATCTACCAAACTTACCAAAGTAACCAAACGATAGTGAAGTCTGATACTGCCCGTAGGTAGCGATGGTGATCCAAGCAAATATAAAAAGCATGGCTTTGTGGGTATTTCAGAGCAGACGAACCTTAACCTCCAACTCCAAAATCCAAATATTTCAACCATGTTTGCCCTGTTGTTCATGCTGTTTACCACCATCATCGCACCACTAATTCCAACCTTCTCTTCAGAACTACCACCACCACCACCGACAGCGCCAGCATTTGAGTATACTCCAATCCAACGTTTTCCCCCACCTCCCCCTTTCACTCCATCACTACCATATGACAACATATGGCATCCACCAAGTGAACCACAACCAGTATCCCTGCGGTTCGTGCTGGGGTGTATCTTGGCTCTAATAATATTACTTACCTTAATCGTAGTGGCGATTTACGTTCGCCGGCGAAGAG
Organism: Quercus robur; assembly: GCF_932294415.1. Taxonomy (NCBI): domain Eukaryota; kingdom Viridiplantae; phylum Streptophyta; class Magnoliopsida; order Fagales; family Fagaceae; genus Quercus; species Quercus robur. The sequence continues at coordinate 7,525,677 of NC_065537.1, forward strand.
GGCCGCCAGGGCACCCAGGGGAACCAGGGAAGCCAGGGCATAAAGGGGACAAAGGAGACAGAGGGGAGAGAGGAGAGAAAGGGCTGAAAGGTGACAAAGGGGACAAAGGCGACAAAGGGGACAGAGGGCCTTGTGGCCCACCAGGGCCGTGTGGCCCACCAGGGCCGTGTGGCCCGCCAGGGCCGAGTGGCCCACCAGGGCCAGAAGGGCCGCCAGGGCCGCCAGGGCAGCCAGCCTGCCAGTGGCACCATAGCTGCCAGTGCCATGATAGCTGCTAAGAAAAGATAACAGTAATTTTGCACCATGGCTGCCAGTGCCATGATAGCTGCTAGGAAAAGATAACAGTAATTTCTTTTCCTATATGTTTGGATTTTTATATTTTTGTTTTCCCCAGTTTTTACCATTTGGTTCGGTCTGAGTATTTGAGTCTTAAGAGTTTCTGTAATGGTTGTATTTGGGTGTTAGAAATGTCTTTTTATCTTAGTTCTATTAATAAAGAACCGCCTTTTAAAATGGTTTTTTTTTTAAACCCAAAATTCGCTCTGTACAAAAAATGCAATGAACCGTACGAACTGTGGTTGAACGACCCGGATTTGAGAGCCGTGGCCGGTCTCACGGTTAGGCTGAAGCTAAAATAAAATAAATAAATAAATAAAATAAAAAGGAAAAAGATTGGGGCGTTGTCGTTATGCCATTTTCTCCATTGAACTCTGGCTTTTTATCTCTCATCCTTGCCACAAATCCGAAAATGCAATCCCAAAACACACCAAGTCCACAAAATAAAATAGAAATGAAAAGCACAAACCTTATCTTTATTCTGCTTCTTCTGCGTTTTCGAGTTTTCCTTCTTCTCCAGTCTTCTGTGTTTGCTTTCTGCCTTTATTCTTCTTGCTTGTTTGGGTTTGTCACTGGTACCCAAAGCGGCAAAACCAAAAGAAATCAGAACCAGCCTAAGAGCATTTTCAACATAATCAGCAAATTTTTATACGGTTAGAGAATGAACAGTGACTTTTATCTTTATTTATCCACTTTTTCAAATACACTTTCCAACATACTTTCTATCTCATTTAAATATTATTTCTTTATTTATTATTTATTATTTTTTTAACAACTACACATCTTCTAACATTTTTTTTATTTAACACCTAATTATTATAATAGAAAAAAAATTTTGAAGAATGAACAATAGCTCATTAAACCTGATGAGCTACTGTTTATTAGCAAAAAAAATTTTGAGTTTTAGAGAGGCTATTGGAGCCTTTTTTTTCCTTGTTTTTTCTGGTTTCACTCTCCAAATTTTGGCTATTCATAGCCTGTTGGAGATGCTCTAAAAGATCTTTTTTCTTTTTCCAATAAAGTAGTCTACCAATATGGCAGACACTACCCCTTCCCAATGAAAAGGTTGGACATGTAGCCATGTTTCCACCATTCATATACTTTTAGATTTCTTTAAACCTCTAGACAAAAGTAGATCCATACCTATCAAATAATAACTTTTAATTTTTAAATAATATTATACGTATTTTTATATATTTTTTTTCCTTACACATATTTTTACAAATATTTTCAAACAATAATGTTCAATTTTTAAACACATGTATCAAACGGGCCCTTAAATTAAAAATTTCTTGAACAATCCTTCCACAATTAATTTCAAATGGAATATGTTAAGTGGAACAATGCTTGGAAGATTTGTAGACAAACTCATCTTGTGAGATGACATAATCCCATTTGCGATGATTCTCTCCTACTAATCACCTAAAGATTCATCAGCACCTCGGTTTGTCCATTGGGTTTGAGAATAACATGAGCTTGAGCATTGGAATTTAGTTCCCATCAGCTTTTATAAAATCCGCCAAAGATGACTTAAAATTTGTATTTCCAAAATAAATTTATAGTTAAAAACTTAAAATAAAATATTGTACATTTTTGACATTTAGGGTCTGTTTGAGATTCATTTATTTTACTGAAATTGATAACTCTTTGCTGAAAGTACTGTAGATATAGGTTAAAATTATCTAAAATAGTACAATAAGATTCAAGAATAGTACCAAAAAATGTAACGATGCCCATAAATAGTAGTAAAAATAAGCTGAATAGTAACATAAGTTGCCAAACGCACACTTATAGAAATCTTCAACAATTTTTTATACTTCATTCTCTCACCAACCATAAATTATTAGATCTATTGGAGGATGATTGAGATAGTCCTCTCTAGTTCTCCTAACCAAATGATTTTTTAATTTTTATTTCTTATATTAGTTAAGAAGTTGACTCACATATTTATATAGATAACATCATTTTATTAGTCGAGGACCACCTCAATAACCCTACTCAATATGAAAATTAATGAAAAATTTTATCTAGGAAAGACAATTTAGGTGTCAACATCATGTTTTAAAAAATAATTAAAGAATAAATTCCAAAATATTTGAAAACGTTTGTATTTTAAACAATAAGTATTAAAAAACTATAAAATACTCTTGGAAAATTGATCTGGGCCCCCGGGCCAGGGGATAGTGGGAAGTGGGCCGCTCCACTTTACTTTTGGAAGAGTGGTTGTAAATATGCGGACTCACATTATATTATTAGGGACCATCAACATCTTATCTCTTCAAACTAATTTTTTAAAATTCTCAAATTTTACATCCGTACCTCTCCTTAATAATTACTCACATGCTGCCTCTTCAAAAAAAAAAAAAAATTACTCACAAGCTGCAATGATTCTATTATATAAATATATATATATATATATATATTTTAATGCTCCTTTTACAACACTATCTTTTTCAGGATGAGCAAGATGTAGCTTAGTATCCGTTTGGATCTCATGTGTTGCATTTAAGTTTAGCGTTTAGCCTTTTATTTTTTTTTACCAACGTCTCTTGTATTGTTCATAGGACATGAACAGTGTTAGGAGGAGTGAACAGTAACCTAAAAATTATTTTTTTATTGTTTTCAACAATAAGTTTTCAATTTTCAACAAAATAAACAGTATCCAAACACACCCTTAAAATTCAGGATGATCACAGCCTAAGTAAATTTAGGTAGTTCCAAGGACGATAAGTAGTATTTTATTTTCTCACATTTATAGTAAAGTTTACTTATTAAATTTATAGTATGATTCATTATTAATATGAAAAGAGGAAATACCATTTCATTATACTTTAAAAAGTACTTAAAATTTTTCCGACGTCATCACAAAGTCCTCGAATTACACATGTTAATTTATCTTTGTTTCATTTGCTTAAGTAATCTCTATAATCCTATGGCTGACTTTTTATTAAACATTGTGTGTATATATTTTGCTAAACTATCAAACATGTACAATTTACACCCCCCGCACCCCCCCCCCCCCCCCCAAAAAAAAAAAAAAAAAAAAAACATGTACAATGAAATCAGCCAATCAGGCAATCTTGTGCTTGATTTGATATTTCTTTATAATAATTTTCGTTAGAAGCTAGCCATATGTGTGATAGATATTTATCCTTAGCAGCTACCAGTTAGCATTGATCCTAAGATTTTTATGTTTGTGCAAATTGAAGTAACACTTGTTATTGGTGCGGCCAGTTATATGTATCACAGTAACACGTTACTCTTGAGCTGTCATTCTCGAAAAAGCAATATTTGGATTATAACTGACAATCCATCAGATTGGGTTGGGAATTGAGATTGGATTTTTGTTCGCCAGTTTTCAGTTAATTTTCCCGTAACTGAGACATTTGATAATTAATTAATTTTCTGTTGAAAATTTGACCAGGTTCATCGATGGTATTTAGGATGTTCATTGGTTGAGTTGGATCCTGTTAGAGGTGCACCGTCACTGACCCGATAACTTTGGGTTGAAATCTTTGGGTACTGTTTGGTTCTTTATATGGTCAAATTCAGTCACAACTCAGATCTTCATAATCTACCAAAATCCAACCACAGCTCTCAAAACAGACCAAAACCAAAATCCACCAAAACTACAGTCAGCAAGCCAATAATCATCCTATATCTCCACATCATAAGTCGTAATCCACAAAAATAATAATAATAATAATAATAATAATAATAATAGTAAAACAAAACAAAACAAAGCCTAGCCTAGATCTCCACCAAAATAACCCCATAAATTTCAACAAATTTTATCAAATCCTAACATTAGAGAGAGTTTTTTTAATGATACAACTTACACTTAGTGGGATCCACAAAGTTAATTTTTTACAAAAATGTCACTGTATCCATTTTTACTAAACATGAAAATGGTTAAAAAGCATTTTCATTTTCTGTATTCAAACCCACTTTTTTGAGTATTGAAAATAAAAATTGAGTACAACTCCTCCAACCAAACCAATTTGTAGTGATAGGTCCCACAAAAAACTAAAAAATGAATACAAGAAATGCCTACTTTTTCCTCATACCAAACACCTCTAGACCAAGTTTCTTTAAAATTGAATTAAAGTCTTCTCAGGAAAAATAACTAATTTGAAAACAAACGATTAATTTTGTTATTTTTAGAAAAAAACTAGTATTGGCAGCACATGCAAGGCACGTGCTGGGTCTATTAGGGGATTATATTGCCAATAACACTTAGCACCTAAATTTATACAAATCACACAATTATATATTGCAATTATTTACCGTTCCCTAAACCCATCTAAGATTCATCAAAATGCAAATCATTCTATATAGTTCTTGTACAATCCTATACAATTCCCTAAACCCATCTAGGATTCATCAAAATGCAAAACATTTTATATAGTTCTTGTACATGCAATGTTACATGATTGAACATTAGTTATCAATCAAACATACACTTTTACATTTAAATTTACAATTATTATCCTAAACTACTAATGAATAAACAAATGAAAACATTAAAAAACAATAAAATAAATTTAAATTTTCCAAAACCAATTTCATCGGCCACAACCGAGCCCTATCCCACAAAGGTCTCGAACCTGCCACCCACCAACAAAGCAAGAAAGCAAGCTACAATGAGAAACACAAAACCCAATTCCTTCTCTCAAACTACCATAAACTTCACCTTTGGCCAATGTCCCTATCAAAACGCAACCAAACCATCCCAAAATTTAATCCTTCTGTATTATTATAACCTTCTCATTTTTCTATAGGTGAATGTTGTAATATTCTTAGCTCAATTAACTTTCAAGTCAGGATGAACAAAAAAGAAAAAGATATATATATATATATATATATATATATATTTATAGCATAAACAACATGACTATGTAAGGAATTAATACATATAAGATACAAAGAGAGTAATAATCCATTATGACATTATGAGGAAGCTAACTCTAAGTGAGATAAACAAATCTTAAAAGGGCATAAACATCAAGATAAATTTAGTGAAGGCAGAAATGCCCTTTTCGTCCTTATTTTTACCACATTTAGTCCTTATTTAGAAAAACGCCATCTATTTTAGTCCTTTCTGTCAGTATCCTAACGGCAAAATCCTAGGTGGTAAACAGAACTATTAAAATAATAATAATAATAAATTTTATTTTGGCATAAAAAATGCTACATCAACATCTAAATTTAAAAAATTAATTTATTAATTTTAACTAAATTAAAAATTAAAAACGGAATTAAAAACCAAAAATCACATGAATTGAGAATCTAAATGTGTCTTGAACAAGAACACAAACTCAGATTTAAGAATAAAGAGAACATTTTCCTTTATTTGACATTTTCTCTTTCTCTTTTTCTTAAAAAACAAACACAAAACACAAACCCAAAAAATTAAAATAAAACCAACACAACACTCCCACACACACTCTCTCTCTCTCGTGTAAATTCTTTATATCTCTCTCACTCTCATTGAGTGATCCTAGCCATGGCTGACTCTCATTCACTCTCATTTTATACTTCTTTTTCTTCATTCTTTCTAGATCCATTACCTGCTCTATTTGTGTTTGTATCTTTGTTTTTCCTCTTTCTTTTCAGATCCATGACTCTCTCTTTCTCTCTCTCGATGCAAGAGATTGCCACGTGGATCAAAGCCTTCAAGCAATGCCCCACCGTGTACTTTCCCGATGAGAAAACCCTAGCTGATGGAGTCTTCTCCGTCGAGTTTCCTTCCCTCTCCACCAGCCTCTTCAACAACCTCACCTGTGGGATTCTCATCTAGCTTCTCAATTTCATCGAGGGCATCACCATGACCAAATGCTCCGCCGAGAAACTGTTCAAGTTCCTTGACATCTACGAAACCTTGCGTGACACGATTCTGGCCATGGACAGTTTGTTTCAGAATGATTGCGAGGATGAGCTCAAAACCGAGACCAACACCGCTCGAACCCGCCTCAGTGAGGCGGCGATATTCATATTTTGTGATCTTGAGAACTCAATCAAGGCTGATACCACGAAAACTCTGATTCCTGGTGGTGCAGTTCATCCATTGACTCGCTACACGATGAATTACCTAAAGTACGTGTGCAAGTACTTGCTCTCTCCCTCCATCTCTAGTCTCTGCTGTTCTTGGACTCACCCATTCAATCTCCCTTCTTCGATTTGTGATGGTGTGAGGGTTTGGGTTGTTTGATGGTTAATATATCTGAGCTATAGTTGAAATTGGTTTTAGGGTTTGGTTATGATGGATCTAGGTTTGGTATTGGTGGATCTAGGGAAGAAGAACAAGAAAAGGAATGGAGATTTTGGGTGTGGCCTGTTATGGGTCTTTGATGATTTTGTTAGGTTTGAGAAAATGGCGGCTTTGGAATTTATGAATTTGTATTTGAGCTAAATTTTTTGGTTTTGTGTGTGTGTGTGTGTGTGTGTGTGTGTGTTTGTTTCCTAAGAAAATATAGGTTTATGGGTTTGTTGGAGATTGGTTTGTTTACTGGGTTTATGGGTATGATTTGTTGGAGAATTCGGTGTTGCATGGCTAATTAGTTATTCAATTATGGACTTTGTGAAAATTTTGTGGATTAGTGATTTGTTGGAGAATTTGGTGTTAAATGGTTGTTTGTTAGTTTTTTTTTTTTAATTTTATTTTTGGGTTTGTGTTCTTAGATCTGAGTTTGTGATCTTGTTTTTCTTGTTCAAGACACACTTAGATCTCAATTCATATGATGTGAATTGATTTTTGGTGATTAATTCTATTTTTTATTTTTTTATTTAGTTAAAATTAATAAATTAATTTTTTTTTAATTTAGATGCTGATGTGGCATTTTTAATGCCAAAATAAAATTTATTATTATTATTTTAATAGTTCCGTCTGCCACCTAGGATTTTGCCATTAGGATACCGACAGAAAGGACTAAAATGGATGGCGTTTTTCTAAATAGGGACTAAATGTGGTAAAAATAAAATGTAGGAACCAATCAGGGCAAAACATAGGGACGAAAAGGGCATATCTGCCTATAGTGAATTTATAAATGATAGCTAGGGACAAAACCAAGATTTGTACTTTTTTTTGGGGGGGGGGGGGGGGGGGAGCTTAAAACCAAAAAAAAAAAAAATTATGAAAATAAAAACTAACATCTATTTCATATTCAATAAAATACTACATACAAAATAAGTATTTCTTAAACATCTCATATTATAAAACACATCAACAAAGTATAACATACAAAATAAGTGTTTCTTATTTTGTGCTCGATTTTTGTTTAGTCCATATTTTTTTATTTATTTTGTTTTTATAGTTAGAGGGGCATGAATTTTATTTATTTATTTCTTTTCTTGTAAGTCAATATCTAAATATTTTAGAGGAGAAGAGACAAATATATAAATATACATATATATATATATATATATATATATCCAACAATAGACTAATAATAACATACAATTACACTCCAAAAGTATAAACTATAAACCCCATCACAAGTAAATCCACTAGGTAATTCCCAACAACTTTACATATATTATCATTTGGTTCTCCTACAACTACGTGTTTTGACATTCGCCTGCCTGTAAAAGAACATAAAAATATAAAATTTGGTAGAGCATATGGTATGACAACAAAATCATGGGAAGCATATACTCTACCAATACTCTCAAGTGAAAAGTGAAAAATGCCCAAAAAAACCTCACTCCCAAATCTTAGCACCAAAATGCTATTATATATCAAATAAACATCCAGTACCCTCTTGTCCTATCTACAAGTCAAAATATTAAGGCACACAAAGATATTAGTAAAACTATATTAGTAAGACCTAATGAGTTCTGTAGCCACTAAATTGAGTTTTATATGAATTCATTGTACCATACAAAACATTTTGCAAATATAAAAAAAAATATATATTCTCATTAATAATAAAGAATTTATGATGCAATAACATGATTTAAAAATAAATAAATCTAATGAATCAATTTTTTGAACCTATAATTACAACACGTATTCCCAAATATTTTACAACGTGGATACCTAAAATTAGTGAATTTGCAAATTTATAAGTGTGTACATGTGTTTTTATGGGAGGAACAAAGAAAGGGGAAAAATAAAGACTTAGCTAAATGGTTAATGTGCAAGAAGAGCCCCACATAAAGGAAAAGGAAAAGGAAAATAGCAGAAATCAGGGAACAATGTCTAAGATTATGAGCATAAATAAACTCTAGGAGAGACAAGAACTTAATCTTCGATGAAAAAAAGGCCAAGAAACTCAAATATCCAAGCTTGAGTTTATGTCTCCAATGCTCTGTTATAATATTAACTGTTTGCTTACAAATTGTTGACATATAATTCCAAGTTTCAAATGACCATTTTAATATTGAATATTTAGTCTAATGAAGATAACAATGAAGAGAATACAAGTATTGTGATCTTAAGTCATATAATGCTTGAGGTGGCTATATATGAACCTTACTTGAACTCCAAATTTCAACGAAAAAAAAAATTGAAACTAAGATTATGAACCCAATGATTAGTCCTCATGCATTGTAGATTCTTTCTTGAATTTCATTGCTCTTAAAAATTTTCAGTTGTAATTTTTTTTTTTTTTTTTTTTTATTGAGAAACCAGTTGTAATTTTTTTAGAGGAAGTATTATAATATATCATGTGTATTTTCATTACAACCACACATAATATCCCATTCTATTGGTTTCAAAAAAACCAATGACTCAAACACCACTCTATTACTCAAACTTATAAGATTCTCACTTATCCGGGATCAAACTGACTCAGTACCTTACACTTATCTTGATCCATTACTTATATATCTATATATATAAACTTTCTTCACCCACTACATCAAATTTCCCAAAGTTTCTTACAAGTATTCAGTACTTTTTGCAAAATCAAACATTTCTTCTCCAATAAATTAATAACTTTGACATATATACATAAGTTCACACAGATGTACATGCCATCAGAGCTCTTTTCCCTCAAGGTACTTTCGTTTTTAGATATACAGTCAAACATGCACATATTTAGAAAATCAAAATCTTAAAAACAATAACCAATTAAATCCTAAAATAAAGAGATTCATCAAGTCTCAAATATCTATTCATTAAATGAAAGCTCTTGTTTTAACTCAAACCCATTAATTGGAAGAAGCAGTTTCATGACAAGTAACATATAGGGATGCTATGACTTATGACCCAATATCAAAACCCAAACCTATTTAAAGAAATGAAAGCCTTAAAAAAATGATTATCTACCATATGAAACCCCCCACGAAACTAAGATTAAAGAAAGCATAAACAAACTCATGTAATGAATAATTGAGGAAGTGAGAAACTGAACTGTGGCAACAATTAGCGGTATGACCGTTATGGAGAGAGAATGAGGAAGTTTTAGGGGAGGGTGAAATCAAAGTGATCTTCTCTCTACTAACCATGCCTACACCACACAAATTTACAGATCTTAAATTCTTCATATTATGCTCAAAATTTAATGCTCACAACATAAATACAATTGCTCTTGTACACAATTTTTTTAAATATACAAGTTTGGATTTAAAAAAATTTATCAATTCACTTAGTTGCGCTAAGACTTCTACCATTTTGAGCTTAGGAAAGATGTTGCACTTTTTTTTCTTCTTCTTCTCTACAAATCCATAAGAATTCTTCTTTTAAAACTATGTATCCGGAGACATAGAAAGAGCTTACATCATTTCTTCTATCTCCCTCCCACCAACTCCCCGTCTTGTCCCATTCCTCCTCCTTCCTTCACTTCGATCTATCTATCCATCTCCCTTTACTCTATTCAAATTGGTCCATATACCACTATAGACATCTAAAAACAGCCATATGCAGTACTATTTAATTTTTTTTTCTTTAAAGAAACAATTCTCGCATGCTATGCCTTGAATCAATGCATTCAATATTTACACACTAAATAAATAATTCAAAAACCTAACATTTTTGCCAAAAATCAAAAGATGAGCCCTTACTTTTGAATCGCACAACTCAGCTTGGTGGCTGCAAATCAAATATAACTAATTAGCACCCCAAAATAATTATTTAAACCAAACAAAATAAGAGAGAGATCTATTTGCAAAAATAGAGAGAATGGCATGAGATTAAGTAACCCACCAATAACAACCCGTAACAACCTGTCACATAGGATTTATTGTGAAAATGTTGTGGATATAGTATTTTTTAATATCTAATATCAACATTTAATTTAAATTTTTTATTTTTTTTTAAAATACCTCATAGATAAACACAAAATTATAATTATTCTTATCAAAATTTTTCTGCACATCCCTATCAATTTTTTAGATAAGTACAAAAACTTAGTTTTTGTTATCTTCTTTTTTTTTCTAACATTGCACAAATATTAGACTTCATTCTCTCAATTTCTTCTCTATAATTTTTTTTAATAAAAAAATTAGAACTTCTATGTAACTTTGAGTTTATGTATTGATTTAAATTTCTTTATTTTCGATGCTTTATTTAAGTTACTTCATTAATTTTTTTTTTTTCAAAATTTGTCATTACTTTAAATGTTTTGTAATTTAGATTCTTGTTAATTACTAAATTGAGGTTTCCACTTAAATATGATTTTAATTATTGTTTTGGGTAGTTCTTTTTGAAACCATTGTTTTGGATAGTTTTTACTTATTCAATTCAAGGTTTTTCTATTTAAATATACGGTGGTGATTAATTGAGCCCTAAAGGTCAATATATATATATATATATATGCATTTTATTATACCTTACTTTCACATAATATGCATTCATTATATAACTTAAAAAGTAAAATACTCATTTATTTTCTTTACCTATTCTATTATTTAATTTTAAGTTATATAATGAATGCATATTATGTTAAAGTAAGGTATTATAAAACTATTTATATATGAATTTTGATTAAGTTAATTATTAAATAAAACTATTTATATATGAATTTTGATTAAGTCATGCATCCAGGCATAATGCTATTATATATAAAGTTGGGCTTAAAACTTATATAATGCAAAAATAATATGTATGCTTAAATCATCGGTATCATTGTTTGGCCTATTTGGACTATTATTTGGTTTATTATAAAACTATTTGAATTTGGTAATAAATGTGTACGGATAGGAATCATAGGATAAAGGAAAGAAGCGTATTTAAATTTGATATTAATACTTTTTTTATTTTTTCTAGTAGGGGAACAGGGAGGCTTATGACAATAAATTAATAAATATGTATTATTAAAAGAATTTAAACATCGAAATGGGTTGGGGTTTAGGACGTGGGTCAGTCTCTGCTTTGTGTCTGTCTCATTTGTAGTCTCTATGCTTTCGCAAAAAAAGTATAAATGTAGAATAATATACTCAAAATAGACCTGTGACTAGCCGTCATGATTCATGACGCCAATCATTTCATGTACTTTAGATAAAATTCGACGAAAGTTTGTTTTTTTTATTTTTTTTGTTTTTATTATTTTTTTTTTAGAATAAAATTCGACAAAAGTTGGGAAAACAGCTAAACATAACTAGGGCTGTTCAGGATCCAACTGACACCGATGAAACCAGCCTGTACCGAACCAATCCGACCGCTACAAAGCTCCACCGTAGATGTTTGGTGTAGTTGTCAGAGTAGATTTGAGCATACCGACGACGGCCGGTGCGGCGATTGTCGGCTATTTTACACTCCGATGAGAAACCGCACTGCACCGAGTATATATATATATATATATATATATATACACGCTATAATTTAATGTATTGTATGTATATGTAGAATTATATGTTTCATTAGAGAGAAGGCAAGAGAGTGGGTTTGAGAGAGGCAAGGAAGAAAGACATATACAGCGCTAGAGAAATCTTAAGAACGTCAGGGTTTTTTTATTAGATTTTATTTTATATAATTTGATACCAAAACGACGTGTTCTGGATATGATATTAATTTTAATATTAGTTCCAAAACTACGTCGTTTTGGTATCAACTTAAAAAAAAAAAAAAAAAAAAAAAAAAAAAAAAAAAAAAAAGCATTACAATTTTAAACCCTAGAATTAATTTAGATACCCACCTCCTCACTCTCTCATCAGCCCAAGCCCCAAACTCTCCCTCTCCCATAAATGATAAATGTCTATCTCCTTTCTCTTTTTCTCTCCTCACTTCTTTGCCTCCATTGCTTGCTACTTGCTACGACCGTATTCTGCCCCTTAATATCACAATTCTTGGAGTGTCACTCTTTCCTCTCTCCTTTTTGCTATTCTCAGGAAGTTTCATAGAAGATTTCGAATTTTGTTGCTCCTCCTTATAATGCTTTCTTTGAGGTTTGTTTATGTATTTATTTTCAATGGTTTTGAATGATCTTTTATGGATTCAATTTAGTTTTTTTTTTTTTTTTTTTTAAATGGGTTTTTTGTGATTTGAAATAAGATATTTTTGAGAGAATGATTGCGAATTTGTTTGTGTTTGAGTGTTTTATTTTGTTTCTTTTTTCTTTTTATGGTATATTTGGCTTTTTGAATGATTATGATGGGGTTTGAGTTGTTAACTACATTGTGTTTGATTCCTAATCAAAATTGAGGAATTAACCGAACTGAACTGCACTGAGCCGGTATGGTGCACCGCCCCTTGTGTAGACCAGTGTCAAACCCTTCTTAGGTGAGGTGCAGTCAAGCATGAGAGAAAACCGCACCCTATAGGTGTGGTGCAAAAAACCCTCCAATAACCGGCCGCACCGCACCATGAACAAGCCTAAACATAACAAAACAAAATGTGTCCAAGCAGAAGTTAAAAATTGAATATACAATTTAGCTTAAAGTCAGTTATTTTTTGCCTAGTTGTAAAAATACATATCTTGGCTTCTTTCCTAATTCCAAAATTGGAGTATTTTATTGCAAATAATTCAACATTAACAAATGCTTCCAGATCTCCCCTCACTCCGGCCTAAGCATTTTTGCTTTCACACCTCCACCCCCCCCCCCAACACACACACACACACATGTTGTAGCAGTTTATATTAAATAATTACATTTTTGGAAAATGGCTCACCAGATGGAGGGGGTTTTTTTCTTTCTCAAAAAAAAAAAAAAAAAATGATGGAGGGGGTTTTGTGTATTTTTGTGAATGGTGTACTCTGTTTACATTTTTTAAAAGGACTTTTGCATTACCTAGGATAAAATAACTATGATAATCAGAGTCTTTTATTTTCCACGAATGGTCAACGATTTTTTATAAAAATATAATGAAAAATAGAAAGGTTTATGTGGACTTAAAGCAGTGAGTTTTGGCTTTTTTGTTGTTATTTTTTTATTTTAGAGTAAGGCTGAGGGAGCATTTTAGGCTTTTTATTGTTTTAGCAGCGTACCATGAAAAAATAACAAAACAAAACAAAAGAGCTTCATGCAAAAAGAATAAAAAACAAGACAGAGATGCCCACATTGGATGAGCAAGGTTGGTGAAGTTTTTGGAATCGGAAAAGTATTGTCTTTCAGTAGCTGAGAGTGCCTGAGACCACTTACCAAACAATGGTGATCCAAGAAAGTATAAAAGCATACCTTACGGCTAGTCCTGATGACCACCAGCTCCAACTCCAACCCAGAATCCGAATATTTCACCATGGCTGCCCTGTTCATGTTGTTTACCATCCTCGACATCCCACCACCAGCGGTGCCACGTGTTCCAACCCTCTATCCATCACCATTTCCCACCCTTACTCCACCACTGCCACTTCCACCACCACCGCCAACGTCTACGTTTTCTCCACTCCCACCATTTCCCCAGTTGCCCCCTTTCACTCCATCAACCACACGGTCTCCAGTCACCACCAAGAAAAATATATATATATATTTTTGAGGGAAAAATAAAGGAAAGTTATAATCATTTTCTATCCTTACACTTTTTTTTCACACATGAAATAAAATAATATAAAATAATCTTTTCTTTCCTCTTATTTTTCCATCATTTCTATATTTTCCATTCTTCTACTTTATCATCCCCTCTTAATCTTACCATTCAAAGCTTAAAGGAGTGTTCTAAAAGAAAACAAGTGCCTTATTTTCAACTATTCTACACAAATAGAACACGGTCAGGTTTGGCATCCCCTATTTTTTTCGTTAGCTTATTTGTTGAAAAACAAGACAAAAAGTGATTATAAGTAATAAAAAAAAATGTTTACTTATTTTGTTTGTTTGTTTGTTAAAGGGTAAAACAAAAAGTGGATTTAAACAAATAACTTAATTAAAAAAAATGATCTCTTAATGAAATAAAAGAGTATTATAAAAAATAATAATAATAATAAAAGAAGAAGGTGAATAGAAGATTTTGATTATTATTTTTTTTTATGAACAAAAAGGGGGGCAAGGGTGACCATTTTGACTCATTCTTGTGCGTGACCACAGGAGCACCTCCCATTAGGGAATGTTGGATTAAGCCATAACAAAACGTTAAAAACATTGACTTTAACTTTAACCGATATTCTACGACAAGTACAACTCTTTTATAAGAATCTTTTTTTTTCTTTGAGTTCTTTCATAAAGATTGTTTTATAATTAAACATTTTTTTTTGGGTGAAATTTTACAATTAAACATTGTTATTGATTTTTTAGGGATTGTTGTAACTAATTTTTTTCTTATCCGTTTGGATTTTTTTTTATTACTTAGTTTTTACCCGTTTGATCCAATCTGACTCATCTGAGTATTTGGGTATTAGAGGTTCTGGTTTTTTTTTTTTTTTTTTTTTTTTTTGGTGTGTGTGTGTGTAAATTTAGTTTTGGAGTGTTTGTGTTTGGGTGAACTGTTTCTTATCTCTATTCTGTATTGGTTTGTTATTGCATTTTTAAGGTGCATTCTTTGTACTTGAGGTTAGGTTTGTCAAGGTGCAGAAAAGTTGGATAGTCTTTTGTGTCCTAAAGTAGGTTCTTTCCGAGGAATTACGGCTGTCTGCTGTTAGGTCTCTTTTTAAGCTTACCATAATTTATAGTTCTTTCACTGAAATGATGGAGATTGGAGAGGCTTTTACCATTGATAATAAATCATTTTTGAAAAGTTTTGACTCCACTTTTTTGGAAAATATGATATGTATCAAAATAATTAATTTTTTCACATAAAAGTTTTTAAAAATATTTCCTAAACTAATTCCTTTAGGTATAGTTATTAAATTTAGACCAAACGTTAACCCGGTTTATGAACCAAGTCACTGGATCACTAGTTCAACTAGTGAGTCAACAGCTTGAATCGCAGGATCAAATAAAAAGATTTTAAAATTTTAAATATCTATAAATAAAAGAAGAGGAAAAAGAAAGTTAGAGACTTAAATCAGTAAACAAATAAAGCCCAAAAGATGTAAACAAAAAGAAGAGAAAAGAAGGTTTATGCATAGATTATAAGGACATACTCATAGCTACATGCTTACTAGTTTTGTGAAACCGAATTTACTTATTTAGGTTTTCTCTTATTTAAGTTATTACATTATCACACATTAAACTGTAAAGAAGTCAATGAGATTAACCTGTTAATGTAATTTTACATAATTCACAAACCTAGTTGGGTTATTAAAACTCAGCCAGATCACAAAGTTTGCTTAGAATCCACTAGATTTTACTAGTTTTGATTGAGTTTTGTACACATCGGATCCAATTAATGACCCAGATTGGTTTATGTCTTGGGTCACCGAATTACCAAGTTGGGTTAGGTTCAATAACACTGCCCTTAGGGCATTTGCTAAATTTTCCCTACTTTTATTAAGAGTACATACATCTAAGACTAAGAGAAACTCCAACAACTTAGCCAAATTTTCATCTCATTTAGAGAGTAAATAGTTTTTCTATCTACTTTTTTAAATACATTTTTCAATAGAAACTCTAACTTTTCCACTGTTATAAAAACCAAACCGGGCTGGCCAGTTCAACCGGTTGAACAAGGAATTGGTCAAAACTGGTCAAGAATCGGTAAAAACTAGGAATAGGTCTCTTTTTCAGTTCTTTGGTCAATTAGTTCAGTTCTTAAAACCATGATCTTTTTTCTATCTCCATTTAAATTTATTTCTTTATTATTATTATTCCCAAAATCTGATACACTTTATCATTCAACAAACACCCAAATCTCTTTCCCATTTTCATCAATCAACAACACTCACAAGTCAAATCTCTTCTGCCCAGATTTTTACCAACCAAACTGATTTAGAGCTTTCTTTTGCTAAGATTTTATCAATTATAAGATCCAAATCATTTATTAGAAAGAAAAGACCCAAATCTTAAGTCATAGAGAGTGAGAAATAGAGGTGGTGGGCTGAGAGAAACAAAGAGAAAGAAACCCAAATTTTTTGCTCAGATTTCATCAACCAACAACATCAAAATTGTTATATGTGTTGGGTTGAGAGAAAAAGAGAACAAAGCTCAAATTTTTTGCTTAGATTTCATCAACCAACAACATCAAAATTGTTCTGTGTTGCTGCATTTTATCAAAATTAAAAGAAAGGATCCCAATGGTGCTGGTTGGGTTTAACGTTGTTAGATTCAACATCAAAATTGTTATATGTGTTGGGTTGAGAGAAAAAGAGAACAAAGCCCAAATTTTTTGCTTAGATTTCATCAACCAACAACATCAAAATTGTTCTGTGTTGCTGCATTTTATCAAAATTAAAAGAAAGGATCCCAATGGTGCTGGTTGGGTTTAACGTTGTTAGATTCAACATCAAAATTGTTATATGTGTTGGGTTGAGAGAAAAAGAGAACAAAGCCCAAATTTTTTGCTTAGATTTCATCAACCAACAACATCAAAATTGTTCTGTGTTGCTGCATTTTATCAAAATTAAAAGAAAGGATCCCAATGGTGCTGGTTGGGTTTAACGTTGTTAGATTCAATTGGTAGTGTTGTCATGTTGGGTTTTATGTTGCTGGGTTCCATTTATGGTGGTTGTGACTTCGATCAAACAATGGCTAGATTGGATTAGGAGAGAGACATTTCAGAAGGAGAGTGACATTTGAGAGCGAGAGAGGGTTGGGTATTTCTGTGAGAGAGAGAGAGAGAAGCTAGGAATGGGGGAGAGAGAAAAAACTAAATAAAAATGGAGTAGTTTGATATTTTATTGGATTAAATTCATATGGAGCGCAAAATGGAGTAGTTTGAATTTTGCATTTTGAAAAGGCTGTTGAAGTTGGTTTATTGTGTGTTTGCTCTCAAAAAATAGGTTTAAATAGCTTATTGGAGATGCTCTAGGTATTGGTAATAGAATGTTAATTAAAATAATGGGTTTTACCCAATACACAATGGCAAAGCCAAAATCTCAATTTAGAAATGCAAGATTAAAAGATAATATATTAGAAAAACCAGCCTTAAAAATATTAATCAATATATATATATAACAAAATAAATAAACATTTGTAAAAAAAATTGCCATACCTAGTTCAATTTACTCAACAATCTTCAATGGTTTTTTTTTTTTTCTTCGTATTTCAAAATTGCCATATGATTTTTCCTTCCCAATACTTGAACTCGTCATTATGATCATATATCTCCATAATCTCGATTATCTAAAAGTATATGATTTGTATCATTAAGTTAAAGAAACAAAAATAATCAATTCTTAGATACTAACAACCACAGTGAGTAATTAATCTAAATACCTAAAGTTTAGATATCTAATTTTTTGTATTAAAAAAAATCAAAAAGTATTAAGAATATAGCAATGTAACTACAAAATAGTGTGTATATATATATATATATATATATATCACTACCTTATTTTTTCTATGTTTGAGGCCGCTTTCTTTAAAGTGATAAGTCCTTTTTGTTTTTTCCTATGTCGATAGCCATTTCTTTAGGCATTTTTTGGTTCAAGGGATAGAAAATGGCGGGATGATGAAAAAGTTGAAGGATAAAAAATATTTAATTTTCTCTTATGTGTGTTTGGTTAAACTAAAAAAGTAGTGAAAATGAGAAATCTTTGAATAGTGTTTATTACACACACTATTCAAAATCTTTTTTCCATGTGTGTGTAATAGCTAGTTTTTATTCAAAATCTTTTATTTGATTGAGAAGAAAAATGAAAAAAAAAAAAATGCAGTTTGTATAAATTTACTTCAATACCCTTATAACATAAAAAAAATTAAAAGAAAAAAAATTACTATCAATATAAAAAATAAATAAATACAAACTAAATGTTAAAAAAAATAAAAAAAAATAAAAAAAAAAACAAACAAACAAACAAACAACATTAAAACACAAGTGGGAGGAGAGTGGGTAGATGGGTAATTTCCCATCAAGTTCACTCTTCTTTCCACATTTTTTCCCCAAAATGGGGACTGAGGAGACTCCAAAATCACCCCAAATGGTGGGCCCAGTGAGAAAACTCTTGAGCCCTACCATTTTCTCTCTTATTTTTCCCATCAACCAAACACCCTACATTCACCCAACTGCTCAATCACTGCATCAACCCCTTCCTTTCTCAAAAATCCATTATGCTTCTTGCCGTCTAGGACTTGGGTAGCAGACAAATCATAATAAGCTTTTAGTTCCTTAGGATCTTTCCACCCAATTCTAAATTCATTACCATCAGCCTTCGATTTCCCCTTACCCACTTTTGCTACAACTTCTTTCTATACTCATTGAGGCATTTCAATGAACAGTTTATATACATATCATAATCAGTTACACATGCCCACATGAAAAATGTAAAAAGTAAACTAACATATATAGTCCAAATACAACATAGGCAGCTCCTTCAAACACCCAAAATTACACGAATGAGAGAGTAACCCACATACTAATGTCATGGACAACACAAAAACCACACACAAACGTTGAACTAAAATTACACACAAACGTTGAACACAAAACCACAAATTGAAGTGTGTTCATGGAAAACAATATAACTAGACAACAATAGATCAGAGAGTATGAAAAGTTAGACAGAACAGTACCCGTGAATGCAGAGACCTATAGTGGCAGCAACAACGTCCCAAGCGGAGAAAAGGTGAGTTCGAGCAAAGCACGAAGGGATGGGTTCATTTGTTCAGTGTGGGATTGCAATTACCGTGTTTCAGCTCTTGTATTGATGGTTTATTGCAGGATGGTGGGTAAGTGCATTTCATTGAAGACGAAGAAAGGGAATGCAAAAATTTTAGCCGTTGGAGAGAACGCAGCGTTTTGTCCTTCTGCTTGGGTCAGAGAGTGTTGTGAACAGTACATATTGGGTTCAGTTCAACGCATTTTGTGTTTATGCTCACCAAGAAAGTGGAGTTTCATTGTTGAAACGGTGCGTATTGGAGTTTTGTGTTTACACGCACAAACGTTTTAATGAAACGGTGTGTATTGGAATTTCATTTTGCGTTTCAGCGTGGAGGTTTTGCGCGTTTTCTTGCTGCCACTGTAGTCGGGTCCCACGCCCTTCAAAAATACAAACGCAAAAGTTTTCAGTAAACGCCCAATCCAAACATAACCTTAGTACTAAAAAGATTCTCAATGAATTTTCAAGAATGGCATACAACATGAAAAACCCAAAAAACCAAATATTTTGTACACACCAAAACCAACACCTAGGAATCTCTAAGAAAATTGTTATTTTTTTGATAAGTATATCTCTAAGAAAATTATTCTCTACCATAACATACAAAGTAATCAATTTTGTACAAAGAACATTATACTTTTAGATTTAACAATTTAAAGCATGCGGAACCCAGAAAAACCCAACATCAAAAATAAAAAAAATCATGACTTAAAATTAACTTTTAAAAAAATATCGTTTAAAATCTACAATGTATAAACAAAATAACAAAATATTTTCAGATTTCAAAACCCCACAATTGCAATCCCCCTTACAAATAAGGAAACATGTAAGAGAGAAAACAAAACTAGAAAATTAAAGTGAAATGATTAAGTTTAAAGGATTAGAAAGATTTCATTTTGCGGAGGCCTTCCATGATTTCAAAAAATAGAGAGGAAAAATTAGGAGAATATTAGGAAAAGAAATTAGTTCCTTGGCATTGATGAAATTAGAGACTCCAGATTGAAGAAAGATTCCACTTCATCTTTGTAGAGAAAGAAATTGAATGTTTTAAACCCAAAAGAGTCAAATTTAAACAAACCCATTACTGAAAACAATACTCACATATTAGAATTTCAAATTCCTTAACCCTAATTTATGGAACCAAACCCAATTGTGATTGTAAAAGTTTGAAACATATAACAGATCTAATTTGTGGCGGAAAAGGTCGGAAAATGAATAGGAACCCAATCGGAGGCATTGTTAACTACAAGAATTTTGGTCTTTTGCGACCAATGTTTTAGTGACGACCAAAAAATCGTCACTATTAGGCATACATTAGCGACAAAAATATATGGTCATCGCTAATAAGTGTATTGTAGCGACAACACTAAGGTAGTCACTAATAAGTTGTCGCTAACGCCATGGAGGGAATTTTATTCACTTTTGGAAAATGGAGGGAAACTTTTAGCAACGACAATAAATTTTGTTGTGACGACATTTACACCGCTAAAATAAGGTCTATTTTAACGACGACATCTATCATCGCTAATAATCATCTTTAGTGACAACCTTATGTTTCGTCACAGTTATGTGGCCAAAAATTCATAGTAAATATGTTATATATATGCTTTATTTATCAGTGATGACACATTGGTGGTCGCTATTAGAAGGCTATTAGCGATGACACAACATGTCGTTGCAAATATGCCTACCTAAATATAATGGAGGGTAAAATTTTCACTCTCAAAAAATGGCGGGAATTATTGGAGGGAAGCAGATTTTATATTAGCAACGAATTAGGTCGTCGCTATAAGGGATCTTTTAATGAAGACAAAGATTGTCGTCACTAATATGTGGCCAAAACAATTTTGATATAATATGATTTTTTTTTTTTTAATCAAATCCTCCAAATTCCTCTTAAAATATTTAAAATGACATAAATTCCTTTAAAATGTTTGAAATGATTAAAATACCATTAACCTCGTCAAAATGACCAAAATACCCCTAAACTTATGTAATGATATTTACCAAAAGTAAGTAAATAAATCAAATTAAAATATATTTATAACATACATATTCATATTAATTAAAATCAGAAGTGATAATACATGATATATGAGCCAAAATAATAAATTTTTTAATCATTTTGCCTAATCAATTTTATCTAAGTCAATGTTAACAAGATGTTCATCATTTTCAAAATTATTTCTTTATTAACATTTTCTAACAACTACTCCAATACCCAATAATCCACTGAAAACCTTCCCACTAAACCTAATTTCACAAAGTCTAGTGGTCTCGAGACTATCTATTAAGTTTGATCGGGTTTGACCAACTTAACTATGCCTTTTTATAAATCTAATAGTTTGATTGTGACCATAATTTACTAGAATTAACATTTCATTACACTCTTCAAGTCCAACGGTTAGATTTCAAATCTTAGTATGGCGTGAGATGGATATGTGTTGTGTATCTGTATGGCTATGTTCTCTTAATCTGACCATTTAATTGGTCTCAAATTTCACCAACACCAATATGTCACCATACTCTTCAATCCTAATGATCAAGATTTGAATATAAATTTCACCAAGTCCAGTGGTCACAAGACCATCTATTAAGTTTAACTGGGTTTGACCAAATTTAACTAAACTTTGACCGAACATTTTTATAAATCCAACTGTTTGATTGTGACCATAATTTACTAGAAAAAGCCTTTTTTCTCTAGGATGGCGTGTGATGGACATGTGTTGTGTACCTATATGGCTATAATCTCTCAATCTACCATCTAATTGTTCTCAAATTTCACCAACACCAATATGTCACCATACTTTACAATCCCAATGATTAAGATTCGAATATGAATTTCACTAAGTCCAGTGGTCTCGGGACCATCTATTTAGTTTGATCGGGTTTGACCAACTTTAACTAAACTTTGACCGAACATTTTTATAAATCCAACTGTTTGATTGTGACTATAATTTACTAGAATTAACTTTTCATTACACTCTTCAAGTCCAACGGTTAGATTTCAAATCTAAGTATGGCGTGAGATGGATATGTATTGTGTATTTGTATGGCTATGTTCTCTCAATCTGACCATTCAATTGGTCTCAAATTTCACCAATACCAATATGTCACCATACTCTTGAAATACATTGATCAAGATTTGAATATAAATTTCACCAAGTCCAGTGGTCACAGGACCATCTATTAAGTTTAATCGGGTTTAACCAACTTTAACTAAACTTTGACTGCCTCTTTCTCTAAATCCAACCATTTGATTGTGATTATAATTTACTAGAATTAAGCTTTCATTACACTCTTTGAATCCAACGGTTAGATTTCAAATCTAAGGATGGCATGTGATGAACATATGTTGTGTACATTTATGGCTATGATCTCTCAATCTGACCATCCAATTGTTCTCAAATTTCATCAACATCAATATGTCACCATACTCTTCAATCCTAATGATCAAGATTCGAATATGAATTTCACCAAGTCCAGTGGTATCGGGACCATCTATAAAGTTTGACCAAGTTTGACCAACTTTAACCAAACTTTGACCGTGCATTTCTCTAAATCCAACCGTTTGATTGTGACCATAATTTACTAGAATTAACCTTTCATTGCACTCTTCTAATCCAACGGTTAGATTTCAAATCTAAGGATGGCTTGTGATAGACATGTGTTGTGTACCTATATGGCTATAACCTCTCAATCTACCATCTAATTGTTCTCAAATTTCACCAACACCAATATGTCACCATACTCTACAATCCCAATGATTAAGATTCGAATATGAATTTCACTAAGTCCAGTGGTCTCAGGACCATTTATTTAGTTTGACCGGATTTGACCAACTTTAACTAAACTTTGACCACACATTTTTCTAAATCCAACCATTTGATTGTGACCATAATTTACTAGAATTAACCTTTCATTACACTCTTCGAATCCAACGGTTAGATTTCAAATCTAAGTATGGCGCATGATGAATATATGTTGTGTACTTGTATGGTTATGTTCTCTCAATCTAACCATCCAATTGTTCTTAAATTTCATCAACACCAATATGTCACCATACTCTTGAAATACATTGATCAAGATTTGAATATGAATTGGAGCATGATGGTCACATGCCATATGGCCCCATGAGGATTCAGTTATCCTTGTTCTCATAATTTAACCATCCGATTAAAATTATGTTCCCCAAACCTCTAAAATGACCAAAATACCGTCAAAATTTCCAACGGTCTCAGGACCATCTATTAAGTTTGACTAAGTTTGACCAACTTTAACTAAACTTTGACTGCACTTTTCTCTAAATCCAACTGTTTGATTGTGACCATAATTTGCTAAAATTAACCTTTCATTACACTTTTCAAATCCAACGATCAAATTCTAGATCTAATTATGGCGCATGATGGACATGTGTTGCATACTTGTATGGCTCTGTTATCTCAATCTGACCATCCAATTGATCTCAAATTTCACCAACACCAATATGTCACCATCATACTCTTGAAATCCAATGATCAAGATTTGAATATGAATTGGAGCATGATGGTCACATGCCATGTGGTCCTATGAAGATTCAGTTATCCTTGTTCTCATAATTTAACCATCCGATTGAAATTATGTTCCCCAAATTACTTCCTTTAAAGTTATGTTTTCCCTTGAATCACATATTGGAGTGACAGAAGTATTAGTTCAAAGCACTACCTTTAAAATTATATTTTCCATAAAAAATACTAATTTTCAAAAATTCATTTTTGAAGGGAAGATACTAGTAGGTTCTCCCTTGGATCAAACATGAGATTTCCAATTTATCTTGACTTTAACCCTTACTAATTGTGGGGTCTTCAAATGGTTTTCAAACTAAAGTTATTTTTGTTTTTTTCCTCTAAAATCAAAACCATCAATCTAAACACGTCTTATTCTTGATGCATGTAAGATATAATGAGACATATGCCCCCAAGGCTATGTAAGTATATTCTAAATGGATCAAAATACCCCCAAAACAACTAGAATGACCAAAATACTCTCAAAACATCTAAAATGACCCGAATGCCCCCAAACCTCTAAAATAACCAGAATACTCTTGATATCTCTAAAATGACTAAAAATACCCGCGAAATCTCTAAAATAACTAAAAATACCCTTAAACCTCTAAACTGACACCCAAAAAAAAAAAAACTCTCGAAATCTTTAAAATAACTAAAATACCCTGAAACCTTGAAATATCTAAAATGACCAAAATTTACTAAAATGAACAAAATACTCCTTAAACTCTTAAAAGGCCAAAATTTTCATTTTAGAGGTTTCAGTGGCATTTTTGTCACTTTAGAGGTTTTAGGGTATTTTGGATATTTTAGAGGTTTTGAGGTTATTTTAGTAAATTTTTAGGTTTAGGGGTATTCTAGTAGTTTTGTGTGCATTTTGGTCATTCTAGTTGTTTCCAGAGTATTTTGGTCATTTTGGAGGTTTTAGGAGTTTTTTTTACATTCACAGTACATTTTACTCATTTTTGTGATTCCAAGGGTATTTTGGTCATTTTAGTGGTTTTGAGGTATTTAGAAGTTTCAATGTATTTTTGCTTATTTTAGAGGTTTCGGAGGTATTTTGATTATTTTTTATGTTTCAGGAGTATTTTGGTCCTTTTAGAGGTTTAGGGGTATTTTGGTCATTTTAGATTTTTGCAGTTATTTTGGTCATTTTAGAAGTTTCGAGAGTATTTTGGGTCATTTTAGAAATTTTGGTAGTATTTTGGTCATTTTAGTGATTTTGGGTTTTTTTGGTCATTTAAAAAAATTTGGGGGTATTGTGGTCATTTTGAAGGTTTTAGGGGTATTTTAGACATTCGCAGTACATTTTAGTCATTTTGGTTGTTCCAATTTTTTTTTTTTTTTTTTTTCAGTTGAGTAGTTTCGGGGTATTTTAGAGGTTTCTTGGTTTTTTAAATTTTAAGTTATTTTCAAGAGTAAACTAAAATTTATTAGTTTGGACAATTTTGTCAATTTATAAATTATTGTATCTCCACCAAAAATTTTATTAGTAAAATATAAAACTATATTGTGACTAAACAAAATAGTTTGTCACAATATTGTGTTTTAACAAAGGCAACCTAAGTCTCTCACAATAGATGGCCTATTGTGATAGTTCCTCCAAAAAAAAAAATGGCCTATTGTGACAAGTTAATGTCACAAGATATAGGTTTTTTGTCACAATAACTCATGAAATATAAATAAAAATAATAATAATAAAGTAACTGAATTAAAGTCCCATGAGCCATGATCTCCAACTCTTTCTCGGTCAGTACCCAATTACCCATTTATCACTCATTCTCTCTCTCCATCCCTCTCACACACCCACTGAACCTGTAGGCCTACTGCGAACCATCTCTTTAACACCTGCAGAACCTGTAGATCCACTGCCGCTGACCATCTCTTAACCACTTTCCAGGTATTGTCTCTTTCTCTCTTCTCTCATTTGTGTTTTCATTTTTTTTTTCCTTTACTTCTTGTTCGTATTAGTGTTAGTAATGTTTTTGGCTTGCTTTTCAATTTTTTTACAGATTTCATATTAAAGTTTGCTCCAATCAGTGGGACCTTAGGTATGACTTTTTTTTTTTTTTTTTTTTTTTTGTTTTTGTCATTAAATTAATAAATATATAATATAATAAATCAAAGATAGAGTTGGGATTTAGCTACTGTACTACATGCCTTAATTGCTAATGGTTTTTTTTTTTTTTTTTTGGTAATTAATGCTTATGGTACTACGAATATGTGCTTCATTCCAACTTAAGCCTAGACAAGTCACTGAATCCTTCTGCTTATATATTTCATTGACTCTGAAAAAACAATTGCTTATATATTTGACAATTGCACCCAAAAAAAAAAAGAAAAAAAAGTTGTTTGACAAGGTCATTTAAAACGTGTTTGGGTCCTTTAAAATGTGTTTGTATTCATCACTATGTGGAAATTTCAAGAAACTCCAGAACTTGATAACTATTTATAAAAAAAGGCACAATTTTTTTACTAAAGTTTCTGCCTTTGTACTATCTAAAACCCTAATGTAAATGTTGGGGAAAATTTTTTAAATCCCCTTAATGTCTATGTGTGAATTAAAATGAGTGACTATTAAGTAATAGCAATATTATGGAAACAAAAAAAATTCTAGCAAGTACCACATAAACACATCCACCAAAGAATACCAAATTTTACGTGAAATACCCTAGTGTGGAGGGAAAAATCACGGGACAACTCTGAAAAATATTCATTGTGAAACAGAAATTACAACTCTCAAGTTTATGCTAAGCTTGATTCCACAATAAATTGGATATATGACAAATAATCTCAAGGATAAATACAATCTTACCACAAAATCAATAGCCAAATCTTCTTCTGAATACTCCCACTCTCCCTAATTGTAGCACTCAAAAACTACAAGAGAACTCTACCAATTTTTCTTCCTTGTGTGTGTAGCTTGAGCAAAGAAAAATGTCACATTTTTCTTTTTCACTCTCTCATATTCTCTCTCATATTCTTACTGTGTATCTCTATATTTCTTCATTCAGACTGCACCTCAAATGGCTGAATATCTCTATGTGTTTCTTGCTTGCTCTGTGGAACTCACAATACTTCAGCTCTCTCTCTCTCTGTGTTTCTTCTCACACTCTGGCCAAGTGGCCTTTGTTTGCTTCAGCCAAAAACCAACGTGTCCCACCTCAAGTCATGTCTCATTTAATGAAGGCTGACTTTTCTACAAGCTTGCAAGACAAGCTCATTTAGAGGTTTGATAAGGTGTGGGCTGGACCCATGGTGCTATGATGCACCTAACAATAAATATATAGTTTGACTATTGGCAGGAAAAGCATTCCATAGCTGACCTGGGCAGTACTCTTCCAATTGTCTTTGTGTGCACTATTAAGGTAGTAATTGGATACATCCTCTTTTTATATTGATTCCCCTAATTAATTCACACTTACATGAGGATCTAAAATAGTGACATACTAATATTGCAGGGGATTATAAGCTCAAAATTTATACATTATTTTTTTTTATGAAATTTATACATTATAAGAGCTTGGCATTGACATCTGCAACATTTTTCAGCTAAAGCTAAATCTCATTCTTGCTGTTACCTTCATCTTGACTATCTCAATTTGGTATGACCATGTTTCGCTCAAAATTAATTTTATTAAAGAAATCATTTTCATGGTGTAAAACTTTGTTACTACATGTGTATTAATCCTATAAAAGAAGTCATTTTTATGGTGTTACAACTTTGTTCCTAGATGTGTAAAATATAATCGAAAGTCTCAAATAAATTAATTAACTAGAGCATTGTATAGTAACTAGTATATAATTTTATTTTAATTTGTTTGAAATCCATGTATGCTCTGGGGTTGGGATACTCAATAGTTATTATAAGACCTTATGATGCTTGGCATTGGCTTATTTACCTTGACATTTTTTTTTAATAATGGGTATGTCTGAATTGAAAATCTTGTGGTCCAAAAATTCCAAACTTCATCATTCATTTTCACTTCTCATTGCTTAGTCATTTGATCATTTATTATTTTAATTTTTCTTTTAAAAAATATTATATTTTTAACTCACTGTTGGGTTCTTGGAGCTACCATAGAGTTCTCTATCCTTTATTTTGTCCCACTTTTTCATTTGATGCTTGGATTTGTATTCAACTCAAAGCTATTGCTGGTATTCCTATAAAGCGGGCTAGTTTACAAGAAGTAGCAACCTTGTGAAGAAAGTTGGGTTATACTTGGTAAGTAGTTCACTTCTATTACATCTATGAATTATCATTTAGCTTTTTAATAATCTTATTAGTTGTTTTAATTGTTACAACATGAAATATTAATGCACGTAAACTCTCTTGTTGATAATACTTGAATGATGGAAAATTCTCTAGAATAACTTACTAAATTCAATTTTTAGAGAACTTGTTTAACTCATTGACCCACTTCTTCTCAAGTAAAAAAGTGTTTGTTGAAATTATGATAGGAACATAAAAATGGATAAAATAAAGTTGGATCCATGAACAAAATAAAGAAGATAATAGTGATGAGGTATATCAAGAAAGTGAATTTATTAGGGTTAATGTAATAATTCAACAAGAAAATGATGAAGACTCAACTCTGTTACATAGAGATGATGTGACATCAATAAATTTGGGGGCCTTAATAGTTGTTGATGATATATATGTACAACTTGATGAAAGTATGTTCATCAATGATGACTTGTCTAATGAGGAATGAGATACAAACTCCAACCATGAAGAAGAAGTATATAGTGATGATGATGTTTTAAGCTCAAATCAGGAAAAAGATTTATCTAGCAATGATGAATCTATTGGAGATCTTTGGGATGCAGATTAAGTTGAGTTTTGATGCAAGTTAAGTTTTGTTAAATACATAAAGATTTCATATCTTCTCAGCTATGGTATTTTTGAAAAATAAAAATGTTAAAGTTTTATTTGGATATTAAAACTATTTTGTATGCATTTTTGTCATTCACTTTAGTTGACCTTTACATTTGTTTATTCTTTTTATTTCAGGTTAAAATGTCGCATGCCTTGGGCTATTGGTGATTTTGAGGGGAGATACATTTCATTGCAAGCTTGGTTGTATATCTTCTTGAAGAATTTGTTATTATTTGATTTGTATTTGAGATGGTAGATTTGAATTTAAATTATGTATATGATATTGAACTTGGGTATTGTTTTTCCTTATTAGTAGTTATTGATTGAGCCATTGTTAAGCTTACATGAGTATTTGTGATTGAAGATTTGTGATGTGTGGGATTGTGGTTTATGATTTTTTATTATTTCTCATTAGGTATCTATGTAAATTTCAGAATGTAAATTTTAAAGAAAAAAAAATGTAAAATATTATTAGCGACGACATTGTCGTCACTAATATTTTATCATATCATTAGTGATGACAAACAATATCATCGCTAATATGAAATTTTTAGTGGTGACATGTTTGTGGTCACTTATATATCGTTATCTGTGACGACAACAAGCGTCGTCGCTAGTAAAGATATATCAATGACCACAAACATGTCGTCATTAATAATAATCTATTAGCGACAACAAAAAAATTTGTCACTACTAATGAGATAGTAGCGACAACATTTCGTCTTGGGGTCTCGAGTTATTTATGACGACAACTGTCACTATTAGCGACAACTTTGTTGTCATTAATAATATTGTATTTGCGACGACATTAATATCGTCGCTAAAAAACTTTTTTGTAACCAAATTCGTTTAACGAAAGTTAGCGACGACATTTTTCGTCGCCAATATAATTAGCGACAATATTTAAAGCATTAGCGACGACTATATGCTGTCGCTAAAGACCAAATTTCTTGTAGAATAGGCAGAGTAGAATCATCTTCCTTCTAAATTTTTGGTAGAATCAAGACGGTGAAGTCTAATTATAAACTATGGATATACATTGATTGAAGTTTTTGTTTTTCCTTAATCACGAAGTAGAGTGAAAGATATTTAAAAGAATTTGAACGTAGGTTTTTTTTTTAAGCCGTGTGATTGCAAAGGGAAGAAATTAGTACAACTTATTTGGGTAAAGCAAAAGGTGTGGTCTTTTGATCTGGTTTTGAAGGTTTTTCTTTTATCTTTTCTGGGTTCTGGTTTTACTTTCCTTCGTTTTCTGGGCAACCAAACAGAAATAGAAAATAGTAGAGAAAGTGACCTATTGGGAGGTGACGTCGATGGCGCAAGGCTTGAGGAGGAGATGGAGGTGGGGGGGGGGGGGGGGTAGGATTGGAGAACCACGCAATCGTCTCCGTACACTGCTTGCACCGCTTCTACTTCTACCGCAACTTCCTCTTCTTTGATGACGCTGCTTGCCATTGTTCTTTGTGAGAGGGGGAGAGAATTTTTTTAAGTTTCAATTATTACTTTTTACACGTGTTTAAGCGAAACACTGTAACTTTTGGAATTTTAATGGTAAACATGGCAAGTTTTTACGGGGTTTTAACTAGTTATTTTAACCGGTTATTTATTTTTTATTTTTGTTTTATATATTGGCAAGCCATCAAACGGGGTTAGGATTGTGAAAGAATATAACTTATTGCTTTTTAATTGTGAACGTGGCAGAATTTTAAATAGACATTCTTCTTACATGGCAACACCTCTTTAATTGCAGGAAAATGCTTCTACTTTTTTATATATAGTATTAGATTAGATATGTAGAGAGAAAGAGATGATGCAAAAATAATATATAAACGAATAATATATGTGTATGCTTCAATCATGGTATCATTTTCTAACCTATTTGGAAAATCATTTCATTTATTAAAAAAACTATTCAAATTTGGGAAGAAAACTATACGGATAGGATAAAGGAAAGAAACCTTTTTAAATTTGATATTAACACTTTTTTTCTAGTAGGGGGACAAGGAGGCGTATGACAACAATCTCAAACAGGAACAGCCCAGGAGGCAGGGAGGGCAGTGGCATCAGATCAGGGAGGGAGAGTACATCAACACAGATCAGAACAGGGAGGCAGAGTGTAGCAGGGGACTGGCAGATAATTATCAAGCTTGGAGATAGTAGAAGAGGAAAGTTACATAGATATGGTACTGCTTATGAAGCTCTAACAGTTCAAGGGGAGAAGGTGTTTTTTGGAGCAATCAGTAGCAACGCTCGAACATCAACTGGAGCACTGCTGGAGGCTATGCTTGAAGCTGTTCTGACAGCAAAGGGTCAGGGTTTTCAGCAGATTTTGGTTCTCAGGAATAGCAGGAGTCTTTTGCAGACTTATAAGAACAACACAGCTTCTGATTGGTTAGATAGTACTAGACTAACTGACCTATGGTTTATGAATCAAAATGGGGTTTCTTGTGATGTCTTTTGGGTTCCCACTGTAGTTGTAAAGGATTTGAGAGCTGTAGCTTGCTTGGCAACCCGTGTGCCAATGCATTTTTGTTGGTTTCCTTCCGTTGGTTCTAATCTTTTGTAACATGAACTGATGTTTTTCTCATTTATAGTCTTTATGCTTTCGCAAATTTAGCAGTAGAATAATATAATCAAAATGTGTACTTTTTTTTTTGAGAATCATCAAAATGTGTACTTAAGATAACATTCGACGAAAGTTAGGAAAACGACAAAACATAACAAAACAATATGTGTCGAAGCAGAAGTTAAAAGTTGAATATGCAATTTAGCTTAAAGGCATTTATTTTTTTGTCTCAATGTAAAAATACAAATGTTGGTTTCTTTCCTAATTCTAAAATTGGAGTGTTTTGGCAGTAGAATAATATAATTTGGCAACTTAAATGTAACAATGTTAGAGATAAGATAATGAATTAGGCAAATGTGTAATCCCACATTGGAAAGGATTGAGATTCTTTTATTTCTTATTATTTATAAGTATGATGATTAATGGGTTGAAATCAGTTATAGATGTAGTATTTTTCTTTATTAGCAATTGGACCTTTTGTGTGTTTCTTTTTTGATATCTTTTTAAAATAGGAATTTTGACTGAAAAAGAAAAATAATTAGTGTTACCTTTAAAAGATGTTAAGAAAATTTGATAATAGAATCTCAATATTTGTAATAATTTATTTTCTTTCATTAAAATTTATGTATAATAAAAACGTGTGAAGATGATTATATAATAAATGTTCATAACAGTATTTTTAATTATAACAATTTGAAATTTTTTTAGCCTACCATAAGTAATATTCATAAATTTATAAAAGCTACTGTTGGTATTTATTGAACTAGTAACAATTAATAGAAATTACATTTTTTTTACTTTAAGTTATATTCCAATTCACACTTTGTCCCCTAAAAACACACACACTCACACAATTTGAATTAAAATTGTCACTTGAATTCACAATTTCAATTCAAACTGTGTGTTAAGATTGTGCGAAATAGATGTTTGTAATAAGTACTACTCTTAAAATAATTTATTTTCTACTCACACCAACTACAACCCATTGCTACCACCAACTCAAACCTAGCAACAACCCACACTGACGGCCGAAACCCAAAACCAAATCCATGTCTAACAAATTTGAAATTGCTAACACGACCACCACAAAACCAAAACCACCTCATAGCACCCACCTCATGGATGACCCTAAGACCACTGCCATGACAACCCATAACAGTTGTCACGACAAACACGAACTATCCACCATAGCCATGACAAACATTGACAATCCACCCTAGCCACGACAACAACCACCAAAACGAAACCTAGCAACACCAGTGCCAACAACCCACGTACACCCCAGTAACAATAACCATTGCCACCACCCAAATGTAAAACAATGACCTAAATCTAACAATGACAAGTGACAGCAACCCAATGATGGGAGAGCTAAGGAGTGATAGCAATGAGGTAAGAGAGAGAAGAGTGAATAACAAATGGAAAAAATGATATAGATGTTGCTACAGGAACGTCTATATTTAGATGTAACAGTAGCATGTTGAAAAATACTTTGGAAAATAGCTCACCAGATGGAGGGGTTTGTGTATTTTTGAAAATGGTGTACCCTATTTAATTTTTTTTTTTAAAGGACTTTTGCATGTTCTTAATTAGACAGGATAAAATAACTATTATCATCACATACTTTATTTTACCACGAAAGGTCAACGATGCTTTATAAAAATATAGTAAAAAACAGAAAGGTCTATGTGCCATGGACCATGGCCATGTGGCCTTAATGCAGTGAGTTTTGTTTTTTTTTTTGGTTATTTTTTGTTTTTAGAGTAAGATTAAGGGTGTGTTTGGATACTGTTTATTTGCTGAAAATTGAAAACTGAAAACTTATTGCGGAAAACATTGTAACAAAATATTTTTTAAATATGTAAATATGCAGTAAGATCCAAATTTATATTAAAATCTGTGTTTGGATGACTTTTGTGGATTCATCAGTGCCATAAAACCCACTATTTTTCAATAAAATGCAGAAATTCATGTTCAGCGTGCGCTTTCCAAATGCACTAAGGGAGCATTTTAGGTTTTTTATTGATTTAGTAGTGTACCATGAAAAAATAACAAAACAAAACAAAAGAGCTTCATGCAAAAAGAATAAAAAACATGACAGAGAAGCCCACATTGTATGAGCAAGGTTGGTGAAGTTTTGGAATAGGAAAAGTATTGTCTACAGTAGTTGAGAGTGCCTGAGACCACTTACCAAACAATGGTGATCCAAGAAAGTATAAAAGCATGCCTTACGGCTAGTCCTGATGACCACCAGCTCCACCTCCTACCCAGAATTCGAATATTTCACCATGGCTGCCCTGTTCATGTTCTTTACCATCCTCGACATCCCACCACCACCGGAGCCACCTGTTCCAACCCTCTATCCATCACCATTATTTCCCCCCGTTACTCCGCCACCGCCAACGTCTACGTTTTCTCCACTCCCACCTTTTCCCTGGTTGCCCCCATTCACTCCATCAACCACTCGGTCACCACCAAGTCCAAATCAACCAGAACTCAATTGGTTGCGGCTTGTTGCAATGTATATCTTGACTCCAATAACCGTCCTCGTAGTGATTTTTCCAATGCACATTATAACCAGATGCATTTTTCCAAAGTACGTGGATATTGAAATAACTAATAACAGATTGCCTAGAATAGAACGTACGAGAATGCGGCAATCGATGGAATTGGAGGAGTGTAATGCGCACGAGAAAGAGACTAGGCATTGGTGCCGCTAATTTTTATCCTATCTGTTTGGATTTTATTTTTTATTCCCCGGTTTTTACCCATTTGATCCGATCTGACTCATCTGAGTATTTGGGTATCAGAGGTTCTGTAATGGTTTTTTTTTTTTTTTTGGAGTGTTTGTATTGGGGGAACTGTTTCTTATCTCTATTCTGTATTGGATTGTTATTGCATTGTTAAGGTTCATTCTTTGGGTCCGTTTGGATACAACTTATTTTTGCCGAAACTGAAAATTGAAAACTGAAAACACTGTAGTAAAATAATTTTTAAATGTGTGAATAGTACCGTGAGACCCATTTTTAATATTTTTAAATGCATGAACAGTGATGTTACAGTGTGTAAACAGTGATAATTGTCTCCTACACACTAAATCCATGTGATTTTACTGTTCATGTGCTAAAAAAAAAAAAAAAAAAAAGGAAACGTGAAATAGAAAACATAGACGCACAATAATCTCTATCCAAACCGGCGCTTTGTATTTGAGGTTAGGTTTGACAAGATGCGGAGAAGTTGGATGGTCTTTTGTGTTGTAAAGTGGGTTCTTTCCTACGAATTACTGCCGAACGCTGTTAGGTCCCCTTTTAAGCTTATCTCAATTTATAATTATTTCATTAAAAGAAAGGAGATTGGTAATGCCCTTGGCAACTTGGCAAGTTGGAAAAAACGGTCTTTGCAATAGGCTTACTTTAGAGTAATGTTAGTAGGAGTCATTAAGACAATTGTTTTTTTTTTTTTTTTTTTTTTTGAGAAATGATTACAACATGCTACTAACCCTACAGTTCGAACCCTTTCCTCCCTAGACAATTGTTAATAAATCATTTTAATAATTTTTTGACATTACTCTCTTGAGAAATATAAAAAGCCGTTAAAACAATTAATTTTTTTTCCATAAAAGTTTCTAAAAATATTTATAAACTAATACTCTTAGGATATTGTTAACTTTTCCCTACTTTTATTAAGAGTGTGTACTTCTAAGATCTCCAATAGATTGGACAAATTTTCATCCTATTTAGAGAGTAAATAATTTTGTCTGCCTACTTTTTTAAATATATTTTCCAATAAACACTCTATCATTTCCCTATCCACATTTAAATATTATTTTGTTACTAATTTTTTATTATTATTATTTTTCCCAAAGTTGATACACTTTATCATTCAAAAAATACCCAAATCTCTTTTGCATTGTCATCAATCAACAATATCAAATCTTCTGCCCAAAATTTTATCAAAACTTATTCAAAGCTTTCTTTTGCTAAGATTTTATCAACCTACAACATCCAAATCTTTTATTGGAAAGAAAAGTCTCAAATCTTAATTCAGAGAGAGAGAGAGAGAGAGAGAGAGAGAGAGAGAGAGAGAGAGAGAGAGAGAGAGAGATGGTGGTTTCATCAACCAACAACATCAAAAAATTTCTGTGTTGGGTTGAGTGAAACAAGAAAAAAAAATCCAAAATTTTTGCTCAAATTTCATAACCAACAACATCAAAATTGTTCTGTGCTACTGCTTTTATCAAAATAAAAAGAAAGATTCCTAACAGTACTGGTTAGGTTTTAAGTTGTTAGATTCAATTGATGGTGCTGTCATGCAGGATTTTGTGCTGTTAAGTTCCATTTGTGGTGGTTGTGACTTCAATTGAACGATGGCTAGATCGGATTAGGTGATGTAGAACAGATTTCCATAGCCTTCCTAAACTCTCACATGCGCTTGAAATCATCGCACAAGGCAAAAATGCACTAGTAGAAATCATGGGCCTTGGAGTTAGAATCACACATGAAATTTGGCAAGCTGAAGTGTAATAGCTTTCTGAGCTATAGTTTAGTTTCTCCTTGGGGATTCAGAAAAATCTCTCGTGGATTCGAGATTTACTACTAGAGGCTAATAGTTTAGTTTATGTTCCATCAAAAGAGTGTCATGTATGTTTTCTTCAAACTTCGGTGACATCATTAGGAGAGATACATTTGAGAGTGAGAGAGAGGGATAGGTATTTCTGTGATGAAGAGAGAGAGAAGTTGGGAATGGGGGAGAGTGAAAAAAAATTGAATAAAAATTGGAGTAGTTTGATATTTTATTGGATTAAATTCTTATGCAGTGCAAATAATGCTCTCTTGACCATGAGAGCAACTATAGCAATTCCATATATATATATATATATATATATATACCATAAGGGCAGAAGTCATATGGGCGGACGTGCACAATATATTAAGATATTAAAAGTAAAATACTTGAAGTGAAATGCTGAATATAAAGAAAGCTTGAAAAAAAAAAAACAGTATGGTAAAAGCAGTTGGTATTTTAGCAAAATAAGGTTTTAATAATAGATTAAAACACTTACAGGAGATAATAGTAGATATAAGGCTTTGAACTAGAATAGAAAAAGATTACAAGCTTATGAAGTAGTCTGGGAACTATATGGAATTTGAAACTAGGAAAATTGAGTGATGCCTTAACCTGAAAGGGACATCTCCCCTTTATAGGCAAAATAAAACACTATTTAAATAGTGAATAGTGAATAATAAAATTGACTTTTTTACTATTCATTGTAGATCAGCGAAATTGTCAGTATGTGTTGTCTAAAGGGAATCATCCCCCGTGGGGAACAGCCAAAGCAAGAGCCTCTTATCAAGGAATCAAAGTAGCTTTAGTAACTTTATCAGGGAATCAAAGCAGATCAGTAGCCTTAATAGGAGATTGTTTATCTTAGCAATTTTGGACCTTATGCCGACAAAATTAATCCTCACCTAAGTCTAGTGTGGAAGCTTCATCATGTCCAAATAATTCTTAATTATAAGGGTAATAAGGATCGTTATTAGTAACAGAGGCTTCTGAGGATGCCTTGGATTCTTGCTCATCATCTTCTTCCTTTGAGTTATCATTTGCTGCTACTTCTTCATCCTTCATTTTATTTTTTTGGTCTTAATAGTGCAAATATATCAAAACTGTTGAGACTATCAAAAACAAAGTTTTTCTTTTTGGTCTTGGTAGAAGACTTAGCAGGTTTAGTAGCAAATGTGGTAGCAGGTGCAGTGGGTTAAGGCATGGTTGCCTGCCCTAGCGGGTACGCTAGTGCTTGAGCTTTAACCTGAGTAGTAGTGTTCATTGTGCTTTGAGAATTAGAAGGGAATTCTCTAGTAACATTATCAATAACATCTTGGGTGTAAGAAAATTTGTCCCACCATTTAACAAACCATTGCCAAGTAAGAACATCGTTTTCCTTGACATATTGTCATTTCAAGATCCACGGAACCTTGTATATTTTAAAAAAATGTAGGGTAGCAAGAAACTTAGCACCATGTGCGTTTGTCTTAAAAACACTTGAAAAATACTTGAGGGAGCCATGTAGAGGTCCTAGAAAAATATCAATAATAGGGCCAAATTGTGTCCACTAGCAGATGAACCACAAAGGAAGTTGAGAATTGAAATCTTTATCAAACTTAACAAACCAGGAGTGGGTCATAGTAGCATCTTGGTGTAACATGAACTTGAACCATGCATGAAAATAATCATGGTATGAATATGGAATAGCTGAACCAGGTAAAGGTTTTGTAGAAGTAGGACGAAGTCCCTTTTTTTTTCAATAACAATATTAAGGATGAAAACACTATGATAAATAATTTTTGATTTATCAATCTTATCAAGTATGGATTTAACAAAGACCGATTTTTCATGAAACAGGATAGCAAAGTAATAATTTAAGTTTTTACCATTGTGTTCGGGTATCCAGTGGAAGTTCAGGGGAAAGTAATTTGTAGCAAGTTTAAGGGGGTCTTGATCATAGCTCTATTGGGTTCAATGGAAAATAGGTTTTGGAAGTATTGTTTTTTAACATATTGAAAAAGCATTGGGGTTTTTGGAGAAAGTGGCTTTAACAGGTTGGTTGGCAGGGACCATAGCATATGGATCAAAAGAGGATGCTAACACAGTGGAGTAGTTTGGTTTGGGGATAGTACCTAGGGTAGTAAAACAGTTAGTAATGGCAGCAGGAGAAGCAAGTTCTTGTTTAATAAGTTGTTTAGTAGTATTTATTGCAAGGTGTTTGTCTTTGGACCTTCTACTTGCCATTGCAGCACTACAAGAATTCATGGGTAAGGAAATCAATAATAGCATTTTGAGAACCTTTAATATATTCAATATCAAAATAATAAAATAAAATGAAATAAAAACTTAAAATAGCTTGCCATTGGGCAAAAATATGTTTTGAAGCAATATTTTCAACTTTATTTTTCTATAACATGTTTAGCACTTTTGCAATCAATGCGTAATAAAAACTTTTGATTTAGTAAATCACTTTGAAATTTGGAGATACATAGTACTGCAAATAAAATTTCTTCTTCTTCTTCTTTTTTTTTTAATTTTTTTATTATTATTTTTTTAATAGTAGTATAATTTATTTGTGCAATATTCCAGCCTGTTGAATGGAAATGAACAATTTGTTTGGATGAGTCTGGTGAAACAAGCTATTTTAGAATACCTCCATAACTAATGTCTGAGGCATCAGTTTCAACAATTTTGAAAGCATTAACAATAGGGATACCTAGACAAGGCAAAGTTTTAACATGAGACTTGATTTGTTTAACAAGAGAAGTATGAGTATCAAACCAGAGAGGAGGATTATTCTGTAGTCGATCAAAGAGAAGTTTGCATTGTTTCCTCAAGTCCTTATAAAACTCAGCAATGTAGTTCAAGGACCCAAGGAATCTTTGCTCAAGGTCCGGGTTGCATCCAACAAAGATTATAATAAGGTCTCAAAAATAACTCATGCAAAGATAAGCTAGCACAAAGGATGGCCCACCACAACAAGTTCTTAAATAATAGCCTAGCGATAAACAGGAGAAGTGTCTAGGGGTAGATCTCTGGAAAATTAATAAATGTATTCACATAGTAAAAATTATGCATTACATCCATAGTCAGTTAATGTAAAAGTGGGCCCATTATAAAAAGTACATAAGAGAAAAATGGTCCAGCAGTGAATATGACAGACCTCCAGCGATAGACGTCTGACAGATTAATAAATGTGTTTACATGATAAAAATCATATATTTTCTTCGTTATTATTAGGTCAACATGAGGGAAAACTTTCATAGTATTCAAGACATTATGGCCTTCATTATAATAGCAATAAACAAGGATTAAAGTCTTCATAATTACAAGTAAAAGAGGAAAATTAGGATGGAATGAAGAGAGAGAAAGAGTGTCCATCTAGTGCAACAAATGTTTAAATAAGACCTCCATGTGCCATATCATGCCCATAATAATGAATATATGTGTATAGTAAGTGGTGGGAGTTACTTTATGGAAAGTTTGAGTGAATATATGGAAATATGAAAGAGAGATGAAGTGATGTTTAGCCATTTTCAGGTATGGTGTAAAGAGGGGCTGTTTATGACTATTTTAAGGTGCTTGAGATTTTCTAAGGAGATGGAATGGGATATTTATCAGTAAGTGTACATGGGTATTTATGGATCAAAAGTTGATTTATGAACTAAAGGACTTATTTATAAGCTGAAAATAGCATGATGGGTGAAGAATTTTATGAGGAGATCTTATTCCCTTGATGAGTTAATGGTAGTTCCTTTTATAGTGAAGCGTAAGGGATTGATTAGAAAAATTTAGAAGGAACTAGGTCTGACAGTAGCAAAATCCCAAAATATCTCCTCTGAGATTTGGCCCAAAATGGTGAGACTTGCTTTTAGAGTGTTTTGTTTATTTGGGTAATGTAATTGGAGGTTGAGATGCTCCTAATTTAGGCATTAAATGCTTGGTTTTGGAGATTAATTACATCCAATAGGATTAGGGCAAGTATGAGGACTAGAGATCTTGCTTGCTGCAACTAGGATCAAAGCTCAAGAGGGTTGGTTGACATTCTAAGCCAGGTGTCAACCATTGAAGCCTCTGCTGGGAACTTCTGCTGAACACCCCCTTATGCCCTCTAATTTTCTAATTTTTCTAATTTTCCCCTTTTAGGATTCATGGGCTTGGTTCATGAATCAATTACATACATTTTTAGTAATAAAATAAACTATTTAGTTGAGGATTTCGTGAGCTTCGAAGTCTTGGTTATGGCTTCCTTAAGTTGTGACCAAAACTTGGAGAAGAAGGGTATTTATTACCAATTAGCTTTTAGGTGTCAGTCCAGCCTCTGGTACTGTTCATGTCAGAATTGGCAGTGGTAGAGAGGTTGATGGGACTGATGGCTAGCTCATAATTTGGTTTGGGAGCTTGGTTTCTTCTTGGGGTGATCTCCAGAGGAAGGTAGAACTAAAAGAAGTTCTCCAGCTAGGTAAGTTTGCATACATAGGCTATTTTGAATGAGATTTTAGTTTAGGCTCGGCCATGAGGGCTGAGTATTTTGGTGGGCCTCTGACTTGGTGGTTCTCTCCACTTAGACTTATCCTTTTGCTTTCTCATTATAAACCCTACAAAATGGACAAAGCTACCATATATTGCCATGGATTTTTATTCCACGTGAGCTTTAGTTGTTAGTAAAAATGAAATGTATTCACGAGCTTTAATAAATATTTATGATAGGTTTTAGGTATTAATTTCCATGGGCTTTAAATATCAATTTGTATAGTTTCTCATAATTTTTGTCATGGATTATTTTGTAAATGATATTTTCTTTGGGGCTTTTAAATAGTAACCTCCAGTGTTTCTTGTGAATAATATTTACCATAGGTTTTTTAATTGAGAAAATATCCATGAGTTTCAAATAAAATGTGATAACTACCACTATAATGGAATAATGTGATATTCTTATGGGTTTTTCTATAAATAATCATAATGGGCTTGTAAGGTAAATAATTACCATGAGTTTTGGAAATGTTGTGATATAAATAGTGACCTTGGGTTCTTATTATATAAATTCCATGGGTTTGTAATATGGTATGAAATAAATAAATGTCATAGGTCTAAGATAAATAACCATAACTTTCTATGGGCTTTTATATTAGTAACACAAATTCATAATTCTCCATGGGTTTGATATATGTTCGCCATGGGTTTTGGAAAAATGAATAGTGTTACATAACATAAATAGTTACCATGAGTTTATAACATAGTATGAAATAAATAAATATTATGGGTTTAAGATAAATCATAACTTTCCATGGGCTTTTATAAGATGATTGCCATGGGTTTTGAAAATAGATAGTTGTTATAGATTCCATGAATTTGTGATATTATAGAATAGATTTAAGAACTTAAAGCATTGTTCATCATTGGACTTTAGGTGAAATAATTATGATATAGTATTTTGCTAAGAATTGATAACCTTGGGCTTTTTACTAAATAGTGCCATATAACTAGCTTGGGCTTTTAATAATGTCAACGTAAATTGGACTTTTGATATTGCTAATAAGAATTGGGCTTTTAATATTAATAATGAGAATTGGGCTTTGATATTACCAATGAGAATTGGACTTTTGATATTAACAATGAGAATTGAGCTTTTGATATTACCAATGTGAATTGGGTTTTTGATAAATAAATTGTCATGGGTTTAAACCATAGGCTTTGATTATAGATTTCAATTCCATTGATAAAATAGCATTGTCATGGACTTGAATCATGGGCTTTTGAAATATTGCTAAGGATAAGTAGCCTTGGGCTTTAAAAAGAATAGGATGTGTGCATTGGGCTCATAGGGCTGATTTGGGCTTAGCTAAATAATAATAATAAAATTGGATAAGATATGAGTTTTTTGGGCTTGTTGTGATATTTTATATCATAATTCAATTTAGATAATGAGATATGAAATATTTGTAGGCCAATGGAATGAATAATATTAATGGAGGCCCATAATAATTTATGGGTGATATTTTGGTATTTTTTGGTGAATAAATAAATGTGATTAAATAGGATAGGGGCACGTGGCATGAGTGAAAAAATTGTACCTCAACACCTTGTTTTCTCTTTTGAGCCAACGACTGGGCTAGACCAAATTTGGATCTTTTTTTTTGTCATAGCCCATCTACAATTCCAAAGTCGTGTTCGGGAATGGAGGAGCTACTACAGTTGCTGATGTAAAGGAGTTTAGGTAGTTCAATCAGGCCAGAAAGACATTGAATCTCATAGTGCTAGTCGAAGTTTGAAACTCTTCAAGCAAAACCATCTATGCAAATGGGTAGAAGTGGAGAGTTGTCTCTTGCATCAGTCTGCCACAGATCGATCATAGTTGTTGGATCCTGTATATGTGTTTTCCATGGGGGAAACCATGGAGAGGCGTTGAAGAAGAAAAAGAAAGAGATAGGACTCGGGTTTTATTTTGTTTAGTTCGACAGTTTTAGAATTGGGGGAGAAAGAGAGTAATTTTATTGAGTTTTGTATTTGGGAGAGATATTTTTTAATTATTATTATTGTTTATTTTTTAAATATTGTTGATGTGAAAAATTGTGAGAGTAGCAAATCCCATGTGACAAGTTCTAAGGAAGTCAATAATTTCGGTTTTATAGTGTATATAAATAATATATATAATTAGGTAACACAAAAGTAATGATAAATGAAAAATATTATATATATATATATATAATATTAGGTAACGTTTATCAAAAAAACAAAAAAATTAGGTAACACAAACAATAATAATAAATGAAAAATATAAATGTATGCTGGCTTCACTCATTCTTGTCATTTTTTAACTGACTATTATTTGATTTATTATAAAAACAATTTAAATTTGGAAAGAAAAGTGGACAGATAGGATAAAGGAAAGAAAGCTAATTAAATTTGATATGAATAGTTTTTTCGAGTAGGTGGATAGGGAGCATATGACAACAAATTATTAAATATTTATTATTAGAAGAATATAAACATTGTTCAGTCTCTACATGTGTCAGTATCTGCGTGTGTCAGTCTCTGCATGTGTTTGTCTCACCGTCAGGGGGAATGGGTGTTCAGATGCAGTAGAAGAATGGGACTAGTCTGTCACGACGGCAATCATTTCATGTACTTAAGATAACATTCGAATAAAGTTGGGAAAACAACAAAACATAACAAAACAAAATGTGCCGATGCAGAAGTTAAAAAATTGAATATACAATACTTTAAAGTCATTTATTTTTTGTCTCCTTGTAAAGGTACAAATGTTGACTTCTATGACTAATCCCAAACTTGGAGTATTTTATTGCAAATAATTCAACATTATTTTAATGCTTCCAGAGTCCAGACGTCTCTGGCTCTGGCCTAAGCATTTCTGCTTTCACACCCCGCCACCCACCACGTGTTGTAGCATTATATTAAATAATAAAAGTAAATTATTTGGTAATTTAAAGAATAAAATTTAATTACAACTTTAATCAAAAAAATAATTATTATTATTGTGGGGTCAAAGAATTTGTGACCCTGACCCACTTGACATTAGAGTCTAAGGCCCGAACCGAGGAAAGATATTGCTGAGAACATGCAATGAAAGTCCAAATGACCTAGAGATAAAACCGAGAACGATGCTGTCCTCGGCATCCCAAGACACTCCTAAAAAAAGGGCGAGTATGGTATAGAAGCAATGTATGGAAAAGCCAAACATCTCCGCATTAATGTTGAAAGGACTTTTGAATAGTGTGGTGACAAAGGACAAGGGAAAAATTACCATTACTGCAATTAAGTACTCTGTGCCTGACAGAACAATATTTTTCAGTTTTTACAACCACTCCTAACCACTTTGGGTATGGGCTGATAGGACAAGTATCAACCCTAGAAAGTTGAACCTACATATGGACGTTGGAGGGAGGGTAAAGGCTAGTATAAAAAGGAAAGAGAAGCAATTCAGGAG
Source organism: Quercus robur (assembly GCF_932294415.1). NCBI lineage: Eukaryota > Viridiplantae > Streptophyta > Magnoliopsida > Fagales > Fagaceae > Quercus > Quercus robur. The sequence goes on from NC_065537.1 coordinate 7,569,502, forward strand.
GAGGGGGACATATCGTCTCCCAGGCCATGGAATCCTAAAAACGGAGAATCATAGGAACATAAAGCTCCTCAGACGAGGTCTAAGGACCGGAGCCGCTCAGGCCGTGTCGAGGAAAGAGTCTTATTAGATGTGCTAGGTTCACCCTCGTGTGATTACTATGAATTCCATGACCAATCACTGTCCGGTGACCAAAGCCTAGCCTTTCAACCCACCCTCTACAAATTTTATTGTTTGGGCCTTTAACGTACGAACCCAATACCAGTTTAGGATCGTTACAAATTGAGTCCTCATAATTGGCGCCGTCTGTGGGAAAGACTTGTGTGTTGGCACAGGTGGTGGTAAGATCAAGCCCCTGTCTAACAAGGGTTTGCCAAAGCCCCTCTATCATTTCCAGCAGCTCGCTGTTGTTACCCTAGTATAAAGTTCCGCTAGGGGCTACGCTTTGAAGCGCCAGTGGCACGAGCAGTTCTAGGGGCTTCCAACATCAAGTCAACGCCTCACACCTTGGCCGAGGGGCTAATCCTCGAAACTACTTTAAGCAAAAACTCTAAGTTTTGGATAGAACCAAAGTCTTGCATGATCCTCGGACTCAAACCTATGGGGAAACCAACTACATTAAGCTAAAACTCTAAGTGTTGGACAGAACCAAGGTATTGCATGGTCTTCGGATTCAAACCTATGGGGAAACCAACTACTTAAAGAAAATCTAAGTGTTGGACAGAACCAAGGTATTGCATGGTTCTCGGACTCAAAACTATGGGGAAACCAACTACTTAAAGAAAATCTAAGTTTTTGATAAAACCAAGGTATTGCATGGTCCTCGGACTCAAATCTATGGGGAAACCAACTACTTAAAGAAAATCTAAGTGTTGGACAGAACCAACGTATTGCATGGTCCTCGGACTCAAACCTATGGGGAAACCAACTACTTAAAGAAAATCTATGTTTTGGACAGAACCAAGGTATTGCATGGTCATCGAACTCAAACCTATAGGGAAACCAACTACTTAAAGAAAATCTAAGTTTTGGACAAAACCAAGGTATTGCATGGTCCTCGGACTCAAACCTATGGGGAAACCAACTACTTAAAGAAAATCTAAGTGTTGGACAGAACCAAGGTATTGCATGGTCCTCGGACTCAAACCTATGGGAAAACCAACTACTTAAAGAAAATCTAAGTTTTGGACAGAATCAAGGTATTGCATCGTCCTTGGACTCAAACTTATGGGGAAACCAACTACTTAAAGAAAATCTAAATTTTGGACAAAACTAAGGTATTGCATCGTCCTCGGACTCAAACTTATGGGGAAACCAATTACTTAAAGAAAATCTAAGTTTTGGACAGAACCAAAGTATTGCATGGTCCTCGGACTCAAACCTATGGGGAAACCAACTATTTAAAGAACAACTATGAGTTTTGGGCAGAACCAAGTTATTGCATGGTTCTCGGATTCAGACCTATGGGGAGATTAATCATTAGAAAATGGCTTAAGTCCTAGACAGAACGGAAACCCCGCGCTGTTCTCGGATCCCAGCTCCAAGGAAACTAATGCAAACGAGTGTTTAAACCTGGTATAGTCATATCTCGGTCCTCGGACCTGATACCAAAAAAGGTTAAGGCTATGAATGTTGTCAAGAATGTGGCAAAGCACCCTAGTACTCAGTGACCCTCTCGGATAGTTCACTTTGGGTTACCCATCCTCGGATGATCACCTCATATGCAATACAGAGCATTTAGCCGTTACCTCGGTTAGTCTTATATGCTTAACACACTTCAGGTCGGCGTTATTGTGCCTGTTAGTCTTAATAAGTTCAAAGTGATAGCTTTTTGTTAACAAGGGTTTCGGCCCTAAGTATTGTTCCAAAAAAAAAAAAAAAAAAAAAACACACCAACACATCCATTCACAAGATAATTATTGCAGAAAAGAAAGAATACAAAAAATGGGATAATGTCACTTTTATTAGACAAAGAAATAGCACAGCGTACAATAAGGGTCTTAAGCAAGCCTATACCAAAAGCTAACTACAGAAGCAAAAAGAAAAGAAAAAAGAAAAAGATACAGGGGAACGTTAAATCCTTTAAATTCTGCTCTAGCAGCGACTAAACATGTTAGGATGGCTCCAGTGATGGAAGAGAGGAGGAAGTGGAGGCAAAAGGAGGCACCATTGAAGGAAGAGAGGAAGAAGCAGTTGACCCCCATACCAGCTCTGGCTGCAATCAAGCAGGTATCATATTAGCAATGCTCGAGAAAGAGCGGATGATACCGACGATGAGAAACCTCAGTGCTGTCGCACCAAAAATCTGATGCGACCTCCACCTGCTTCGGATTTTGGCTGAAGGAAGAAGAGGCTCCTTTCTTGCCTTGACAAGAGGAAGAAATGTCTTGAGTCTTTGTCTCCTTTTCCTTGATCGGGCCATCTTGAGCCTCGGGGAAACCCAATGCTTCTGGAAAGGATGTGGTCCCTTTGCCCTCATCCTAGGCTTGACCGTATCACTCTCTAGGGCGTAGTCACACTGGTAACGGGGACTATGGGAACAACTGGAAGGTTAGGGATTTGGAAGGCTTAAAGAGTCTATGAATAAAGAAAATGACCTCCCACTGCGCTTCTTATATGGGGGGTGAGTCTGGTGGCATTTAATCTGTACAAATTTCCAAGAAAAGCTACAAGCGGGATAAGTTCAACTCACAACGCCGTCTTTGACCGTTGGATTTGCATCGCCTCGTAAAGGGAACCTATTAAAGACACGCCTCGTGCACCGAAACGACAGGAACGTGATGTGAGTAAAATTAAAGGAATGTCTCATAACCAAAAGCATGTCTCAGGCAAATGAAGAGGCACTGACATTGATGAAGGACAAGGCTGGGCAAGTCGTAACATAGGCTCGACATCACTAAAACCCTCCTCTTCGACCGAGAGGTCGGACAGCAGGATTTTGAAGGGCTATTGTGGGGCTAGAGAATTTGTGACCCCGGCCCACTTGACATTAGGGCCCAAGGTTCGAGCTGAGGAAAGACATTGCCGAGGACATGCAATGAAAGTCCATATGGCCTAGAGATAAAGCCGAGGACGATGCTGTCCTCGGCATCCCAAGGCACTCCTTGAAAAAAGGGCAAGTATGGTATAGGAACGGTGCATGGAAAAGCCAAACATCTCCGCATTAATGTGGAAAGGACCCTTGAATAGTGTGGTGACAAAGGACAAGGGAAAGGCTACCATTACTGCAATTAAGTACTCTGCGCCTGACAGAGCAATACTTTTCAGCTTTTACAGCCACTCCCAACCACTTTGGGTATGGGCTTATAGGACAAGTATCAACCTTAGAAAGTTGAACCTACATATGGACGTTGGAGGGAAGGTAAAAGCTAGTATATAAAGGAAAGAGAAGCAATTCAGGAGGAGGGGGATATATCGTCTCCCAGGCCATTGAATCCTAAAAAAGGAGAATCATAGGAACATAAAACTCCTCGGATGAGGTCTAAGGACCGGAGCCACTCAGGCCGTGCCAGGGAAAGAGTCTTATTAGATGTGCTAGGTTCACCCTCGTGTGATTACTATGAACTCCATGACCAATCACTGTCCGGTGACCAAAACTTAGCCTTTCAACCCACTCTCTACAAATTTTATTGTTTGGACCTTTAACGTATGAACCCAATACTAGTTTGGGATCGTTACAAATTGAGTCCTTACAATTATATATTTTAATCGTTGAATTGTATTTTATTTACACTTTTAATACACATAAAATTTTGTGTCACTATAATACTCCATCCATCCTAATTTGTTTGTTTTATTTGAAAAGTCAAATTTTTTAAGGGAATATTATTTATTGTCTTATCTGTTTTATAAAAATGTATAAGTTTACAAAACTATCCTTAAATAAATATATCAGTTTTTTTTTTAAAGAGTTATTTTTAATGAGGCAACTAAAATGGTGCACCAATTAGATTTATTTTTTAAAATATTTGTTAGTTTTTTTTTTTTCAAATAGTTTTGAAAATAAAGTAGGGGTATAATAGAAATATTAATAAATTAATGACTTTTATTTTTAGAAATATGACAATATTTTGAAACATCCCAAAATGGAATAGAGGACAAATAAACTGGGGCAGAGGGAGTATTATTTACTATATAATCTATTAGCTTATACTTTATGCATAATTTTAAACTACAAAAATTTTTATTAGTAACATAGCTATTGATCATTAATTTTTTTAGATTTTTTAAAGGATAGAAGATATAAGAAGAAGATGTAATTCAATGGTTGATTTGTCAAAATTCACAACTAGTAAAAAGATATTGAGTAAGGTTACAGATTAAGACTATAACAAATTTTGTAGTTAAACTTTGTTCTAACTTAAATGTAAAAATGTCAGAGTTAAGATAAGGAATTAGTCAAATATGTAATGGGTTGAAAGTTGGGGACACAACATTTGTCTTTATTAGTAATTTGACTTTTTTGTGTGTTTCTTTTGTGAAATATCTTCGAAGAATAAATTTTGATTGAAGAAGAAAAATAATTAGTGTTACCCGTAAAAGATGTTAAGAAAATTTGATAATAGAGTCTCAATTTTTGTAATAATTTATTCTCTTTCATTAAAATTTATGTACAAATAAAAAAACGTGATGATAATTATGTAATAAATGCTCATAATATTGTTTTTTATTATTACAATTCGAAATTTTTTTAGCCTTTCGTAACTAATTTATATATATATAAAACCGAAACCTTTGGAGCTTCCACAATTTTCCACGTCATCACTACTTTCTTTTTTGTTTTCTTTTTATTTTAGATTCTTTTTATTTTTGGTTTTATATCTTATCAAGTATTACAAAAGTATAGTTTAAATAAAACTCTATTAGATATATGTTTCAAAAGCTTGAAAATTCTATTTCAACTAAAATTCTATAACAAAAATTTTCACAAATATAAACTTCTGCCAAGGTCGAAACCCTTCATACTCACTCAAATTTTCACAAAGAAAACACACATATCAAATTGAAGCCATAGTAGGAAGCAAGTTGATTGTTCAACGAGAACAAATCCTGTAGTACAAAGGCCACCTAATCGCTTTTAGTTTTGAACTTGATTGTCTTATTAACAACAAAGTCAATGAATTGCAGTGATGGACAGTCGTCCACAAATAACATCCACGCAAGGGCTTGATGTTCTTCTTAATTATCTCATATAATTCTAGGAATTATTTTATTTAATATATTTTGGAATTAACATATTTAGATGGTTGGCATAGTAGACAACGTAAAAACAATTTTCTGTCATTTATGTTGCCTTCTGCATAACCCTAAATCAATGTTGAAAGGTTGTGTTTTACAACCATCTGATTTTGGTAACCAAACCCCGCACCTATGATTGTTTATGATTATTTTTGTTCATTGTTTGTAGTTTAAACCCATTAAAACTTATTGCTTGATGGTATTTCATGGTTTTTTTTCCCCCTTTACTTTTTCTTTCAAGGTTGCTAGGAACACAACCTAACATGTGATTTTTTTTCATTGTTTAAAGTTTAGACCCATTAAAATTTAAAACTTGTTACTTTATAGGTTCATGTACTTTTTTCTTCTTCTTATTTTTCTCTTTTGAATAGTCATATATTTTTGGCATTTTGGAAGTTTTCACATCTGAATTTTTGTGTTAGTTTTTGCAATATTTGAACATGTTTAGCAGGTTTCAACAACTATACCATGTATTATTCTTTTGAAGGTAATCAATTTTTCTTTTATATTTCTCTATTATAAAATCATATATATATATATATATATATAGTTTTGTTTCAATAATTTATAGGATGTAAATCTTATGATTCCTTAATATTTTTGGGCCTTTTAGAAGTTTTAACATCTGACTTTTTGAGTTATATTTTTGTAATATCTAAAATTATCTGGAAAATTTCGATGATTATAACCATGAATTATTATTTTGAGTGTAACAAATTTTTCTCTTATATTTCTCTGTTGTGTAGTCACACACACATATATATTTTTTATAATTTTTAAGCTCTTAATCTTTTGATTCTTTTCAATAGTTATAGGTTTATAGTCATGAACTATTCTTTAATATTTTTCGTAAGTCATTGCAAGTTCAAACAATGACTTCTTTATCAAATTGTAACACAAATTGAAGTTATACAAGAGCAATTCATGCAATAATGTAGTTTATCAATTTAAAATTTTATAAAATCATTTTAGTTTACCACATAAATAGGTAGGTTCCCGTGCGTAGCACGGGTTAGTGACTAGTATAACATAAAGTTATAAAAGCTACTATTGTAATTTATTAAACTAGTAACAATCAAGGAAAATTACATTTTCTACCCTAAGTAATATTTCACTTTACACCTTGTCCCCTAAACACAAATGTGTGTGCACACACACACACAAGTTAAATTGAAATTGTCACTTGAAATCATAATTTCAATTCAAACGGTGTATTATGGTTGTGCGAAATAAATGAATGTAATAAACACTACTCTTAAAATAATTTATTCTCTACCCACACAAACTACAACCCATGGCCCAACACAGTGCAACCACCAACTCTAACCTAGCAACAACACACACTGAAGGCCAAAACCCAAAACCAAATCCACCTCCAACAAAATTGAAACCATTAACATGACCACTACAGACCAAAGCACCTCATGGACAACCCTAAGACCACTACCATGACAACTCCAAAATTTCTGCCACGACAAATACTGACAATCCACCCTAGCCACGACGACAACCACCAAAACCAAGCCTAGCAACACTAGCGCCAACAACCCACCCCAGCCACAACAAGCATTGCCCCCATTGCAACCACCCAAATATAAAACAGTGACCTCAAATTCAACAATGACAAGTGACTAGAACCCAATAATGAGAGAGTTGAGGAGTGATAATGAAGAGGTAAGAGAGAGAGAAGAGTAAATAAACAAATGGGAAAAATGATATAGATGTTGCTACAGTAACATCTATATTTAGATGTAACGGTAGCATGTTGTAAAATATTTTGAAAAATGGTTCAAAAGATGGAGGGGTTTTTCTTATGTATTTTTGTGAATGGTGTACTCTATTTACATTTTTTTTAAAGGACTTTTGCATGTTCTTAATTAGCTAGCTAAGATAAAATAGCTATGATCATCGGAGTGTTTTATTTTCCACCGAAGGTCGACGATGCTTTATAAAAATATAATAAAAAATAGAAAGGTCCATGGACCATGGCCATGTGGGCTTAAAGCAGTGAGTTTTTGTTTTTTTAATGTGGTTATTCTTTGTTTTTACTTTTTAGAGAAAGACTGAGGGAGTATTTTAGGCTTTTTATTGTTTTAGCAGCGGACCATGAAAAAATAACAAAACAAAACAAAAGAGCTTCATGCAAAAATAATAATAAAAACAAGACAGAGACACCCACATGCAAAAAGAATAAAAAACAAGAGAGCAAGGTTGGTGAAGTTTTATAATAGGAAAAGTATTGTCTTACAGTAGCTGAGAGAGAGTGCCTGAGACCACTTAACAAACAATGGTGATCCAAGAAATTATAAAAGCATGCCTTATGGCTAGTCCTGATGACCACCAGCTCCACCTCCAATCCAGAATCCGAATATTTCAATTACCACGCGTTTGGGCGTTGGGGACGTGGGTCAGTCTCTGCTTGTGTTTGTCTCATTAATTTATAGTTTTTATGCTTGCGCAAATTTAGCGGTTTATCCATATCCAGTAGAAGATACTCAAAATTGACCTGTGAGTAGTAGTCGTCATGACGCCAAGCAGTTCACGTAAAAAAATGTGTCGAAGCAAATCGGCTGGAGTGGAATCATGACTGGGTGGAAAGGGGGATAAAACTTAAAAAGATGAATATACTTAAAGGCCTTTTTGTCTCTATGCAAAATACAGATGTAGGCTTTTTTCCCAATCCCAAAAGCCAAAACGGTTGGAGTATTTTGTTGCAAATAGTTCAAAATTAATAGATGCGAAGGGCGCAGCCTGGGGAGGTGGGGAAGGACAATTGTCCCCATGGCCCGCCTAACTAGTGAATGCGCGCGTGTGTATATATACAAATAAGAGTTTTACATTTTTTGAATCATTTTTTTGAAAGAAAATTTTAACTTACGGCATCTACTCCTAATGATAGTTTTTTTTGTCATGTGGTGATGCTGATACCTTCAGTGCTTGTTGCTCGTCATTGGTGATGCCACAATTCACTGGTGGCAACAAATGAGAGAGGCATATCAAACACTCACAACATAAAATATGCAGCAAACAGAAGATGATGAGTAGTGGTGGAGAGTTGAAGTCTTGAAGATAATGGTGGAGTGTGGGAGAATTAATTTAAGTAAAATTAGTTGATATGGCAAATAATAACTCTATATTAATGATATGATAAGTTGTGGTATGCTCACCGTTATATTTTAATAAGAATCTAAGGTCATCGGTAGCACTATGTATAGTTCAGGGATCAGAGTTTAAATGAATCCTCTGAGTTGGCAATTTATATATATATATATATATATATATAAATTTTTTTAATGCTTTTTATTTAACCCCTTTAATAAAAATTTGAAGACCTTAATCTTAAATTTATTTTTAAGCCTAGCTGAAATAATTTTAAATATGATTCTCTTAACAATATTTTGGTCTTTACAAAATAAACCCCACACCCCCCCCCCCGCGTGAAAAAAAAAAAACCCAACAACAAATCAATATTATCTAAAATATAGGGGAGTAAAAAATAGTAAGTCCAACAATAATAGCAAAATTTGTTCATCTTAAACCTCAAAAAATGCTCATTTAGATCTTAACAAATTTTAAATGAACTAATGGGAAATTCTTAGTGTAAACATTACATCGTCTCTAAGCAAATGTGTAGAACATTATACATTTTTATGCAAAAGTGATATTATACACTTTTTGCAAATCTTACATTGATAATATTTAATCCACAATATAAATCTTATATAAATAGTACAATATAAACATATAATTGTCCTAAACTAATAAATAAAAGTATTTTAGGTAGTATTAATTAAAGTTCACTTAACAAAAATAATTAATATATTCATTGTATTTAAAAACGATAAATGATTTTGAAGATTTAATTTTAACAACAATAATTAGTATGTTCATTATATGAAGAAACAATATGTCTAATAAATTTATAGTTTATCTTTTATTTTCTTACTAGTCCATCCTATGAACAAATTTGAAATTAGCTTGTAGATTACAGTATTAATTTCTTATCTAAGATTCATTACTATGACTATAGTCTTAAAAAGAGGTAATTTTTTTAAGTTACACCAAATGAACTTATATGAACGAGCTGATTTTATTAAAAGAGTTTACATAACACATGCACAAGAAATACAACACAACTGGAAATCAACTACCTGAAACACCACACTATCAGGACTGCCACACAAGCCACAACTGAGAAGTTAACAACCATTACGTACGGTCTAGAAAATTCAATAGGAAAGTGCGTGCATGTATTATTGTACATGCACCGACTTTCCTATTAATAAAAAATAGAAAGGTCCATGTCGTATGGGCCCATGGCCCATGTGGGCTTAAAGCAAGCTCTTTTTTATTTTTTGTTTTCGGAGTATTTTTGGCTTTTTAGCAGCAGAGCATGAAAAAATAACAAAATAAAACAAAAGAGGTTCATGCAAAAAATAAAAAGAAGGTTGGTGGTGAAGTCTGAGACGGCCTAAAACTATCTACCAAACGATGGTGATCCAAGCAACTATAAAAAGCATGGCTTTGTGGGTATTTCAGAGCAGACGGAGCTTCACCTCCAACTACAAAATCCAAATATTTCAACCATGTTTGCCCTGTTCTTCATGTTGTTTACCACCATCATCGCACCACTAATTCCAACCCTCTCTTCACAACCTCCACCACCACTAGTTCCAACCCTCTCTTCACAACCACCACCACAACTACCCGACTCCAAATTTCCCTCCCTTACTCCGCCTCCACCACCAACAGTGCCAGCATATGAGTCGCTACCAGATTACAACATATGGACTCCACCAAGTGAACCACAACCAGTATCCGCGCGGTTCGTGCTGGGGTGTATCTTGGTTCTATTAACATCAATCGCCTTAATCGCAGTGACGATTTACTTTATCCGGCGAAAAGGGAAGAAAGGGGACCAAGGGCCGAAAGGGGACAAAGGTGAGAAAGGGGAGAAAGGGCCGAAAGGGGATCAAGGGCCGCAAGGGGAGCGAGGGCTGCCAGGGAAGTCAGCCTGCCACGGCTGACAGGGCCGCCCCGGCTTCCAGGGCGGCTGCCAGTGCCGTAGTAGCTGCCAGGAAAAGACAGGAGTAATTTCTTTTCCTATATGTTTGGATTTTTATATTTTTTTTCCCCCAGTTTTTACCATTTGGTTCGGTCTGAGTATTTGGGTGTTGAGAGTTTCTACAATGGCTTTTTTTTTTTTTTTTTTTTGGGAATTTAGTTTTAGAGTCCTGTATCTGGGTGTTAGAATGTTTCTTATCTCTGTTCTATTAATGGTTTTGAAATTTAGACCGGACTGTACGGTTCAAACCGGTTAACCAGAAACCATCTCTTGAGACGGTTCTTTAAACTCAAAAGCGGTTTTGCACAAAAAATATAGTGGACCGTGCAAACTGTGGTTGAACCTTCCAGGTTTGAGAGCCGTGGCTCGGTCTCACGGGTTAGGCTGAAACTTGTAAAAAAAAGAAGAAGTAAAAGACGGGCGTTGACGTTATGCCATTTTCTCCGTTGAACTCTGGCTTTTTATCTCTCATCCTCCCCACAAATCCGAAAATGCGTCCCAAAACACACCATCACCAAGTCCACAAAATAAAATAGAAATGAAAAGCACAAACCTTATCTTTACCCTGCTTCTTCTGCGTTTTCCAGCATTTTTCCTTCTTCACCAATCTTCTGTGTCTTCTTCCTGCGTTTATTCTTCTTGCTTCTTTGGGTTTCCTTTCTTCTTATGTCACTAGTACCCAAAACGACAAAACTATAAGAAATCAAGTCTAAGAATTTTTTTTCTTTTTCCAAAAAAGTTATCTACCAATATGGCAGACACTATCCCTAATCAAAAGTCTAAGAATTTTTTTTCTTTTTCCAATGAAGTTGTCTATCAATATGGCAGACACTACCCCTTCTCCATGAAAAGGTTGGACATGTGGCCACGTTTTCATTATTTATTTGCTTTTAAATTTTTTTAATCATTTTCATTTTTGCATTTTTTATAAGACATTTAAATATCTAATTGCATTATTTATTGGTACTACAAACCCACTTATTCATATATTAAATTCATGTGTTATTATAAATTAAAATTTATATTATAGATTAAACAAGTGCAAATATTATACACATTTGCATAAAAATATAATGTTGTAAGCATTTGTTTTGTCTATAATATACTATCTTATCTTGATAGTATAATGTAAGTTAATAATTTTTTATTATTGTTTTTTGAACAATTAATAATATTCCGTTGATATAAAAATACATTTGAAAGATCGTTTTTATTTTTATTTTTTGAACTATTTTATTCATTTTTTCTATTTATACTAATTTATTATATTTATTTATAATTTAAATAATTTTTAAATTAATTATGATATTATCATGGTTCAACATTGGTTAAATCTTAGTCTAATCTCATAAACCTTAAACCCCTTCATTCTTTGGTTCTTTGAACAGTCTAGATTTCAAAACCATTATATGGGTTTGACAAAATGTGTAGAAGTTGGATGATCTTTTGTGTCGTTAAGTAGGTTCTTTCCTGGGAATTTCTATTCAATTCGTATATGTTGTTAGGTCCTTCTAAGGAGAAATTATTAGGACGTAGGTCAAGAATAGTCCTAACTAATAATAAAAGGCCACACATTCAAAACAACTCTAATTCAACTTCCTAAATGAAAAAACGAAACAAAACCACATAAATTTAACTCTAGTTAAAAAAAGAAAAAGAAAAAAAAAGAATTGATTGGAAAAACACAAATAAATTTAATTTATAAACAAGCAAGATTCAAAAACTTGAAATCCAAAAGCTCAATCTCATCAGTTTGTATTTAGTTTTAGTGACTCTAGTCTTTCCATAGAGGTCTTTTTCTCTCAAAAATCTAGATTTGTTTCCTTCTTCCACTCCACAACCATCACAGATCTGTCTTAGACTTTTATGGCAAAGAATGTGGCCGACGAGTATAGGTGCTTACGTGGTCCATAGACGTGTATTTTAAAATAATGATGAAAATGAAGGCATGATGAATTTTCGTCAAAGCTGTAGAGCAATTTTTTCTTTTTCATCAAGATTTTATTCTTGTGTGTATTGTTTTTTTTTTTTTTTTTTTTCCCAAATAACTATTTAACCACTGACTTTCTTTTTGAATTTGTTTTTACATTAACAGGGGTGGTAACTGATGTGCATGTGCGAATATTGTGGAATCAGCCATCATCTAATAGCAAAGATTGATGTCAAAGTTTTAAATTGAAGATTGCAAATGCAAGTTATATTCAGTCGTGGGTTTGCCATGAGCTTTGAACATTGGTTCTGATGTGATGTGCTTGTGTGGTTTGAAATAGTTGTTTTAATTTGAAATTGTAATATTTTGGCTTATAAATAAGGTTAGTGGTATTTGTGGAAGTTTGGAGGTTAGTATTTGTAAATGATTTGCGTTTCAGGGATTAATTTTGTTTTGGTGTTTGGATTTCATTGTAAATTGTGTTTGTTTTGATAATAAATCAAACAAATAGGAAAAAGCTTGTTGATGGCATGTGTTGCATAAGGGTAGCAATTCGTGTTTGCGTGTCGGGTTTATGTCGTGTCAACTCACGAGTATCTAACTATATGGGTCAATACTAACTCGACATATTTATTGAACAGGTCAAGATTCCTCAACCCTAACACAACTCATTTATTAAACGGGTTAGTGGTGTTGACTTGTTTATCAGACTTTATTAAAATGAAAAAATATATATTTATAAAAATCCAAGCAAATAAATATTTTTAATATAAAATTCAAAACTAAAGAGTAACTGCATCGCAAATAATCATTCAAAACTAAAGCATATCTCAATATCACAAATAATCAATCACAATATGTCAAAGAAAATAAACCACAACAACTAATAAGTTTATATTCTCAGGGTTTGATGGGTATATTGGTAAAAAGTCATTTAATTAAACTAGTCAAATGGATCAAACGGATTCCATATGTTGAACACCAACCTAACCCGTTTATTAAACGGGTTTGTTGTGTCAACTCGAATATGACCCGAACCCTTTAAACCTTAAACCATAACCTGCTAATTTCATGTCGTATCATGTCGAGTTCGCGAGTAATGTCCAATTTTGCCACCCCTAGTGTTGCCTATAAAATGCTTTTAACAGAGCAGTTTGTTGTGCTTGGCCATATCCTTAGCTACATTCGAAAAGTAACTCTCTCATTGAATAAAATGGATTGTATTAAATATAGGATCCCGCAAAACTCTTGTATGCGCTCGGTGCATGAGATATCTTTTCGGGATTTGGGGATTAAAGTTAGTTTGTGTTGTAAATGAATAAGCTCTTGCAAAAATCAACATTTTTTTTTTTTATCTCTTTCTAGATAAAATGTTGGCTTTTTCCTTTTAAACAATTATTGTTTTACATTGATAGTATAATGTAAACTAATAATTTTATTTTCATTTTTATGAGTTATTAGAAATTATATAAAAAAACCAGTGACGTGGACAACTTTATTTTGGAGTCGTCTTTCTTTCTAAGCATGCCGCCCAAGATTGCCAACCAATGGTAACCACCACGTATCGAACTCAACTAAGCCCTGATTATTTTGAGAGGTGCTAAGTCCACAATATTTTTACAACATTTTAACAACAAATCGTAGGCGATTAGTTGTTATTGGTTCAAATTTGAACCTAATACTAAGATTACTTTTTTGCCACAACAATAACAACCAGTAACAACTTGCCACTTAGAATTTGTTGTAAAAATGCTATGGACATATCATTTCTCGATTATTTTTGGGTCTATCATTTGATTTGGGATTTGGTTGATAGCCAAGTTTTTTTGTGAATTTTTAAATGAAAAATTAGCTTAAAATGGGGGGGGGGGGGTTTAACGGTCTAGTCTAACAGAAATTAACAAAATGATTATGTAATAGACCAATTTTGTATTGGGTGCCTCATGGGATACTTTAAGAGATTCTAAACCTCCAAGTTAGACTAGTTAACAATTTGCAACTGACATATTCTCAAAATTAATAGACTATGTGTTAAAATTTTGGAAATTTTGATTATCGATCTTTCAAAATTAAAAATTTTTAGATTGTGACCCTTGAGGTTACAAATCATTACTGAGATTGTTACGTGGCAATTAAGTTTAAAGTTAGCATGTTTAGTGTCAAAAATCACGATTCCAATTTTCAAATCATGATTTTTTGTGTTTAATAAAAGTTTCTAATAATATTTTTTGGTCCAATAAACTTGATTTTTATATTTTTTTTCTCCCACTTTTACCATTTGGTTCGGTCTGAGTATTTGGGTGTTGAGAGTTTCTATAATGGCCTCTTTTTTTTTTTTTTTTTTTTGGGAATTTAGTTTTAGAGTCTTGTATTTGGGTGTTAGAATGTTTCTTATCTCTGTTCTATTAATGGTTTTGAAATTTAGACCGGACCGTAAGGTTCAATCCGGTTAACCGGAAACCGTCTCTTGGGACGGTTCTTTAAACCCAAAAGCGGTTTTGCACAAAAAATATAGTGGACCGTGCAAACTACGGTTGAACCTTCCGGGTTTGAGAGCCGTGGCCTGGTCTCACGGGTTAGGCTGAAACTTGTAAAAAATAGAAGAAGTAAAAGACGGGTGTTGATGTATGCCATTTTCTCCGTTGAACTCTGGCTTTTTATCTCTCATCCTCCCCACAAATCCGAAAATGCGTCCTAAAACACACCATCACCAAGTCCACAAAATAAAATAGAAATGAAAAGCACAAACCTTACCTTTACCCTGCTTCTTCTGCGTTTTCCAGCAGTTTTCCTTCTTCTCCAATCTTCTGTGTTTACTTTCTGCGTTTATTCTTCTTGCTTCTTTGGGGTTACCTTTCTTCTTATGTCACTACTACCCAAAACGGCAAAACTATAAGAAATCAAGTCTAAGAATTTTTTCTTTTTCCAATAAAGTCGTCTACCAATATGCAGACACTACCCCTAATCAAAAGTCTAAGAATTTTTTCTTTTTCCAATGAAGTTGTCTACCAATATGGCAGACACTACCCCTTCCCCATGAAAAGGTTGGACATGTGGCCACGTTTTCATTATTTATTTGCTTTTAAATTTTTTTTAATCATTTTCATTTTTGCATTTTTTATAAGACATTTAAATATCTAATTGCATTATTTATTGGTACTACAAACCCACTTATTCATTTATTAAATTCATGTGTTATTGTAAATTAAAATTTTTTTATAGATTAAACAAGTGTAAATATGATACGTATTTGCATAAAAATATAATGCTGTAAGCATTTGTTTTGTCTATAATATTCTATCTTATCTTGATAGTATAATGTAAATAAATAATTTTTTTTATTATTTTTTTAACAATTAATAATATTATGTTGATATAAAAAATACATTTGAAAGATGGTTTTCATTTTTATTTTTTGAACTATTTTATTAATTTTTTCTATTTATACTAATTTATTATATTTATTTATATTTTAAATAATTTTTAAATTAATCATGACATCTTCACGGTTCGACCTTGATTAGACCTCGGTCTAACCTCAAAAACCTTAAACCCCTTCGTTCTCCAGTTCTTTGAATGGTCCAGGTTTCAAAACCATTATATGGGTTTGACAAGGTGTGTAGAAGTTGGATGATCTTTTGTGTCGTTAAGTAGGTTCTTTCCTAGGAATTTCTATTCAATTCGTATATGTTGTTAGGTCCTTCCAAGGAGAAATTATTAGGATGTAGGTCTTGAATAGTCCCAACCAATAATAAAAGGTCACACATTTAAAACAACTCTAATTCAACTTCCTAAATGAAAAAACGAAACAAAATCACATAAATTTAACTCTAGTTTTTTTTTTTTTTTAAAAAGGATTAATTGGAAAAACACAAATAAATTTAATTTATATACGGGCAAGATTCAAAAACTTGAAATAAATTTGAAATCCAAAAGCTCAATCTCATCAGTTTATATTTAGTTATAGTGACTGTAGTCTCTCCATAGAGGTCTTTTTCTCTCAAAACTCTAGATTAGTTTCCTTCTTCCACTACACAACCATCACTAATTTGTTTCAGACTTTGATGGAAAAGAATGTGGATGACGAGTATAGGTGCTTACGTGGTCCATAGACGTGTATTTTAAAATAATGATGAAAATGAAGGCATGACAAATTTTCGTTAAAGCTGTAGAGCAATTTTTTCTTTTTCATCAAGATTTTATTCTTGTGTGTATTTTTTTTTTGTTTTTTTTTTTCAAATAACTATTTAACCACTGACTATTTTTTTTTTTTTTTTTTTTTTTACATTAATAGTGGTGGTAACTGATGTGCATGTGCAAATAATGTGGAATCAGCCATCATCTAATAGCAAAGATTGATGTCAAAGTTTTGAATTGAAGATTGCAAATGCAGGTTATATTCAGTCGTGGGTTTGCCATGAGCTTTGAACATTGGTTCTAATTTGATGTGCTTGTGTGGTTGGGAATAGTTGTTTTAATTTGGAATTGTAATATTTTGGGTTATAAATAAGGTTAGTGGTATTTGTGGAAGTTTGGAGGTTAGTATTTGCAAATGATTTTCGTTTTAGAGATTAATTTTGTTTTGGTGATTGGATTTCATTGTAAATTGTGTTTGTTTTGATAATAAATCAAACAAATAGGAAAAAGCTTGTCAATGGCATGTGTTGCCTAAGGGTGGCAATTCGTGTTCGCGTGTCGGGTTCGTGTCGTGTCAACTCATGAGCATCTAACTATATGGGTCAACACTAACCCAACATGTTTATTAAATGGGTCAAGATTCCTCAATCCTAACATAACCCATTTATTAAACAGGTAAGTCGTGTTGACCTATTTATCAGATTTTATCAAAATGAAAAAAAAAATATTTATAAAAAAACAAGCAAATAAATATTTTTAATATAAAATTCAAAACTAAAGAGTAACTGCATCACATATAATCATTCAAAACTAAAGCATATTTCAATATCACAAATAATCAATCACAATATGTCAAAGAAAATAAACCACAACAACTAATAAGTTTGTATACTTAGAATTTGAAGGGTATATTAGTAAAATGTCATTTAATTAAACTAGTCAAACGGATCAAATGGGTTCCATATGTTGAACACTAACCTAACCCATTTATTAAACAGGTTCATCATGTCAACTCGAATATGACATAAACCCATTAAGTCTCAACCTATAACCTGTTAATTTTGTGTCGTATCGTGTCGAGTTCGCGGGTCGTGTCCAATTTTGCCACCCCTAGTGTTGCCTATAAAATGCTTTTAACAAAGTAGTTTGTTGTGCTTGGCCATATCCTTAGCTACATTCAGAAAGTGACTCTCTCATTGAATAAAATGAATTGTATTGAATATAGGATCCGGCAAAACTCTTGTATGCGCTCGGCGCATGAGATATCTTTTTGGGATTTGGGGATTAAAGTTAGTTTGTGTTGTAAATGAATAAGCTCTTGCAAAAATCATCATTTTTTTTTTTTTAATCTCTTTCTAGATAAAATGTTGGCTTTTTTGTTTTAAACAATTATTGTTTTACATTGATAGTATAATGTAAACTAATAATTTTCTTTTCATTTTTATGAGTTAATAGAAATTATATAAAAAAACCAGTGACGTGGACAACTTTATTTTGAAGTCGTCTTTCTTTCTAAGCATGCCGCCCAAGATTGCCAACCAATGGTAAGTGTAACCACCACGTACTGAACTCAACTAAGCCTTGATTATTTTGAGAGGTGCTACGTCCACAATATTTTTACAACATTTTCACAACAAATCGTAGGTGGTTAGTTGTTATTGGTTCAAATTTGAACCTAATACTAAGATTATTTTTTTGCCCCAACAATAACAATCGGTAACAACTTGTCACTTAAGATTTGTTGTAAAAATGTTGTGAACATATCATTTCTCGATTATTTTTGGGTCTATCATTTGATTTGGGATTTGGTTGATAGCCAGGGTTTTTTTTTTTTTTTTTTTTTTGTGAATTTTTAAATGAAAAATTATCTTAAAATGGGGAGAGGGGGGGGGGGGGGGGGGGTTAACGGTCTTAGCCTAACAGAAATTAACAAAATGATTAAGAGTTTCTAAACCTCCAGGTTAGACTAGTTAACAATTTGCAACTGATATATTCTCAAAATTAATAGACTACGTGTTAAAATTTTGGAAATTTTGATTTTCGATCTTTTAAAATAATTAAAATTTTTTAGATTGTGACCCTTAAGGTTACAAATTATTAGTGAGATTGTTACGTGACAATTAAGTTTAAAGTTAGCATGTTTAGTGTCAAAAATCACGATTCCAATTTTCAAATCATGATTTTTTGTGTTTAATAAAATTTTCTAATCATGTTTTTTGGTCCATGCTCACATGATCCAAAGCTTAAGGAGTATTTGTGGCTGCTAGAATCAGAACATTTTCCACACCGTCGCATACACCCTGAAATGTATTGAAGAAAATTTCCATTTCAAGATTACATGTAGATAAGTGGAAGGAAACAATTAATGATAATGCCATGTATTTACTATTTAATAAAATATAAAAACTTATTATGAACAGCATTGCAAACTAGCCTGCCATTCTAAACTAATATAACAATCAATTAAATAGCTATACAAATTAATTAAGGAAAAATCATATACAAAACACAACCAATACAAAATTATAACAAAAAATAGCAAGTAAATTTCATAAAACTAAAAAGCAAAACAAAGAGTAGAATCACTCACTCATCAAAATTTTGTAAACCCAACCCAATTTGCCTTGTTTTCTCTTTTGAGCCAAAGGCTGGGCTAGACCAAATTAATTTGGACCTTTTTTTGTCATAGCCCATCTACAATTTCAAAGCCGTGTTCGGGAATGGAGGAGCTGCTACAGTTGCCGATGTAAAGGAGTTTGGGTAGTTCAATCAGGCCAAAAAGAGATTGAATCTCATAGTGTTAGTCGGAGTTTGAAACTCTTCAAGCAAAGCCATCTATGGAAATGGGTGGAAGTGGAGAGTTGTCTCTTGCATCATCAGTCTGCCACAGATCGGTCATAGTTGCTGGATCTTGTGTATGTGTTTTCCATGGGGGAACCATGGAGAGGCGTTGAAGAAGAAAAAGAAGGAGATGGGACTCAGGTTTTATTTTGTTTAGTTCGACAGTTTCAGAATTGGGGAAGAAAGAGAGTAATTTTATTGAGTTTTTTATTTGGGAGGGAAATATTTTTTTTAATTATTATTATTTATTTTTTAAATATTGCTGATGTGAAAAATTGGGGAGTAGCAAATCCCATGTGACAAACTCTAAAGAAGTCAACAAAAAGTCAAAAGTTTCGGTTTTATATTATATATAAATGATATATATAATTTTTTTGGGGTTAAATATATATAAAATTAGGTAACACAAAAGTAACGATGAATGAAAAATATTATATATATATATATATATATATATATATACTAACCATATAAAAAGAACGAATAGCTCTTTCTACCGTACCAATTTGGTTTAGTCCATTTGGTGAGTTTTGACCAATTTGGTTTAGTCTATTTGGTGAGTTTTTCAAAACTCACCATTTGGCATATTACTTGAGCCTTTTTTATATTTTCGTCAGCTCACTAGTTTCGGTTTATTATCTTTTTTCTTTTCTTTTAAATGTTAGAGATATAATACGTTCACAATATTTTTACAATAAATTCTAGATAATAGGTTGTTATTTGCTATTATGGGTTGGCAAAAAAGTAATTTAATTTGTTAATTTAAATTAGAACCAATAACAATTCACCACGATTTGTTGTGAGAATGTTGTGAACATAGCACTTTATAAATATTTATATGTGTTGACACGGTATTGTTATACTGAAACAACAAATTTTCACAATTATTGAGGTGTTAATTTCTTATATGACAAAATAAAATATAAAAAAATATGAGATTGGGACTAAAAACAGCTGAAAATAAATTTATTGTGAAAATGTTGTAACGTCATGTTGTTACAATATTTTCACAATTTCCGAGATCTCAGTTCCTTATAAATAAATAAATAAATGTGAAGTTTACAACATTTTCACATTAATTTCACAACAAATCCTAGGAGCCGAGCAACTATTGATGGATAAAAAAGTTATCAATTGTGGGCTCAGTTTAAAATCAGCAATAACTTTATATCTATAATTTTTTTTAAAAAAAATATTGTGGAGGTAACATTTTTCTAAAATAAATAATAAAAAATCAAAACAGGACCTACCATGATTGAAAATAAAAGTATTGTGAAAATGTTGTAACATTTTGTTGTGTTCTCAAACTTGTTTTTTAAGTGGTGGTCATCATTTAAAACCAGTAATAATTTACCACCTAAGATTTGTAGTGGAAATGTTTTAGATGTAATTAATAAAATATTAGACAAGGACCTACTATAGTTGGAAATAAAATGTATTGTGAAAATGTTGTGACATTTTGTTGCATTCCTAGATTTCTTTTTTGGTTTAGTCAAAATTTGGTGAGCCAAAATTCACTGTTTCAAGCACAATTTTCTTCAGTTGGCTTTTTGTTTTGTTTTGTTTTTTTAATTTTTTTTAATATACAGTTTAATGTGTTTGTTCCAGTTTAAAACCAATAACAATTTGTCACCTAGGATTTGTTGTGAAAATGTTATGAACATAACAATATAGCATTATTCTAACATAAAATAATAAAATATCATACTAGGGCCCACCATAGCTAAAAATAAACGTAATATGAAAATATCATCACATTTTGTTGTATTCCTAGACTTCTTTTTTGATTTAGTTAGTTTGTTGAGTTAAAATTCACTTTTTCAAACACAATTTTCTTAGGCTGATTTTTTTTTTTAATTTTTTAATTTTTTTTATCACATTCTTTAAAGAAAAAAAAAAAAACACATAGTTTTACACATAAAAAATTTGTGTAAAAAGCACTTTCCCTCTTTATGTTTAGGGTAGTTTCATATCGCCCCCCCCCCCCCCAACACACACACACACACACACACACACACACACACACTCCAAGCTTTAAAGTTGAATGATTTTATCCTTTATATTTTGTAAACGAGCATATTCTTACTGTTACTATTTTAGTTAAACCTTAATGAAATCCTATGACTCCTAGAATATTCTATTGTACAATGTCTTAAATACCATACTAAATTTTAATGTCCCAAAAATTTTATTTGTGTGTTTTGAGTTATGTAGTGCTCATACTTGGAAAGTAAGAATGATGATGTACAGTTGCGAGATCAACTTCTTGAGCAATCTTTACCAATTTAATACTAAATCCAATACAGTAAAACCCCACAAAATACAAGGAAAAAAACTTTTGGTCATTGAATAAAGCCAACACAAATGTTATGTAAAAACCCATAACTTAACATTATCAAAACTTAATTGTTTATTATTCTAAGATAATGGCATTCGTTATCATTTTTAGTAGAATTTTTTTGTAAGTAGATTTTGCTTTTAGTAAAATAGGATCTAAGAAATTATCATATATTTTTTTTTGAAAAAAAGAAAATTATCATATTAAATAGATATTCATATGTTGAATAGCTATACTAAATTCAACTAAATGGTTTCATACTTCTTTAAAAAAGAATTATCTTAATTTTCTTGCTTAAGGAGCTGCACTTGCCTTGCAAGTGCAACCCACACTAGTATATATATAATTGCGCAATACAAAAATAATAATAAATGAAAAATATATATGAATGCTGGCTTCAATTATCCGTGGCATTTTTTAACCTATTTGGACTATTATTTGATTTATTATAAAAACAATTAAAATTTGGAAAGAAAAGTGTACGGATAGGATAATTGAATGAAAGCTAATTAAATTTGATATGAATAGGTTTTTTCGAGTAGAGGGATAGGGAGGCATATGACAACAAATTATTAAATATTTATTATTAAAAGAATATAAACATCGAAAAGGAATGGGGTTTGGGCGTGGGTCAGTCTCTGCCTCTGTTTGTGTCAAATATGGTCTTTATGCTTTCGCAATTCTAGCGGGTTTGTTCAGATGCAGTAGAAGAATATACGTAAAATAGACCTGTGAGTCTGTGGCGTCAATGCGTCATAACGCCAATCATTTCATGTTCTTAAGATAACATTCGAAGAAAGTTGGGAAAACAACAAAACATAACAAAACAAAATGTGTCGAAGCAGAAGTTAAAAATTGAATATACAAATTAGGTTAAAGGCATTTATTTTTTGTCTCAATGTAAAAATACAAATGTTGGCTTCTTTACTAATCCCAAAATTGGAGTATTTTATTGCAAATAATTCAACATTAAAAAATGCTTCCAGATGTCCCCCAGCTCCGGCCTAAGCATTTCTGAAATAATTATATGATATAGATGTTATATTAAATAATTAAAGTAAATGATAGTAAAAAGAAAAAATAATAATTAAAGTAAATAATTTGGTAATTTAAAGGATAAAGTTTAATTATAAAATTAATTGTAGACTAAATCTACAACCTTACTCAATAAAATAAATATTATTACATATTTTTAAATCTAACCATTAAATTGTATTTTCTTTACACTCCTAATACACATCAAATTTTGTGCCAATATGATATTATTTATTATATAATCTATTAGATTATATTTTATACATAATTTTAAACTACAAAAATTTGCAATTTAAACAATTTATTGGTGACATAGCTATTGATCTTTAATTTTATAGAATTTTGAAAGCACAAAAGATAAAAAAAAAGATGTAATTCAATGGTTGTGTAGACACACAATTTTGCACCCATGATTTAATCAAGGAGAATGACTTAAATGACCATCCATGTACCCCAAAAATCATGATTGCATTACATGCGTCAATTCTGGCATTACATGCATCAATTTGTCTTTGCATTATATGCATTAATTCATTTATTGCATATCATAAAAATGATCTTGAGATTCTAATGGTCGCAACGGTGTTTCCGGTTTTCAAATCGGACCATCGGATCGAAAGACATCGCATGATCAAGTTTGCATGATCAACATGCATTGTGTCTAGGTAGAGTCGACCACACATGATTAATTTAAATTAATTTTGATTGGTTAAACAATTAAAATTAATTAAATAATTTTGTGATTGGTTGATAATTAGTGTTTAAATAGGGATGCATGCATAGTAATAAAAGGGATGATTGGATAACGATAAAATTGTGGATAATCTGAACTTTATCAAGATTTATTTTAGTGTATTTATCTATAAGATAATTGTTCTTAAAAAACCTAAATTATCCAAAAAAGAGATAAAAAAATCATGGATAAAGGATGAAAACACGTCTAGGTGCGAGGACCGATAAAAAAACCCTAAAAGGGGAGTCCAAACGGCACTCGAACACGACAGAGCGTTCGGTGTCCAAGAGCCCATTCGACACTTTTGGAGTGCTGAACGACACTTTAAAAGGGCCGAATTGGCTCATTTTGGGCTTTGGCCCAACGGCCTTTGGGTGAAGATAAGGCACACCCTTTTTGATCTTTTCACAAAAGGATGCATCCAGATTCACATCCTAATCGTCTGTATTTATTTTTTAGAGTCTTTTGGCCTCTATAAATAGGGGCTGGGTCTCATAATTCAAGACCTTCTTTTAGACGCTCTGAGAGGCATATGTTTTGAGACTCTCAAATTGTTAATATTTGTTGATCCTCTATGAGATTTGCTGCAAAAATTAGGGTTTTTAGGTTTCAAAGATAACTGAATAAGTTTCTTTGAACCCTAAAACATCCCCTCAAGAACAAGGAGTGCTCATGCAAGAGGTTGTTGTCAATTACCCATTCCTTTTCTTATGCTTCTTGTTTATAATGATGAATGTTTTTTATCTTTGAATTATTAATCATTGTTTTGTTTAAAGCATGATTGTTTTTGTGCAATTGTTACAATCTCTTTCTTGAATGCCAATAATCTGCATGTGAACAACCCTTTTTCTTAAAATAAAAATAGATCTGCATCTTCATTAGATGTAGATCTGACTTTTTGTTAAAATAAAAACATATCCGCATCTTCATTAGATGTAGATCTGACTTTTTCTTAAAATAAAAATAGATCTGCATCTATTTTTTTTGTATACCACAAATATTTGTTTACACAATACTTTCCTAATTTTAAAGCTTTGATTACTGCTGGAGCCCAAATTGATGATGTAATAAACAATGGAACTATAAAGACTGATGTCCCACAAAAGTTTAAAAAGAATGTAGGATCTAATTTTAAGGTTGCAGAAATTTCCAACATCCATAAAAATGATCCTTATCAATTGATTGTACCTATTGCACCTGTGCAAGTACCACAAGTACCCAGACCTAGGAGGGAATTTCATAAGTTGTACATGCCCATAAGCCAAGTGTTTGACAAGCTAAAAGCAAAAGGGTTACTGAAACCCTTAGATCCAAGGCGAATTCCAAACCCCTTGCCCTCAAGGTTTAATGTGAATAAGAGGTGTGCTTACCACCAAGGCCCTAGTCATGATACTGATCGTTGTTTTACCCTTCGTCATGCAATTCAAGACCTAATAGACAATAAAGTGATTGCGCCGCCGACAAGGCCTAGCCTCACTAATAATCCATTGCCCAATCACAATTTTGGGAAAGGACCACGGATTAATTGCTTGATGATCGAAGAAGAAAACAAGGAAGACCCATCCGACTTGATCTATGACCTACTTGAATGCTTTATGATGACATGGGAAGAATTAATGGATAAGACATCTACCACCACCATAGGATGTGATATATGGAATGATGAAATACCAGAACCTGAGAACTACCCAACATCCACAAACGGGGGGAGACACTTCAAACCTCAAGAGGATAGCCAAACACCTACAAACCGGGGGAAGACACTTCAAACCCTAAGTAAATAGCCAAACACCCACAAGTGGGGGGAGATACTTCAAACCTCAAGACATTGATCTCTATGATCCAACCAAAATTGCCCACATTACAAGGGGAGGGAGACACTTCAAAACCCAACATTTAGAGATTGACAACCCAGTGGAAGCTTTAAACAGATCCACCTAACAAACATTTGCTGAAGAAGATGAAGCCCTCAAGCAACTACAAAAGACACAAGCCAACATATCCTTATGGGGTCTACCTATGGCCTCATACAAACACCGACAAAATCTAATAGACCTTCTCAACCAAATTCAAGTCCCTACAATCACAACCTCCCAGGATCTAAATGCTATGACTAGGTCCATAAATAGAGAACTTATTATTTCCTATTCTGACAATGATCTGACCAAGAAGGGGAAGCACCACAACGACCCATTGCATATCACTGTAGATTCCATGGGAAAGAGGATACCGATGGTTTGGATAGATGATGGAAGTGCTTTAAATGTGTGTCCTTTAAAGACTGCTAGTTGTTTGGGTCTAAGCATTAAAGACTTTGTGCCTACTAATCAACATGTGAGACCATACGACAACAGCAGAAGAGAAGTCTTGGGAACCATAACATTAGAGCTTACCATAGGACCAATGGTCAAGAAGGTGGATTTCCTAAATATAGCCTTATGCTTCAATATGCTCCTTAGGCGACCATGGATCCATGATACAGAAGCCGTACCTTCTTCTCTATATCAAAAGGTTCGGTTTCCACATGAAGGAGCTATTGTGACCATATATGGGGACACTTTAACTGTGCCTAAGCCTATTTACGGTATTGATTTTGAGAAAGAGCCGTTGACCTTGGATGGCTTTGAGATCGAGAAGCCTGGCTTTGAAAAGAGGGAAGAAGAAGTTAAGAAGATCCCAATAAACTTTGCCCCTTATGGTAACAACAATGTGGTAGCGATGATGAGGAGAATGAGCTACCTTCCTGGGATGAATTTGGGGAAAGCTGTGAAGAAGCCAACTATTCAAGACCTGGTAATCCCTACTGCCACACCACCTTTTGGGCTAGGCTATAAGCCCACTGATGATGACTTGTTAGAGATGGAAGTGAGAAAGATGGCTCGAGCCAAAGCCAAAGCAAAAGAACTTCCTTGTCCTCCAGATGCTCTGAAACCCCACACTCCTACATTGAATGGGAAGTTTGTAAAAGCTGGAGAAAGTCAACATTATTGGGGATTCCCTGAACCGAGATTTGATCCTATAACAAAGACAATGGTGCTCGGTTTCGAGATACTACTTGATTGCAACAATAAGGTTCCAGAATTGAAGAAGGAAGATACAACCTGGGTTTCTATTGATTGGGCTAATTACATGGACCTTGATGCCATGAATACACTCCTTGGAGATCATATTTGCAACATAGAAAAAGAAGAATATTGGGAGGCCTGCTAGCATACATTGAAGAGCTCGTATGAACTAAGAGCCAATGATGGAGATGAGGAAGGGGGAACATCCCCTAGTGATGATGAGGATGAGAGTAATGACAAGAGTGATAGCAGTAGTGACAGCAGCAGCAATGATAGTGGACATGATGATGATGACAACAACACCAATAGTGATGACAACAACAGTAGAAGTTATGATAGCCCATACAGTGGTGATGATCGGGGTAAACCCCCTAGTGATAGAGAAGATGAAAATGCAAACCTATTCTATGAGGAATATGACAGTGATGTGGACTACTATGATCAAGATATTGAAGATGATGCTGAAGCTAATAGGTGGAACTACATTAATAGTGATCAATACAGGCTGATAAATGTGTTAGAGAATGCAAGAAAGGAGAATGCATAAGCCAATCAAATGTACCATGAGAAATATCCCTATGGGCACCTTTCAGATTGGAGTGATATCACTAATGTTAGTTCAAGGTCTAGCCCTAGGTATGACAAGCATGGAAGAGAGGTTCTAGAATTGGGGTTGTATTATGATTCAAAACCAAGTTCAACAACCCCACATACTGAAGAGGAAGATGACTTAGACGCTAGGCTGGCCACTCTAGAGCAAAAACTAATGGTCCACAGTCTTAGAATCATGACACTTGAGAATGCTGAACTTAATGATGAGAGAATGGAAGAGAGTGAGTCAGAGCATCTCCCTCAACCCACTGACTTGGGCAACAAAGGCAAACACAATCTATTTGATGAATGGATGGATAATATAGAGCGCTTGGATGCTTTTGTGACCGACAAGCCCACAAACATGGAGATTGAAGAAGAAGCTACAGATTATATGGATGTAAATCCCACAGTACTGATGCTTAGGGAAGAAGGAGCTTACTGGGAGCCACCTGCCATTGTGGAGGCCAAGATTGAGTTGAAGAATTGGGCATGGAAGGGAGCCACCCACCCCTTGGAGGACTCTGTGAGGAAGATCAGGACCGTTAAGTCAGTCACTTTTGCCAAGAAAATCGAGATCGCTGAGCCAGTCACTCCTACCAAGAACATTGTTTCCATTCCTATTAAGTCTATTTCTGCTAATGTTTCTATTCCTGTTAAATCTGTTTGTGATAGTTTTTCAGTTGAGTCTGTAGAGTCTGTTAAAAACTCTTTCCCTTTTAATATGATTTTTTATTCTGCTTATTTGCTGGCTTTGAATGTTTTTATTTCTGAAATTGGTAAAGAAACTCTTAATAATAAGGAATTAAAACATGGATACCTAGAACCTATAAAAGAAGAAACCCAACCCTTTAACCTGGGAATTAATGATGATCCCAAAATGATCGAAGTGGATAATACCCTAACCACTTCAGAGAAAGATGCATTAGTGGCATTGCTGATAGAGTTCAAAGTGGTCTTTGCCTGGTCATATGAAGACATGCCTGGGAATGATACATATATAGTATAGCACTGCATTCCAATAGATCCAACCATGAAGCCGGTCAAGCAGAAGTTGAGAAGAATGAAGCCAGAATGGACTCTCAAGATCAAAGAGGAAGTAGAAAAATAGTACAATGCAGGATTCCTAAGAGTGGTCAACTATCTAGAGTGGTTAGCCAATGTGGTTCTAGTACCAAAGAAGGATGGGAATGTCAGAATGTGTGTAGATTTTCGAGATCTGAACAAGGCCAGTCCAAAAGACGACTTTCCTTTGCCTCACATTGACGTACTAATCGACAACACAGCAGGTCGTGCTTTGCTCTCGTTTATGGATGGGTTTTTAGGATACAATCAGATTAAGATGGCTCTAGAAGATATGGAGAAAACCTCCTTTATCACTCCATGGGGGACATATTGCTATAAGGTCATGCCATTTGGCCTTAAAAATGCTGGTTCTACTTACCAACGAGCAGCCACCACTTTGTTGCATGATTTGATCCACAAAGAAGTAGAAGTTTATGTTAATGATATGATAGTGAAGTCCAAAGACCGTGAAAGGCACATACTAGCTTTGTGGAAGTTCTTTGAAAGAATCTAATTCTACAAGTTGCAGTTGAATCCAAAGAAGTGCACTTTTGGTGTGACATCCGGAAAGCTATTAGGGTATATGGTAAGCCAAAGAGGAATTGAAATCAACCCAGACAAAATCAAGACAATTGTAGAGATGAAGGATACAATACATCAGCAGGTTCATGGCCCAACTCACTATGACATGTGAACCAATCTTCCGACTGCTCAAGAAAGAAGTCCCTACAATGTGGAATGAACAATACCAAGAAGCCTTTGATAAGATCAAGAGTTATCTGATGAAACCACCAATACTTGTCCCACTAGTTCCTAAAAAGCCATTATTGTTGTATCTCACCACTACAGATACAACAATGGGGGCATTACTTGCTCAATACCTAGAGGAGACTAGAAAGGAGAATGCAATTTACTACATTAGCAAGAAGATGTTGCCTTATGAAGAGAAGTATTCACCATTAGAAAAGACATGTGTAGCACTTGTATGGGCAACCCGTAAACTCAAACATTATATGCTTGCTTACAAGGTTTGGTTGATTGCAAGAATGGATCCTTTGAAGTACTTAATGGAAAAACTTGTGCAAGATGGGAAGATAGCTAAATGGGTTTTGCTTTTGTTAGAATTTGATATTAAATATGTGACTCAGAAATCTGTGAAAGGGAGAGTAATTGTTGATCACTTAGCCCATTGTTCACCAAAAGAAGCTGAAGAGAACCAAAAAGACTTTCCGGATGAAGACATCATGGAGATTGAGGTAGAATCATGGAAGATGTACTTTGATGGAGCAACAAATCAAAATGGAAGTTGAATTGGAGTTCTCTTAATTTTTCCAAAAGGGGCACACATTCCATTTTCTGGCAAACTCAATTTCCCTGCCACCAACAACGCCACAAAATATGAAGCTTGCATTATAGGCCTACAAGCAGCCTTAGGCCTAGGAGTGAAAGAGTTGGAGGTGTATGGAGGCTCAGCCTTAATAATCTCTCAGATTCAGAATAAATGGAAGATCAAAGAAGAAAGGCTAATGCCATATCATCAATGTCTCCAGAAGTGGGCGTCAAAATTCAGCAAGATTCAATATCAACATGTGCCGAGGATGCATAATCAAATTGCAAATGCTTTAGCAACCATGGCATCCATGATGGAGGGGCCAAAAGAAGATGAAGCTAGAACAATAGTGTTGGAACAAAAATAAGAACCAGCCTACTGCATGACAATAGAAGAAGATGAGGAAAAGAGTGGGGAAGGTGAATGGTATTTAGACATCCTACAATACCTCAAGGATGGGACATACCCACCATCTGCAGATAAGAATGACCAATTGACCATCCGAAGGTTGTCTACTAATTACATTATTTATGGTGAAAGGCTCTACAGAAGATCATATGATGGAATTCCTTTCCTTTGTGTAACTGCCAAGGAAGCACAACAAATTATTGAAGAGGTTCATGAGTCAAGTTATAAGCCACATATGAATGCACACATGTTGTCAAGGAAGATAATGAGATAAGGCTATTACTAGACTACTATGGAAGCCGACTGTGCGGCTCATGTTCGAAAATGCCATCAATGCCAAGTCCATGGAGATCTGAAGCACATGCCACCCATGCCATTACATACCATGACATCACCCTGGCTGTTCTCTACATGGGGAATAGACATTATCGGGAAGATCCACCCAATAGCATCCAGTGGCCATGAATTCATATTTGTAGCCATTGAGTACTTTACTAAATGGGTAGAAGCTGTTTCATACAAAGTTCTGAATTCAAAGAAAGTTGCTCAATTCATTCAGACCAATATCATTTGTAGATACGGGGTACCGCATGAAATTATCTCAGACAATGGGCAACATTTCAAGGGAGAAATAGAGAAGTTGCTATGACAATTCAACATTCAGCACCATAAATCTTCACCTTACCATCCTCAAACCAATGGAGCAGTTGAGACTGATAGGCCAAAAATGTATTGACCCCTTGTGATGAATTAATTGATTAATTAGCTAAGTTTAATAATTAATCAAATTAACATGCAGAATTTGTGGTAGCACAAACAAATCAACAAGTAAACTAAGTATGCAGCGGAAAATAAATTGACACGGCGATTTGTTTACAAATGGGGAAAACCAACACAGAAAAAACCCCATCGGCTGATTTTAAGGTCACCACTCTCAAGAATCCACTATTATCAAAACAAGCGGTTACGAGTAAAGGAATCCTAGTACCTTATACCAATCTACAGTTGAACCCTTACCCCAATACCCAATTGGACTTGTTTTGTAGTGACAATCTTTCTTTTTGATGCACGGCTCCAAGTACGTGACTAACCAATTGCGCAGATCTCAGTACATGACTTCAATCACCAACTAGAGAAGGTTGTTGGCTACAAAATTCTTCAGTTCATCCAAACGATAAAGATCAAGAAGATGCTTGGTTACAAAACCCTACGGTGCACAAACACAGCAGCTTCTTCACAAGAAAGATGAACTAGGGAAAATTATGTCTCCGGTCACAATTTGCATGAACAAACTTTGCTCAACACTTGTGTAACTTGTTCCACCTTTGACGGTCCTTAAAATAATCCTTTTATATGTCTAGGGTTGTGAGAAAAGAAAGCCTAAACATATAATCACAAATTGAATGAAAAACAGTCCTAAAAAACTGAACTTCATAAACCTCGATAGATGCCTATCTGTCGAGCTGCTGTTGAGCTACGGGCTTCATTAGCTCTTTAAGGCTCGATAGATGGCTAGCTGTCGAGCTTTAATGAACAATACTTTCTGCACTTGAATCTTGGACAGACTTACATGGCTTTAACACTTAACTTGAAACAAGGTTTCTTGAAGCATCAAACACATCCTAGATCTACCTAATTACAAGTAAAGTACGCTTTGTCAAAGGATTAGCCAATTACATAAATTAGTGACATATGTTCCTAAAAAGTGAAACACATATGTCCTAACAATCTCCCCCTTTGGCAATCTGTGACAAAACCACAAGAAACAAATGAGATATGAGAGAAGTCATAAATCACTCAACTCATATTCACTTGTTGAATACAATAAAATCTATCCTAGCACAAACTCTTGAAAAAATTTGCAAGAAGAGAGTTTATGGCGAGTAGACTTTAACAACCTGTATTTCTGAAACAATTTAAACAAAACTCATCAAGGCATCTTTGTGTGAAACAGAAATATTAGATGGCATATACGTAATAAGAAGCATGTGCATAAAGAGAGAAAAGAAACAACACATGTAAGGATAGGTGAAAGAAACATACATCAATATATAAAGAAAATAAGTACAGTGTATGTCAATAATGGTCACAAGACCCATGTACAAGATATAAATGTATCTAAAATGAAGAAAAGAAAAAGATACAAGTAATCCTCACTACATCCCTCAGTAAACACTCCCCTTGTCAAAAAATCTCCTATGCTAACCCTCCCCCTAACTATGACTACTCTTATAACCAAAACTACTCCCCCTTTTTGTCACAAGTGACAAAGGGTAAGAGTGTCAAGTAGATATCTCATCATCGCTGGGTGAGCTAGCATTTCCATCATCCTCATCATCGGAAGCAGTAGCATCATCATCATCAGCATCATTAGCACCGTCGAAGCCATCACTCTCATCTGTAGAGGCCACAAGAGTGGAAGGCATGGTGTAATCGCCCATCTCAGCCTAGCGTCAAGCAATGCGTCCAACACGGGTGTTCACTTGACACAACTCATCACTGAGAGTGTCGAGGCAAGCATCCATGCGCTGAAGCTGCGCCATGATGTTCTCGAGTGTCACTCTGCCCATAGAAGAGGAGGGAGTGGATGTAGATAGAGCAGAAGGAGTTGGAGTGGCTGTAGATCCAGACCGTCTCGAACGAAATTGCACCTCACTGCGTTTAACGGTACCAACATCTATAGCACCCATGATAGGAAAGGGATCGGAAGAGGGAAAACGAACCTCAAAATAGCGTAAAAGCCTCGTGATAGCTGAAGGGAAGATGAGCTTATCACAGGTCACCGTATCTCTATAGACATCTATGATAGAAAGAATGAAGTGAGAAGAAAAATCTATGGTAAGACCCTCAATAAGAGAAAGCAAAAACCGAGCATGAGGCTCTGTGATAGAGTTATAATGAGAGAGAGAGAGAGAGGGTGTAAAACAAAAGTCATGACCATGTTCAAAAATCGAGAGCCTTTTGCAAAGCCCGAACAGTAAGTGAACTGGCGCTCACCCCAATCGGATGGACCCTCACAAAAAGTAGAAATGAGCTCGTCTTTAGACACTGTTCTCAGACGCTCACAACTAGGGTAGTTAGGAAACTCAACCCTGGGGACACAGAGAACATTTGCAACAATTTGCGGTGTGACAACTATTCGCGTACCTCAAATGCTAGTAATGAAATGAGGTACTGAGTAGTCGAATCCATGCATGTTGGAGAAAAACTCCTGGATCAGCACGGATGGACAAGTGACCAGGGCGTCACATAGTGGACCCCATCCCCTACTGTAGATGATAGTGGGTAGGTTGGTGTCGGAGAATGAATGTCTCGTCGAGAAAAGTTCTCAAAGAAGTCCGATTTGGCCTTCTCATCACGAAACCGGATAGAGAAAGGAGTAGTGTCAACAGAAAAGGATGCCCCGGAACGAAGAGGGTTTCGGGACGGAGCAGATTTACGTTTGGGTGCCATAGAAGCAGACTAACGTAAACGGAGAGAGGGAGAGAGAGAGAAGACAGTCAAAAAATTCTCAAAGCAATTCAAATATACACAAATATATTGAATGTAAAGGACATATGCATGAAAATGCATGAGCATGTGACGTGCAACGGTAATATCATCATGGGCTCAGCCCAATCCAAACCTACCAACATATAAGCAGTTTAACATATATAACACACATCTAAATGCATGAAAATATAGTTATAATGCATATGAGATGCAATGCATGAAGATTTTAAAGCATTTTCACAAAAAACAACCCAAAAATTTCTCAATAACTTCATCAATTTTGAAAAACCCCAAAAATTTTTCAAAAACCCAAAAACTTAGGTTAAAACTCATGAAATGCATGAATATGAGAGATTTAGAGACTTACCAATTTAAGAACTTGATTAAGGACGAAAATCTCTTTGAGATGAAGTTTGGAGTGTGAAGGAGAAGTTTGGAAGGTGAAAAGGCATGGACAGATCGAGAGAGATCAAGAAAATGAAGACTGGATCGCGAGCGCCCCTTATATAGCCCATCAGTAAATCTTGACAGATTGAGAGGTGTTGAGGATCTTTCGAGCTTTAATGGGGTCGACAGAAGCATCTGTCGAGCAAGTGTCCAAGGCAAAAAGAAGCTCGATGGATCGAGGAACTGTCAAGGATCTTTTGAGGGGACAAAATCTTTCTCGATCGATCCACTTAGCTATCGAGAGGTGTCAAGATTACAATAAAAATAAACTGAAGAGTTCGACAAATAAGCCAGGTATCAAGAGGTGTCGAGGATCTGTCGAGGTTGCTTTCAAAACAGTTTTTTTCAAGAAGGGAAAAGCACAGATATGAATACAATCAAGCATGCAACACAATCAAAGATCCAAACAACATTTTAAACTCTCAAAACCATCTCTCAACAATAAAAATGATAAGCATTTAGATCCCAAAAAAAACACACACACACACACACACAATAAACAAGTCTAACCAATTTTATATTTCAAAAACAAGTTAAGATAGTTTAGTGAGCATACATTAACACATGTAAACCTTGTGATGGCCAAATCACATTGTACTAGCACATGTATCAAGAGTAGAAAAGAATATTGCATGTTGTGTGTGAAAAACATTGCAAGATTGCATAAACGTCTACATGTTATGACAATTT
Source organism: Quercus robur (assembly GCF_932294415.1). Classification (NCBI taxonomy): domain Eukaryota; kingdom Viridiplantae; phylum Streptophyta; class Magnoliopsida; order Fagales; family Fagaceae; genus Quercus; species Quercus robur. Next base: position 7,603,904 of record NC_065537.1, read on the forward strand.
GAGATATGAGAAAATCACTTTAACTCACACACAATCATGACTTTTTGATGGGGACTATCACCTTCAAGGTACATCCTATAACTCCCACATCTCCTAGAATACATGCTTGCAATCATATATAAAGCATTTTGATCTTTTTGCTTTTATTTTTCTTTGCATATTTTTCTTTTAATAAGCATATCATGCATGAGCATATAAGAGATAGAAAAGAAATACCCAATGATGTTAAGCATTTTACATTCCAATTTTGCTATGCCGAAGCACACAAATGTCATTTCATGATTGGCAGGCAACAGTGGTGAGATAGTTATTTATGCCTTTCTCTTAGGATTTTCTAGTCTTTCCCGTAAAAAAGAGTGATACGAGTGTTAAGTGCAAGAGATTACTTAATCTTACTCATCACAAACACGAGCCACAAAGCTCAATTGCTTAGTTGTGCATAGGGATGCTCATCTAAGCTACAAAAGATACAAAGTTTAGAAGACTTTGTTTCAATGGCCATCCAAGGTACACAAGTACCAATGTACACAAAACACATACTGTTTTTGTATTTTTCTGATTTTTCAATTTTTTTTTATTTTTATGAAAAAAAAAATTGAAAATAAACAGACAAAAACATGTTAAGCAAAGCAAAGCTTAAAACTGGATTGACTCAAAATAAAAACAAAACGCACAAGTAATGCAAAAACAAAACAAGAAGGGAGAGAGAGAAACAGTGATAGAATCACTTGGAGCCCTTTTCCTTCCATACCTTGAAAGAACCTTTCCGTCTAGCAAACCCTTGATCTGACGGTGAGGGGGAAGAATTGAAACCGTTCAAGTTCGAAAGGAACATGAGAGCTTTAAGAAGATCTTCAAGAGGAGCAAGATAGGATGGAAACTGATTCTGGTTTCCCGATGCTATCATGCTGTTGCTCTGTTGAGTGGCTAGCCACTTATAGCCATTAGGTCGAGTATGACCAGTTGCTCCGCAGTGATGACAGAAATGCTGCTTTTTCTATTTTGGATTTTGAGAGTTAGTCTTCTTAGCCCTAGGGTTTTTAACTTCTTTCTTATCCTACTTAGGGGGTGCTCCTAAAATAGATTTACCCTTGTCTAAGTTCTCACTAGCTAATTCAGTTTTATCATTGTTCTCAATTTTAACATTATTAGTAAGAGGAGCAAAAACAGTAGTACTAGTAGAAGCAATACTAGGAGAAGAGAAATCATACCCTAAACCGGTTCGTCAGAAGCATATTTCTGAAGACTGAGCATCTCATCGAGCTTAGCGCTTAAAGTCCTTTCCAACTAAGCTCTAACTTGGAACAGTTCTGCCTCAAGTTTCTTGGTCTTCTCAACCAAGAAATTATTCTCAAACCTTAGTGCTCCAATAGTCTGATTGGCTTCATCAAACTTTGTGGAAAGCTCTTCTCGTTCCAGCTCTACATCACTAAGCTTCTTGGTGGTCAACTTATACATCTTCTCATGCTTCTCTAAGACCTTGTATAACTTTGCATAGGTTGTGTGGATATCATCTTGTTTATCCATCTTTTCAAACTTGGATTCCACCAATTCTTCTTCTTCATCCAAATCTTCAACAATCCCCTCAGTAGGATTGACAGTGGCAGTGAACACATTCAGGATTTCATTATCCTCATTGTCGGAATCATCCTTAGGCTCAGTATTGCTCAAGGTAGCAGCAAGTGCCTTGCTCTTCCCAATGCTCTTCAAATATGTAGGACACTCCTATTTCATATATCCAAAGCCTTGACACTCGAAGCACTTTGGTCCTGAGAAAACATTGTACTGACTGCCATCCCTAGCATCCTTCTTCCCTTTGTCTTGGCTCTTAAACTGAGAAGAACTGGATTGCCTACGGTCCTTATCGAAGCCCTTTCCATTGGCATTTTTCATAAACTTCTTGAATTGCCTTGTGATGTAGGACTTCATCTTAGAATCTTCATTTTCTGAAGACTCCTCAGTATCACTAATCTTGGCCTTCGGTGCCATGCTCTTGCTTTTACCTGACTTACCAATCCTTGTTAACCCTAACCCGTAGGTCTGCAGATTGCCAACCAACTCTGTCAAAGGAATCTTGTCAATATCCTTTGATTCCTCTATAACAGTGATCTTGGCATGAAATCTCTCGAGTAGAGATCTGAGCACCTTTCTCACAATCTTGGGTTCAGGAATGGTTTCCCCAAGATTGAAAGCTAAGTTTACTATATCCTTGAGCTTGGCATAGAACTTATCAAATGACTCATCCTCCTCCATCTTAATCTCTTCAAAACTAATAGTGGGTCTTTGAAGCTTCGAGTCCTTGACAACCTTTGTTCCCTTGTAGGTTGTCTGGAGAATGGTCCATGCTTCCTTTGCAGTTTCAGTGGAGGATATCTTCTTGAATTCCTCATTAGTGACTACACTGAACAAAGCATTCAATGCCTTACTGTTGAAGTTTGCCGCCTTGATCTTGGCATCATCCCAATTGGCTGGTGCTTCCATTGGCTTGGTCCAACCTATCTCCACAGCTTGCCACACTTTCTCATCTAGAGACTGCAAGAAAGCTCTCATGCGTACTTTCCAGTATGCATAGTTAGTACCATCAAATAATGGAGGTGTGATAAGAGACTGTCCTCTATCCATGACAAATAGGGGTCAATGGATCACACAACAAGGATTAAAACCTAATCATAGTGTGCCTGCTCTGATACCACTTGATAGACCAAAAATGTATTGACCCCTTGTGATGAATTAATTGATTAATTAGCTAAGTTTAATAATTAATCAAATTAACATGCAGAACGCGTGGTAGTACAAACAAATCACCAATTAAACTAAGTATGCAGCAGAAAATAAATTGACACGGTGATTTGTTTATGAATGGAGAAAACCAACACGACAAAAATCCCACCGGGTGATTTTAAGGTCACCGCTCTCGAGAATCCACTATTATCAAAACAAGCGGTTACAAGTAAAGAAATTCTAGTACCTTATACCAACCTACAGTTGAACGCTTACTCCAATACCTAATTGGACTTGTTCTGTAGTGACAATCTCTCCTTTTGATGCACGACTCCCAGTACGTGACTAACCAATTGCACGGATCCCAGTACGCGACTTCAATCACCAACTAGAGAAGGTTGTTGGCTGCAAAGTTCTTCAGTTCATCCAGACGATGAAGATCAAGAAGATGCTTGGTTACAAAACCCTACGATGCACAAACACAACAGCTTCTTCACAAGAAAGATGAACTAGGGAAAATTCTGTCTCTGGTCACAATTTGCATGAACAAACTTTGCTCAGCACTTGTGTAACTTGTTCCACCTTTGACGGCCCTTAAAATAATCTTTTTATATGTCTAGGGTTGTGAGAAAAGAAAGCCTAAACTTACAATCACGGATTGAATGAAAAACAGTCTTGAAAAACTGAACTTCATAAACCTTAACAGATGCCTATCTGTCGAGCTGCTGTCGAGCTACAGGCTTCGACAGCTTTTCAAGGCTCGATAGATGGCTAGCTGTCGAGCTAGCTATCGAGCTTTAATAAACAGCACTTTTAGCACTTGAATCTTGGATTGACTTACATGAATTTAACACTTGACTTGAAATAAGGTTTCTTGAAACATCAAACACATCCTAGATCTACTCAATTACAAGTATAGTACGTTTTGTCAAACGATTAGTAAATTACATAAAGTAGTGACATATGTTCCTAACAAGTGAAACACATATGTCCTAACAGAGACTACTAATAAAAACATAGGGCGAATCTTCAAGAAGAGCATAAAGAACTACAAGGACTGGCACCTACAGTTGCCCTATGCACTTTGGGGGTACAGATCATTAATTTGATCTTCCCTTTCTAGGCTTAACAGAAAAAAAAAAAAGATAGGTTGAAAACTTGAAAAGGCAATATCTATGCAAAAGGAGAGTAAAAAAAAGAGTGAGAGCCTGTTAGGTTGAAAACCTGAAAGAGCAACCTAGGCAAAGTTTAAGGCAAATAAAAAATCATCATCATTGAACTACGTGATGACCCGATCCTTCTATCAAGGGGATATGTAGGCAACCATGCATTATAATTTCCCAAAACCACCATTTTCCCATTGACCAAAGTTTCCAAAAATTCAACCATTTCATTAAACCATGTTATTACACAAAATTCAAGAACCCAAACCCTAAACCAAATCATAAAAAATTCCAAACCCCAAAAGCCTATACCTTAAACAGAACCCATAACCTACAAATCCTAAATAATTTCTAAACATAAGAGTTTTTACATAAACTTTTAAATAAACATGTTCAAAGCCAAAAAATAAGGTCACTTTGTCTTTCATCTTTTCTTTTTCTGTTCATCATTGATTTCTTCTATGAGAGGTACTTTGTCATCATTGTCCCTTCTTTTGAACTCATAGTTGTCTTCATTGGGTCTTTCTCGGTTGTCTTTGAGAAACTGTTCTATCATAGCAACCATCTCAGCTTCCTTGTCAACAATCTTGTTCACCAACCAATTAGAGTATTCGATAGTCATCTTGTGAGAGTGAACCTTGACAAAATATTGGTCCACTCGGTCAGCCATCTCTAAAACCCAATAGCATGTTCTTTATAGAAGTAGGATTTGTGTCCACAGGAGAGAAAGGTCTTTTTCTTTTGCCACTAGGAATTCCGTGCTCATATTTGAATTGCCTCAAGAGTCTATCTCCCTTGTAGAAAGTTGCCCTCCCCAACCCAACAAGGAAGATGTGGTTTCATCCTAAAGACCTCAGTAAAGAGGGTAGGCACTTCCACCAATAATAGTCGCATTGAATTGAGGTACTGGATTTCTTGTCTAAGAATTTCACCCAGTCACTCTCAGTTTGACACTCAGTTTTGATTACAGCCCTTCTAAGTAAATTGCTAGGCCCATAATTACTGGTTGTGGGCTTGGCAATCATGTCTAGTCGCTCCATTAGCCATATCTGCAAAGTCAAAGGACTCCCTAAGAAGATCTAAGTCTCTCCACCATGAAATACAGCATCCAGTCCTAGAAGAGTTTCTGCCAAGATTAGAGAAATAGGATTATCACCATCCTTAATTTGATTCACAACACTTATGGCTTAGGCATCCACAAAACCGCGCCTTCCAGAATAAAGCAAAATTTTTCCCACCATGCATAAAGCCAAACCGAAGTTTTTCTGCATATTGTCGATCACTCCATAGGTACGCTTGTCAATTAGCCGAGAGATAATGGCACGAAGATTCACCATATGACCTTCAATCATACTATCAGTAATGGAAGTAGGAAGACCGAGAGCATCAGACAAAGATTCCTTATGCCTGGGATCACAAGAAATCGCTACAAATTTTTTGCTTGGATCATAGCCCAGGAATTGTCAGACAGAGTTCAGTGGTGTTAAACCAAAACACATGATCTTCGTGATCCCATAATTTCACAACAACACGAAGGAAGTCCCTCTTGATTTTGACATTCCTCAGAGCCTTGATTCCCTCTAGTTTGAAGGTTGTAAAATTGGTTTTGGTACTGAAATCAAAGCTACAAACCCATCTGTTGATATCATGAATTGTTGAATGAGAAAAATTTTGATTGCTAGCCATGGATGACTTTTGCTTGTGATTATTATGTTTTACTAACCTTTAAGCAGAGATTTGTCGCAGGAGAATTCATTTATATAAGCTACATCAATTCCTAATCAGGTTTGAAATAGGTTTCAGAGTGTTTGTAGCTGACTAGGAGAGTGTTTCATGATCACAAATGAAATAAAAATCTTTCAAAAAACATGAAAATGCGAAACACGCATTGGAAAAGCGTGAGGAGTCGGCCCACCATGGCGTGAGCATTGTAGCATGGCACTCCAAAAGTGCCGAATGGCACTCCTCATATGCCACATGGCACCCACTCCGGCCATCGCGCATCTATGCAGTTCCATGCAATTTTGCACTCTCAGACATTTTTTTTAAAGATTGTTTAACATTCAAAAAGATTATTTTTGGTCAAACTAGGGTATTTTGACGCGTCTAACACATTTGTTTTCAAAAATCATCACTTGCATCATTGTTTTCAAAAATTAGTCAAATCAAGTTTTTTTAAGACTCATGAATTTATGTTCCAAACTAGGGGCATTCATCCATGCCTCATTCATTTTCAAAGAATCAAAAAAATCACCATCATCTATTTTTTTAAAAAAATCATAAACAAGATTTCCAAAAATCATGCATTCATTTTAAACTAAGGGCATTCGGCTTCACCTCATTCAAGTAAGTGCAGATTCCAACAGAGCCAAGTAAGATAAGTTCAAATTAGTACTACAAGATCTCATCAAGTGAATTCTAAACTTGTCTTAGTTAAAGTCTCTACATGATGCCAAGGACAAAGAGTTAAACATGGAAATTAATACAAGGTTGTCTAAGGAACACTTCCTTTTGTTTTGCAGAAAAAATAAAAATACAAGTCGTACATCATTAGGACTCTGAGTTCGCTTGCGTGACGATCTCCTTGATCCACCTCTGGAATAGCCACCTTCAGTATTTCCTTCCTGACTTACGAAAAAGCGAGGATTGTACTGACAATTTTCAAGTTCAAAGCTCTTGATCCTTTCCTCTAAAGTTTTTCTGGTAGTGTCAGCAGTTTCCATTCGATGTGCCTGAAAAGTAAGCAAAATTAGGTGTTAATTCTACTATCAAGCAAAGTTCAAGCCAAAGACACTCATAAAGCAATGTGGCATACCCAGTTCGAATCATTAAGCACATATTGGGAGGACTGAATGCGAGCCAATGGCTGCAAGCCTCCAATCATCTACACGCTTTCTTCCGCAAGATCCACATCAACCTGAAGCACAACTCTACCGGATTAAGAGCCACTCATCAAGCTAAGATGAAATAAGAATAACGAATTAAACATTATAGAACATACCAGATTGGGTCAAGGAACATTTGGTACGTGCTCTGGCCTAGTCAAAGGCATGGAACTATATGTTCCATCAGGATTCATCACATCGTACTGCCATGTCGAAAAATGAGGATAAGTCTCCATGAAAGAACTAAAAGAGCTACCAGCATGGTGAGGAGAGAGAATCTCTTCCTCTTCCTCTCCCCCTTCCTCTCCTTCAGAAGATGGAGGCTGAAAATACAACACGTAAGTGTTATTACCAAGCAGAAATATGAAAAGCAATTCGTAGAACAAAAATTTGACTTCAAAAGGGAAGAAAAATATTGTTCTGCCAACCAAGCAACCTTGCAGATGAAGTTGGATGAATTCAAAATAATTTCCTTCTACTCTTGCAACAATATAGCCATCACCGGCCAGAGCAATCTATTCATTAGTCAGAAAGTCACCCTACCGGACGGTGTGACAAGGAGGAGTTGGAATTGTGGTAGGAGGATACTCATGCTCAACTTGGGGCAACACCCGATCACCATGATACCATTACCTTCCATGCCCACACTCAAACAACACTTGGAGGCCATTCAGTTCAAGAACCCGCTCACAATCTACATATCCCTCACATCCAACCCAAGGATTTAAATCCATCTGAAAAGTCACAAAGGAACTTAGAATGAGAAAAGACTGAACCATAGCCAAGTGCCAAAGATTTCAAAAGAAAGGGGAGGAAGAATTCACATCATCAGCAGTCAAATTATCAATCACCAAGAGCCAAATTTCCAAAGAACGCCTAGAAGGTGTAGACAAATGATGTTTGGGCAACCAACGTAGAAATCTAGGGAAAATACCAACAACTTCTTCCCAGATTTCAGGACCAATTCCAAAGTACTCGTACATCTAGACTTGAAAAATTCACAATACCATTACCACATAGCCAAAATAACTTTCCAAAACCCATACATGGCCAAAATAATTTTCCACAACCTACACATAGCCAAAATAAATCCCAAACCTCACATGCCATACAAATGGAGCCCCACCCAAGCTTGAAAGGCTCCGCCTGGAGAGTTGGGTCATGAAATGCATTAGAGTAGCATAAGCCATACCGCCCCAGTCATAATTCCGGATTTGTTCAATTTTTCTTAAGCTCCCCAGTAGCGCAGATTCACAATACTGCCTAAATTCGGACACAAGAAGGTCCCAATAAAAAGAATCATGAACATATGAGGACCCTTTGCTGCAGTCTCACATTGGGGAGTATTCTCACATAGCCAAGACAAAAGAATATTGTTACTCTTCATTCTAGAAGGCACTACACCTAGAAGTTTCTTGAGCTCAATTGAAGTAAGGGAATCATTGACAAGAATTCTTTTACCACCCAAGCTCAGACCGGTAATAACAGAGAAGTCATAAGGTGTCAACATTACTTCCCTAATGCCTGGAAAATGGAAGGTACATGTAGTGTCCTAGAAGCGCTCTGCCAAGGCAAGAAGTAACTGAAGATCTTTGTATTCATGAGTTTCTTGATTTAACAGAGCTTTGAAGAAAGTGTCAAAGCCCGCTTCATTGAAGATATTTTTGATGCTAGGAGACAATGCTGACCATGCACTTTTCAACATTTGGAGACTGCCTCGACTTTTAAGGCACTGCAACACAAAAGTTCAACTTATCAATTTCCATAACCAAAACCCACATGACCAAAAATTTCCATAAAAAATATTCTCACAAAATACCCCACCACCACAAAAAAATCAATGCCCCACCAAAATTTCACCACAATCAAAATTTTTCACATGACCAAGGTCACCAACAAATAAATCCTACATGTCCAAGATAGCCATACAAGAATTCCCACAAGTTCATGTCATGCACAAATAAATTCTCACATAGCCAAAATCACAAATATTTCCAAGAACCAACATCACATACCCAACAAAAATTTTTCCATAATCAAAATTTCATACCCACAAATTTTTCCCATGTCCAAAAATTCTTACATACCCACAAATTTACCCACAAAATTTTGCCATGTCCATAAAACAAAGTTTACACATGCCAACAAGTTTTTCCCACATACATCATGAACATATTCACATAAGCCTACCACAATTTTCACAATACCATTACTCTCAAAATTCAAGCCAAAATTCATTCAACAACATCACAATTTACCTACATTGTCAAAATTCCATAAATCACCAACATTGTCCAATTTGCACCACAAAAAAAAAAAAAAAAAAAAAACACTTCAAGAATGCTCCAAAGCCAACATTCTTCAACATGATCAATAACACAATGCTCCAAAATTTCAAAATAACCAAATGACAATATCTCACCATGAAACTTTCAACGAAACATGCAACAACATTTTTCCAAGCAAGGAAACCAAAGAAAAAAAAACTCACCTTGGTGTCTACATGACAATATGGAACATGGGTCCTAGGGTCTTGAAGAAGTCCATCCCCATCATTCCAATCAAATGTTGGATCATATTTCTTACCATGAAAAGCAAGAAAAGAAGATCCCTTGGAGGAATAAGCCATCTTGATGCAAAGAAAATGGGTTTCACCGAAAATGGGTGTGTGATGAAAATTCTCAAAACATAAAGATCTAAAGAAATATTGATAGAGATGGATGAGGGAAGGTTAAGAAACTTAAAAAAGTGTTTTTTGTGAGAAGAAATGGTGTGATGAAGAAGAAAAATCAAGGGGAAGAAGAAGGTGAATAGTGTCAATGGAGGAAGCGAAGTTGATGGAAGATGAAGCAAAAAAGGAAAAAGGAAGAGACAAAGAAGTGGGGAGGCCAAAATTTCGGCCCCCACACTTAAAACTCAACAAAAAGCTAAGTCAACTCAGTCAACCAAAAAAAAAAAATCAAGTATTTTTCAAACTTCAAATTTTCAATTCAAAATTTTCATTCCCAAAATTTCAATCCCACATTTTAAACATAAGTCTTTAGTTTTCAAAAAAATCCAAACCTTAGATTTCATGATCAAAATTTCAAGCCTTAATTTTCAAAATTCTAAGTTTCAAAATTTCAGATTTCAAGTTCCAAATTTCAAGTCAAAATCTTCAAGTTCCAAAGTCTCAAAATTTTAAATGTCAATTTCAAAACTTCCAAGTTTCAAAGAATCAAATGTTTCTCAAAAATAGAATCTTATGTCAATCAAACTTTTCTTGATAAAGTTCAAACCAAGAAAGAACAAATGAAAATCATACATTTCAAAAATAGTGGGATCAAAAAGTTCTCATAATTTAAAAGTCTAGCCTCCAAATTTTGACTTTTGCAGACAATTCCAAATCGAAGTAGAGAAGACCTTTGATCGACATTTCAACAATTCCAGTTTCTAGGTAGAAAAGCCCTAGATCAACATTTCAGCACTCCTGATCGAGGTAGAGAAGACCTTTGATTGACATTTCAGCACTCCAAATTGAAGTAGAAGAAGACTTTTGATCAACACTCTAACAATTCTAGATCGAAGTAGAATAAGACCTTTGATCAACACTCTAACAACTCCAAATCGAGGTAAAGAAGCCCTAGATCAACATTTTAGCACTCCAAATTGAGGTAGAGAAGACCTTTGATTGACATTTCAACTTTGGATCGAAGTAGAGAAGACCTTTGATCGACATTTCAACAATTCTAGTTTCAAGGTAGAGAAGCCCTAGATCAACATTTTAGCACTCCAGATCGAGGTAGAGAAGCCCTAGATCAACATTTCAACAAACTCCAAATCGAAATAGAGAAGACCTTTGATCGACATTTCCACAATTCTAGTTTCAAGGTAGAGAAGCCCTAGATCAACATTTCAGCACTCCAGATCGGGGTAGAGAAGCCTTAGACCGACATTTCAACAAACTCCAGATTGAAGTAGAGAAGACCTTTGATCAACATTTTAACAAACTCCAGATTGAAGTAGAAAAGACCTTTGATCCACATTCCAACAATTCTGGATCGAAGTAGAGAAGACCTTTAATCAACATTACACCAACTCCATATTGAAGTAGAGAAGACCTTTGATCAAAATTTTAGCCATTTCAGATTAAAGTAAAGAAGACTCCAATCAAAGTGGAGATCGAACGTTTTAGTAATACAAATTAAAGTAGAGAAGCCCCTTTTGACCAACATTCTAGTAATTCCATTTTCAAGGTAGAAAAGCCCTTTGGTTGTCTTTCGTCAAGATTGAGGTAGATAAGCCCTTGGGTCGCAGACAGCTTCATTATCAAGATCAGGATTGGAAAGTCTCTTGGTAACCCCCAATTGTCAAAAGTCATCAACTACCAGCTAAGTTCGGTATTTTCATTGTTTTTTTTTTTTTTTTTAAAGAAAAAAAAAAGATAAGGCACTAGTTCATGTTCCAAGGTTTTAGGTTCAAGGGCTAGGTAATCTTTGAAAATTCAACCTCAATTAAATCATGGTCACTAAAAATCAGTGTCTTTGTTTTACATTGACATTCGCTTTCCAAGCTCTGTCAATGAGGGGCATTCTATAGACACTCAATTTTGCACCTATGATTTAATCAAGGAGAATGACTTAAATGACCATCCATGTACCCCAAAAATCATGATTTTATTACATGTGTTAATTTGTTCTAGCATTACAAGCATCAATTTGTCTTTGCATAATATGCATTAATTCATTCATTGCATATCATAAAAATGATCTTGAGATTCTAACGATCGCAACGGTGTTTCCGGTTTTCAAATCGGACCATCGGATCGAAAGATATCGCATGATCAAGTTTGCACGGTCAACATGCATTGTGTCTAGGTAGAGTCGACCACACATGATTAATTTAAATTAATTCTAATTGGTTAAACAATTAAAATTTATTAAATAATTTTGTGATTGGTTGATAATTAGTGTTTAAAATAGGGATGTATGCATAGGAATAAAAGGGATGATTAGATAACGATAAAATTATGGATAATCTGAATTTTATCAAGATTTATTTTAGGGTATTTATCTACAAGATAATTGTTCTTAAAAAGCCTGAATTATCCAAAAAAGAGATAAAAAAAAATCATGGATAAAGGATGAAAACATGTCCAGGTGCGAGGATCGGTAAAAAAACCCTAAAAGGGAAGTCCAAATAGCACATGAACACGAAAGAGCATTCGGTGTCCAAGAGCCCATTTGGCACTTTTGGAGTGCCGAACGGCACTTTAAAAGGGCTAAATTGGCTCCTTTTGGGCTTTGGCCCAATGGCCTTCGGGTGACGATAAGGCACACCCTTTTCGATCTTTTTGCAAAAGGATGCATTCGGATTCACATCCTAATCATCTGTACGGCCTCTATAATTGGGGGCTGGGTCTCATAATTCAGGACCTTCTTTTAGACGCTCTGAGAGGCATATGTTTTGAGACTCTCAAATTGCTGATATTTGCTGATCCTTTCTCAGATTTGCTGCAAAAATTAGGGTTTCTAGGTTTCAAAGATATCTGAATAAGTTTCTTTGAACCATAAAACATTCTCTTAAGAACAAGAAGTGCTCATGTAAGAGGTTGTTGTAAATTACGCTTTCTTTTTCTTATGCTTCTTGTTTATAATGATGATTTTTTTTTTAATCATTGTTTTGTTTAAAGCATGATTGTTTTTATGCAATTGTAACAATCTCTTTCTTGAATGTCAATAATCTGCATGTGAACAACTCTTTTTCTTAAAATAAAAACAGATCTGCATGTTCATTAGATGTGGATTTGACTTTTTCTTAAAATAAAAATAGATTTGCATCTTCATTAGATGTGGATCTGATTTTTTCTTAAAATAAAAATAGATCTGCATCTTCGTTAGATGTACATCTGAATTTTTCTTAAAATAAAAATGGATCTGCATCTTCGTTAGATGTAGATCTGACTTTTCCTTAAAATAAAAATGGATTTGCATCTTCATTAGATGTAGATCTGAATTTTTCTCGATTAAAAACTGATTTGTATCTTTCTTAGATACAAATTTGATTTTTCTTTAACATATGCAGACTTTTGAAATAAAGAAAAAGATTAAACATGATTGTGTTTGTGTTTGTTTTATTTAATTCATGTTGCATAAATTTATCTTATGAGTGAAACTCTCTTCATAAAAAATCTTTTCCATATTTTTTAAAACATATAAAAAACATATATGATTTTTTTTTTCTGTTATAAAAAAAAACCATTTTTTTTATTATCACAAAACAGATCTGATCTTTTACAAATCAAAAACTTTTTTTTTTGTTCTTAAAAATAGATCTGATATTTTTCAAATCAAAATACTTTATTTATGTAATAAAATCAAATCTGAATTTTTATCTCCAAAAACCACTTTTTTTTTACACATACAAAAACAGATCTGATTTTTTTAACAAACCAAAATCAATATCTTTTAATCACTAAAACATATCTGAATTTTTTTAACAAAGAAGAGACTTCATTCATAAATAAATTTATGTGATTTAATCTTTATTTAACATATTCAACATATCATTCATGACGTGCATTAAAAGGTACATTGGTCACAAAAGTCAAGAAGACCAGACTTTGTCTAGACGGAATGGGTGCCTAACACCTTCCTATTCCGTAACCTAGCCTACGGATTTAGGTCTTTGGTTAAGTAGATCTAAGCCTTGTCTTTACTTCTTTTTTTTTTGGGGTAGAATGTAACTAGGACAACAAGCCATGTAATTATTTGGTAGTTTGTAACTAAGACCCAAAGCCATGTAATTTTTCAATTTTCCAAATATGTAATTTTTTATTCAATCAATGAAGAGAACAATTCAGTCATGTATTTAGTTTTTCTTATTTTTTTTTAATAAACAAATAAGTGGCGACTCCATACCACTTACCCAAAAAGAGAGGTGCCCTAAAAAGCTCTCCAAAAATCTCTCTTTTTTGAGAGGCAACTTTCGAGGTCTCTCACATGTTGATTTGTCAAAATTCACCTCTAATCAAAATATATTGAGTAAAGTTGTAGTCTAAGACTACAACCAATTTTGCAACTAAACTTTGTCCCAACTTAAATATAAAAATGTCTGAGTTAAGATAAAGAATTAGTCAAATGTGTAACAGGTTGAAATCAGTTGTGGGCATAGCATTTGTCTTTATTAGTAATTTGACTTTCTCGTGTGTTTCTTTTGTGAAATATTTTCAAAGCATGAATTTTGATTGAAGAAGAAAAATAATTAGTGTTACCTATAAAAGATATTAAGAAAATTTGATAATAGAATCTCAATTTTTGTAATAATTTATTCTCTTCAATTAAAATTTCTGTATAAATAATTAAGTGTGAAGATGATTATATAATAAATGTTCATAATATTGTTTTATAAAAGCCATAGTTGGCATTTATTGAACTAATGCGTAACAATCAAGGGAAACTACATTTTTCTACCTAAGTCATATTTCACTTTACAAGTTGTCCCCTAAACATTCAGATGCACGTGTACACATACACAAGTTGAATTGAAATTGTCACTTGAAATCACAATTTCAGTTCAAGCTATGTGTTAAGGTTGTACAAAATAAATGTGTAATAAGCACTACTCTTAAAATAATTTATTTTCTACTCACACCAGCTACAACCCATGGCTCAAACCATTTGCAAACACCAACTCTAACCTAGCAACAACCCACATTGATGGCTGAAACCCAAAACCAAATCCACCTCCAACAAAATTGAAACTGCTGACACGACCACTACAAAACCAAAACAACCTCATAGCATCCACCTCATGGACGACCCTAAGACCACTGCCATGACAACCCCAAAACTGCTATGATGACAAACATTGACAATCCACCCTAGCAACACCAACACCAGCAACCCACCCTAGCCACAACAACTGTTGCCCCCACTGCCACCACCCAAATGTAAAACAATGACCTAAATCCAACAATGACAAGTGACAACAACCCAATGATGAGAGAGCTAAGGAGCGATAGAAGGGGGTAAGAGAGTAAAAGAGAGAAGAGTGAATAAACAAAAGGAAAAAAATGATATAGATGTTACTACAATAATATCTAATTTAGATGTAACTATAGCGTGTTGTAAAATATTTTTTGGAAAACAGCTCACCAGAGGGAGGGTTTTTGTGTATTTATGTGAATGGTGTACTCTATTTAGATTTTTTTAAAGGACATTTGCATATTCTTAATTAGCTAGGATAAACTAAACATGATCACATGGGCGGCTCCACTTGGAGCCAGGGGGTTCAAATGAACCCCCTGAATTGAACCCAAAAAAAAATTATTATAATATTTTTTATTTTATTTTTATAGTTTTCACATTTAAAATAAAAATTTAAACACCCCGACCTCAAACCCAATTGAAATAAACTTAAATATAATCATTTTAACAATATCGTGACCTTTTTAAACACAAACAAAAATCTCAATAACAAATCAATTGATCTAAAATCTGGGAAAAAAAATTAGAATTTGCTAATCTTAAACCTTAGAAAATGCTCATTTAAATCTTAAGAAATTTTGAATAAATCATTCAAATGGGAAATTAGTGGATAAAATGATTACTTGACTATGTACATTGAAACAAATGCAGCTAGTAGGATTTATAATGAAGATATCATGCAACAATTTCAAAATAAGAAATATCGTAGAAAGCAATTGTAAAACTTTATGTATTAAAGTTTTTTTTTTTTTTGTGATGTCGATATATTGAATTTATCTTTTGTTTAAAATTTTGTATAATTTATGTTTCTTATTGAACCCTCTAGAAAATAATCCTGGAGTTGCCACTACATGATCATCAGTCTTTTATTTTCCATGAAAGGTCAACGACGCTTTATAAAAATATAATAAAAAATAGAAAGTTCTATGTGGCTTGGACCCATGGCCAAGTGGGCTTAAAGCAGTGAGTTTTGTTTTTTGTTATTTTTTGTTTTCAGAGTAAGACTTAGGGAGCATTTTAGGCTTTTTATTGTTTTAGCAGTGTACCATGAAAAAATAACAAAACAAAACAAAAGATCTTCATGCAAAAAGAATAAAAAAAACAAGACAGAGAAGCCCACTTTGGATGAGCAAGTTTGGTGAAGTTTTGGGATAGGAAAAGCATTCTCTTACAGTAGCTGAGAGTTCCTGAGACCACTTACAAACAATGGTGATCCAAGAAAGTATAAAAGCATGCCTTGTGGCGTTGGGGACGTGGGTCAGTCTCTGCTTGTGTTTGTCTCATCTATATAAAATACAGATGTAGGCTTTTTTTACTAAACCCAAAAGCCAAAACAGTTGAGTATTTTGTTGCAAATAATTCAACATTAATAGGTGCGAAGGGCGCAGCCTGGGGAGGTTCGGAAGGACAATTGTCCCCATTGCCTGCCCAAATATATATATATATATGAAATTGAAGGTCAACTTATAATATTCACTCTATAATGATTACCCTTATTATCAAACTAAGATATACTAAGTGAATTTTTGGTGTCGATGAGAGTTGAAATCCACACACACACACATATATATATTAGGGTTAGGTTCAAGTTACACCTGATGTTACTGCATAAGAGTTATACATTTTTTGTATCATTGATTTATATTAGATCTTGAAAACTCGGATTTGTGCTAAAACACAAGAGTTTGTTCAGACCCCCAAATAAAAATTACGGCTAGATTGCTTTTACTCTAACTTAAACAAAGTGTGGAACAAGAGTAAATAAGGGTAATGAACCGATAACACTACTCTATGCCATATCCATCCACAACATACAATTAAATGAAGGCATAAAGAGTAGAGAAGAGAGATGCAAACACAAGATAATATCAAAACGTGTTATCGAAGAGGAAACCGAAGAACTCAATGAAAAACCTCTCTATGACCCTCCAAGTCGAAATTGATCCACTAGAGAATAAAGTTGGAGTACATGAATAACAAAAGACCTTCCAAGTCTAGTCTACCTTATGTACTTGAGCCCTCCAAGCTCTTGCTACTAACGGACTTCTCAGAGTCTTGTTTTCTCTAGCTTTCCGGATCTCATAATTCAGCCCGATTACATTTGCCACTAAATGGCTCCTTCCAGTACTTCCCAACAGCACCAAAATCTCACTTAACACTCAAAATGGGTGTGGTAAGTGTTTGGGCTAACAACCTCTCAAGGATCTAGAGATGGAGAGGTAGGAGTTGAAGAAAATTACAAGAAAATGTGTAAATGATTGTGGGTATAATAATCTCTAACTCTCAAGTGTATTTGATAAAGTTTTCTCTCTAAAAATCACTCCTTACAATTCGTGGGTAATGAGGGTATTTATAGTGTGGGTAAAGAATTTGGTAAAGCAATTTAACATTTTGCCAAACAAAATGTTTTGCAGGTACTTCGCGGGATGGCCCTTCTCATGAAACACTCGCAAACTTGACAGCTTGGTGTGACTCTTGAGTTTCCAATCATGTGCTTCACACGTGGCCTTTTCACGAGTTGCTCCTCGTGAGCTACTCGAGCTAGTCGCGAATTGCACTGATTCATCTTTTGAAGCTTGATTCTTCACCGATCTCTCACACTCATCCCTTACAAATAAATACACATGCATGCAGGGAAAATGGTTGAAGAAATTACAATAAAATTTGGCACAGAATTAAAGCTAACACAAGCTAGTTGGAAATCACAACTTTACAAATCTAATGGTAAAAATAAACATTAAAGGGAATTTCATAATTGCTCTATAGAAATTAGTAATTAAGGAATTAGCTCTTCTTATTAAAAAAAAATTAAAAAAAAAAAACATTATCTCTCTACTCTCCAGCTCATCATCTCCATCCTCTTTCCCTCTCTCACGTGGTCTTCATGTTCTATGTACTTTTAGCCTTAAAAATGAAGTAGGAACTATTATAGATTCAGCGGTTTTTACCCAATTCATCCAATCCACTTACTTGGAAATTAGGGGTGAGTTTAGGAAACATGTGAAAGATCTTTTTTATTTTTTGTTACACTGGGAGTGTTTGATTGCTTCGCTCATTTGACGCCACCAGTAAAGCTGTTCTTTCATGGGGCCATGCCTTCCATTTTTTCACCACCAATGAAGGATTGGAACAAGAATTTTTGTTGATATGTATATTATATCCAATCTTCCCTTCCTCCCATTCTTCTAATAGATATAAGCCTTCTTATGAAAATAATTATTATATCATATCTTGACTACACTACAAGAAAACTGAGCAATTGTGGTGGGCCTATTGCGGCGAGTGCAAAAACCGCCGCTATATGTCGCCTATTGCGACGCATTTTTGGCCCGCCGCTGTACATGAGATCTATTGTGGCGTTCTATATGCACACCGCAATAGCTCTAGTATTTTGCGGCGTACTACAGCGGCGGGCTAATGACCCGCCGCAATAGACCTGTTTTAGCGGCATTCAGCTTAGATATAGCGGCGGGTCATTGACTCGCCGCAATAGCTCTAGTATTTTGCAGCGCGCTACAGCGGCGGGCCAATGACCCGCCGCAATAGACCTGTTTTAGCGGCATTAATCTTAGACAATGACCCGCCGCAATATGTACTCCCTTTTGTGGTAGGTTGGACCGTCGCAATAGACATTTAAATTTCAAACTATTTTTTCGTCTTCCCATTTAAAGATCAAATAGTAAATTACACCCGATTGGCATGAAAATTGGCATGCATGTTAAGAACATATAGAAAATATGATCCAACGGTTGAATTTTCTAAATTTAAATTCAACTATAAGTTATTGGTTGGTGTAACATTTTTTGGAGTTACATCAAGTGTAACTAGAACCTAACGATATATTTTTTAATTCGATGTGAATTTTGACAAATTTACCGTTAGATTACATTATCTTCATATATTTTTCATGTATACAAAATTTCAAGGTGATCAAAGATTAATAGTCATGTCATCAATTAATTATTTAAATTCAAGTTTTTGTAATTTAAAATAACGCATAAAAGATGAGTTTAAAGATAAAATGGTAAATTACACCCGATTGGCATGAAAATTGGCATGCACGTTAAAAACAAATATAAAATATGATCCAATGGTTGGATTTCAAAATACGAATTCAACAATAAGTTATTGTTTGGTGTAACATTTTTTAGAGTTACATCAAGTATAACTTGAACCCAACGCTATATTTCTTAATTCGATGTGAATTTTCACAAATCTACCGTTAGATTACATTATCTTCATATATTTTTCAAGCATACAAAATTTCAAGGTGATCAAAAATTAAGAGTCATGTCATCAATCAATTGTTTAAATTCAAGTTTTTGTAATTTAAAATAATGCATAAAAGATGAGTTTAAAGATCAAATGGTAACTTACACCCGATAGGCATGAAAATTGGCATGCATGTTAAGAACAAATATAAAATGTGATCCAACGGTTGGATTTTAAAAATATGAATTCAACAATAAGTTATTAGTTGGTGTAATATTGTTTAGAGTTACATCAAGTATAACTTGAACCCAACCCTATATTTCTTAATTCAATGTGAATTTTGACAAATTTACCGTTAGATTACATTATCTTCATATATTTTTCAAGCATACAAAATTTCAAGGTGATCAAATATTAATAGTCATGTCATCAAACAATTATTTAAATTCAAGTTTTTGTAATTTAAAATAACGCATAAAAGATGAGTTTAAATATCAAATGGTAAATTACACCCGATTGGCATGAAAATTGGCATGCATGTTAAGAAAAAATAGAAAATGTGATCCAATGGTTAGATTTTCAAAATGTGAATTCAACAATAAGTTATTGGTTGGTATAACATTTTTTAGAGTTACATCAAGTGTAACTTGAACCCAACCCTATATTTCTAAATTTGATGTGAATTTTGACAAATCTACCATTAGATTACATTATCTTCATATTTTTTTCTTGCTTACAAAATTTCAAGGTGATCAAAGATTAATAGCCATGTCATCAATCAATTGTTTAAATTCAAGTTTTCATAGTTTAAAATAACGCATAAAAGATGAGTTTAAAGATCAAAGAGTAAATTACATCCGATTGGTAAGAAAATTGGCATGCATGTTAAAAACATATAGAAAATATGATCCAACGGTTGGATTTTCAAAATATGAATTCAACAATAAGTTATTGGTTGGTATGACATTTTTTAGAGTTACATCAAGTATAACTTGAACCCAACCCTATATTTCTTAATTCGATGTGAATTTTGACAAATCTACCGTTAGATTACATTATCTTCATATATCTTTCATGCTTACAAAATTGCAATGTGATCAGAGATTTATAGCTATGTCATCAATCAATTGTTTAAATTCAAGTTTTTGTAGTTTAAAATAACGCATAAAAGATGAGTTTAAATATCAAATGGTAAATTACACCCGATTGGCATGAAAATTGGCATGCATGTTAAGAAAAAATAGAAAATGTGATCCAATGGTTAGATTTTCAAAATGTGAATTCAACAATAAGTTATTGGTTGGTATAACATTTTTTAGAGTTACATCAAGTGTAACTTGAACCCAACCCTATATTTCTAAATTTGATGTGAATTTTGACAAATCTACCATTAGATTACATTATCTTCATATTTTTTTCTTGCTTACAAAATTTCAAGGTGATCAAAGATTAATAGCCATGTCATCAATCAATTGTTTAAATTCAAGTTTTCATAGTTTAAAATAACGCATAAAAGATGAGTTTAAAGATCAAAGAGTAAATTACATCCGATTGGTAAGAAAATTGGCATGCATGTTAAAAACATATAGAAAATATGATCCAACGGTTGGATTTTCAAAATATGAATTCAACAATAAGTTATTGGTTGGTATGACATTTTTTAGAGTTACATCAAGTATAACTTGAACCCAACCCTATATTTCTTAATTCGATGTGAATTTTGACAAATCTACCGTTAGATTACATTATCTTCATATATCTTTCATGCTTACAAAATTGCAATGTGATCAGAGATTTATAGCTATGTCATCAATCAATTGTTTAAATTCAAGTTTTTGTAGTTTAAAATAACGCATAAAAGATGAGTTTAATGATCAAATGGTAAATTACACCCGATTGACATGAAAATTGGCATGCATGTTAAGAGCAAATAGAAAATGTGATCCAACGGTTGGATCTTCAAAATATGAATTCAACAATAAGTTATTGGTTGGTGTGACATTCTTTAGAGTTACATCAAGTGTAACTTGAACCCAACCTTATATTTCTTAATTTGATGTGAATTTTGACAAATCTACCGTTAGATTACATTATCTTCATATATTTTTCATGCTTAAAAAATTTCAAGGTGATCAAATATTAATAACCATGTCATCAATTAATTGTTTAAATTCAAGTTTTTGTGGTTTAAAATAACACATAAAAATAGTTTCAAGATCAAATGGTAAATTACATCTGATTAGCATGAAAATTGGCATGCACGTTAAGAACATATAGAAAATGTAATCCAGCGGTTGGATTTGCAAAATATGAATTCAACAATAAGTTATTGGTTGGTGTAACATTTTTTAGAGTTACAACAAGTGTAACTTAAACCTAACCCTATATTTCTTAATTTAATGTGAATTTTGACAAATCTACCTTTGGATTACATTATCTTCATATATGTTTCTTGCTTACAAAATTTCAAGGTGATCAAAGATTAATAACCATGTCATCAATCAATTGTTTAAATTCAAGTTTTTGTAGTTTAAAATAACGCATAAAAAGAGTTTAAAGATCAAATGGTAAATTACATCCGATTGGCATGAAAATTGGTATGCACGTTAAGAACATATAGAAAATGTGATCCAGCGGTTCGATTTTCAAAATATGAATTCAAAAATAAGATATTGGTTGGTGTAACATTTTTTAGAGTTACAACAAGTGTAACTATCTTTCTTAATTCAATATGAATTTTGACAAATTTACCGTTGGATTACATTATCTTAATATATTTTTCTTGCTTATAAAATTTCAAGGTGATCAAAGATTAATAGCCATGTCATCAATCAATTGTTTAAATTCAAGTTTTTGTAGTTCAAAATAAAGCATAAAAGATGAGTTTAAAGATCAAATAGTAAATTACATCCGATTGACATGAAAATTGGCATGCATGTTAAGAACATATAGAAAATGTGATCCAACGGTTGGATTTTCAAACTATGAATTCAACAATAAGTTATTGGTTGGTGTAACATTTTTGAGAGTTATATCACGTGTAACTTGAACCCAACTCTAGTTTTCTTAATTCGATGTGAATTTTGACAAATCTACCGTTAGATTACATTATCTTCATATATTTTTCATGCTTACAAAATTTCAAGGTGATGTCATGAATCAATTCCTTAAATTCAAGTTTTTGTAGATTAAAATAATGTATAAAAGATGAGTTTAAAGATCAAATGGTAAATTACATCCGATTGGCATGAAAATTGGCATGCATATTAAGAACATATAGGAAATGTGATCCAACGGTTGGATTTTCAAAATATGAATTTAGCAATAAGTTATTGATTGGTGTAACATTTTTTAGAATTACATCACGTGTAACTTGAACCCAACCCTATATTTCTTAATTCGTTGTGAATTTTGACAAATCTACCGTTATATTACATTATCTTCATATATTTTTCATGCTTAAAAAATTTCAAGGTGATCAAAGATTAATTGCCATGTCATCTATCAATTGTTTTAATTTAAATTTTTGTAGTTTAAAATAACGCATAAAAGATGAGTTTAAAGATCAAATGGTAAATTACTTGCAATTGGCATGCATGTTAAGAACATATTGAATTATTAAAATATATTTTTATTAAATAATATATTTCATTTTATTAATTTGTAGTGTTAAATTATATTTTATTAATTTGAAGTATTATATTAACTCTTATTAATTATTAAATTATACTGATTAATTTGTAGTATTAAAATATATTTACATATTTGGAAGTATTAATTATATTGTTATTAATTAGTAATTTATAACAACCGAAACACTCCCAAAACCTAAAAATGACCAAAATACCCCATGCTTGAAAAAATACCAAAATACCCTCGATGACTAAAAAAAAAGACCAAAAACGCCTATTATTATTATTATTATTATTATTATTATTATTATTATTATTATTATTATTATTATTATTATTATTATTATTATTATTATTATTATTATTATTATTATTATTATTATTATTATTATTATATGGACTATATATATTTATATAGGTAAAGTACATTTATAAAATGTATTTTGCCTTAGTGCTACGCACGAGTGTGATTCTACCTCATGTCCCAAGTTCGAATCTTCTGAACAGCCTTTTTTTTCATCATTTATGTTTCTATCAAACCAACTAGTATATATTAAATATTTATATGTACAAAAAGTTTCAGGATGTGTACCACTAGTTTAGTGGTAAGACACGTGTGTTACTATACTTGGCCCAAGTTCGAATCTTACTAAAAACGCATTATTGATTTTATTCTTTTCTCTCCTTCAAAACCACGTCGTTTTATGCATCAACTTAAAACATTATAAAAAAAAAAAAAAAAACCCTACTCTTTACATTTCACTTCAGCCGCCTCATGCCCTCACCCTTATTCTTTTCTTTTCTTCTCTACACAGACGCTCTGTTTCTCTGTTACTTGATTCTCTGTTACTATAAACTGATTTTTTTTATTGCTCGCACAAATCGGTACGTTCATCTTCAGCTTTGTTTCAAAAAAAAGCGAAGATCGATCGGTTTTGTTAGTTTTTATTTTTTTGCTTAGTTTGATGATTTTTGGATGTGGATCTGACTAGATCTGTTGTGTTTTCTCTTTGTTGTTGTGGCTTTTGTTGTTTTCAGATCATCAACGACTATATTTTGTGAAACCAGTAGATCTAGAGGATTCGGATTCGTCACCTTCAGCAACGAGAAGTCAATGAGGGACGCGATCGAAGGAATGAATGGCCAGAACCTTGACGGCCGCAACATCACATTCAACGAGGCTTAGTCTCGCGATAACGGAGGCGGCGGTGGTGGCGGAGGCTACAGCTGTGGCGGAGGTGGTTACGGAGGCGGCAGACATCACGAAGGTGGAGGGTTCGCTTCGGGATCTAAGGAAAACGACGTCGTCGTCATCGGCGATGGCCCCGGTGGCTACTCCAACACATTTTCTCTGGTGCGCATCCCTTAAGCCATCTTAATTTGTTTCCCATTTCTGAGTTAATTATTAATTGTTGTTACATTTATTTATAGTTTTTTTATTCAATTAATTATGTTCTTTGATCAATTGCTTTTTCTTTTTCTTTTTTTGTGTCTTGAATTGTGTAGCATACACCTAGAGTCTAGAGAAGAAGAATATTGCTGTGAGTGTGATGAAGCATACATATATATTTCTTTTTGCATTCATTGAAAAATATTTTATATATGTAAATTTTATTAATGTATCAGATGCTATTAGCTTATTACGTTTGCTCTACAGGACTAATGGTGTTGTGAGGCATAGGTAACCTCCCTTGATATTGATGGCCTTTCATTTTTAGAAGTAGAAAAGGCCTACGGCCTTTGTGGCTTTTCAATTCTTGTGCAGATGATTGATACCCATATTTTGGTTCTTAATGTGGCTTTTCAATTCTTATTACTTTATTGTTATTTGCTAAATATTATTTTGAAGGAGTAGCACTTTATCTAAGAAGCTTCTATAATCTGTGATGCAAAGAACAATTGTGCCTAAAATAAAAGTAAGACTTTAAAAAGCAGTATATAAGAAAGTTTTTAATTAAAAAAAAAAAAAACTTAATTATAAGCTTAATCAAACAAGCTCTTAAACAACTATTATTGACCTTGAAAAAGAAAGCAAAATACCAGCTAGCATGTTATAATTCTTTATCCCTGGATGGTCACTATAAATTTTTGCAGACTGTTTCTTTGATCTGAACTTGCAGTTTGTTTAAAATTTTCCTTTGTGAATGACATAGAAATAATTGCTTAAGCTGTCTTATTGAAGTAATTAAATGTATGGGCAAAAAAATTTTAAAATTTCTCGTGGCAGATATTATATGAGGCAGACAATATTCTACATTGCATTGATACATAGTTAGTCACACACACAAAAAGAAAAAAAGAGATAGTGGTGGAGTACAAGGTTGCGAGCTCATAATTGTGCAGAGTCTTAAGGTCAATGGTGTGTTCGTTTCAGTTTGAAGTTTGATCTTTTTAAAAAATTTTTTTTTTTTTATAAACAATTTTATTTTATGTGATCTAATAATCTAAACAATTCTACAATGTTTTTTGATGTCTCCAGCTGTTAAATATATTCTAGTGAATTTTGAATGAATAAAAAGGCATGCATGCACAATGCACCAGTAATTAATTACCTCTATGTCTGTTATATGCTAATTCATTAGTACCCAATCAAGAATAGTAGTATCCTCCTCAATCCATTGGACAATACAGTTTCAAATGGTGAAAATGAGTCAAAAGGAAATAATAGAAAGAATGCATAAAGAAATATATTTATTTCATTATTCCAATATTATAGCAAACAATTAGGCAATATTCAATATTTATTTGAGGGGGGTTTTGGCTTTTGCATTTGATAATTTTTTTTTGGATGTAGAAACTTTGGACTTTAAGTTCCTGTTGAAGCCCAAGTACAGTAATGTGCCTTGTATAGTTGAGGAAGGTCCCTCTTCGCTCATCTCTTTCTAGGATTCTCGGTCCCAACAACAGTTATACAGTTACAGGTAAACAATCCAATTCCTCGTTCAAAATGTTTCTCGGCGAGCTTTTCGAGAGCTAATTTAACAGCATCTTGACCACCAAGAAGCAACCGGGTCACGATTTCCGGGTCGGTCTCGAATGGTACAAATCTCTCTCTCTCTCTCTCTCTATTTTGTGCTCGTTTGGTTTCTGATCGTTGAGTTCGATCTCGTTCAAGGGCTAGGGTTTGGGTCTAGGGTTTTGGCTCGTCAATCTCGTTCTTAATTATGCTCTTATTTGAAAATTTGAAAATAAAATCTGATATTTTTATATATATATTTTTTGTAATTGTAGGCTCTACCAAACCAACAGAGTGTGGAGTACCCAAGCTTCAAGCTTGTCATCGTCGGTGATGGAGGCACTGGTATTTCTCTTTTTACTTTTTTTTTTGGGTTGAAAATTTTGAATTTATTTTTTTCGCTGTTTGTATCAAATTGTGGAGTTAGGGCTTTTGATTTGCATGGTGGAGGCTATGTTTGTTTTGAAAGATAATAATTTCCGGACAGATTTGCAGGAAAAGAGTTATACTGTAGATGTGTATACACTATGTATGTGTAAATCTATATTGGTGTTGGTGGTGACGGTATTGATTGATCTGAGAGTGTGTGTTTTTTTTTGAATGGTGGCAGGAAAAACAACTTTTGTGAAGAGACACTTGACTGGAGAGTTCGAGAAGAAATATGAATGTAAGGGTCTCGAATGATGCTTTGGTTTTAGTTAGGGTCCCCATTCAGTTTACATAGAAATTTGTGCTGTTTTGATGTGTTTGGAAGTTATTAATTTTTTAAAATGGGTTTTATTTTGCAAATAGCAACTATAATTGCTAAGTTTGAAATGTTTTATTTTTTAAAATGGGTTTTAAAATGTTTTGCTGTTTATCATGTTATTCTAGCAGTAGAGCTGTATGACTCAAAAGCCCTTTCAATTATTGCTAAGTTTGAACTATAATTGTGAGTTCTTGTATTTAATGTGTGTGATTCTAAAAAAAAAAAAAATAAGAGTGGTGCCTTTGTCAAGTAACTTCCCTATACTGAACAAATTTAAATACACATAAAATGAAGTAAAATAAAAACAAAGGAAAAAAAAGTGCCTTTCCAATTTTGTTTGTAGGCCTGCCTTTCTTTGCTTAGACCTGTAAGTTTCTTGTTAAACATGATGATTGGAACTATGGAAGTCAAATGGAACAATTAATTAGTTTTCTTGTACTTGAATCTTAAACAAAGTTTGCACCAATATCTCTTTTTCATTGGCCTTTCACAGACTTATTACAATTATAGTCACATTGTATTTTATGTATGCAAGAGGTGAATTGTGAAGGTGGTATAATGCTTTGACTGTGATCATACATTGCAAACATTTTATCATGCCCTTGAAAGAATGAAAATTTGTTTCTAAACAAAAAAATTTAGTTGAATCTCTTGTACTTAGAAAATGATGT
Organism: Quercus robur; assembly: GCF_932294415.1. NCBI lineage: Eukaryota > Viridiplantae > Streptophyta > Magnoliopsida > Fagales > Fagaceae > Quercus > Quercus robur. The sequence continues at coordinate 7,630,859 of NC_065537.1, forward strand.
CATGTGACTATGAATTTAGGGACTTAAAATTTCAGATTCTAGTATCATTTCTTAGTTTTTGGTTGGTGGGACTGCAGATCACACAAAATGGGTAGGCGCTTTTCACAAAAAGCAGGATTTCATTGATGTAGTAGAGGTAAGCAAATTGTAGCTCCTTAGAAACTGAATGGAGTTAAGGCTCAGTTATGTTAATTGTTAGTCTTGCCATTGGAATTTAAATTCATTTTTGTTTATATACTTTTGTGAAACTAGTCTACCTTGATACTCAAAAAATTATAAGTTGCTTCCAATCACCATTAACACATGCATAAATGTAAAAACATCATCAGCTTTGTTGTGATTTACTTACCTAGTAGTGACATCAATATTCAGAAGACTTTTATTTTCACTAGTCCTTTGTATTGTTAATTGCAAGACTAAGTCCTCTAATATGAATCAAGATTTTGCAGTATAGTTTATTTACAATAATTTCTTTGAGCGGTAGAAGTGGAGTACTTGAAAATTTAAACTACAGCTATGATTTTGTCAATGTTATGTTGGGCCATGAATCAATGTAGGAAAAGCTATCTCTTTTTTCTTTTTTTTCTCTTCAAGGGAAACACTCTCTTAAAAAGAAGAGGCAAGGTGGAAACTCTCTCTTTAGCAGTAGATATTGGATACTAAAAATTTTCAAATACCAAAATTGGAGCTGTTTTAGGTGCTAGATTAATATGTGTAAAGAAAAACTATACTGGTTTTATAGTGAGAAAAAGTGATAAGAATAAATGCATGCACTTTTTTTTTTTTGAATCTTATCATTGGTTTGTGAGTAGTGATAAGAATATAATGTTAGTTTGGAGATATTTGTGGTGCTATCTAGTTACATTTGTGATAATGTCTTAGTGGGGCTAAAATTATTACAGGTTATTTGTAATAGAAATGTGGTTTTAGGACCCAGGAGGGAAAGAAAAAAAAAAAAACCTATAGCGGCGGGCAAAAACCGCCGCTAAAACTTCAAACATATAGCGGCGGGTGAAACCGCCGCTAAAAGGTACATAGCGTAAGTTGTGCATGAAGCCCTATAGCGGCACTTATTGACCGCAGCTATAGGTTGTACCTATAGCGGCGGGCCCATCCTGCCGCTAAAAGGCCACTTGACCTGATGACAACCTCATATGGCAGCGGTTTTTAGCCCACTACAATAGACCAAAAACGCCGCTAAATGGTGGATCTATTGCGGCGCTTTTTGCGACCGCCACAATTGACCTATAGCGGCACTGCATCACTGACGGGATGGCCCGCCGCAATAGCTCCCGCCACTATAGGTCAAATGTACCTTTAGCGGCGGTTTTGGGCCGCCGCAATAGCCCGTTTTTCTTGTAGTGCTATTAAATATTAGCATTGATGTGTATACTATGTTGTATATGTTAGAGTAGACGTGGAACTAGATGCATAGAATAGGAACTTGAGAACACAAAGGTTACTTAGTTAAGCCTTGTCGGCCTACGTCTACAGAGGACAACCTTTAGGGCTAAATTTTATTATGTAAGAGTATAGTACGATAATATGTATTACAATGAACCATAATATGAGTATATATAGGAGACTAAACCCTAGACTATGAGTACATGTAGGAAACTTGCCTTGCACACATAGTAGATGTGGGGTTGGGCCTATTACATTGGGTTAATATGTATAATATATCTCTAACATCCCCTCTCAAACTCAAGGAGGAAACTCGATGAAAGCTTGAGGTTAGATAAGCATAAGAAGATCTCTTAAAGTAAGCCTTTGAAGAAACCATGATAATAAACTGCCCAATTCAGTGATTTAAGAGCTTCAAATGAAGAAATAGAGTCTAAAATTAGAATCTGTGTGAAAAACTGAGCATGAGAGGCCATTTTCATAAATTTTGTCTTTTAGTCAAAGGTCAATGCAAAAGCCAAAGTCAATGACTAGTCAACAAGTCAACGATAAGGTCAAAGTCAACGGTCAATGGATAAGGTCCACTTTTGGGTTGGCTTGGTCTAGGTCGAGGCACATGGATTTGCTGAGCTGATGATGTGGCACTGATTGGATACTGATGACGTGGCATTGACGTTCTTTAGGGATGACATGGTATGCTTGTGTGGTAGCTAACATGGATTGGATGACTCATATGATGATGTCACAATGACATCAGCAAAGTTCTTAGGCACGTGGCGGCACATGCTATACTTTCAATGCGTGGATTGGCAGCAGAAACCCAGGTGGCACATGAAAGGGTAGATGAATTTGGGATTTCAAAGTTTTACAGATCGAAGGACGACGAGGCCAATGGGGTGGTGCATTTGGTGCACCAATAAGCTGTGAGTGAGATTTAGGAAAGGCGCGTGAGATTGTCATCGAAAGTCCAAGTGGCATGTGGGGGCGTGTATGTTGGCTATAGGTGACCAAATTTTTGGGTTTTGCTCATAGGAGGTTGAAGAGCACGTTTGTGTGGTTGGTTTCTTGAAAGGAAGGCTTGATTTGCAAAGATTTGAGGTTGGATAGGCACCTCTTGAATGTGTTGTTGGATCTTGGATTTAGTGGCAAGGTATTGTCGATGGCTCCGTGAGAGCTATGTGATGCCGTGTGGTCCATATCTGAAGGTAGCAAAGCAAGCGATTGTGACCAATCTGTGCATGTGGGAATCTTTTTTGGTTGAAAGAGATATTTTGCTTAATGTAAAGAATGAAGTTTGGATGCGATACCAAGTTAAATATTAGCATTGATGTGTATACTATGTTGTGTATACTAGAGTAGATGTGGAAGAGGAAGCATATAATAGGAACATGAGAACACGAGGGTTACGTGGTTCGATCTTATTAGTTTACATTGACGGAGGAAACCCTTAAGGGCTACATTTTTATTATGTAAGGGTGTAGTACAATAATCTATGTTACAATAAAACTTAACATGATTATAAATAGGAGATTAAACCCTATATTACGAGTATAAGTGGAGACTTGCCTTACTCACATAGTAGGTGTGGGTTTAGGCCTATTACATTTAGTTAATATGTCTAATATACTCTAACATTGACCTTGAATAAGAAATCTAAGCTTGATTTTAATTAAAAAAAAGTTCTTAAAGGTAGCATATATGCTCTAGCTTTATGATTGGCATGGTGATTGGTTTACTAAATAAATCAAATCCCTTGAACCACCACACCCCCCCCCCCCCCCCCCCCCCCCCCCCACACACACACACACACACACACACACACACATATATCTAGTTTATGTAAAGAAATTTTGGGTTAGCTCAAAAAATTTGTGTTTCATGTTTTAGAGTGATTTGCCCTTAGAGCATTAGCATTGGCAGAGCTAAAAATTTTAGTTTTTAGTTCCTCAAAAACTTACTTTATATATTTTACCACCTCACTTTACAAAAAATCTGACATCAATGGTTTTATTTTAGCATTCAACACATGAAAATAATATAAAAATCACTATAAAATAATATATCCACTATAATAAACAACAACCACAACCACCCATAACAACCACCACCATAGCCATGAAAACCATCGCACAGCCACAACCATCGTCATCGAAGCTTAAACAGATTCAAAAAAAGGGGAAAAAGTACAGAACATAAAACACAACACAACCAGAGAGAAAGTTCTGGAAAAAAAAAATTGTAAAGTTGTAATTTACAACTGTGTTTTGTTGGCTTTTATTCCGTACCAAATTTGATTGTAATTTTATTCAATCTTTTATACCTTGTATTTATTGTAGGATTTAATTGTAAGGGTTGTGTGATAGAGAGAGAAAGAGTGTGAAGACTCAAGCAATTGAAGACAGAAGAGTTTTCGCGGGTAGCTTGCGACTAAGCATCCCGCGAAATGATGCATGTGCCCTACACATGACTGGAATGCGAAGAGTCAGGACAGATGAAGATAGTTGTGTTTCGCGAGTAGCTCGCAGGTAAGGCCTTCCCGCAAGACACTCGCGAAACATTCTGTTTTACCAGACTGTGCTATCTGATACACACTTTCTATACCCACACTATATATACCCACATTACCCACAAAATTTGAGGAGTGCTTCAGAGAGAAAACTCTAGCCATAAACCTTGAGAGTTAGAGATTGTTATACCCATAATCCTCTACACAATTGCTTGTGGATTTTCCTCAACTCCTTCCTCTCCATTTCCATATCATTAAGAGGTTGATAGCCTAAACACTTACCACACCCTTTCAGAGTGTCAAGTGAAGTTTTGGTGCTGCTGGGAAGCAATGGAAGAAGCCAAGGATGGCAGATGTAACATGGTGCTTGTTGCGGGATCCGGAGAGCTAGACAAGACACGGTTCCATGAAGCCTTGTTGGAGTAAGAGCTTGGAGGGCTTAGGTACATCGGGTAGATTAGGCTTGGAGGGTGTCTTGTTAACCCATGTTTCCCAACTAATTGTCTAGTGGATCAATTACCTCTTGAAAGGCGGCGGAGAGGTTTTTCGCCGAGTTCTTCAGTTTCCTCTTCGATAACACATCAGCGTGTTATCTTGTGTTTGCATTCTTCTTCCCTACTCTTTTACCTTTCATTTTACTGCTGTGTTATAATGTTTATGGGTTAGAGTAGCTTGTTTGTTTATCCGCTTGTATTTACTTTATTCCGCACTTAGTATTAAGTTAGAGTATAATCAATCGAGCCGTAACTTTAATTTAGGGGTCTAAATAGCTCTTGTGTTTTCACACATTTTTGAGCATTCAAAAATTGATCTAAAATACCCAAACAAGCAATTAGAATGTTCAAGGTCACCACCTCCATTCTCATTGCTTGACCTCATCGTCGGTGAGGGACCCCACGACAATGATTTTGAAGATGCCAGGGATCCGAACACTTTTTTGACTTGGGCCCAAAAACTAACGTCTATGAATTTTGAGGACACCATTGAAGGAGATTTTTTGAGGCTTTCATTCGTTGTGTGACTGAAGTTTGAAGAGAAGGGGACGGGCAAAGAAGAAAAAAAGAGCAAGTTGCTGTGATGAGAATGTAGAGGAAATAGGAATCAGCAAAAAGAAAAAGAAAAGAAAGAGACAGAAAGAATGGAAATTAATATTATTTAATTAGAGGAGTAAATAAAATATTAATATTTTGGTTTACCTTTGAGCGACACTGCACTGCAAAAGATGGCAGTGCATTGTAGCTCAAGTGCCAAAAATCTAATCTAATTTAATACTATATATAAAAGCAGAAGCCTTTAAGGAGGTGCTAACACGTTAGGAAAAATGCCTATCTAAAATTTTGACACGTACAACTTAAAAAAGCGATACATTACATTGTTTCGCATTGCTTAACACCGTTTAAAAGCCTCTAATTATAAATAAAAAAATTAATCGGAAGATAGAAATAGAGAGACGCAGGCGACGAGGACACGGAGAGTAATAGAGAAAGAGAGGCGATGAAATCAAAAAGTTTCAAAAAAAGATTTTGCAAACCCAAAACCTAGGGAGAACGGTAAACAGAGAAGGGCCCGGAGTGGGGACTGGGGAGAGAGAAAAAACTGCAACGATGAAGAGAAAAAAACCTAAATTATATTCAATTCCCTTTCTCCTTCGACAAATTCAGCCGTTCTCTCTGTCTTTCTTAAAAGCAAAAACCCTAACCATTGAGTTCTCTTTCCATCAGCCCATCCTCCACCCATATACCGCCGGGAAAACCCCCACTTAAAACATCAAGTGGTTTTAAGTAAAGCCTCAATCCCAATCAACCCGATTAAAAGGGAAAAAAAAAAAAATCAAAAACTTCCATTGCCCATGTATCCATAGTTTGCAATCAGAGAACGTCTTTCAATTCCTCTACCGGTTAGTTTTTCTCTTTGCTTTTCAGTTTGTGCATTAATTATGATCAGGTTTTTATAATTTGGTTGGAATCCTTTTTTATTTAACTTTCTGGGTTATATTTTTTATTAAGGTATTTGAGTTAGATTTCGTTTTGTTTTGGGTATTTGGTTAAATTGATGTGTGTATCTATTTATGGTGTCCGGTTAAAACTCAGATGGATGGAACCAAAGTCCTTGGGTGTCAATGTTAACTTTCTAGGTTGATGAATATTCCAAATTGGGTCGAGTGTTGCACGCCAATTGTTTGATTTGTATTGTCTTTTTCTATTCTGATTGTTGTTTGGGATGTACAATTGTATTCTTTTGTTTTTCTATATGTCTCCTGGGGACAAGAACAGGGCACCCCAGAACTCAATCAAAGGTCTATTTCTACCCACCTTTATATTTGTCTTTCTACATAAAAAAATCGTGACATGTGTTCTGGGTTATTATTTAACTATTCGGAAATCTATGTCCCATTCAATGTTCACATAAATGAAAACAAAGGCATGAATGCCCAATGAGTATTATCTCCCCTTTCCCTTTCCTTCAGTTTAGCCTTTTCATCACTCCTATCAACTGCTATTGCCGTTCCAACACTCCTTCAAATTCTGTTGCAGCCCTTCAGTTCAATTCATTCAATTATGGGTTCCTAATATATATATATATATATATATATATATAACTTGATTAATATGTATATTACTCAGGAAAAATTTGTTGTGTTTTAGGGTCTTTTATGAGAAACCCAGATGGATTTTTTTGAGGGGTTTTGTTTGATTCTTTGTTTGGTTTGATCGGTATTGAGTTTTCCCTTTATACAGTCTAATGAAATGTTTGAATTTGTTTTAGTTTCATTATTAATGTTCTGGGATATCCCATAAAGTTCAATTTTGTTGTTTTTTCTTTGTGCTGACATTTGTTAATTGATACAGAAAAAAAAAAATGTTGGCCAATAAATGAGGAAGAGCAGGGCAAAAGGGAGATAGTACAAATCGAGGCATGACAAAGCTAGTACTCAATTTGATTGGTAATCTGGTACTATCTTTGTTAACTGCATTATATTTTTTAGAATTTGCTATTCCTATTCCATTGATATTGCAAGCCATAGATGGTTCTCTTAAAAAGGAACCACCATAGGCATGAGAATTACAAATTTCAAATGATTTATACATTAGTTAGAGATATAAGTGCTCAAGTTTAATATTTCCATTATTTGTGAACAAATCCTTGGAAGTTAAGTGTTTAGTACCACCAACATCTACATTTCTTTAAATGCTTTACATATTTAAGAATGCCCACGTTGAAGACAAATTAACTATATGTAGTAGAGGAATTGTACATATTATTAATAGTCTTTCACTTTTACCCAGTTCAACAGAGCTTTGAGTTGAACAGCTGACTGAATTCAAATACAAGAATCATGAGTGTAAGCTATTATGTCTTTCACTAATTTGTTAAGAAAAGAAGAGATACTGAATCATATTTAAAGGTTTAGGTTAGCCTGATTTTCCTTTTGTTTATCTCTTTTTTTTTGGGTTACATTTTTTTCATTTGATGTCTTTGGGTTTGAATTAGTCTTTTCCCTGCACAATATAGTCAGAATTGTTTTTGAAGTATTTGGTTTCAATTAAATTTTTTTTTCTTCAGTAAATTGACCTGTAAAAGTATTGTCTGTCTTATTTTTTTTAAAGACTGGAACTTCACTTTTTAATTCCATTGTACATTTTCCTTTGTCTTGGTATTTTAAAAGTTTATATGTTTTCATTATAGATAAAAGTCTATGTTACAAAAAATATATAACGAAAGCAGTTGATGAAGAAGAAATTAATATGCATGTATTTATATATTTTTTTTGTGTGTCAGTAAATGGGTAACATTTAGTCAATGGGATTTGGATCTGAATTTGACATGGTAGCTGTTCCTAATTGGTAGACTCTCTTTTGAGTCCAGATTGTTCGATTAAAATTCCCAAAGGACCAAAACAAATTTTTGTTACTTGCCAAAACTTGCAAATCATCCAATCCTGTTTCTTAAGATATGTGGATTAGTTTTGCCAATTGAATAGTGGTTAATAGTATTCCTATTATATTTGTACTCCGAGTGATTTTAGTACCACCTTAGTACCATAGGTTGCCTATTCTCCATGATGCAGGTCACTACCATCTTAATTATTCTCTACATCATTTTGCATATGTGACCAAATTTACTTCTAGATTTTTTGTGGATGGAATGTGTATAGGAACTCAGTTTGTATTTTGCAGAACCTGTTTTACATTGATGTTTATTAGGATTAATGTATTTTCAATATCTTTTTGTTTTTGTTTTTGTGTTTTGTGGTAGCACAGAAGCAGATAAGATCATTGGTTGTTGTTCAAGAAGAGTTACTAAATTAAATTGAAAGGTCAGGATAGCATAATTTTCCCTTTGTTGCTTTTATTTTTAAATGAATGTCTTCTCATTTGTTAATGCTTGATAATTATTAAAAAAAAAAAGCAGTACATGCAGATTTTCACGTATGTACTCTCTGTAACCAAAAAAAAAAACTATTAAAATATGCTATAGTAGCATGACAAAGATTATATATAATGCAATGGTAGAATGACAAAGAAGGCGGATGATAATGTTTGAGAAGAGAACCAAAAGAAAATGGCATGGAAGATGAAATAATTTCCGAACTGTGTGTATTAGAAATGGTCTTACATTAGCTAGGAAAAATAGGAGAATGGTCATGGGAACAATTGGAACCATCTTCTACTAGAGTTTCATTTATACTTATGTTTGATTTAGTTGCTCCAAAGGAATGGCCAATATGCATATATTATGCTATTTCTTGAGGCCCCAGTTAATTAAAGCATCAATCATTGCAGGAAACAAAAAAGTCCATCAACATTTAGAAAATACAAATGACACAAACCTCTGAAAGTTTTTTATAAAATATTTTTTAGAATTGTTATGATATAATGTTTTTACAATTAAAGTCTGAAGTTGGTTGATTTCGACACTCAATTAAATTGTATTATGCTATTGCTAGAATTTCATTGTATTTAGAATATATATCCTCAATATTAGTTTTAATTTTTATCCCTGATTATAACTAATTGTGCTCTAATGTCTTTCTTTATTACATTACAGGGAATGTTTTTCTTAGACAATCTGACAACATTCTTAAATTTCCTGGATCAATGGTCTGCATTTAGGCAAAACTCAATGATTATTTTTATCCTGTATTTCTTTGTTTGTTGCTCTACATTTTCCTTTGGTGCAGAATTTTGTGAGACTATTTACTACTGTAGTTTGATGCATTTCATGGATTAATACTTCAGGATTTGAGTATCATTATATTTTAATTATTAATTATTGTTTGTCGAAGTCACCTATATTTGCTTCTACAAAAAACAAAGACAACTATAATCTCTCTTGGACCACCATAATTTTATTTTGATAATCTTTTGGACCTTTGGAACATGTTTTGAATAATAAATTATTAGAGTAAAAAAAAGAAGAAAAAGCACTTTCTTTTTGCTTGAGTGCATGGGTGGTAAAGGAATACAAATTTTCTAAATATATTTCTAAAAGGTCTATCTAAAATTTTGTTGACCGACCACGAAATTTCAAGATTAAATTTGGAAGTCTCTATGAAAGACTATTTGGATTCATGTCTTTTTCTTGCAAGTAATTATTTGATTTTATTTTTTTGGTATTATCTTAATGAAAAAATGTTTATATTTTCAATTATCATGTCTTTTGTAATAAATAAAAGTATCCCACACATTGTGCGGGGTATAAGCTAGTTTTAATAATAGCCCTACTGCTACAGCATCATTTTTGTTATTTTGAGTGGTAAAATAACCTTTTAGCTAAAATACCATCATTAATGTGATGCTCTTAGTTGTTAGTTGGGTATACAATATAACAATTGTATAATTAGAGGTTGCTTTTTTCATGTGGTGATGATGATGCCTTCAATGCTTGCTGCTCGTCATTGGTGATGCCACAGATTCACTAGTGGCAACAAATGAAAACGGCATATCAAACACTCCCAACATAGAACTTGCAACAAACAAAGGATGATTGGTAGTGGTGGAGAGTTAAAGTCTTGAAGATGATGGTGGAGTGTTGGGAATTAATTTAAGTAAAACTAGTCACTAACCCGTGCGATGCATGGAAAAACTATTGACTCTGAAAAAAAAAATTCAACAGTGAGTAAATAGACATTTTGAAAAAAAATAATTAATTGAAATTAATACAAACAGATAATTAATCAACAAAAAAAATATAGCTTGCTTTTAATAAGAAAACAAAAAATCACATGAACCTAAATAAAAAGTATTTGAAGTGAAGAATTAAGATCAACCTACTGAGTCGCAAATACCAAAAACCCCAAGACTTAAAACTTCAAAATTTATAGAATTCCCAAATTCTACTTCAGAATCAAACTAAATTCAACAAATTTATATATAACATACCAAATAAAAATTTATCGTTCCTTAGACTGGAAGACATAGGTTGCATCTTTAATTTTTCTCCAAAAAAATAGAGATGCTTTATCTGCCATGTACAATATAAAAATATAATTAGTAGAAATTTTAACCCAAAAACCAAACCCACGATTATCAACGTGAATCCCTTTTTTTCCAACGTTAGTCTCTTTTTTTTTTTTTTTTTTTTTTTTTTTTTTTTTTTTTTTTTGAGTCCTATCATAATTTTTGTTTTTATATAGATTATCAATGTTTGAGTTTGAGTTTAAGTTAGACTTGTTAGAGAGATAGAGTTTCACTCATTGTTAAGTTTTGATTAAACAAAAATAATTTTATTTAAAAAAAAATGATAATGATGAGTTTGAGTTTAAGTTGGACTTATTAGAAAGATAGAGATTCACTCCCGGTTAAGTTTGAACTAAAAAAATAATTTTATTTAAATAAAATGATAATTTTATTTAAATATTTTGTAGTTTTGGTTAATCAAAAATAATTTTATATTAAAAAAATGATAATGATGAGTTTGAGTTTAAGTTACACTTATTAGAGAGATAGAGTTTCACTCCTGGTTAAGTTTAAACTAAAAATAATAATTTTATTTAAATATTGTGCTGACGTGAAAAAATGCGAGAGATTCAGAGGTTTCGGTTTTTTTTATATATATATATATATATATATATAGATGAGGTGACATATGGCAAATAATAACTTTATATTAATGATATGATAAGTAGTGGTATGCTCACTGTTTATTTTAATAAGAATCTACGGTCATTGGCGGCACTATGTATAGTTCAGGGAGTTCAAATGAACCCCTTGAGTTGGCAAAATTATATATATATTATAATATTTTAATGTTTTTTATATAACCCTAGCTTTTAAAAAAAATTTGAACACCTTGACCTTAAATTTATTTTTAAGCCTAGTTGAAAGAAGTTTAAATATGATTCTCTTAACAATATTTTAGTCTTTTTAAATACAAAAAAAATCCCAACAACAAATCAATTTTATCTAAAATATGGGGAATAAAAAATAGTAAGTCTAACAATAAGAGTAAATTAATTTGTTCATCTTAAACCTTAGAAAATGCTCATTTAAATCTTAACAAATTTGAAATAAACTAATGGAAAATTATTAATTTACATTGTATTATCAAAGTACAATTTATGTTGTCTCTAAACAAATGTGTAGAACATTATACATTTTTATGCACAAGTGATATTATACACTTTTTGCAAATCTTAGATTGATAGTATTTAATCTACAATATAAATCTTATATTGATGTTTCTCAAAAAAAAAAAAAAAATCTTATATTGATAGTACAATATGAACATAATAATTTTCCTAAACTAATAAATAAAAGTATTCTAAACAATATTAATTAAAGTTCACTTAACAAAAATAATTAATGTATTCATTGTATATTAATAGATGATTTTCAAGATTTAATTTTAGTAACAATAATTAGTATGTTCATTATATGAAGAAATAGTATGTCTAATGAACTTATAGTTTATTTTTTATTCTCTTGCTTGTCCATCCTATGGACAAATTTGAAATAAGCTTGTAGGTTATAGCATTTATCTCTTACCCAAGATTCATCTTTTTGCTGACTCTCTAAAAAAATATCGAGCTGCCACTGTGACTATGTTCTTAAAAAGGAGTAATTTTTTCAAGTTACACCAAGTGAACTTGTATGAACGAGCGGATTTTATTAAAAGAAAGAGTTTACATTACACATGCACACGAAATACAACCCAACTGGAAATCAACTACCTGAAACACCACACTATCAAGACTGCCACACAACTATTCAGTTGCCGACCTAGAAGAGACCTGCAATCCAAACCAATTCAACTTCCTTTTATTATTGTACATGGCTAGATATTCAGTTGTGGTTGTGGATGTAACATTTCTATATATTTATCAAAAGATAGATTTTTTTTAAAGGGAAAAAGATAAAATATTTAGTAATTAGACTTTTTTGTGTGTTTCTTTTGTGATTTTTTTTTTTTTTTTTTTTTTTTTTTTTTTTTTTTTTTTTTTTGCATCAAGAGAATTGATTGAAGTGAGTTCCATTTAGCTTAACTAGTAAAGTGTCTGATGGCTCAATCCCCGCCTACATAAAAAAAAACCAATTGGTGTCTTGATCTGATGATAAAGAGATATTATCAAGAGCAGACACCACAATTTGAAACTCTCCAAAAAAAGAGTTTTGATTGAAGAAAAAAAAACTGTTGCGTTTAAAAGATGTTAAGAAACTTTGATCATAGGATCTCAATTTTTTTAATAATTTATTCTCTTCCATTAAAATTTATATATAAATAATAAAGTGCGAAGATGATTATATAATAACTATTCATAATATTGTTTTCAATTATTACCGTTGCCATGCCAAACACCCACCCCAACTATGATAACCACCAAAACGAAACGTAGAAACACTGGCACTGACATCTTACTCCAGACACAACAATCGCGACTACCATGCAGATCTAAAATGATGACCAAGAATGCAACCTAAATCCGATCACAACAACTCGAAGGTGAGAGAATTGAGGAGTGAGAAGAAATCTGAGAATGAAAAAAGTGGGTAAATAGATAGAAAAAATGATCTAGATGTTGCTCCAATAACACCAATATTTAGATGTAATTGCAGCATGTGGTAAAATATTTTCAAAAAATGGCTCACCGAATGTAGGGTTTTTGTGAATAGTGAACCCTATTTGCATATTTAAGGACTTACGCATGTTTTTTATTATTAACTAGTCACTAACCCGTGCGATGTGTCAGTTTTTAGACCCCTTAAAACAATTGATTTAACCTAGTTAATTAGCCAAGTTGTTACTTAGTCCAAATTCCAAGTCTAGGTTATCACAATCAAACAATCATATCATGCATAGCAGCGGAAAATAAATAAGACAGTGATATGATCACCCAGGAAAACCAAACCGGTAAAAAACCTGGGGAGGATTTAACCTAACTATCCTCAAGGTAAAAAGCAAATCCACTAGAAAGAATCGAAGTTCATACAAAAGGACTTACAAGCACCCCTGCTTGACTTCCTAATGCTTCCAACCAGTAGAACTTACTGACACGACCACGTGCAAGCTCCGAATCCACGGACTCCTTCTTTCTTTGGCCTTTGCAAAACACAAACACCCCCGTTTGTGACTTTGAGATCCCACTCAAAGGTTTAACAACACAAACTCTCCTGTTTGTGACTCCAAGACCACTCTTGAAGGTTTAGATCATCAGCACCTTTGATGACTAGAGAAGGCAGCAACTTCTACAATACCGGATCTTGAGATTCTTCAAGGAATAGCACCGGTAGAAGACATAAGAGAGCTTTTTAGGAACAACACCCTAAATACAAAAGAGGCACACTCTTTTCTCTCTGAAAAGCCACATAAAAACGTGCTTAGGGTTTCCTTTATATATTGGGAGAAGTAGATTAGAAACCCTAATCCTTAATGGGCTTGAACTCCTGTTTGGGTTTAATTAAAATTCTGCAGATACGACTTTCGATCGGTCGAGCCTGTCTTTCGATCGATCGAACCAGACAGAACATGAAATCTTCTTCCTGCAGCTTGTATGTTCTTGAATCTTGACTTGAATCACCTTGAGCATTGTCTAATAAAACCTATAGACTCTAAGATCTATATCTAGACAAGTTTGTGTTCACGATTTGCCAATTGTTCTAAACATTTAGAACCTAACACGATGCACGAGAAATTTTTTAGTAATTATAAGATTTCAGCAAATCAAATGCTTTAAAATTTGAAAATCTTAAAGAACTTACATTAGCACTCATCAATTTGTTTACAAAGCCAATGCTAAATAGATCTACAAATTGCATTCTCATATCCTCTGTCATTTGCAAGGTGACAGGATTCTTTTCATTACGGTTTGCCTCCTTCTATCCTTCAAAAGCTTTAAGAAGTGTCATGTGGTCATTGCATAAGAATGTGTATAAGGTTATACAAAATTCTATCATTATGATCAACATCTTAAAGCTAATATTCAATCCAAAAATGTGTAACCAATGTTACATATTAGAGTGTTGTAGAGGGCAGAGAGGAGCAAACATTTTCTTACAACCACGACCATATGGCTTAGAGTTCTAACCATTATTCTAAGGAACCCAACAATATCAATAACCCAAAAATTATTGTTGTGATACATCTATATAATAACTAATAGCCGAAACGTTTGACTTTTAGTTGACTACACCTCATTGCGCCACGTGGTTACACAAATTACTGCCACGTTTACATTTAAAAACACCAAAACATTGTGCCTTTTCATTTGAAATAAGAGTAACGTTTCAGTACTATTTTTTGCTACCGTTGTGTTCATTTGAAATAATATTGTATTTGCGACGACATTAATATCGTCGCTAAAAAACTTTTTTGTAACCAAATTCGTTTAACGAAAGTTAGCGACGACATTTTTCGTCGCCAATATAATTAGCGACGATATTTAAAGCATTAGCGACGACTATATGCTGTCGCTAAAGACCAAATTTCTTGTAGAATAGGCAGAGTAGAATCATCTTCCTTCCAAATTTTTGGTAGAATCAAGATGGTGAAGTCTAATTACAAACTATGGATATACATCGATTGAAGTTTTTGTTTTTCCTTAATCACGAAGTAGAGTGAAAGATATTGAAAGGAATTTGAACGTAGGTTTTTTTTTTTAAGCCGTGTGATTGCAAAGGGAAGAAATTAGTACAACTTATTTGGGTAAAGCAAAAGGTGTGGTCTTTTGATCTGGTTTTGAAGGTTTTTCTTTTATCTTTTCTGGGTTCTGGTTTTACTTTCCTTCGTTTTCTGGGCAACCAAACAGAAATAGAAAATAGTAGAGAAAGAGACCTATTGGGAGGTGACGTCGATGGCGCAAGGCTTGAGGAGGAGATGGAGGTGGGGGGTAGGATTGGAGAACCACGCAATCGTCTCCGTACACTGCTTGCACCGCTTCTACTTCTACCGCAACTTCCTCTTCTTTGATGACGCTGCTTGCCATTGTTCTCCGTGAGAGGGGGAGAGAATTTTTTTAAGTTTCAATTATTACTTTTTACACGTGTTTAAGCAAAACACTGTAACTTTTGGAATTTTAATGGTAAACATGGCAAGTTTTTAAGGGGTTTTAACTAGTTATTTTAACCGGTTATTTATTATTTATTTTTGTTTTATATATTGGCAAGCCATCAAACGGGGTTAGGATTGTGAAAGAATATAACTTATTGCTTTTTAATTGTGAACGTGGCAGA
This sequence comes from Quercus robur, assembly GCF_932294415.1. Classification (NCBI taxonomy): domain Eukaryota; kingdom Viridiplantae; phylum Streptophyta; class Magnoliopsida; order Fagales; family Fagaceae; genus Quercus; species Quercus robur. The sequence goes on from NC_065537.1 coordinate 7,646,438, forward strand.
ATTTTAAATAGACATTTTTCTTACATGGCAACACCTCTTTAATTGCAGGAAAATGCTTTTACTTTTTTATATATAGTATTAGATTAGATATGTAGAGAGAAAGAGATGATGCAAAAATAATATATAAACGAATAATATATGTGTATGCTTCAATCATGGTATCATTTTCTAACCTATTTGGAAAATCATTTCATTTATTATAAAAACTATTCAAATTTGGGAAGAAAACTGTACGGATAGGATAAAGGAAAGAAACCTTTTTAAATTTGATATTAACACTTTTTTTCTAGTAGGGGGACAGGGAGGCGTATGACAACAATCTCAAACAGGAACAGTCCAGGAGGCAGGGAGGGCAGTGGCATCAGATCAGGGAGGGAGAGTACATCAGCACAGATCAGAACAGGGAGGCAGAGTGTAGCAGGGGACTGGCAGATAATTATCAAGCTTGGAGATAGTAGAAGAGGAAAGTTACATAGATATGGTACTGCTTATGAAGCTCTAACAGTTCAAGGGGAGAAGGTGTTTTTTGGAGCAATCAGTAGTAACGCTCGAACATCAACTGGAGCACTGCTGGAGGCTATGCTTGAAGCTGTTCTGACAGCAAAGGGTCAGGGTTTTCAGCAGATTTTGGTTCTCAGCAATAGCAGGAGTCTTTTGCAGACTTATAAGAACAACACAGCTTCTGATTGGTTAGATAGTACTAGACTAACTGACCTATGGTTTATGAATCAAAATGGGGTTTCTTGTGATGTCTTTTGGGTTCCCACTGTAGTTGTAAAGGATTTGAGAGCTGTAGCTTGCTTGGCAACCCGTGTGCCAATGCATTTTTGTTGGTTTCCTTCCGTTGGTTCTAATCTTTTGTAACATGAACTGATGTTTTTCTCATTTATAGTCTTTATGCTTTCGCAAATTTAGCAATAGAATAATATAATCAAAATGTGTACTTTTTTTTTTTTGAGAATCATCAAAATGTGTACTTAAGATAACATTCGACGAAAGTTAGGAAAACGACAAAACATAACAAAACAAAATGTGTCGAAGCATAAGTTAAAAGTTGAATATGCAATTTAGCTTAAAGGCATTTATTTTTTTGTCTCAATGTAAAAATACAAATGTTGGTTTCTTTCCTAATTCTAAAATTGGAGTGTTTTGGCAGTAGAATAATATAATTTGGCAACTTAAATGTAACAATGTTAGAGCTAAGATAATGAATTAGGCAAATGTGTAATCCCACATTGGAAAGGATTGAGATTCTTTTATTTCTTATTATTTATAAGTATGATGATTAATGGGTTGAAATCAGTTATAGATGTAGTATTTTTCTTTATTAGTAATTGGACCTTTTGTGTGTTTCTTTTTTGATATCTTTTTAAAATAGGAATTTTGACTGAAAAAGAAAAATAATTAGTGTTACCTTTAAAAGATGTTAAGAAAATTTGATAATAGAATCTCAATATTTGTAATAATTTATTTTCTTTCATTAAAATTTATGTATAATAAAAACGTGTGAAGATGATTATATAATAAATGTTCATAACAGTATTTTTAATTATAACAATTTGAAATTTTTTTAGCCTACCATAAGTAATATTCATAAATTTATAAAAGCTACTGTTGGTATTTATTGAACTAGTAACAATTAATAGAAATTACATTTTTTTTACTTTAAGTTATATTCCAATTCACACTTTGTCCCCTAAAAACACACACACACTCACACAATTTGAATTAAAAGTGTCACTTGAATTCACAATTTCAATTCAAACTGTGTGTTAAGATTGTGCGAAATAGATGTTTGTAATAAGTACTACTCTTAAAATAATTTATTTTCTACTCACACCAACTACAACCCATTGCTACCACCAACTCAGACCTAGCAACAACCCACACTGACGGCCGAAACCCAAAACCAAATCCATGTCTAACAAATTTGAAATTGCTAACACGACCACCACAAAACCAAAACCACCTCATAGCACCCACCTCATGGATGACCCTAAGACCACTGCCATGACAACCCATAACAGTTGTCACGACAAACACGAACTATCCACCATAGCCATGACAAACATTGACAATCCACCCTAGCCACGACAACAACCACCAAAACCAAACCTAGCAACACCAGTGCCAACAACCCACGTACACCCCAGTAACAATAACCATTGCCACCACCCAAATGTAAAACAATGACCTAAATCTAACAATGACAAGTGACAGCAACCCAATGATGGGAGAGCTAAGGAGTGATAGCAATGAGGTAAGAGAGAGAAGAGTGAATAACAAATGGAAAAAATGATATAGATGTTGCTACAGGAACGTCTATATTTAGATGTAACAGTAGCATGTTGAAAAATACTTTGGAAAATAGCTCACCAGATGGAGGGGTTTGTGTATTTTTGAAAATGGTGTACTCTATTTACATTTTTTTTTTAAAGGACTTTTGCATGTTCTTAATTAGACAGGATAAAATAACTATTATCATCACATACTTTATTTTACCACGAAAGGTCAACGATGCTTTATAAAAATATAATAAAAAACAGAAAGGTCTATGTGCCATGGACCATGGCCATGTGGCCTTAATGCAGTGAGTTTTGTTTTTTTTTGGGTTATTTTTTGTTTTTAGAGTAAGATTAAGGGTGTGTTTGGATACTGTTTATTTGCTGAAAATTGAAAACTGAAAACTTATTGCTGAAAACATTGTAGCAAAATATTTTTTAAATATGTAAATAGTGCAGTAAGATCCAAATTTATATTAAAATCTGTGTTTGGATGACTTTTGTAGATCCATCAGTGCCATAAGACCCACTATTTTTCAGTAAAATGCAGAAACTCATGTTCAGCGTGCGTTCCAAATGCACACTAAGGGAGCATTTTAGGTTTTTTATTGATTTAGTAGTGTACCATGAAAAAATAACAAAACAAAACAAAAGAGCTTCATGCAAAAAGAATAAAAAACATGACAGAGAAGCCCACATTGTATGAGCAAGGTTGGTGAAGTTTTGGAATAGGAAAAGTAATGTCTACAGTAGTTGAGAGTGCCTGAGACCACTTACCAAACAATGGTGATCCAAGAAAGTATAAAAGCATGCCTTACGGCTAGTCCTGATGACCACCAGCTCCACCTCCTACCCAGAATTCGAATATTTCACCATGGCTGCCCTGTTCATGTTCTTTACCATCCTCGACATCCCACCACCACCGGAGCCACCTGTTCCAACCCTCTATCCATCACCATTATTTCCCCCCGTTACTCCGCCACCGCCAACGTCTACGTTTTCTCCACTCCCACCTTTTCCCTGGTTGCCCCCATTCACTCCATCAACCACACGGTCACCACCAAGTCCAAGTCAACCAGAACTCAATTGGTTGCAGCTCGTTGCAATGTATATCTTGCCTCCAATAACCGTCCTCGTAGTGATTTTTCCAAAGCACATTATAACCAGATACATTTTTCCAAAGCACGTGGATATTGAAATAACTAATAACAGATTGCCTAGAATAGAACGTACGAGAATGCGGCAATCGATGGAATTGGAGGAGTGTAATGCGCACGAGAAAGAGACTAGGCATTGGTGCCGCTAATTTTTATCCTATCTGTTTGGATTTTATTTTTTATTCCCCGGTTTTTACCCATTTGATCCGATCTGACTCATCTGAGTATTTGGGTATCAGAGGTTCTGTAATGGTTTTTTTTTTTTTTTTTTTTTTTTTGGAGTGTTTGTATTAGGGGAACTGTTTCTTATCTCTGTTCTGTATTGGATTGTTATTGCATTGTTATGGTTCATTCTTTGGGTCCGTTTGGATACAACTTATTTTTGCCGAAACTGAAAATTGAAAACTGAAAACACTGTAGTAAAATAATTTTTAAATGTGTGAATAGTACCGTGAAACCCATTTTTAATATTTTTAAATGCATGAACAGTGATGTTACAGTGTGTAAACAGTGATAATTGTCTCCTACACACTAAATCCATGTGATTTTACTGTTCATGTGCTAAAAAAAAAAAAAAAAAAAAGGAAACGTGAAATAGAAAACATAGACGCACAATAATCTCTATCCAAACCGGCACTTTGTATTTGAGGTTAGGTTTGACAAGATGCGGAGAAGTTGGATGGTCTTTTGTGTTGTAAAGTGGGTTCTTTCCTACGAATTACTGCCGAACGCTGTTAAGTCCCCTTTTAAGCTTATCTCAATTTATAATTATTTCATTAAAAGAAAGGAGATTGGTAATGCCCTTGGCAACTTGGCAAGTTGGAAAAAACGGTCTTTGCAGTAGGCTTACTTTAGAGTAATGTTAGTAGGAGTCATTAAGACAATTGTTTTTTTTTTTTTTTTTTTTTTTTTTTGAGAAATGATTACAACATGCTACTAACCCTACAGTTCGAACCCTTTCCTCCCTAGACAATTGTTAATAAATCATTTTAATAATTTTTTGACATTACTCTCTTGAGAAATATAAAAAGCCGTTAAAACAATTAATTTTTTTTTCCATAAAAGTTTCTAAAAATATTTATAAACTAATGCTCTTAGGATATTGTTAACTTTTCCCTACTTTTATTAAAAGTGTGTACTTCTAAGATCTCCAATAGCTTGGACAAATTTTCATCCTATTTAGAGAGTAAATAATTTTGTCTGCCTACTTTTTTAAATATATTTTCCAATAAACACTCTATCATTTCCCTATCCACATTTAAATATTATTTTGTTAGTAATTTTTTATTATTATTATTTTTCCCAAATTTGATACACTTTATCATTCAAAAAATACCCAAATCTCTTTTGCATTGTCATCAATCAACAATATCAAATCTTCTGCCCAAAATTTTATCAAAACTTATTCAAAGCTTTCTTTTGCTAAGATTTTATCAACCTACAACATCCAAATCTTTTATTGGAAAGAAAAGTCTCAAATCTTAATTCAGAGAGAGAGAGAGAGAGAGAGAGAGAGAGAGAGAGAGAGAGAGAGAGAGAGAGAGAGAGAGAGAGAGAGAGAGAGAGACGTGGTGGTTTCATCAACCAACAACATCAAAAAATTTCTGTGTTGGGTTGAGTGAAACAAGAAAAAAAAAAATCCAAAATTTTTGCTCAAATTTCATAACCAACAACATCAAAATTGTTCTGTGCTACTGCTTTTATCAAAATAAAAAGAAAGATTCCTAACAGTACTAGTTAGGTTTTAAGTTGTTAGATTCAATTGATGGTGCTGTCATGCAGGATTTTGTGCTGTTAAGTTCCATTTGTGGTGGTTGTGACTTCAATTGAACGATGGCTAGATCGGATTAGGTGATGTAGAACAGATTTCCATAGCCTTCCTAAACTCTCACATGCGCTTGAAATCATCGCACAAGGCAAAAATGCACTAGTAGAAATCATGGGCCTTGGAGTTAGAATCACACATGAAATTTGGCAAGCTGAAGTGAAATAGCTTTCTGAGCTATAGTTTAGTTTCTCCTTGGGGATTCAGAAAAACCTCTCGTGGATTCGAGATTTACTACTAGAGCCTAATAGTTTAGTTTATGTTCCATCAAAAGAGTGTCATGTATGTTTTCTTCAAACTTCGGTGACATCATTAGGAGAGATACATTTGAGAGTGAGAGAGAGGGATAGGTATTTCTGTGATGAAGAGAGAGAGAGAGAGAGAGAGAGAGAGAGAGAGAGAGAGAGAAGTTGGGAATGGGGGAGAGTGAAAAAAAATTGAATAAAAATTGGAGTAGTTTGATATTTTATTGGATTAAATTCTTATGGAGTGCAAATAATGCTCTCTTGACCATGAGAGCAACTATAGCAATTCCATATATATATATATATATATATATATATATATACCATAAGGGCAGAAGTCATATGGGCGGACGTGCACAATATATTAAGATATTAAAAGTAAAATACTTGAAGTGAAATGCTGAATATAAAGAAAGCTTGAAAAAAAAAAAAAACAGTATGGTAAAAGCAGTTGGTATTTTAGCAAAATAAGGTTTTAATAATAGATTAAAACACTTACAGGAGATAATAGTAGATATAAGGCTTTGAACTAGAATAGAAAAAGATTACAAGCTTATGAAGTAGTCTGGGAACTATATGGAATTTGAAACTAGGAAAATTGAGTGATGCCTGAACCTGAAAGGGACATCTCCCCTTTATAGGCAAAATAAAACACTATTTAAATAGTGAATAGTGAACAATAAAATTGACTTTTTTACTATTCATTGTAGATCAGCGAAATTGTCAGTATGTGTTGTCTAAAGGGAATCATCCCCCGTGGGGAACAGCCAAAGCAAGAGCCTCTTATCATGGAATCAAAGTAGCTTTAGTAACTTTATCAGGGAATCAAAGCAGATCAGTAGCCTTAATAGGAGATTGTTTATCTTAGCAATTTTGGACCTTATGCCGACAAAATTAATCCTCACCTAAGTCTAGTGTGGAAGCTTCATCATGTCCAAATAATTCTTAATTATAAGGGTAATAAGGATCGTTATTAGTAACAGAGGCTTCTGAGGATGCCTTGGATTCTTGGTCATCATCTTCTTCCTTTGAGTTATCATTTGCTGCTACTTCTTCATCCTTCATTTTATTTTTTTGGTCTTAATAGTGCAAATATATCAAAACTGCTGAGACTATCAAAAACAAAGTTTTTCTTTTTGGTCTTGGTAGAAGACGACTTAGCAGGTTTAGTAGCAAATGTGGCAGCAGGTGTAGTGGGTTAAGGCATGGTTGCCTGCCCTAGCGGGTACGCTAGTGCTTGAGCTTTAACCTGAGTAGTAGTGTTAATTGTGCTTTGAGAATCAGAAGGGAATTCTCTAGTAACATTATCAATAACATCTTGGGTGTAAGAAAATTTGTCCCACCATTTAACAAACCATTGCCAAGTAAGAACATCGTTTTCCTTGACATATTGCCATTTCAAGATCCACGGCACCTTGTATATTTTAAAAAAATGTAGGGTAGCAAGAAACTTAGCACCATGTGTGTTTGTCTTAAAAACACTTGAAAAATACTTGAAGGAGCCATTTAGAGGTCCTAGAAAAATATCAATAATAGGGCCAAATTGTGTCCACTAGCAGATGAACCACAAAGGAAGTTGAGAATTGAAATCTTTATCAAACTTAACAAACCAGGAGTGGGTCATAGTAGCATCTTGGTGTAACATGAACTTGAACCATGCATGAAAATAATCATGGTATGAATATGGAATAGCTGAACCAGGTAAAGGTTTTGTAGAAGTAGGACGGAGTCCCTTTTTTTTTCCAGTAACAATATTGAGGATGAAAACACTATGATAAATAATTTTTGATTTATCAATCTTATCAAGTATGGATTTGACAAAGACCGATTTTTCATGAAACAGGATAGCAAAGTAATAATTTAAGTTTTTACCATTGTGTTCGGGTATCCAGTGGAAGTTCAGGGGAAAGTAATTTGTAGCAAGTTTAAGGGGGTCTTGATCATAGCTCTATTGGGTTCAATGGAAAACAGGTTTTGGAAGTATTGTTTTTTAACATATTGAAAAAGCATTGGGGTTTTTGGAGAAAGTGACTTTAACAGGTTGGTTGGCAGGGACCATAGCATATGGATCAAAAGAGGATGCTAACACAGTGGAGTAGTTTGGTTTGGGGATAGTACCTAGGGTAGTAAAACAGTTAGTAATGGCAGCAGGAGAAGCAAGTTCTTGTTTAATAAGTTGTTTAGTAGTATTTATTGCAAGGTGTTTGTCTTTGGACCTTCTACTTGCCATTGCAGCACTACAAGAATTCATGGGTAAGGAAATCAATAATAGCATTTTGAGAACCTTTAATATATTCAATATCAAAATAATAAAATAAAATGAAATAAAAACTTAAAATAGCTTGCCATTGGGCAAAAATATGTTTTGAAGCAATATTTTCAACTTTATTTTTCTATAACATGTTTAGCACTTTTGCAATCAATGCGTAATAAAAACTTTTGATTTAGTAAATCACTTTGAAATTTGGAGATACATAGTACTGCAAATAAAATTTCTTCTTCTTCTTCTTTTTTTAATTTTTTTATTATTATTTTTTTTTATAGTAGTATAATTTGTTTGTGCAATATTCCAGCCTGTTGAATGGAAATGAACAATTTGTTTGGATGAGTCTGGTGAAACAAGCTATTTTAGAATACCTCCATAACCAATGTCTGAGACATCAGTTTCAACAATTTTGAAAGCATTAACAATAGGGATACCTAGACAAGGCAAAGTTTTAACATGAGACTTGATTTGTTTAACAAGAGAAGTATGAGTATCAAACCAGAGAGGAGGATTATTTTGTAGTCGATCAAAGAGAGGTTTGCATTGTTTCCTCAAGTCCTTATAAAACTCAGCAATGTAGTTCAAGGACCCAAGGAATCTTTGCTCAAGGTCCGGGTTGCATCCAACAAAGATTATAATAAGGTCTCAAAAATAACTCATGCAAAGATAAGCTAGCACAAAGGATGGCCCACCACAACAAGTTCTTAAATAATAGCCTAGCGATAAACAGGAGAAGTGTCTAGGGGTAGATCTCTGGAAAATTAATAAATGTATTCACATAGTAAAAATTATGCATTACATCCATAGTCAGTTAATGTAAAAGTGGGCCCATTATAAAAAGTACATAAGAGAAAAATGGTCCAGCAGTGAATATGACAGACCTCCAGCGATAGACGTCTGACAGATTAATAAATGTGTTTACATGATAAAAATCATATATTTTCTTCGTTATTATTAAGTCATCATGAGGGAAAACTTTCATAGTATTCAAGACATTATGGCCTTCATTATAATAGCAATAAACAAGGATTAAAGTCTTCATAATTACAAGTAAAAGAGGAAAATTAGGATGGAATGAAGAGATAGAAAGAGTGTCCATCTAGTGCAGCAAATGTTTAAATAAGACCTCCATGTGCCATATCATGCCCATAATAATGAATATATGTGTATAGTAAGTGGTGGGAGTTACTTTATGGAAAGTTTGAGTGAATATATGGAAATATGAAAGAGAGATGAAGTGATGTTTAGCCATTTTCGGGTATGGTGTAAAGAGGGGCTGTTTATGACTATTTTAAGGTGCTTGAGATTTTCTAAGGAGATGGAATGGGATATTTATCAATAAGTGTACATGGGTATTTATGGATCAAAAGTTGATTTATGAACTAAAGGACTTATTTATAAGCTGAAAATAGCATGATGGGTGAAGAATTTTATGAGGAGATGTTATTCCCTTGATGAGTTAATGGTAGTTCCTTTTATAGTGAAGCGTAAGGGATTGATTAGAAAAATTTAGAAGGAACTAGGTCTGACAGTAGCAAAATCCCAAAATATCTCCTCTGAGATTTGGCCCAAAATGGTGAGACTTGCTTTTAGAGTGTTTTGTTTATTTGGGTAATGTAATTGGAGGTTGAGATGCTCCTAATTTAGGCATTAAATGCTTGGTTTTGGAGATTAATTTCATCCAATAGGATTAGGGCAAGTATGAGGACTAGAGATCTTGCTTGCTGCAACTAGGATCAAAGCTCAAGAGGGTTGGTTGACATTCTAAGCCAGGTGTCAACCATTGAAGCCTCTGCTGGGAACTTCTGCTGAACACCCCCTTATGCCCTCTAATTTTCTAATTTTTCTAATTTTCCCCTTTTAGGATTCATGGGCTTGGTTCATGAATCAATTACATACATTTTTAGTAATAAAATAAACTATTTAGTTGAGGATTTCGTGAGCTTCGAAGTCTTGGTTATGGCTTCCTTAAGTTGTGACCAAAACTTGGAGAAGAAGGTTATTTATTACCAATTAGCTTTTAGGTGTCAGTCTAGCCTCTGGTACTGTTCATGTCAGAATTGGCAGTGGTAGAGAGGTTGATGGGACTGATGGCTAGCTCATAATTTGGTTTGGGAGCTTGGTTTCTTCTTGGGGTGATCTCCAAAGGAAGGTAGAACTAAAAGAAGTTCTCCAGCTAGGTAAGTTTGCATACATAGGCTATTTTGAATGAGATTTTAGTTTAGGCTCGGCCATGAGGGCTGAGTATTTTGGTGGGCCTCTGACTTGGTGGTTCTCTCCACTTAGACTTATCCTTTTGCTTTCTCATTATAAACCCTACAAAATGGACAAAGCTACCATATATTGCCATGGATTTTTATTCCACATGGGCTTTAGTTGTTAGTAAAAATGAAATGTATTCACGAGCTTTAATAAATATTTATGATAGGTTTTAGGTATTAATTTCCATGGACTTAAATATCAATTTGTATAGTTTCTCATAATTTTTGTCATGGATTATTTTGTAAATGATATTTTCTTTGGGGCTTTTAAATAGTAACCTCCAGTGTTTCTTGTGAATAATATTTACCATAGGTTTTAATTGAGAAAATATCCATGAGTTTCAAATAAAATGTGATAACTACCACTATAATGGAATAATGTGATATTCTCATGAGTTTTTCTATAAATAATCATAATGGGCTTGTAAGGTAAATATTTACCATGAGTTTTGGAAATGTTGTGATATAAATAGTGACCATGGGTTCTTATTATATAAATTCCATGGGTTTGTAATATGGTATGAAATAAATAAATGTCATAGGTCTAAGATAAATAACCATAACTTTCTATGGGTTTTTATATTAGTAACACAAATTCATAATTCTCCATGGGTTTGATATATGTTCGCCATGGGTTTTGGAAAAATGAATAGTGTTACATAACATAAATAGTTACCATGAGTTTATAACATGGTATGAAATAAATAAATATTATGGGTTTAAGATAAATCATAACTTTCCATGGGCTTTTATAAGATGATTGCCATGGGTTTTGAAAATAGATAGTTGTTATAGATTCCATGAATTTGTGATATTATAGAATAGATTTAAGAACTTAAAGCATTGTTCATCATTGGACTTTAGGTGAAATAATTATGATATAGTATTTTGCTAAGAATTGATAACCTTGGGCTTTTTACTAAATAGTGCCATGTAACTAGCTTGGGCATTTAATAATGTCAACGTAAATTGGACTTTTGATATTGCTAATAAGAATTGGGCTTTTAATATTAACAATGAGAATTGGGCTTTGATATTACCAATGAGAATTGGACTTTTGATATTAACAATGAGAATTGAGCTTTTGATATTACCAATGTAAATTGGGCTTTTGATAAATAAATTGTCATGGGTTTAAACCGTAGGCTTTGGTTATGGATTTCAATTCCATTGATAAAATAACATTGTCATGGACTTGAATCATGGGCTTTTGAAATATTGCTAAGGATAAGTAGCCTTGGGCTTTAAAAAGAATAGGATGTGTGCATTGGGCTCATAGGGCTGATTTGGGCTTAGCTAAATAATAATAATAAAATTGGATAAGATATGAGTTTTTTGGGCTTGTTGTGATATTTTATATCATAATTCAATTTAGATAATGAGATATGAAATATTTGTAGGCCAATGGAATGAATAATATTAATGGAGGCCCATAATAATTTATGGGTGATATTTTGGTAATTTTTGGTGAATAAATAAATGTGATTAAATAGGATAGGGGCACGTGGCATGAGTGAAAAAATTGTACCTCAACACCTTGTTTTCTCTTTTGAGCCAACGACTGGGCTAGACCAAATTTGGATCTTTTTTTTGTCATAGCCCATCTACAATTCCAAAGTCGTGTTCGGGAATGGAGGAGCTACTACAGTTGCTGATGTAAAGGAGTTTAGGTAGTTCAATCAGGCCAGAAAGACATTAAATCTCATAGTGCTAGTCGAAGTTTGAAACTCTTCAAGCAAAACCATCTATGCAAATGGGTAGAAGTGGAGAGTTGTCTCTTGCATCAGTCTGCCACAGATCGATCATAGTTGTTGGATCCTGTATATGTGTTTTCCATGGGGGAAACCATGGAGAGGCGTTGAAGAAGAAAAAGAAAGAGATGGGACTCGGGTTTTATTTTGTTTAGTTCGACAGTTTTAGAATTGGGGGAGAAAGAGAGTAATTTTATTGAGTTTTGTATTTGGGAGAGATATTTTTTAATTATTATTATTATTTATTTTTTAAATATTGTTGATGTGAAAAATTATGGGAGTAGCAAATCCCATGTGACAAGTTCTAAGGAAGTCAATAATTTCAGTTTTATAGTGTATATAAATAATATATATATATATAATTAGGTAACACAAAAGTAATGATAAATGAAAAATATTATATATATATATATATATATATATAATATTAGGTAACGTTTATAAAAAAAAAAAAACAAAAAATTAGGTAACACAAACAATAATAATAAATGAAAAATATAAATGTATGCTGGCTTCACTCATTCTTGTCATTTTTTAACTGACTATTATTTGATTTATTATAAAAACAATTTAAATTTGGAAAGAAAAGTGGACAGATAGGATAAAGGAAAGAAAGCTATTTAAATTTGATATGAATAGTTTTTTCGAGTAGGTGGATAGGGAGCATATGACAACAAATTATTAAATATTTATTATTAGAAGAATATAAACATTGTTCAGTCTCTACATGTGTCAGTATCTGCGTGTGTCAGTCTCTGCATGTGTTTGTCTCACCGTCAGGGGGAATGGGGCATGTTCAGATGCAGTAGAAGAATGGGACTAGTCTGTCACGACGGCAATCATTTCATGTACTTAAGATAACATTCGAATAAAGTTGGGAAAACAACAAAACATAACAAAACAAAATGTGCCGATGCAGAAGTTAAAAAATTGAATATACAATAGTTTAAAGTCATTTATTTTTTGTCTCCTTGTAAAGGTACAAATGTTGACTTCTATGACTAATCCCAAACTTGGAGTATTTTATTGCAAATAATTCAACATTATTTTAATGCTTCCAGAGTCCAGACGTCTCTGGCTCTGGCCTAAGCATTTCTGCTTTCACACCCCGCCACCCACCACGTGTTGTAGCATTATATTAAATAATAAAAGTAAATTATTTGGTAATTTAAAGAATAAAATTTAATTACAAATTTACTCAAAAAAATAATAATTATTATTGTAGAGTCAGAGAATTTGTGACCCTGACCCACTTGACATTAGGGTCTAAGGCCCGAGCCGAGGAAAGATATTGCTGAGGACATGCAATGAAAGTCCAAATGACCTAGAGATAAAGCCGAGAACGATGCTGTCCTCGGCATCCCAAGACGCTCCTAAAAAGGGCGAGTATGGTATAGGAGCGATGTATGGAAAAGCCAAACATCTCCGCATTAATGTGGAAAGGACTCTTGAATAGTGTGGTGACAAAGGACAAGGGAAAAGCTACCATTACTGCAATTAAGTACTCTGCGCCTGACAGAGCAATGTTTTTCAATTTTTACAACCCCTCCTAACCACTTTGGGTATGGGCTGATAGGACAAGTATCAACCCTAGAAAGTTGAACCTACATATGGACGTTGGAGGGAGGGTAAAGGCTAGTATAAAAAGGAAAGAGAAGCAATTCAGGAGGAGGGGGACATATCGTCTCCCAGGCCATGGAATCCTAAAAACAGAGAATCATAGGAACATAAAGCTCCTCAGACGAGGTCTAAGGACTGGAGCCGCTCAGGCCGTGTCGAGGAAAGAGTCTTATTAGATGTGCTAGGTTCACCCTCGTTTGATTACTATGAACTCCATGACCAATCACTGTCCGGTGACCAAAGCCTAGCCTTTCAACCCACCCTCTACAAATTTTATTATTTGGGCCTTTAACGTACAAACCCAATACCAGTTTGGGATCGTTACAAATTGAGTCCTTATAATTGGCGCCGTCTGTTGGAAAGACTTGTGCGTTGGCATAGGCGGTGGTAGGATCAAGCCCCTGTCTAACAAGGGTCTGCCAAAGCCCCTCTATCATTTCCAGCAGCTCGCTGTTGTTGCCCTAGTATAAAGTTCCGCTAGGGGCTACGTTTTGAAGCGCCAGTGGCACGAGCAGTTCTAGGGGCTTCCAACATTAAGTCAACGCCTCACACCTTGGCCAAGGGACTAATCCTCGAAACTACTTTAAGCAAAAACTCTAAGTTTTGGATAGAATCAAAGTCTTGCATGATCCTCAGACTCAAACCTATGGGGAAACCAACTACATTAAGCAAAAACTCTAAGTTTTGGACAGAACCAAGGTCTTGCATGGTCCTTGGACTCAAGCCTATGGGGAAACCAACTACTTAAAGAAAATCTAAGTGTCGGACAGAACCAAGGTATTGCATGGTCTTCGGACTCAAACCTATGGGGAAACCAACTACTTAAAGAAAATCTAAGTGTTGGACAGAACCAAGGTATTGCATGGTTCTCGGACTCAAACCTATGGGGAAACCAACTACTTAAAGAAAATCTAAGTTTTGGATAGAACCAAGGTATTGCATGGTGCTCGGACTCAAATCTATGGGGAAACCAACTACTTAAAGAAAATCTAAGTGTTGGACAGAACCAAGGTATTGCATGGTCCTCGAACTCAAACCTATGGGGAAACCAACTACTTAAAGAAAATCTAAGTTTTTGACAGAACCAAGGTATTGCATGGTCATCGGACTCAAACCTATGGGGAAACCAACTACTTAAAGAAAATCTAAGTTTTGGACAAAACCAAGGTATTGCATGGTCCTCGGACTCAAACCTATGGGGAAACCAACTACTTAAAGAAAATCTAAGTGTTGGACAGAACCAAAGTATTGCATGGTCCTCGGACTCAAACCTATGGGAAAACCAACTACTTAAAGAAAATCTAAGTTTTGGACAGAACCAAGGTATTGCATCGTCCTCGGACTCAAACCTATGGGGAAACCAATTACTTAAAGAAAATCTAAGTTTTGGACAGAACCAAAGTATTGCATGGTCCTCGGACTCAAACCTATGGGGAAACCAACTATTTAAAGAACAACTATGAGTTTTGGGAAGAACCAAGTTATTGCATGGTCCTCGGGTTCAGACCTATGGGGAGATTAATCATTAGAAAACGGCTTAAGTCCTAGACAGAACGGAATCCCCGTGCTGTTCTCGGATCCCAGCTCCAAGGAAACTAATGCAAATGAGTGTTTAGACCCGGTATAGTCATATCTCGGTCCTCGGACCTGATACCAAAAAAGGTTAAGGCTATGAATGTTGTCAAGAATGTGGCAAAGCACCCTAGTACTCAGTGACCCTCTCGGATAGTTCACTTTGGGTTACCCATCCTCGGATGATCACCTCATATGCAATACAGAGCATTTAGCCGTTACCTCGGTTAGTCTTATATGTTTAACACACTTCAGGTCGGCGTTATTGTGCCTGTTAGTCTTAATAAGTTCAAAGTGATAGCTTTTTGTTAACAAGGGTTTCAGCCCTAAGTATTGTTCCAAAAAAAAAAAAAAAAAAACACACCAGCACATCCATTCACAAGATAATTATTGCAGAAAAGAAAGAATACAAAAAATGGGATAATGTCACTTTTATTAGACAAAGAAATAGCACAGCGTACAATAAGGGTCTTAAGCAAGCCTATACCAAAAGCTAACTACAGAAGCAAAAAGAAAAGAAAAAAGAAAAAAGATACAGGGGAACGTTAAATCCTTTAAATTCTGCTCTAGCAGCGACTAAACATGTTAGGATGGCTCTAGTGATGGAAGAGAGGAGGAAGTGGAGGCAAAAGGAGGCACCAGTGAAGGAAGAGAGGAAGAAGCAGTTGACCCCCATACCAGCTCTGGTTGCAATCAAGCAGGTATCATATTAGCAACGCTCGAGAAAGAGCGGATGGTACCGACGATGAGAAACCTCAGTGCTGTCGCACCAAAAATCTGATGCGACCTCCACCTGCTTCGGATTTTGGCTGAAGGAAGAAGAGACTCCTTTCTTGCCTTGACAAGAGGAAGAAATGTCTTGAGTCTTTGTCTCCTTTGCCCTGACCGGGCCATCTTGAGCCTCGGGAAAACCCAATGCTTCTGGAGAGGATGTGGTCCCTTTGCCCTCATCCTAGGTTTGACCGTATCACTCTCTAGGGCGTAGTCACACTGGTAACAGGGACTATGGGAACAACTGGAAGGTTAGAGATTTGGAAGGCTTAAAGAGTCTATGAATAAAGAAAATGACCTCCCACCGCGCTTCTTATATGGGGGGTGAGCCTGGTGGCATTTAATCTGTACAAATTTCCAAGAAAAGCTACAAGCGGGATAAGTTCAACTCACAACGCCGTCTTCGACCGTTGGATTTGCATCGCCTCGTAAAGGGAACCTATTAAAGACACGCCTCGTGCACCGAAACCACAGGAACACGATGTGAGTAAAATTAAAAGAATGTCTCATAACCAGAAGCATGTCTCAGGCAAATGAAGAGGCACTGACATTGATGAAGGACAAGGCTGGGCAAGTCGTAACATAGGCTCGACATCACCAAAACCCTCCTCTTCGACCGAGAGGTCGGACAGCAGGATTTTGAAGGGCTATTGTGGGGCCAGAGAATTTGTGACCCCGGCCCACTTGACATTAGGGCCCAAGGTCCGAGCTGAGGAAAGACATTGCCGAGGACATGCAATGAAAGTCCAAATAGCCTAGAGATAAAGCCGAGGACGATGCTGTCCTCGGCATCCCAAGGCGCTCCTAGAAAAAAGGGCAAGTATGGTATAAGAGTGGTGCATGGAAAAGCCAAACATCTCCGCATTAATGTGGAAAGGACCCTTGAATAGTGTGGTGACAAAGGACAAGGGAAAGGCTACCATTACTGCAATTAAGTACTCTGCGCTTGACAGAGCAATATTTTTCAGCTTTTACAGCCACTCCCAACCACTTTGGGTATGGGCTTATAGGACAAATATCAACCCTAGAAAGTTGAACCTACATATGGACGTTGGAGGGAGGGTAAAAGCTAGTATATAAAGGAAAGAGAAGCAATTCAGGAGGAGGGGGATATATCGTCTCCCAGGCCATTGAATCCTAAAAAAGGAGAATCATAGGAACATAAAGCTCCTCGGATGAGGTCTAAGGACCGGAGCCGCTCAGGCCGTGCCGGGGAAAGAGTCTTATTAGATGTGCTAGGTTCACCCTCGTGTGATTACTATGAACTCTATGACCAATCACTGTCCGGTGACCAAAACTTAGCCTTTCAACCCACTCTCTACAAATTTTATTGTTTGGGCCTTTAACGTACGAACCTAATACTAGTTTGGGATCGTTACAAATTGAGTCCTTACAATTATATATTTTAATCGTTGAATTGTATTTTATTTACACTTTTAATACACATAAAATTTTGTGTCACTATAATACTCCATCCATCCTAATTTGTTTGTTTTATTTGAAAAGTCAAACTTTTTAAGGGAATATTATTTATTGTCTTATCTGTTTTATAAAAATGTATAAGTTTACAAAACTATCCTTAAATAAATATATCAGTTTTTTTTAAAGAGTTATTTTTAATGAGGCAACTAAAATGGTGCACCAATTAGATTTATTTTTTTAAATATTTGTTAGTTTTTTTTTTCTAATAGTATTGAAAATAAAGTAGGGGTATAATAGAAATATTAATAAATTAATGACTTTTATTTTTAGAAATATGACAATATTTTGGAACATCCCAAAATGGAATAGAGGACAAACAAACTGGGGCAGAGGGAGTATTATTTACTATATAATCTATTAGCTTATACTTTATGCATAATTTTAAACTACAAAAATTTTTATTAGTAACATAGCTATTGATCTTTAATTTTTTAGATTTTTTAAAGGATAGAAGATATAAGAAGAAGATGTAATTCAATGGTTGATTTGTCAAAATTCACAACTAGTAAAAAGATATTGAGTAAGGTTGCAGATTAAGACTATAACAAATTTTGTAGTTAAACTTTGTTCTAACTTAAATGTAAAAATGTCAGAGTTAAGATAAGGAATTAGTCAAATATGTAATGGGTTGAAAGTTGGGGACACAACATTTGTCTTTATTAGTAATTTGACTTTTTTGTGTGTTTCTTTTGTGAAATATCTTCGAAGCATAAATTTTGATTGAAGAAGAAAAATAATTAGTGTTACCCGTAAAAGATGTTAAGAAAATTTGATAATAGAATCTCAATTTTTGTAATAATTTATTCTCTTTCATTAAAATTTATGTATAAATAAAAAAACGTGAAGATAATTATGTAATAAATGCTCATAATATTGTTTTTTATTATTACAATTCGAAATTTTTTTAGCCTTCCGTAACTAATTTATATATATATAAAACCGAAACTTTTGGAGCTTCCACAATTTTCCACGTCATCACTACTTTCTTTTTTGTTTTCTTTTTATTTTAGATTCTTTTTATTTTTGGTTTTATATCTTATCAAGTATTACAATAGTATAGTTTAAATAAAACTCTATTAGATATATGTTTCAAAAGCTTGAAAATTCTATTTCAACTAAAATTCTATAACAAAAATTTTCACAAATATAAACTTCTGCCAAGGTCGAAACCCTTCATATTCACTCAAATTTTCACAAAGAAAACACACATATCAAATTGAAGCCATAGTAGGAAGCAAGTTGATTCTTCAACGAGAACAAATCCTGTAGTACAAAGGCCACCTAATCGCTTTTAGTTTTGAACTTGATTGTCTTATTAACAACAAAGTCTATGAATTGCAGTGATGGACAGTCGTCCACAAAAAACATCCACGCAAAGGCTTGATGTTCTTCTTAATTATCTCATATAATTCTAGGAATTATTTTATTTAATATTTTTTGGAATTAACATATTTAGATGGTTGGCATAGTAGACAATGTAAAAACAATTTTCTGTCATTTATGTTGCCTTCTGCATAACCCTAAATCAATGTTGAAAGGTTGTGTTTTACAACCATCTGATTTTGGTAACCAAACCCCGCACCTATGATTGTTGATGATTATTTTTGTTCATTGTTTGTAGTTTAAACCCATTAAAACTTATTGCTTGATGGTATTTCATGGTTTTTTTCCCCCTTTACTATTTCTTTCAAGGTTGCTAGGAACACAACCTAACATGTGATTTTTTTTTCATTGTTTAAAGTTTAGACCCATTAAAATTTAAAACTTATTACTTTATAGGTTCATGTACTTTTTTCTTCTTCTTATTTTTCTCTTTTGAATAGTCATATATTTTTGGCATTTTGGAAGTTTTCACATCTGAATTTTTGTGTTAGTTTTTGCAATATTTGAACATGTTTAGCAGGTTTCAACAACTATACCATGTATTATTCTTTTGAAGGTAATCAATTTTTCTTTTATATTTCTCTATTATAAAATCATATATATATATATATATATATAGTTTTGTTTCAATAATTTATAGGATGTAAATCTTATGATTCCTTAATATTTTTTGGCCTTTTAGAAGTTTTAACATCTGACTTTTTGAGTTATATTTTTGTAATATCTAAAACTATCTGGAAAATTTCAATGATTATAACCATGAATTATTATTTTGAGTGTAACAAATTTTTCTCTTATATTTCTCTGTTGTGTAGTCACACACACATATATATTTTTTATAATTTTTAAACTCTTAATCTTTTGATTCTTTTCAATAGTTATAGGTTTATAGTCATGAACTATTCTTTAATATTTTTCGTAAGTCATTGCACGTTCAAACAATGACTTCTTTATCAAATTGTAACACAAATTGAAGTTATACAAGAGCAATTCATGCAATAATGTAGTTTATCAATTTAAAATTTTATAAAATCATTTTAGTTTACCACATAAATATGTAGGTTCCCGTGCGTAGCACGGGTTAGTGACTAGTATAACATAAAGTTATAAAAGCTACTATTGTAATTTATTAAACTAGTAACAATCAAGGAAAATTACATTTTCTACCCTAAGTAATATTTCACTTTACACCTTGTCCCCTAAACACAAATGTGTGTGCACACACACACACAAGTTAAATTGAAATTGTCACTTGAAATCATAATTTCAATTCAAACTGTGTATTATGGTTGTGCGAAATAGATGAATGTAATAAACACTACTCTTAAAATAATTTATTCTCTACCCACACCAACTACAACCCATGGCCCAACACAGTGCAACCACCGACTCTAACCTAGCAACAACACACACTGAAGGCCAAAACCCAAAACCAAATCCACCTCCAACAAAATTGAAACCGTTAACATGACCACTACAAACCAAAGCCACCTCATGGACAACCCTAAGACCACTACCATGACAACTCCAAAATTTCTGCTACGACATACACTGACAATCCACCCTAGCCACGACGACAACCACCAAAACCAAGCCTAGCAACACTAGCGCCAACAACCCACCCCAGCCACAACAAGCATTGCCCCCATTGCAACCGCCCAAATATAAAACAGTGACCTCAAATTCAACAATGACAAGTGACTAGAACCCAATAATGAGAGAGTTGAGGAGCGATAATGAAGAGGTAAGAGAGAGAGAAGAGTAAATAAACAAATGGGGAAAATGATATAGATGTTGCTACAGTAACATCTATATTTAGATGTAACGGTAGCATGTTGTAAAATATTTTGAAAAATGGTTCAAAAGATGGAGGGGTTTTTTTTTATGTATTTTTGTGAATGGTGTACTCTATTTACAGTTTTTTAAAGGACTTTTGCATGTTCTTAATTAGCTAGCTAAGATAAAATAGCTATGATCATCGGAGTGTTTTATTTTCCACCGAAGGTCGACGATGCTTTATAAAAATATAATAAAAAATAGAAAGGTCCATGGACCATGGCCATGTGGGCTTAAAGCAGTGAGTTTTTGTTTTTTTAATGTGGTTATTCTTTGTTTTTACTTTTTAGAGAAAGACTGAGGGAGTATTTTAGGCTTTTTATTGTTTTAGCAGCGGACCATGAAAAAATAACAAAACAAAACAAAAGAGCTTCATGCAAAAATAATAATAAAAACAAGACAGAGACACCCACATGCAAAAAGAATAAAAAACAAAAGAGCAAGGTTGGTGAAGTTTTGTAGTAGGAAAAGTATTGTCTTACAGTAGCTGAGAGAGAGTGCCTGAGACCACTTAGCAACCAATGGTGATCCAAGAAATTATAAAAGCCTTATGGCTAGTCCTTATGACCACCAGCTCCACCTCCAATCCAGAATCCGAATATTTCAATTACCATGCGTTTGGGCGTTGGGGACGTGGGTCAGTCTCTGCTTGTGTTTGTCTCATTAATTTATAGTTTTTATGCTTGCGCAAATTTAGCGGTTTATCCATATCCAGCAGAAGATACTCAAAATTGACCTGTGAGTAGTAGTCGTCATGACGCCAAGCAGTTCACGTAAAAAAATGTGTCGAAGCAAATCGGTTGGAGTGGAATCATGACTGGGTGGAAAGGGGGATAAAACTTAAAAAGATGAATATACAAGATTAAAGGCATTTTTGTCTCTATGCAAAATACAGATGTAGGCTTTTTTTCCTAATCCCAAAAGCCAAAACGGTTGGAGTATTTTGTTGCAAATAGTTCAACATTAATGGATGCGAAGGGCGCAGCCTGGGGAGGTGGGGAAGGACAATTGTCCCCATGGCCCGCCTAACTAGTGAATGCGCGTGTGTGTATATATATAGATAAGAGTTTTACATTTTTTGAATCATTTTTTTGAAAGAAAATTTTAATTTACGGCGACTGCTCTTAATGATAGTGCTTTATTATTAAACTGAGACATCAATTATTTTTTGGATCATTGATTTATAAATCTAAAGGTAAAAATAAACATTCAAGAGAATGTCATAAATTGTCTCTAGAAATTAATAATTAAGGCATTAAAACTCTTCTTATTAAAAATAAAAAATAAAAAACAACATTGATTCTCTACTCTCTACTCTCCAGCTCATCATCTCTATCCAGTTTATGTAAAAATTTGGGGTTAGCTCAACAAATTTGTGTTTCGTGTTCTAAAGTGATTTGCCTTTAGATGTATTAGTTGGGTATACAATTTAACAATTGTATTATTAGAGGTTGTTATTTTTTGTCATGTGGTGATGCTGATACCTTCAGTGCTTGCTGCTCGTCATTGGTAATGCCACAATTCACTGGTGCCAACAAATGAGAAAGGCATATCAAACACTCACAACATAAAATATATAGCAAACAGAAGATGATGAGTAGTGGTGGAGAGTTGAAGTCTTGAAGATAATGGTGGAGTGTGGGAGAATTAATTTAAGTAAAATTAGTTGATATGGCAAATAATAACTCTATATTAATGATATGATAAGTTGTGGTATGCACACCGTTATATTTTAATAAGAATCTACGGTCATCAGTAGCACTATGTATAGTTCAGGGATCGGAGTTTAAATGAGCCCTTTGAGTTGGCAATTTATATATATATATATATATATATATATATATAATTTTTTTTAATGTTTCTTATTTAACCCCTTTAATAAAAATTTGAAGACCTTAACCTTAAATTTATTTTTAAGCCTAGCTGAAATAAGTTTAAATATGATTCTCTTAACAATATTTTGGTCTTTTCAAAATACAAAAAAAAAAAAAAATCAATATTATCTAAAATATGGGGGAGTAAAAAATAGTAAGTCCAACAATAATAGCAAAATTTGTTTATCTTAAACCTCAAAAAATGCTCATTTAGATCTTAACAAATTTTAAATGAACTAATGGGAAATTCTTAGTGTAAAAATTACATTGTCTCTAAGCAAATGTGTAGAACATTATACATTTTTATGCAAAAGTGATATTATACACTTTTTGCAAATCTCACATTGATAGTATTTAATCCACATTATAAATCTTATATTAATAGTACAATATAAACATATAATTGTCCTAAACTAATAAATAAAAGTATTTTAGGTAGTATTAATTAAAGTTCACTTAACAAAAATAATTAATATATTCATTGTATTTAGAAACGATAAATAATTTTCAAGATTTAATTTTAGCAACAATAATTAATATGTTCATTATATGAAGAAATAATATGTCTAATGAACTTATAGTTTTTCTTTTATTTTCTTACTAGTCCATCCTATGAACAAATTTGAAATTAGCTTGTAGATTACAGTATTAATTTCTTATCTAAGATTCATTACTATGACTATGGTCTTAAAAAGAGGTAATTTTTAAAAAGAGATAATTTTTTTCAAGTTACACTAAATGTAACTTGTATGAACAAGCGGATTTTATTAAAAGAATTTGCATAACTCATGCACACGAAATACAACACAACTGGAAATCAACTACCTGAAACACCACACTATCAGGACTGCCACACAAGCTACAACTGAGAAGTTAACAACCTTTACGTACGGTCTAGAAAATTCAACAGGAAGGTGGGTGCATGTATTATTGTACATGCACCGACTTTCCTATTAATAAAAATAGAAAGGTCCATGTCGCATGGGCCATGGCCCATGTGGGCTTAATTCAAGATCTTTTTTTATTTTTTGTTTTCGGAGTATTTTAGGCTTTCTAGCAGCAGAGCATGAAAAAATAACAAAATAAAACAAAAGAGGTTCATGCAAAAAATAAATAGAAGGTTGGTGGTGAAGTCTAGGACGGCCTAAAACTATCTACCAAACGATGGTGATCCAAGCAACTATAAAATGCATGGCTTTGTGGGTATTTCAGAGCAGACGGAGCTTCACCTCCAACTACAAAATCCAAATATTTCAACCATGTTTGCCCTGTTCTTCATGTTATTTACCACCATCATCGCACCACTAATTCCAACCCTCTCTTCACAACCTCCACCACCACTAGTTCCAACCCTTTCTTCACAACCACCATCACTACCCGACTCCAAATTTCCCTCCCTTACTCCGCCTCCACCACCAACAGTGCCAGCATATGAGTCGCCTCCAATCCCACATTTTCCCCCTTTCCCTCCGTCACTACCAGATTACAACATATGGACTCCACCAAGTGAACCACAACCAGTATCCGCGCGGTTCGTGCTGGGGTGTATCTTGGCTCTATCAGCATCAATCACCTTAATCGCAGTGACGATTTACTTTATCCGGCGAAAAGGGACGAAAGGGGACAAAGGGCCAAAAGGGGACAAAGGTGAGAAAGGGGAGAAAGGGCCGAAAGGGGATCAAGGGCCGGAAGGGGAGCGAGGGCCGCCAGGGAAGTCAGCCTGCCACGGCTGCCAGGACCGCCCCGGCTGCCAGTGCCGTAGTAGCTGCCAGGAAAAGACAGGAGTAATTTCTTTTCCTATATGTTTGGATTTTTATATTTTTTTCCCCCAGTTTTTACCATTTGGTTCGGTCTGAGTATTTGGGTGTTGAGAGTTTCTAGTTTTCTACAATGGCTTTTTTTTTTTTTTTTTTGTTTTGGGAATTTAGTTTTAGAGTCCTGTATTTGGGTGTTAGAATGTTTCTTATCTCTGTTCATGGTTTTGAAATTTAGACCGGACTGTACGGTTCAAACCGGTTAACCAGAAACCATTTCTTGAGACGGTTCTTTAAACTCAAAAGCGGTTTTGCACAAAAAATATAGTGGACCGTGCAAACTGTGGTTGAACCTTCCGGGTTTGAGAGCCGTGGATGGGTCTTACGGGTCAGGCTGAAGCTAGGAAAAAAAAAAAAAAATAGTAAAAGATGGGGGTGTGGACGTTATGCCATTTTCTCCGTTGAACTCCGGATTTTTATCTCTCATCCTCACCACAAATCCGAAAATGTAGTCCCAAAACACACCATTACCAAGTCCACAAAATAAAATAGAAACTTAAAGCACAAATCTTTATCTTTACCCTGCTTCTTCTGCGTTTTCTAGTTTTCCTTCTTCTCCAATCTTCTGTGTTTTCTTTCTGTGTTTATTCTTCTGGCTTCTTTGGGTTTCCTTTCTCCTTATGTCACCAGTACGGAAAACGTCAAAACCATAAGAAATCAAAAGTTTAAGAGTTTTTTCTTTTTCCAATGAAGTTGTCTACCAATATCGCAGACACTACCCGTTCCCCATGAAAAGGTTGGACATATGGCCACGTTTTCATTATTTATTTGCTTTTAAATTTTTTTTAATCATTTTCATTTTTGCATTTTTTATAAGACATTTAAATATCTAATTGCATTATTTATTGGTACTACAAACCCACTTATTCATATATTAAATTCATGTGTTATTGTAAATTAAAATTTATATTATAGATTAAACAAGTGCAAATATTATACATATTTGCATAAAAATATAATGTTGTAAGCATTTGTTTTGTCTATAATATACTATCTTATCTTGATAGTATAATGTAAGTTAATAATTTTTTATTATTGTTTTTTTTAACAATTAATAATATTCCGTTGATATAAAAAATACATTTGAAAGACGGTTTTTATTTTTATTTTTTAAACTATTTTATTCATTTTTTCTATTTATACTAAATTATTATATTTATTTATAATTTAAATAATTTTTAAATTAATTATGACATCATCATGGTTCAACCTTGGTTAGACCTCGGTCTAACCTCAAAAACCTTAAACCCCTTCAATCTTTGGTTCTTTGAACAGTCTAGGTTTCAAAACTATCATATGGGTTTGACAAAGTATGTAGAAGTTGGATGATCTTTTGTGTCGTTAAGTAGGTTCTTTCCTGGGAATTTCTATTCAATTCGTATATGTTGTTAGGGTTTTTAAGGAGAAATTATTAGGACGTAGGTCTCGAATAGTCCCAACCAATAATAAAGGGCCACACATTCAAAACAACTCTAATTCAACTTCCTAAATGAAAAAACGAAACAAAACCACATAAATTTAACTCTAGTTAAAAAAAAAAAAAGAATTAATTGGAAAAACACAAATAAATTTAATTTATAAATAGGCAAGATTCAAAAACTTGAAATAAATTTGAAATCCAAAAGCTCAATCTCATCAGTTTGTATTTAGTTTTAGTGACTGTAGTCTTTCCATAGAGGTATTTTTCTCTCAAAACTCTAGATTAGTTTCCTTCTTCCACTCCACAACCATCATTGATCTGTCTCAGACTTTTATGGCAAAGAATGTGGCTGGCTAGTATAGGTGCTTACGTGGTCCATAGACATGTATTTTAAAATAATGATGAAAATGAAGGCATGATGAATTTTCGTCAAAGCTGTAGAGCAATTTTTTTCTTTTTCGTCAAGATTTTATTCTTGTGTGTATTGTTTTTTTTTTTTTTTCCCCAAATAACAATTTAACCATTGACTTTCTTTTTGAATTTGTTTTTACATTAACAGTGGTGGTAACTGATGTGCATGCGCGAATATTGTGGAATCAGCCATCATCTAATAGCAAAGATTGATGTCAAAGTTTTACATTGAAGATTACAAATGCAAGTTATAATCAGTCGTGGGTTTGCCATGAGCTTTGAACATTGGTTCTGATGTGATGTGCTTGTGTGGTTTGGAATAGTTGTTTTAATTTGGAATTGTAATATTTTGGCTTATAAATAAGGTTAGTGGTATTTGTGGAAGTTTGGAGGTTAGTATTTGCAAATGATTTGCATTTCAGGGATTAATTTTGTTTTGGTGTTTGGATTTCATTGTAAATTGTGTTTGTTTTGATAATAAATCAAACAAATAGGAAATAGCTTGTCAATGGCATGTGTTGCCTAAGGGTGGCAATTCGTGTTCGCGTGTCAGGTTCGTGTCATATCAACTCACGAGTATCTGACTATATGGGTCATTACTAACCCGACATGTTTATTGAACGAGTCAAGATTCCTCAATCCTAACACAACTTATTTATTAAACGGGTCAGTCGTGTTGACTTGTTTATCAAATTTTATTAAAATGAAAAAATGTATATTTATAAAAATCTAAGCAAATAAATATTTTTAATATAAAATTCAAAACTAAAGAGTAACTGCATCGCAAATAATCATTCAAAACTAAAGTATATCTCAATATCACAAATAATCAATCACAATATGTCAAAGAAAATAAACCACAACAACTAATAAGTTTATATACTTAGGGTTTGAAGGGTATATTGGTAAAATAAATCAAACAGATTCCATATATTGAACACCAACCTAACCCGTTTATTAAATGGGTTAGTCATGTTAACCCGAATATGACACGAACCCATTAAATCTCAACTCATAACCTGCTAATTTCGTGTCGTATCATGTCGAGTTCGTGGGCCATGTCCAATTTTGCCACCCCTAGTGTTGCCTATAAAATGCTTTTAACAGAGTAGTTTGTTGTGCTTGGCCATATCCTTAGCTACATTCGAAAAATGACTCTCTCATTGAATAAAATGGATTGTATTGAATATAGGATCCCGCAAAACACTTGTATGTGCTCAGCGCATGAGATATCTTTTTGGGATTTGGGGATTAAAGTTAGTTTGTGTTGTAAATGAATAAGCTCTTGCAAAAATCAACATTTTTTTTTTATTATCTCTTTCTAGATAAAATGTTGGTTTTTTTCCTTTTAAACAATTATTGTTTTACATTGATAGTTTAATGTAAACTAATAATTTTCTTTTCTTTTTTATGAGTTATTAGAAATTATATAAAAAGACCAGTGACGTGGACAACTTTATTTTGAAGTCGTCTTTCTTTATAAGCATGCCGCCGAAGATTGCCAACCAATGGTAACCACCACGTACTGAACTCAACTAAGCTCTGATTATTTTGAGAGGTGCTACGTCCACAAAATTTTTACAACATCTTAACAATAAATCATAGGTGGTTAGTTGTTATTAGTTCAAATTTAAACCTAATACTAAGATTACTTTTTTGCCACAATAATAACAACCAGTAACAACTTGACACTTAGGATTTGTTGTAAAAATGCTGTGGACATATCATTTCTCGATTATTTTTGGGTCTATCATTTGATTTGGGATTTGGTTGATAGCCAAGTTTTTTTTGTGAATTTTTAAATGAAAAATTAGATTAAAATGGGGAGGGGGGGGGGTTTAACAGTCTTAGTCTAACAGAAATTAACAAAATGGTTATGTAATAGACCAATTTTGTATTGGGTGCCTCATGGGATACTTTAAGAGTTTCTAAACCTCCAAGTTAGACTAGTTAACAATTTACAACTGACATATTCTCAAAATTAATAGACTACGTGTTAAAATTTTGGAAATTTTGATTATCGATCTTTCAAAATTAAAAATTTTTAGATTGTGACCCTTGAGGTTACACATCATTAGTGAGATTGTTACGTGGCAATTAAGTTCAAAGTTAGCATGTTTAGTGTCAAAAATCACGATTCCAGTTTTCAAATCATGATTTTTTGTGTTTAATAAAAGTTTCTAATAATGTTTTTTGGTCCAATAAACTTGATTGGCAAAAATGCACTTTTGGTCCCTACATTTTGGGCTTATTCTCGATTTGGTTTCTAAATTGATTTAGCTCCTAGGTCAGTCCCTGATTTTTTAAAATTGTTTTTAAAATAGTTTCTGTTGTCAACCCAGTAATAGAAAATGCTGAAATGACAAACGGAATGCACTATTTGCTGACGTGGCTAATAAAAAAAAATATTTAACATCTTTTAAATGCCATGTCAGCATTTAAATTAATAAAAAAAGCCAGCCCTAAGAAAATTAAAAAAATATATATATAAATTAAATTTTTTTAAAAAACCTTAAATCTAATTTAAACTAAAATCATTTCTTAAAAAATAAAAATTCATAATCGTGTTAATTCTTGTTGTTTTTGTTTTTGGTTAACCTCATTAGCTTAAAAAATATCTTCTACACTCTCTGCCACAAATCTCAAACTCCCTCTCTCTCTCTCTCTTTCTTCACCCTACACTCTCTACCACTAAGCTCACAAGCTCAGCCTTCCTCTCCCTCTCTATTTCTCTCTTCTTTTTTCCTCATCTCGGTCTCTCTCTCTTCGAATCGGTGATTTCTGGTTGAGTGGTGGCGTTTCGATGGTCATGGCTCGCCGTGGGGTGGGTTCAGATCGGCACAAGTGGGATTCAGATCACCGTGGGTTGGTGTGGGGTCGTTGGTGCTTGTGGGTGGCCGTGGGTTTACTCACTATGGGCCACCACGAGTCTTGGGTTTGGTGGTTATGGCAGAAAATGGATCTGATTTGGTTTTTTTTTTTTTTTTTTAAATTTTTTATTATTATTTGGGTCTGTGGGTATGGATTTGGTAGTGGTGGATGTTGATGGTGGTAGTGGTGGTGGCAGTGGCGGCAAATGGTTTGGGTTTTGGATTTTGGAAGTTGGATTTTGTTTGGATATTTTGAGTTTTAGTATGGGTCTTGGGTTTTGTTTGAGTTTGGGCTTGACTCTCAATGGTGGGTGGTGCTAGGTTGATTGGCGGTGGGTTTTTGGTGGTGATTTGTGGTTGTTGTGGTTGGTGGTGTGGGTGATTGTGGTGGTTGTTTTGGTTGTTGGTGGTGGTTTCAGTTTTGATTGGCTATTGGTGGTGGTTTCAATTTGTGGGTATGGATTTTTGTGCTGAGATTGATTTTGAATGGGTTTGTCTTGATTTGGAGAAAAACATGAAGAATGAAGTTCATGTTTTGGGTTGGAGGTTTTTGGGTTTGACATTTTTTTGGGTTGGAGGTTTGATGATTTTTCTGGGTTGGTTTTCTCATGTAGGTTTGGGTTTGATGATTTTTTCATGTTCTGGAGTTTTTGGTGGAGAATAGGGATTTTGTATGAAATTTTGCATTGTTCTGGGTTTGATTGTTCTTGGATTTAGGAAGAACATGAAGAACAAGTTCTTGTGTTCTTACCTCCTGAAAAATTATGAAAGCAATAATAATAATAATAAAAAATTAGATTTAAATTATGAAAGCAATAATAATAATAATAATAATAATAAATTAGATTTAGAAGTTGTTTTTCCTCAAAAAAAAGTTTTTTTTTTAATTAGTTTGAATAAAATTGAAATTGAAAAATATAAATTATTTTTATTTTTTTAATTAAACTGACATGGCTTTTTTTCAATTCAGAAAATGCTGACGTGGCATTTAAAAAATATCAAATAAAATATTTTTTAATTATTTTATTAGCCAAGACTACAAACAGTGCATTTCGTTTGTCACTTCAACATTTTTTGTTACTGAATTGATGGCAAGGATTATTTTAAAAATGATTTTTAAAAAATCAGGGACTGACTTAGGAGCTAAATCAATTTAGAGACCAAATCGAGAATAGGCCCAAAATGTAGGGACCAAAAGTGCATTTTTGGCTTTCTTTTCTATCCATGACCATAGGTTAGAAGGATGGTATTTTTGTCTCACCTGATCCAAAGCATAAGGAGTATTTGTGGCTGCTAGAATTAGAACATTAATTTCCCACACCGTCGCATACACCCTGAAATGTATTGAAGAAAATTTCCATTTCAAGAGTACATGTAGATAAGTGGAAGGAAACAATTAATGATAATGCCATGTATTTACTATTTAATAAAATATAAAAAGTTATTATGAACAGCATTGCAAACTAGCCTGCCATTCTAAACTAGTCTACCAATCAATTAAATAGCTATACGAATTAATTAAGGAAAAAACATATACAAAGCACAACCAATACAAAATTATAACAAAAATAGCAAGTAAATTTCATAAAACTAAAAAGCAAAACAAAGAGTAGAATCACTCACTCATCAAAATTTTGTAAACCTAACCCAATTTGCCTTGTTTTCTCTTTTGAGCCAACGGTTGGGCTTGACCAAATTAATTTGGACCTTGTTTTGTCATAGCCCATCTACAATTTCAAAGCCGTGTTCAGGAATGGAGGAGCTGCTATAGTTGTCAATGTAAAGGAGTTTGGATAGTTCAATCAGGCCAAAAGAGATTGAATCTCATAGTGCTAGTCAGAGTTTGAAACTCTTCAAGCAAAGCCATCTATGGAAATGGGTGGAAGTGGAGAGTTGTCTCTTGCATAAGTCTGCCATAGATCGGTCATAGTTGCTGGATCTTGTGTACGTGTTTTCCATGGGGGAACTATGGAGAGGCATTGAAGAAGAAAAAGAAGGAAATGAGACTCGGGTTTTATTTTGTTTAGTTCGACAGTTTCAGAATTGGGGGAGAAAGAGAGTAATTTTATTGAGTTTTTTATTTGGGAGGAAGTTATTTTTTTAATTATTATTATTTATTTTTTAAATATTGTTGATGTGAAAAATTGAGGGAGCAGCAAATCTCATGTGACAAGCTCTAAGGAACAAAAAGTCAAAAGTTTTGGTTTTATATTATATATAAATGATATATATATAAAATTAGGTAACACAAAAGTAATGATAAATGAAAAATATTATATATATATATATATATATATATGAACTAACTATATAAAAAGAGTGAATAGCACTTTCTACTGTACTAGTTTGGATTAGTCTATTTGGTGAGTTTTTCAAAACTGACCTGTGGGGGCCAATTAGCCAGAAGGTACTACTAAAGCTATACAAATTGAGCCTATGGCCCAATCCGAGGATATTAACTAATCCAAGGATGGTCAAATAATGTTATTATGAGAATGGTATGAGAAGAAGAAATAAGGATTGTGTATGATAGTCCAAAATATGTCCGAGAAGAAAAGTCGTCTCGAAAACGGAGATCCAAGGTTAGTAAGAATGTCTTATCATCCTGGACATCCTTCAAAGTTGCATCACAACTAGAAGTCAAACATTGGATAAGGGATGAGCAAAGGGAGGCAGCAAATATCTTCAAAAGCTGCTACATCTACATTAAATGCCTCCCAACTAACTCTCTGGCCACATTAATGTGGAGGCGATACCTAAACAGTGGTTAAGCAGCCTTACAGCTGCTAGTTGAAAGTTCTGGGAGGTGTTGGATGGGACAAGAAGGAGTTCCTAGAATCTAACCTACACGTGTATGGTAGAAATGATACCAAGATTATAGTATATAACATGGAAAGGTGGCCCAAACAAAAGGGATCAGAAAAACTAAGAAATCTTTGTAATGGTCCTTTGAACTCTTATAACCTTGTTCACTAATAAGACATTATAACATAGCTCCTCAGGCCGTGTCGAGGACAGATTTTCTTATTTTAATTATGTTTGATGCTCTTAAATCAACAACTGTTATTATCTTTCTTATTGAATAGAACTAGTTATTTCACCCACACTCTACAAATTCATTGTTTGGGCTTATTGGGCTAAACCCAATCCTATATTGGGTTTAATCCAAATTCCGTCCCTACAATTAGCGCCGTCTGTGGGAAGAACTTGATCTATTCTGAAAGAGATTCGGGTGCAACGTTTAAGATGGAAGAAGCAGGTCCACACCAGGCAGCGATAGATCCACACCAGGCAGCGATAGATCCACACCAGGTGGATGCTAATCTGTACCAAGCAGAATCAAGGGGGTCTCAACATAGCAATCTGCATAGGGGCCTCAAATAAAGAGGAGATCGTGAGGAAAGTGTGCACACAGCTCATACTAGTAAAAGCCAGTCTCGAGGGAAGAGTCATGGTTCCCATGCAAAGAATGATAGAGACATGCAACGTGAAATCGATGAGTTGGAAAGGGAATTGCACCATGCACGGCGAAGACGTTCATCGCCCAACTCCGAGGAGACAGATGGTGCTAGTTACAGATGGAGATCCAGAACTCCGCCCAGCAAGTCTTTCTCCTACGATGAGGAGTACCACCATAGACGTAGACGCAAGAGCTCGCCTCACAAAGGCCTAAGGAACGATGCCATGAACAAGGCATTGAGCCAAGTTTCTAAGTCACATTTCACACGAAACATAGAAGGCACAAGTCTTCATCGGCAATTCCATCAACCCACGTTTACCATTTATAATGGTCGAATAGATCTAGTGGAACATGTCAATTATTTCAATCAAAGGATGGCCGTTCATTCTAAAGATGAGGCTTTGATGTATAAGGTCTTTCCATCTAGTTTAGGCTTAGTGGAGGTGAGGTGGTTCAATGGTTTGAGGGCGAATTCTATTGACTCCTTTAAGATGCTCACCCGGGCCTTTGGTGCTCGCTTTATCACTTGTAGCAGGATTCCTTGACCTTTAGGATTCTTATTATCTATGTCCATGTGGGAGGGGGAGACTCTGAAGGCTTACTTAAATAGATACTAGGAGATGTTTAACAAAATAGATGGAGACTATGGCGATGTGGCCATTAGTACTCTGACTGGTAAGCTTGTTACCAGTGCGCATCAACTTATGGATCGGATTGACGAGTACAGAAGGGTAGAAGAAGACCAAATGTAAGGGAAAGGAAAGGCTAAGGTAATCCCCCAGGAGAGGAGGGATTTCAAGTCGAACCGGTACAATAATAACCAACCTCGGAAGGATTTTGATTGGCAGCCAGGATCTGCCAACACCCAAGTGGTTAATGCCGTGTTCCGAGAACCAATACAACAGGTTCTAGAGAAGATAAAAAACGAGTCGTTCTTTAAATGGCTGAATAAGATGACAGGAGATCCTATGAGGCGTAATCAAAATCTTTATTGCCAATATCATCAAGACCATGGACATTAGGGGTGTGCATGGGTCGGGTTGGGTCGGGTTGAGGGGATTTTTTGACCTAACCCACCATGGTGGGTCAAAAAAAATTCAACTCAACCCAACCCATCACATAAGTCCAACCCAACCCAACCCAACCCACGTGGGTTGGGTTGAATCCATGGGTTTGACAATTTTTTTTTATTATTAAATTGAGTAGAAAAAAAATATAAATATTAATATATTAAAAAAACCTAAAGATTAGTATCAATGTAACTCCTCAAAGGCTCAACACTAATGACTAAACAACAATAGTAATTTATTAGAATTTGTGTGAACTAATTGGCTTTTATATAGGATAGGAAGAATTGGTCATTTAAAAAAATTTATTAATTATATAATATATATATATATATATATATAAAATTAGTATTAGTAGAAGGAATTGAGGAAATGCAAATTATTAAATATAATATATATTTATATATATATATAAGTGCCCTACAATTGATTTTTTTTAAAAAAAATTATTAAATATAAAATATATTTTAAATATATATTAAATATGGGTGGGTCGGGTCGGGTTTGGTGGGTTTGTAATTTTATGACCCAAACCCAACCCGACCCACTATAATAATTTTTTTGGTAATCCAACCCAACCCACCAAGCCTTAAAAACCGACCCAACCCGGTGGGTCAGGTCAGGTTGGGTCGGGTTTGGCGGGTCGGTGGGTTTTCTGCACACCCCTAATGGACATACTACCGAGGATTGCAAAAACTTGTGGGACCATCTAGACCAACTAGTCTGGGAAGGGAAATTAAAACAACTCTTGCATCATTCTAGTGGCCAGGGAAGCTAAACAGGTTTGGAATCTTGAGGAGATGCTTCTTCAAGACTCCCTCTTGGCACAATAAATGTCATATTTGTCGCCCCAGGAAGGATTGGATCTTGTCCTTCCAGAGTAATGTCAATATCCCGTTACCCAGCTGAGGAATCCATTTCAATGCCGAAGAGAGTCAAGATGGGCATCCCACTGGTGTTAGGTTTTTTAGATGAGGACAAACTTGGAACCATACAGACTCATGATGATGCTTTGGTTGTTACACTTAGAATTGGTGGGTATGATATAAAAAGGGTGATAATTGACTAAGGCAGTGGAGCTGAGATAATATATCCTGGCCTATATAAGGGGCTAAACTTGAAACCTGAGAACTTAACAGCCTACAGCTCTCCTCTGGTTAGTTTTGAAGGTAAAATGGTCGTTTCAAAAGGTCAAATCATATTACCCGTGCAAACTGGCCCGGATGTGGTAGAGGTAGACGTCATTATTGTAGATGCTTTCTTTCCATATACGGCCATTATGGGTAGACCTTGGCTCTATACCCTAGGAGCTGTCTCCTCCACTCTTCACCAAAAGGTGAAATATCCATCAGAAGACCAGGTTTTGGAAATATTAAGAAGTTAGTCTATAGCCAGGCAATGCCTGGTAGCAGCCATCCAACATCAGCCTGAGGTTGAGATCTCGACCACCGCTGATAATGGTTTATAACAGTTAGAAACTCTGTCGTTGCCCTTCAATGGACCAGCCGATGAAGTGAAATGTGAAGATTTAGAAAGGGTAATTGTTGGCGATGACCTGGAGAAGTTCTTTCAGGTTGGAGCTCAACTACCTCTGTAGGAGAGGGAGTAGTTGGTTGAATTTCTTAGAGAAAACGTTGATGTGTTCACTTGGAGCGCGTACGAAGCCCCGGGTATAGATCCAAATTTCATTTGTCATCATTTGAATGTTAATCCTTCTATTACTTCGAAGAGACAGCCACCTCGGCGTCTGTCCAAAGAACACGCTGAAGTTGTCAGAAATGAGATAACAAAGCTCAAACAGACAGGGGCTATCAAGAAAGTTTTCTATCCCCAGTGGTTAGCTAATACGGTGGTGGTGAAAAGGAAAACTGGGAAATGACGTGTGTGTGTGGACTTCACAGATCTTAATAAGGCTTGTCCCAAAGATCCTTTCCCTATGCCTTAGATAGATTAGTTGGTGGATGCGACGATGGGTCATCCTCGGATGAGTTTCTTGGATGCCTTTCAAGGATATCACCAGATATCGCTAGCACTAGACAATCAGGAAAAGATGGCTTTTGTCACTCCCATTGGAAACTATCACTACAAAGTGATGGCCTTTGGTTTAAAAAATGCGGGGTCTACTTATCAGCGGATGATGAGTAAAATGTTCAAACCACAGTTGGGTAGGAGCATTGAAGTCTATATTGATGACATGGTTGTAAAGAGCAAGGTGATGTCTGAGCATGTGGGAGATCTCACGAACATTTTGAAATTCTGAGGAAGCATAAGTTATGTCTGAATGCATCCAAATGTTCGTTTGGTGTAGGTTCGGGAAAGTTTTTGGGTTACATGATGACTTACAGAGGAATTGAGGTGAACCCAGATCAAATTAAGGCTATTAACGGCTTGCAATCACCTCAGAATCCCAAGGAGGTCTAGAAACTGACCAGAATGACTGCTGCTTTGAATCGATTTATATCCAGGTTAGTAGATAAATGTAGACCTTTCTTCCTTTTGTTGCATAAATGGAAGGGATTTGAATAGACCAAGGAGTGTGTTGTAGCATTTCAACAGTTTAAAGAGTATCTATCTCGGTTGCCTATCATGTCCAGTCCTAAGGTGGATGAGGTTCTATTTGCCTACTTGGAGGTAGCCTCTCATGCGGTAAGTTTTGTTTTGATACGTGTAGACAGTGGCATACAACGACCAGTCTATTACGTAAGCAAGTCGCTTCATGAAGTTGAGGTGCAGTATTTACCACTAGAGAAGGCCATCTTGGCGGTAGTACATGTTACACGAAAACTCCCCCATTATTTCCAGGCACACACCGTGGTTGTCCTAACTCAGTTTCTACTCAAATCAATACTTCGGAGCACAGATTATACCTGGAGGATTTCCAAATGGGGCACAATTCTAGGAGCTTTTGACATCAAGTATATGCCTTGTACCTCTGTAAAAGGCCAAGTCCTTGTTGACCTAGTAGCCGAGTTTGCTGAATTTCCTGAAGAAAGCAGCATGGCATGGATGAAAAATCAGTTGGCCTAATTTCTGCACAATACCCCTCACCCTGGAAAGTATATGTGGATGGGGCAGCAAACCAGCGAGGATCAGGAGGCAGGCTGGTTCTAGTATCTCCTAAGAAGATTACCATTGAAAAATCTTTGAGTTTGGGGTTCTCGGCTACAAACAACGAAGCAAAATATGAAGTTTTATTGATGGGAATGGCGATGGTCCAGAAAATGGGTGGAAAGACAGTGGAAATGTTCTCAGATTCAAGACTGGTCGTAGGCCAGGTAAAAGGGGAATTGGAAGCTCAGGATACAAGAATGCAGAAATATTTGGGTTAAGTTAAGTGTATACAAACAAAATTTGAATTCTTTGACTTATCGCATATCCCTAAAAGTGGAAATACTTATGCAGATTCCTTGGCTACCCTTGCTACTTCCTCGGCACAGGATTTACCCTGAGTGATACTTGTCAAAGACTTATGCACCCCTACCCCAATAAAGAGAGACTTGCTTTAGGTCCATTAAATTAAGGTGGGACCAAGTTGGATGGATCCTATACTGTTGTTCCTTGAAAAGGATATATTGCCTGAGGAGAAGTCAGAAGCTGAGAAAGTATGAAGGAGAGCTCCTTGTTTTTGGTTGTCTGAAGACAAAAAGTTGTACAAACGTTCTTTTTCTGGACCATATCTGCTTTGTGTATATCTCGAGGCATTAGAATTACTCCTAGAAGAACTACATGAAGAAATTTTTTGAAGTCACATAGAAAGAAAATCTTTATCTCACTGAGCCATTACTCAAGGATACTGGTGGCCGAGCATACAAAAGGAAGCACAAGAATATGTTAAAAAATGCGATCAGTGTCAAAAATTCACACCAAACATTCATCAATCTGGAGGAGTTCTTAACCCTCTTTCTAGCCCTTAGCCTTTTGCTCAATGGGGCTTGAATATTATGGGTCTTTTCCCTAAGGCCATAGGAAATAAAAAGTATTTGCTGGTCGGCATAGACTACTTCACCAAATGGGTCAAAGTGGAACCTTTGGCTAATATCAGAGATGTGGATGTCAAGAGATTTATCTGGAAGAATATCATTACTTGATTTAGGGTTCCCCATACTCTCATCTCAGACAATGGCCTTCAATTTGATAGCAAAACTTTCAGGAAGTACTGTTATGATCTTGGGATAAAGAATAGATATTCCACTCCGACCTATTCACAAGGAAATGGACAATCCGAAGCTGTCAACAAGGTTATAGTGAGCGGACTTAAAAAGAGCCTGGACAATGCGAAGGGAAGATGGGTGGAGGAATTACCACATGTCCTTTGGACGTATCGAACAACACCTCGCCGGTCAACGGGGGAAACCCCCTTTTCAATGACGTATGGGGCCGAGGCTGTAATCCCTCTAGAAATTGGTTTCCCAACACTGAGAACAAATGCATTACCTCGGACGGTAATGATGGGTTGCTAGAAAAGAGTCTAGATTTTATTGAAGGGCGAAGAGAGAATGCAATGGTCCAACTGACCTACTATCAACACAAGCTCAAGCATGGTTATGATACTAATGTAAAGCTGAGACCGTTAGCCCCAGGAGATTTGGTATTAAGAAAAGCTTTGGGTACTACCAGGAATCCAACCTGGGGAAAGTTAGGGCCTAATTGGGAAGGACCGTATCGTATTACTTCGGTGGCAAGAATAGGTGCGTACTATTTGGAAGATCTAGATGAAAAAACTATACTCCATCCTTGGAATGTAAACAACCTAAAGAGGTATTATTATTAATTAAAACAGTCCTATTTAGTTCTTCTTTAATTCGTTTCAATCATGTATCATATGTTTCCCTATCTATTGAAGTATTAAATAGAAACTAAGTTATGTTAGGTTCCTCGAACCACGGACTTAACAGAAATCAATACCCTTTGACATCTATTGAAGTATTAAACAGAAACTAAGTCATGTCAGGTTCCTCAAACCACAGACTTAGTTGAAATTAATATCCTTTGACATCTATTGAAGTATTAAATAGAAACTAAGTCATGTCAGGTTCCTCAGACCACAGACTTAGTGGAAATTAATATCGTTTGGCATCTATTGAAGTATTAAATAGAAACTAAGTCATGTTAGGCTCCTCAGACCACAAACTTAGTGGAAATTAATACCCTTTAACATCTATTGAAGTATTAAATAGAAATTAAGTCATGTTAGGTTCCTTGGACCACACACTTAGTGGAAATTAATACCCTTTGATATCTATTGAAGTATTTGTGAGAGTGCCTTTTTCGTGACACTCAGGCCCAAGGATCTCGGGCCTAAATGAAAAGGAGGATTTGGTGAACCGGGCCTTGACTCACCGCAGCTAACGAGCTGTTTAAGAATCAAGTGGGATGCAGAGGATGCTCCTGACAATATAAAAAAATGACAAGCAGGGATATCGAAGAGTGCCAAAGATTAACAAGGTAAATTCAAAAGGAAAGAAATAGGATTAGCAAAGCGATAAGAAATTAATGCTGAGGGGATCCTGGGAAATATGAAGCATGTTTCATTAATACATTATCTGTTGGATTACAGAAAGCTCACTAGGACGTGATACAAGGTTCAATCAAGCTCAAAAATTACAGTCTTGAATGGCTATTTTAGCCTTCAAAACTTGCAAAGTTTGATTCTCGTTGAATCCGAGTATGTGCAATAGTGGCTTTTACAGGATACCGGGAAGCAATATTTGTTTTTCCCTTAGTATTTTCTCTTCTCCACAGATTTTTCTGATAGTTTTTCTAGAGAATTTCTTCTTTCTTGTGTTTCTCTCTTTTTTCGCTGCTTTTTCTTCACAACCCATCCCCTCCTTTTATAATGGAGTTTTTTGGTCTTCCCGGGGAACTGTTGGTTCCCCTGTTTTGCCCTTTTGCAAACAGAGCACGTCCTGTTCCCATCATCTCGATAAGTCCCGTTTCCGTTTTTTCTCATTCTTTCCTTCTTTCAGCTCTGATTCTTTTGAAAGTTCCTGGTTGGCCATCTTCTTTGGGATGTGCTGAGGTATGCCCTTCTCGGCATCCCCATTTCTGGCGTCTTCTACTTTTCCCTTTTCTTTCCCATTTGGGCGGAATCCTGTTCTGCCATTTTTGAAAGTCGTTTGTTATCATTCTTCTTCCCTGTCCTGGTTCCCCAAGGCTTTTTTTGTCTGTGCCATGAGAGGTCGCTTGCGTTCTTTTTGCTTTTGTTTCTTGTTTTCTTCTTCTGTCTTTTTCTATCGAGCTATCCTAGTCTTCCTTTGTCTTTGTGCCTGAAGGGATTTGCGCCTCTTGATGGTTCCTGAAGATCCTTGCTTCTTATCCCTTGCCGTGATCCTCTTTTTTTTTTTTTGGATGTTTCTTTGTTTGGGCTTCAGGATCCCCTGGGCTTTTTTATTCCTTCATGGGTTTCCTGCATCTGCTACTTTGGGCTTAGCTTGATTTTTCCTTTTGGGCTTGACTTATCCTTTTGGGCTTGACTTATTCTTTTGGGCTTCCTTCACTATGATCCTTTTTAGACCTCAAAAGTATTAAACGGAAATTAAGTCATGTCAAGTTCCTCGAACCACAGACTTAGTGGAAATTAATACCCTTTGACATTTATTGAAGTATTAAACAGAAATTAAGTCATGTTAGGCTCCTCGAACCACAGACTTAATGGAAATTAATACACTATGGTACTTATTAAAATGTTAGTCAAACATGAACTTAAGCATTTAAAGGAAATAAACCCCCGATTCTCTCTCTCAGATCACAAGGTTTGTTATCACCCAATAAAGATGTAAACCACAATAAGCCTATAAGCATCACTTAAAGTATCCTAGGGTGCCCTGGACTTGGCTTTATTTGATTAAACATTAGAACATTTTCTTAAAGTTAAACTTGTTAGAATTGATAGATTCAAAATGCGTCTTAATGGTACTATAGATTCAATGGTTTCAATCCACTTTGATTACCAATTAAAAATGTGTAAACTTTGTTTTTTCTCTTGTGTAAGCAACTTTGTACTTTCATGGCATATGATTATGTTCAAACAAAAGACAGTCAAAATGAAAATTACCTAAAAAAAAAAAAAAGAGATGATAATAACTCATACAAATTTGAGAAAGTAAAAATGCATATTTCATTAAAACATGTCTTGGAAAAAACAAATTCCATTACGGAAATCATAATTACATTACAAAATGAAGATTCACTGTTTCAATTTTATCTGAAGCTTGTCCTTGAAAGTCTTGTTAGCTGGTTTAGCCGATTCAGTAGGAATCGTTTTTTCCTTCTCTTTGGGGGCTCCCTCGACAGGCATGGTAATTGAAGCTAAGGCCTGTTCAAAACCTTGGGAAGCTGCCCCATCTTGTGGAACCTCTGCGGTCTTGTTTGAGGATGTTTCCTTTGAAACTTCAGGTTCCTTTAACTGCTCCTGCTGATTGGGAGAAAGAGGATCCTAAGGCTGTGCTTCCTTGACTGGGTTAGCAACTATAAAGGCCACCTCACCTTGAGTGGAAGGAAGGTCCAAGGCTCGTATGGTTGGTGGGAAGTAGATGTTTTCTGGCCTTCTCAACTTAGAAGAAGCCTCAACCCCAAGTCAGTTGAGAGCTTCCTCTCAAGTTTGAGCACAGTAGGTTCGACATACAGCAGGGACCTTTGCCCGGAAGGTATCCTTGGTCTTAGCTACGCTGACGTCGTAACCATCCTGTTCAGCCCTGTCCCTAGCCTTCTCGGCCTCTATTTTTGCCTTCTCGATCTTAGCTTTCAACTTCTCCGCCTGATCTTTGAGCTTCTGGGCTTCTTCCAATTTCTTCTTGAGGGTTGCTATTTGCTCCTTGGAAGCAGCCAGTTAATCATTGGCATCAGGCAGGAGTTGCCTCTGATCCTCAACATGCCTCTGAACGCTCTCCAGAGCCGATTCAGCGCTCTTCTTGCCCCTCTCCTCCTCAATTAGCTTATTCCTTAGCTCTTGGTTGCTTTGATCGACAATGTTGAATGACTGCACGGCTGCTACATGCCTAGCCCGCTCGTCGTCCAACAACCGATAGCAAGAGTTTGTTATCTCCTTAACCCTAAAAATGGGTTAGATAGCCTAAAAGAAAAGGGTTAGTAACCTAACAAATAACAATAAAGATAGAAAAAAAAGAAGAGGGATAGCATCATACCATGCCTAGATACCTTTTGAGGTTAAGGAAAACCTCATTCTTCCTGATAGACTACAGCTCGGCCATATTAGTGGGGAGTAGTAAAGCCTCCTCCACAGTTGAGGCCACATGGCACCCTGCACCTCCATCAAAATTCCTGAGTGATGCATCATCCCTCAAGGGTTCGCCATTGATCCTGGGAGTTGGAAGCCAAGCTTAAGGCTCCGGTGGCTGGCTATCTCCCCTCTCCACGCCTCTCTGTGACATCTGGCTAACCTTTTGTTGCTTTGCAGCTCGTTGGGCTTCGTCTTCATGAGCAAGACAAGACCTCCCAACCTCCACTACGTCTTTGCCTTTCTGCTCTCT
Organism: Quercus robur; assembly: GCF_932294415.1. Lineage (NCBI taxonomy): Eukaryota > Viridiplantae > Streptophyta > Magnoliopsida > Fagales > Fagaceae > Quercus > Quercus robur. The sequence goes on from NC_065537.1 coordinate 7,688,294, forward strand.
CTTCCTTTTCGGATTAGCAGGTTCAGGTTTGGAAGGCAAAGATGGCTGAAGAGGAGAAATAGGAGATTTGGGAGGAGGAGGAAGAGGAAGTTTGGGCTATGTGGATTTCCCCAGTGCACATTTCCCGAGCTGAGATTCTATTAATTCCATCAAACTTCTTTAGGATTTCCTTTTGATACCCTGTTGAGGTCTGAAAAAGATCATAGTAAAATAAGCCCAAAAAAGAATAAGTTAAGCCCAGCCCGGAAGGAAAATTCAAACTAAGCCCAAAGTAATTATACAGGAGACCCATGAGGGAATAAAAGAAAGGCCCAGAGGATCCCGAAGCCCAGAAAAAAAAGAAGCATCCAAAAAAAGAGGACCACGGCAAGGTATAAGAAGCAAGGATCCTCAGGAACCATCAATAGGCGCGGATCCCTTCAGACACAAAGAAAAAAAGGAAGACTGGGACAGCTTGATAGAAAGAAGACAGAAAAAAAGAAAACAAGAAACAAAAGCAAAAAAGGAACGCGAGCGACCTCTCATGGCACAGACAGAAGAAGCCTCGGGGAATCAAGACAGGGAAGAAGAATGATAACAAACGATCTTAAAAAAAGGCTGAACAAGATTCCGCCCAAATAGGAAAGAAAAGGAAAAGTAGAAGGCGCCAGAAGTGGGGATGCCGAGAAGGGCATACCTCAGCACGTCCCAAAGAAGATGGCCAACCAGAAGCTTTCAAAAGAATCAGAACTGAGAGAAGGAAAGAATGAGAAGAAACGGAAAAGGGACTTACCGAGACAACAGGGACAAGACATACTCTGTTCGCAAAAGAGTAAAACAGGGGAACCAATGGTTCCCCGGGAAGCCCAAAAAACTCCATTATAAAAGGAGGGGATGGGTTGTGAAGAAAGGGGCAGCGAAAAAAGTGAGAAAGAAAGAAGAAATTCTTTAGAAAAAGAACTATCAGAAAAAATCAAGAGTGAAGAGAAAATATTAAGGGAAGACAAAATATTGCTTCCCGGTATCCTGAAAAAGCCACTATTGCACATACTCGGATTCAACGAGAATCAAACTTTGCAAGTTTTGAAGGCTAAAATAGTCATTCAAGACTGCAATTTTTGAGCTTGATTGAACCTTGTAACACGTCCTAGTGAGCTTTCTGTAATCAAACAGATAGTGTATTAATGAAACTTTGTTTCATATTTCCCAGGATCCCTACAGCATTAATTCTTATCGCTTAGTTAATCCTGTTTCTTTCCTCCTGAATTTACCTTGTTAATTTTTGGCATATCCTTGTTTGTCATTTTGTTTGTATTGTCAGGAGTATTCTCTGCATTTCACTTGATTCTTAAACAGCTCGTTAGCTGCGGTGAGTCAAGGCCCGGTCCACCAAATCCTCTTTTTCATTTAGGTTTAGGATCCTTGGGCCTGAATGTCACAAAAAAAGGCACTCTCACATACCCATCTCATCAAAAGTGATGACGTCCACTTGTTGCTGAAAGTCAATGTCAGCCGATGTATCCTTGGGAGATGGAGGTTGATTTAACATTTCAAATTTGTCCGAGGAGTCTAACAAAGTCACAAAATCCCCTCTGGATTTTCTTCTTCTTCTTCTTTCTCTCTTTCTTCCTCCTCTTCCTTAGGAATGGGTTGGGATGATGATTCTCCTGCTGAAGGGATTCCCACAAAGAGAGGTTGAGTAATGGGTGTACCTTCAGGAATCGGAATACCCTCATGAACAACGAATCCTTCGTAGGCTATGCTGAAAGTTCAAAAACGTGTACAAAAACACTTTTGAACGTTTAGACCCCCAAAAACCAACTTAACCAACACAAGCAATATGTCAAACAACTAGTGTGCGGAAACTTAACATATGCTATAATATGGAATAGGTTAAACAACTATCTAAGCCATAACAAAATAAACCACAGCAGATAATGTAAAGGCAGAGATAGAGAGGAAGGAAGATGCAAACACAGAGATAACACCAGATGTGTTATCGAAGAGGAAACCGAAGACCTCGGCGAAAAACCTCTCCGCCGCCCTCCAAGCGGTAATCAATCCACTAGAAAATACAGTTGGGATACAAGGACAGCAATAGACCCTCCAAGCCTAATCTACCCAATGCACCTAAGCCCTCCAAGCTTCTTGCTCCAACGAGGTTGCGCCGAACCTTTTTCTTTTCTAGCTTTCCGGATTCCGCTACTAGACCGTAGCATCAACCAATGAAGATTGGCTCCTTCCTAACTGCTTCCCAGAAATCCAAACGACTGTCTCACAGAGATGATAATGGTGAGAACCAGGTTTGGTATAATGCCTCTCAAGGATTTGACAATGGAGAGGAAGAGAGTGAGGGAATTTGATGAGACTCTAAGGTAGAGATTGTGTATGAAACAATCTGGTTTTTCTTTAGGGTTTCTCTCTCAAAATTCTCTCTGGAAGCTCTCTTTCAATCGTGGGTTAAAAGGGTATTTATACTGGAGAGGAGAGGAATGTGAAACGTCAGGTTTTTCCAAAACAGGGGTGGCTCGCGGCTTGACCTCGCGGCTTGACCAAGTCGCGAGATCCAGTCGCGAGTTAACCGTATGGCCAGTTGTCCTGTAGTGCTCCAGCTAGCATGACTGTTCATCTTCCAGCATGCTTGGCACGTGTGCATCTTCTGGCGGGTTGAAGCCGCGAGTCCACCCGCGAGTCCCAGCCGCGACACTCTGTTTTCTTGCACACTCTTGAGCAATCTTCACTCTATCTCACTCACTACCCTTACAGCAATCCCACCTAAATACAGGGTTACTAAATGCTGAATTACAAGCAAATTTGGCACGGAATAAAGCCAATTAGATGGTTGAATAAATTCAACCTTACAATCTCCCCCTTTGGCTATTCCGTGACAAAACCCTAAAACAGACTCTAGACTTAACATGTGAGTTGGGAACAGTTGAACAAAACTCACTCACACCTAACTCTAGAAGCTGTGAAGCACTTGAATCATATGAACATAAACTCCTGAAACACAACAATACACCATGATCATTGTAAGCAGAAAATTATAAATGCATATGAAACAGGCAATATGAGATCAAGCAAAGATGGAGTTAATAAACAAACCATGGCTTGATCAACCAAGTGAACACCACAAGGTAGTGATCACAGTGCTCATTCACACTTGGAATGAACACAAGGACATACAAGTTAACAAGCACAAGGCAAGACACTTGTATGCTCAACACTCAACCAATGCATAGCACACAAGGCATATGCATCTAGGAACAATCCTACAAGGGCACAAGAGTGACAGTACATAAACCAAAATGCAGAACATTTAGATTAAGGTACTGATTTCAGCATAGCATAAAGGCTGCACTTAAGCAAGGTACATACCATAAAGCCTACAAACTATGCATAAAACAATAACCCTAAAAGCTTACAAAAGCACATGGGTACAAACACAGAATATCCTGAATAACATCAACAACATATAATAAAGTTTAAACCAAGAGTATATGAAAAGAGTTAGAAACAGTTATACACCAAAACACAGTGTACCAAAACCATAAAAACCATAAGTTTAGAAGATAAGACGAAAAACAAAAGTATGTGTGTACTCCCCCTATCACTATGCGCACTTCCCTTTGAACTTTTCTCCCCCTTACTGAATGCTCTCCCCCTTTTTGTCACGAATAGCTAAAGACTCTCGTCTAACTTTCGTTGAATCTCATCTAGCTGATTTTCCATAGCCTCGAGGCGCATTTGGACATGGTTTTTTGTGGAGTAGAGAAGTGCCACAAGCTCATCAACGCGTTTCTGAATATGCTCAAGTACACTGCCAACTCTGTCAGTATGAGAAGCAGTTTGTGCTTGCGGAATACCAGCCGGTGAAGCAGCAGGAACATCACGTGATGCAGATGTGGTATGTGCAGGTGTCTCTGAGTCAGGGGCAGATGAAGTAACCGGAGAGATGTGAGCACTTCTTGGTGATTTGGAGGAGTGACTTCTGCTCGCTTGAAGAGTGAACAAAGAAATGGGACGTTGACGAGTTAACATTTTACCATCTGCAGGAGGAGTAATGCCTGCACTAAGAATAAATTTTATGACGAGACTGCAAAATGGAATGATTCCTCGAGCTGTAGATCGACACACGGTCTTCCTCAAGTTGTAGTAGATGTGAGCACATATATCAATGGGGGCTCCGGTAATGAGATCACACAGAAATATAGCTCTCCCAAGATTGATGAATGTAGTGTTGGACAGTGGGTAGAGATTGGTGAACATGATACTTCAGTGTGGTCAGCTCAGGTGCAAACTTTGCGGTGCTGATGGAAGTTCCTGCACTGGATACCTCATGATCGTGGCCTAGGATTTGTAAAATTTCTCCAACCTCTGGATTTCGTTCATCATAGGGAGTTAAATTCACATTCTGAGGTCTGGTGATGCCGAGAAGATTTGCGATGGAGTCTGGGGTAACACTAAACTCTGTTCCTCTGACCCAGAAAACGAGGATAGGTCCAAGATCAGATGCATTGGAGAAGCATTCTTTGACCAGCTCATCCATTGGATCATCAAAGTTTCCGAACAAGTTTGCCCAGTCTCGTTTCTCAAAGATTCGAGGGATGAAAGTAGTCCCTAAGGTGTTGAACTCTACTACCCGCTCCACTATAGTTGTTGACTTGTCAAACACATTTGAGTAGGCGTGTGAGTTAAGGGGAACTCTGAATCTATCCTCATTGGGATCTTGAGATGCTTGAGATGATAGACGAGTCCTTTTAGCAACTGGTGTTGCTGGTTCGTCAGCAACAATGTCTTTACCCCTGGAAGATCGACGAGACATCTGCAAGAGAACAGGCCAACAGAAAAGAACCAAGCAACAATACCCCACAAAAGATTGTCAACAAGATTCAGTGTAAACAATATTTCAATATAAAAAAACCAGACTGAAGATAGTGCATACCCAACCAGAACTACCAACAATACACAGAAGCACAAACTAATACGTGCATCAAACTTGGTGAAAGTGCACCAAGACAAAGATAGACATCACAACTGACAAAACTGACATTGAGACAGGTTAACATGACCATGATATGCAATAAGATACAGCATTTGAACATTTAGAGCAGATAGCATAAATCACTCAATCAGAGACATGAACATGGGGAAAATATTTCAATCAAGAAGGAACCAAACATCCACACTGGAGCACGTGGTTGAGAGTCATACATTATGTTATCATATCAACTCAGTAACCAAAACCAAACACCAACATCAATATTCAGGCAAGTGTAACGAGTAAGTCACATAGACACCAAACCCATTACAGAAAAGATTCTCAGATTCAATAATAAGCAAAAATCAGAACAATGAAAAACACATTGTGACTGCTCAGCATGAAAACAGGTGAGTACAAAAGCAAACACAACACTCCATACCCATTACACAAAGAGATAAGTATAACGAATACAATACCAGACCAAACAGTAACAGAACTATGCAGGAAAAAAGAAAATGAGATTGAGAAAGCAAAACCCATACCTTTTCTTGATGATTTGGATAAGAAACGAAGCACCAAAGGGGTTTGAAAAAAGGATTCACGAAGTGTTTGGAATGGAAAAGCAGTTTAAAGAGAAGATGAACAGTTTACAAAAGTTCGAGGGAAAACTGAAAGAGGTTTAAAAACTGCTCCTGTTTCTGCAAAACACGCGATTTTCGCGACTGGATTAAGTCGCCACACAGTCGCCAGCTCAAGCCGCCAAAGCACTCAAGAACAAATTTTGAAAAATTTTTCTAAGTGTTTTTCGCGACTGGAAGGTCTACCCGCGAGTGAGTCGCGAGCTGAGCCGCGAAAATCTCTGAGTGAATCTCGTGACTGGACCTTCCTACTCGCGAACAAGTCGCCAAAACTGACCAGCGAAGATGCGACTGAGGCTCGCGACTAGACATACCCGCGACTGAGCCGCCAAAAACAGGGCAAAACTGTATTTTTGAAATTTTCAGATTTTTCAACAAAACACTTTCCAAAAACACTTAAAACACTCAAAAATCTTTTTGTGCTTGAATTAACAAAGATTGAGCATGTGAAATCACATTTTATCAAGTACAATCACACAAATGAATATGGCATTTATTGAACATAAACTTGTGTGTTGTGTGTGGATATCAACAATGAGATAGTCCTTTGTCTAATGTGAAGCTTCAATGATCAATTCAACCAAGGCATACACAATTAGCACTAGATCATGTGACCAATCTCAATCATAGAAATATGAATATATGACCTCCCACACAACTTGATAACATAACTTGGAGCTTTTCATTTGACTCCACTTTCAATCATAACATTTGATCTTTTTGATCTTTTTGAGACAATCATCTCTCATTGTGAGAGGGATATGTAACATTTCTCTTTGAAGAACAGGCCTTTGGCCTTTTTGAATGAAATTTCACTTTTAATATAAGGTCGCTTACCCTTTTTCTTAGTCAAATACTAGAATGTGCGACAGGCTTTTGCAGCTCAATATCTCTTTTCATTTGGAGATTTACATTTGGTGAGCTCTTTTTAGCAAAAAAATAAAAAGTGGGAAGATATATAGACACAAGTCTATGCATGTTTCAAGATCAACATAACCATTCACTAATCATTCATGACAAGTTTGAAGATCTATTTACAACAATCACATAGATTTCAAGATTTTTCCCATAGTGATATGAGTGCATGAAAACAAGCAATGCTCGAAAATGCACAAAGCCATTAGCACAAAGGTACAAGGCAAAACGAGTTTTAAGACAAAACTCAACAAAGTCAATCAAGCTTTTTGATTTTCAAATTTTTATGTAATTTTTAGATTTTTGACTCAAGAAACAAAAAGATTGATAAAACACAATTAAGAAATATTCACAAGAAGACAAGCAAACAACCAAAATCAAAAACAACAAGCATACCACACAAACATAGTCACAAAGCATAGGAAGTATTAATGCATGGACATGTTGTAATGCTTATGCATGAGTATCCCTTTTCACCCACACGTCACTTGCGTTTGGGGTGATTTCCTTAAAGGATTGGGTACGGGAGTTAGGGCTTTCAAACCTTCGTGAGAAGCTTTCCAAGCAGTTGGTGAATGCACCAATCATCTTCATCACGTTCATCATTCCGGGATCTCCATTTTGCTCTCTAGGTTGATCACCTGCCCAAGTTCTCCTATCAATTCTTGGTCCTCCTGACCTTTGAGGAGTTGCACTGTTCTTTGCTCTCAGCTTTTGGCAATTTGGTCGAGTGTGCCCTTGAAGTCCGCAATAATGGCACACATACATTCCTCTAGGACCTCTTTGTGGTCGTGGACGTGACTTGGCACGAGATTCAGACCTGCCCACAGACTGATTACGATGATTCAGCATCCGTTGGTCCACCACATTCTTCTTCTCCTCCACCTCGAGCTTCACACCAGTAGGGTCAGCTACAACTGGATCTTTGGCCTTCACAAACTTCACTTCTTTAGTGACATTTCCAGATGAACTACTTCCCCCGGTATATCCCAGTCCGGATTTGTCTGAAAAGCTCTTTTGAGATGATATAACATCATCTAGTTTCTTGGTGGTGACCCTCTCTATTTTTGCATTTGCCTGCACAACCTCGTTCTCAAGAAATCTCACTTTAGTGTAAGCTTCGGACAGCTCACCATTCAGAGTTTCAATCTCGCATTTGGCCTCCCTATAACGGATTAGGAGACTTTTGTAGTCCTCCTCAGCCTTCTTCATTTTTCTCACAGCAGCCTTGGCTACCCTTGTGTATTCACCCGACTTCTCCAAGAGTGAGTTGTAATTTTCTTGAAGAGTTGCTGTGCTTTCTCCTTCTTCAGCTTCTGATTCTTCAACAATTCCTAGTGATTCATCATCACTATGTTCTCCAAGGTCTTGAACAAGCAAATTCAACTCATCCGACGACTCAACATGAGCAATAGTCATGAAAGCTGAATAGTTCCCCTCTCCATCACAGCTTTCTTCAGATTCTGAGTCAGACGAATCTGAGTCACTCAGGGTCGTGGCATACACCTTGCCTTTCGATTTCAAATAATTAGGACATTCCTTCTTAAAGTGTCCATGCCCGTTGCATTCAAAACAAGTGACACCTTGTGTGGATTGGGATTCTTTTCCATCTTTCCTTTTAAAATCCCTCTTCTCCCTTCCAGAATTTTGGAATTTTCTCTTATCATCAAATTTTCCATTGTTTTTGAATTTCAAAAACTTTCTGAAATTTTTAACGAGATAGGCTACATCCTTGTCAACCACATCTTCTCCCAATGAGTCTTGATCTTCTACCTTCTCATCAATGGTCTTTAGAGCAAGGGATTTACTCTTCCGTTGATTTGGCAGTGACATCTCATAAGTCTGTAGAGAACCAACCAGCTCCTGTACCTTGATGTCGTCAAGATCCTTGCTCTCTTCAATGGCTGTCACTTTAGCACGAAAACTTTCCGGCAATGATCGAAGGATCTTCCTTACAATCTTTGAGTCCTCCATTTTCTCCCCCAAGTTAAACTTACTAATAACCACCTCATTTAGCTTTCCATAGAAAGAGTCAAAAGACTCATCCTCACTCATTTTAAGCTCCTCAAACCGAGTGGTCAGCATTTGTAACTTGGTGTCTTTCACTCTCTTCGTGCCTTCATAAGTTGTTTCCAGAATCTCCCATGCTTCTTTGGCAATGGTAATGTGAGAAATCCTGTGAAATTCATCTGGAGACACACCACAGAAAATAGCATTTAGTGCTTTACTATTAGCATTAGATGCAGCGAGTGCTGCCTTATCCCATGTGGATTTGGCTGCCTCAGGTTTGATCCAACCAATCTCAACAGCATCCCACACGGATTCATCAATAGAGCATAAAAAAGCTCTCATACGAACCTTCCAAAACGCATAATTACTTCCATCAAAATATGGAGGTGCATTAAGGGATTGAGACCTATCCATCTCAAAAAGGGAGTCAAGGATCACACAATGGTAATGAAACCAAACAGCTGTGTACCCGCTCTGATACCAATTGAAAGTTCAAAAACGTGTACAAAAACACTTTTGAACGTTTAGACCCCCAAAAACCAACTTAACCAACACAAGCAATATGTTAAACAACTAGTGTGCGGAAACTTAACATATGCTATAATATGGAATAGGTTAAACAACTATCTAAGCCATAACAAAATAAACCACAGCAGATAATGTAAAGGCAGAGATAGAGAGGAAGGAAGATGCAAACACAGAGATAACACCAGATGTGTTATCGAAGAGGAAACCGAAGACCTCGGCGAAAAACCTCTCCGTCGCCCTCCAAGCGGTAATCAATCCACTAGAAAATACAGTTGGGATACAAGGACAGCAATAGACCCTCCAAGCCTAATCTACCCAATGCACCTAAGCCCTCCAAGCTCCTTGCTCCAACGAGGTTGCGCCGAACCTTTTTCTTTTCTAGCTTTCCGGATTCCGTTACTAGACCGTAGCATCAACCAATGAAGATTGGCTCCTTCCTAACTGCTTCCCAGAAATCCAAACGACTGTCTCACAGAGATGATAATGGTGAGAACCAGGTTTGGTATAATGCCTCTCAAGGATTTGACAATGGAGAGGAAGAGAGTGAGGGAATTTGATGAGACTCTAAGGTAGAGATTGTGTATGAAACAATCTGGTTTCTCTTTAGGGTTTCTCTCTCAAAATTCTCTCTGGAAGCTCTCTTTCAATCGTGGGTTAAAAGGGTATTTATACTGGAGAGGAGAGGAATGTGAAACGTCAGGTTTTTCCAAAACAGGGGTGGCTCGCGGCTTGACCTCGCGGCTTGACCAAGTCGCGAGATCCAGTCGCGAGTTAACCGTATGGCCAGTTGTCCTGTAGTGCTCCAGCTAGCATGACTGTTCATCTTCCAGCATGCTTGGCACGTGTGCATCTTCTGGCGGGTTGAAGCCGCGAGTCCACCCGCGAGTCCCAGCCGCGACACTCTGTTTTCTTGCACACTCTTGAGCAATCTTCACTCTATCTCACTCACTACCCTTACAGCAATCCCACCTAAATACAGGGTTACTAAATGCTGAATTACAAGCAAATTTGGCACGGAATAAAGCCAATTAGATGGTTGAATAAATTCAACCTTACATATGCTAATGCGGTGGAGCCAAGGATCGTTGGCTTTTATCACGCACTTAGGAGCTTGAAACGCCAAAGAAATAGGCGTGTACCCAAGGACTATGTGAGCTACTCGTAATTGACCTTCGGATTCATTTACAAACACTTCAGACCATAAAATTCTATCAAGGCTCTTTTTGTTGATTAAGCTGAGCCGAGGTTTAGTAAAACGTTTGTCTGCAAAATCATTAAAGTGGAGGGAAATTTTGTTAGAAGCAGAAATAATATGAAACAAAGGGAAAATATAAGCCAGAATGTGTGGATTTATGATTATACCCCCACCTGGTGTTCCTTCCTTAGTCGGGTAGGGTAGGCCATCATGCCATTCCCCAGAAAAAATTAAAAAAAAATCATTCTTTAGCCCTTTGTTTGATGTAGGAAGGCACTGGATTAACCTTACTTGGGATACCTTAACTTAAGGTAATATCCCTGTACCGTCAAATGGTGTAGGTTGTATACCCAGTTCACATCATGATGGGTCAAATTTAAGTTCATTCTCTTGTTTAGAACTTTTATACTCCCCAATACCCTAAACATATTTAGGGCGCACTATGTGGGAGATAGTTTAAAGAACCTAAGATAGTTCCTAGTGATGTTACCCATGGGAATGGTCATCCCTCCCTCTATGAAGGCGATCATTGGGATGACCACCTCTCCTGTTTTCCTAGCATCTACTCATTCCCTCTGGGCAGCGTATCTCATGCCCATTGTTGGTGGGATCCTATACTTAGCCCTAAACTTTTCTATACCCTCCTTGGACTCAACTAAACGCTTAAACTTACCCATTTTCTAAGAAGTTTTGAAAAAAAATTAACAAGTTTGAAATGAAAACTAAAAGGGTTCAAGGAAACTTACAGGTTTGAAAAGAAGGTCCTCGAACAAATTTTTAGTATTTGTAGACGCACAGGGAAGTGAGAGAGAGTGACAGGTTCAGTGTATGAGCTCTAGGATTGTGTGGTTGTTGAAAGTAGGAAAGGGAATTGATTTGAAAAGCTATTTATAGTGGCACAGAAGTTACAAGCGGGAAAATTCTTGCCCGTAAACCTAGGAAAATCCTCCACCATTGGATTTACATCCTGCCATTGAACGTGGGAGACAAGGGTGCTACCAAAATTTAATGATGGCACGCTTTGGATGCCAAAGCGTCAAGAGTGTGCCTTGAGCAGGTAAAAAGGCATTTGGGAATTCGGGTAGACAGAGTATAACCATAAACGGGATGGGCTGAGGATGTCAAAATCTTCCTTTCCTCCTGAAGAGCCGAAAAACAAGATTTTGAGAGGCTATTGTGGGGGTCAGTTAGCTTGAAGGTACTATTAAAACTGTACGAATTGGGCCTATGGCCCAATCTGAGGATATTAACTAATCCAAGGATGGTCAAATAATGTTATTATAGGAATGGTATGAGAAGAAGAAATAAGGATTGTGTATGATAGTGTTAGGATTGCATTGGTGGATTTATGTTTAGCTGGATTCGAGGTCAGCTAGGCCTCCAAGATAGAGAGAGAAGATAACAGAAAAGAAAAGGAAAAGTTTCATTGAAGAATACAATTTGCTTAGTTGTCCAATATACAACTCACTAGTCTCTTATACCACACTAAGACAACTGTCAAGACCCATCAGTTCCTAACTAACTCTAACTGATTTGCACAGTTAATAACCAACTCTAATGTATCTCACATGTGAACCTTAGGCACGTATCAATGCTGCTGCATCACTGCTGCATCACTGCTCACTGTTGCTGCATCACTGCTGCACTGCTGCTGCATCACTGCTGCATTACATCCTGCATCACTGCTGCATCCCAACCTACACAGCCCTGCGTCACAGCCTGCTCTGCACCCCAACACCAGCACCCTCTTATTGTACACATACAAACCCTTATTACACATCTTATTTACTACACCTCATTCCAACTACACTTAACAATACCCCCCCCCCCCATTAAAACACCTTGCCCACAAGGTGAGGATATTGTTGCTGCAGCTGGTATAAATTCTCCCAAGTAGCATTTTCCACACCTTCCCCCTGCCACTGAATTAAGACTTGAGTCACAGTCCTATTCCTCAACCGATGGGACCTCTCCTGCAACACATAAATGGGTTCAGGAGTCAAGATGCCCTCTGCATCTACAGCTGGAAGAGTAGGAATGGCTGCCACATGCTGACCCAATTTTGCTTTTAGACATGAAACATGAAACGTGGAATGCAACTTGGAATCTGATGGTAAGTCTAACTTGTAAGACACCTGACCAATTTTTTTCAGGATTTGGAAGGGTCCATAATACCTAGGAGACAATTTCCCCATCTTGCTCTGCCTCAATGACCTTTGCTTGTAAGGTTATAGCCTTAAATACACCCAATCACCCTCAGCAAGGTCTCTTTCAGTTCTATGCCTATCAGCATTGATCTTCATTCGTTCCTGAGCTGCCCTTAAGTTCTGCTTCAGTAATGTCAGTAGCTGCTGTCTGGTCTTCAAATGCACCTCCACACTTTCAACCTTAGTAGTGCCTGGTATATAGTCCAATAACCTTGGAGGAGGATAACCAAATAAGGCCTCAAAAGGGGTTAATTTGGTAGATGTATGGAAATTGGTATTGAACCAAAATTCTGCCAAGGGAAGCCAGTCAACCCAAGAGTGGGGTCTGTCAGCTGCAAATGCTCTCAAATAGTGCTCCAAACTCTTATTAACCACTTCAGTCTGCCCATCTGATTGAGGGTGGTAAGCCGTGGACATGGCTAGCTGCACCCCCTGCAATCTCATCAATTCCTGCCAAAGGTGTGAGGTAAACACAGGGTCCCTGTCACTCACAATTGAGGCTGGCATTCCATGTAACTTGAATACATAATGCAGGTATAGGGTAGCTACTTTAGTAGCAGTATAAGGGTGTGACAATGGAACAAAATGAACAAATTTAGTCAGCCTATCCACTACAACCAAAACCACATCCTTAGACTGAGACTTTGGAAGACCCTCAACAAAATCCATGCTCACATCCAACCAAGGCTTCTCAGGTACAGGTAGGGGCTGCAACAAACCAGCTATATTACAAGTCTCAGCCTTTAGTCTTTGGCAAGCATCACATTCCCTCACATGCTTCCTTACATCTTCCCTCAAACCAGGCCAAGAGAAATCCCTCTTCACTCTATGCAAGGTCTTAAGGAATCCAGAATGCCCCCCCAAAGGGCTATTATGGACTTGTTGCAGAACAGTATCTTTTAAGGCATCACAGGACCCCAAATGAATTCTCCCTTTATGCAATAGAAGTCCATTTTTTATTGAGAACCCCTTAGGAACTTCCTTTCCCAATTGAGAAGCTTGAAAAATACTCTGAACTAGCTGGTCAGTGGCATAGCTAGCCTTGAGGTCAGTCAGCCAAGCAGGAGTTGGAAATGAAATCATGCATAAAACTCCCCCCTCACCATCAATATCAGTGTCTTCAAACTCAACCTTCCTGGATAAAGCATCAGCTACCAAATTATCCTTGCCCTTCTTATATTCCACCACAAAATTATAACCCAACAACTTAGTAAACCACTTCTGTTGAGCAGGAGTTCCAATTTTTTGTTCCAGCAAGTACTTTAGGCTTTGTTGATCAGTCTTGATAGTGAAGGGTCTGCCCACCAGATAAGCTCTCCATCTCTTCACCGCAATCACCAAGGCTAAGAGTTCCTTCTCATATGTGGACAAGGCCAAGTTTTTTCCCTTAAGTGCTTGGCTATGATAAGCAATAGGCCTTCCCTGTTGCATCAAGACAGCACCTACTCCCTTCCCAGAAGCATCACACTCCACCACAAAAGGCTTCTCAAAATCTGGCAAAGCCAAGACAGGTGGGGTAATCATAGCCTCTTTAAGTTGTTGAAAAGCCAAATCAGCTTCTTTGGACCAACAACAAGAATCCTTCTTCAATAAAGCAGTCAAAGGAGCTGCAATAGTCCCATACCCCTTAACAAACTTTCTGTAATAGCCAGTGAGACCCAAAAACCCCCTTAAAGACTTGATATTTTTAGGAATAGCCCACTGCTGCATAGCAGCCACCTTTTTTGGGTCTGTGTGTACTCCCTCAGCAGTAATTACATGTCCCAAATACTCCACTTTTGAACAAGCAAACATACATTTAGACCTTTTAGCATATAAATGATGAGTAGCCAAAAGTTCTAAAACATTCCTAAGGTGGATGACATGTTCAGACACAGATTTGCTATAAACCAAGATGTCATCAAAGAAAACTAGGACAAATCTCCTTAAGAAAGGCTTAAATACCTGATTCATTAAGGATTGGAAGGTGGAAGGAGCATTGGTTAAGCCAAAAGGCATTACCAAGAACTCATAGTGACCCTCATGTGTCCTAAAAGCTGTCTTGGATATATCTTCATCCTTCATTCTGATTTGGTGGTACCCAGACCTCAAGTCTAGCTTAGAAAAAATAACAGCCCCATGCAATTCATCCAACAACTCATCAATAATAGGGATAGGAAACTTATCCTTGACAGTGATAGAGTTCAATGCCCTATAATCAATGCACATTCTCCATGAGCCATCAGCTTTCCTAACCAACAAAACAGGTGAAGCAAATGGACTATTGCTGTCTCTAATTGAACCAACTGACAGAAGCTCCTTCACAATTTTTTCTATTTCATTTTTTTGATAAAATGGGTATCTATAGGGCCTTTGGCATACCGGCTGGGCACCTTCCTTAAGGGTAATAGAATGCTCATGACCCCTCAGTGGAGGTAATTCAGTAGGAGTCTCAAAAACTTGGCTAAACTCTTGCAATAGTGTTTCCACCTCAGCAGGAAGTTTACTTACTACATCAGTTGAATCTACCCCATCAATCTTTAACAATAACCCTCTCTTCACTGAAGCATTGAAGAATTTCTTCCCATCCACAAAAGAAGAATCTGAATTGGAGTTTAGACCTTGCAACAAAACCTGCTGATTCCTATACCAAAAACTCATAGTCAACAACTTAAAATTCCATTGGATTTCACCTAAGGTACTTAACCACTGAGTACCTAAAACTGCATCACAGCCACCTAATCCCAAAACATGAAAGTTGATACAGAATTTCACTCCTTGGACTATCACAGGTACCTCACTACAAAGTCCTTGAGTTTTAACAATTTCACCATTAGCTACTTTGACCTCCAACACCTTTGTAACATCTACCCTTAGTTGTAAGCTACTGATCCAAGATGCATCCACAAAATTGTGAGTGCTACCCGTGTCTATCAAAATCACTAACCTATCTCCATTTACTCTTCCCTTCACCCTCATTGTGCCAGGTGTAGGTGTTCCTGTAATAGCATACAAAGTAATCTCTACCTCCTCATCCTGATTAGATTGAACACCCATATCCATTTTATGAACCACCCCACCATTCACATCCTCATCCAATTCTGTTATCCTCACACCAGAATTATCACCATTAGGAACCAATTCAATTCCTTCCAAAATAAAGAGTCTAGCATTCCTACATTTATGTCCAGGCCCCCATTTCTCATCACAATTGTAACAAAGTCCCTTTTTCCTCCTTTCATCCATCTGTGCAGGAGTTATTCTCTTAATGGGTATACTAGACTTAGTTTCTACCATACCATTACCTTTAGGCAAACCCAAGATAGAGTTCTTACCTGAATCTTGTTGATTCTTCATATTCCTTCTGCAACTCATCACATATTCTTCTTGTATCTTAGCCAATCCAAATGCTGCATTCAAGGATTGAGGACTAAGCATTCTTACTGGCAAACGTATCTCATCTTTCAACCCACTCAAGAAGCAGCTCAGCTTGTGCATTGGAGAAAGCCCTTTGATCCTGTTTGATATTGCTTCAAACTCTGCTTTATACGAGGCTACTGTGGTGGTCTGCCTCAGCCTTGTTAATACCTCCATAGGATCATCATAAGCCGTTGATCCAAATCTTACATGTAAAGCCTGCACCATGGATTCCCAATCAGAAAATATCCCAGCTTCCTCTGCTTCTTGGAACCATATCAATGCCTCCAATTCCATGTGAAAAGAAGCTATCATTAGTTTTTCTACAATTGGAGTTTGATAGTAACCAAAATACTGATTAGCCTTGTAAACCCAGCTGGCCGGATCAACACCAGAAAATCGAGGAAAATCCAACTTCATAGATTTGGCGAATGACAAGGTTGAAGAATTGGGAATTGAATTCGGTTGCACATTTCTCTGAGGTGAATGTTGATTTCCCTCTATGGAATTAAGCTTTTGCAAGATCACATTGATGTTCTGATTCATTTCGTTCAGAGTTCTGGTATGAATGCTCTGAATCTTTTGTATTTCTTGGATGTCCTTGTTATGGTGGTCAGAGGTAGTTCGAAGAGAAGCAATAGCTTCATTCACTGTATTCATGGCAGCGGCACGAGTCTCAGTCATGGCAGCAGGAACGATGCTCTGATACCACTTGTTAGGATTGCATTGGTGGATTTATGTTTAGCTGGATTCGAGGTCAGCTAGGCCTCCAAGATAGAGAGAGAAGATAACAGAAAAGAAAAGGAAAAGTTTCATTGAAGAATACAATTTGCTTAGTTGTCCAATATACAACTCACTAGTCTCTTATACCACACTAAGACAACTGTCAAGACCCATCAGTCCCTAACTAACTCTAACTGATTTGCACAGTTAATAACCAACTCTAATGTATCTCACATGTGAACCTTAGGCACGTATCAATGCTGCTGCATCACTGCTGCATCACTGCTGCTGCATCACTGCTGCATTACATCCTGCATCACTGCTGCATCCCAACCTACACAGCCCTGCGTCACAGCCTGCTCTGCACCCCAACACCAGCACCCTCTTATTGTACACATACAAACCCTTATTACACATCTTATTTACTACACCTCATTCCAACTACACTTAACAGATAGTTCAAAATATGTTGAGGAGAAAAGTTGTCTCAGAAATGAAGATCCGAGGTTAGTAAAGATGTCTTATCATCCTGGACATTCTTCAAGGTTGCATCACAACTAGAAGTCGAACATTGGATAAGGGATGAGCAAAGAGAGGCAACAAATATCTTCAAAAGCTGCTACCTCCACATTAAATGCCTCCCAACTAACTCTCTAGCCGCATTAATGTGAAGGTGATACCTAAACAGTGGTTAAGCAGCCTTACAGCTGCTAGTTGAAGGTTCTGGGAGGTGTTGGATGGGACAAGAAGGAGTTCCTAGAATCTAACCTACACGTGTATGGTAGAAATAATACCAAGATTATAGTATATAACATGGAAAGGTGGCCCAAACAAAAGGGATCAGAAAAACTAAGAAATCTTTGTAATGGTCCTTTGAACTCTTATAACCTTGTTCATTAATAAGACATTATAACATATCTCCTCAGGCCGTGCTGATGACAGATTTTCTTATTTTAATTATGTTTGATGCTCTTAAATCAACAACTGTTATTGTCTTCCTTATTGAATAGAACTAGTTCTTTCACCCATGCTCTACAAATTCATTGTTTGGGCTAAACCCAATCCTATATTGAGTCCAATCCAAATTCCGCCCCTACATCACCATTTTGCATATTGCTTGAGGTTTTTTTTTTTTTTTTTTTTTTTTCATTAGTTCACTAGTTTCAGTTTATTATCTTTTTTCTTTTGTTTTAAATATTAGAGATATGATACGTTCACAATATTTTTACAATAAATTCTAGATAATAGGTTGCTATTTTCTATTATGGGTTGGCGAAAAAATAATTTAATTTGTTAATTTAAATTAGAACTAATAACAACTTACCACAATTTGTTGTGAAAATGTTGTGGACATAACACTTTACAAATATTTATATGCGTTGACACGATATTGTTATACTAAAACAACAAATTTTCACAATTTCTTATAGGACAAAATAAAATATAAAAAATATGAGATTGGGACTAACCACCGCTGAAATTAAATTTATTGTGAAAATGTTGTAACGTCATGTTGTTACAATATTTTCACAATTTCCGAGATCTTAGTTCCTTATAAATAAATAAATAAAATGTGAAGTCTACAATATTTTCACAACAAATCTTACGTGTTGAGCTACTATTGATGGATAAAAAAGTTATCAACTGTAGGCCCAGTCTAAAATCAGTAATAACTTTATATCTATAATTTTTTAATAAAATATTGTAGAGATAGCATTTCTTTAAAATAAATAATAAAAAATCAAAACAGGATCTACCACGATTGAAATTAAAGTATTGTGAAAATGTTGTAACATTTTGTTGTGTTCTCAAACTTGTGTTTTAAGTGGTGGTCACCGTTTAAAACCAGTAATAATTTACCACCTAAGATTTGTAGTGGAAATGTTTTAGACGTAATTAATAAAATATTAGATAGGGACCTATTGTAGTTGGAAATAAAAGGTATTATGAAAATGTTGTGACATTTTGTTGCATTCCTAGATTTCTTTTTTGGTTTAGTCAAAATTTAGTGAGCCAAAATTCACTGTTTCAAGCACGATTTTCTTCAATTGGCTTTTTGTTTTGTTTTTTTTTTTTAATTTTTTTAATGCACAGTTTAATGTGTTTGTCCTAGTTTAAAACCAACAACAATTTGTCACCTAGAATTTGTTGTGAAAATGTTATAAACATAGCAATATAGCATTACTCTAACATAAAATAATAAAATATCATACTAGGGCCCACCATAGCTAAAAATAAACGTAATATAAAAATATCGTGACATTTTGTTGTGTTCTTAGACTTTTTTTTTTTTTATTTAGCCAGTTTGTTGAGCTAAAATTCACTTTTTTAAACACAATTTTCTTAGGCTGATTTTTTTTTTTTTTTTTATCAAATTGTTTAAAGAAAGAAAGAAAAAAAAAACACATAGTTTTACACATAAAAAATTTGTGTAAAAAACACTTTCCCCTTTATGTTTAGGGTAGTTTCATTTTGCCCCCCCCCCCCCCCCCCCCAACCACTCCAAGCTTTAAAGTTGAATGATTTTATCCTTTATATTTTGTAAACGAGCATATACCCTTACTGTTACTATTTTAGTTAAACCTAAATGAAATCTTATGACTCCTAGAATATTCCATTGTACAATGTCTAAATACCATACTAAATTTTAATGTCCCAAAAAATTTATTTGTGTGTTTTGAGTTTTATGTGGTGCTCATGCTTGGAAAGTAAGAATGATGTATAGTCACGAGATCAACTTCTTGAGCAATCTTTACCAACTTAATACTAAACCTAATATAATAAAATCCCACAAAATACAAGAAAAAAAAAATAATGCAATTACAATACTTTTGGTCATTGAATAAAGCCAACACAAATGTTATGTGAAAACCCATAACTTAACATTTTCATAACTTAATTGTTTATTATTCTAAGATAATAGCATTCGTTATCATTCTTAATAGAATTTTTTTGTAAGTAGATATTACCTTTAGTAAAATAGGATCTAAGAAATTATCATATTAAATAGATATTCATATGTTGAATAGCTATACTAAACAAGGTTTTCAGAACCGGACCGGACTGGGAGGTCGGATTGTGAAAATCGGAAACCGAGATGAAAACCGGTTTTTTAAGCCTAAAGAACTGGATTTTTTGTTAATTCTGTGAACCTCTAAAACCGGGGTTAGATCGCACGAACTGGTGAGAGCCGTGTGGTCCAACCCCTTAGCAATTTTTTTTTTTAAAAAAAAAAACAACTTAACACAATTTTATTCTACTTAATTAAATTATCCATCGCTTATAAGGAATAAAAAAAATTATAATTAAAATCCTTCAAAGATATTCAACTTTACTTCAAAAATTAATTATAAATTTTAATATTTTCATGGTTTTTATTTTATTTTATTAACTTTCTTATTTAATTATTAAATATATGCTTGAAAATCATTAAATTTCCCTCACATATATAGATATATTGTCAATTTTGCTAGTTTTATAAATTTAATATCTATATTTAGGTTTTAATTAATTATTAAATTAATTATGACATCATCACGATTCGACCCTAGTTTGATCTCAGTTCGGCCTCAAAAATCTTGAACCTCTCCCTTTTACGGTTCAATGAACGGTCTGGGTCTGAAAATCTTGATACTAAATTCACATAAATGATTTCATACTTCTTTAAAATATATATATATATATATATATATATATATATCTATCTTAATTTTTTTCTTGCTTAAGGGGCCACACTTGCCTTACATGGGTAACCCACACTAGTATATATATAATTGCGCAACAAAAATAATAATAAATGAAAAATATATATATGCTGGCTTCAATCATCCATGTCATTTTTTAACCTATTTGGACTATTATTTGATTTATTATAAAAACAATTTAAATTTAGAAAGAAAAGTGTACGGATAGGATAATTGAAAGAAAGCTATTTAAATTGGGGAAGACATTAACTATTTATTTTGGAAAAAAATTTATAGAAAATTGAAAAAATTTTCAAAATAGTTAATTATTTTAACATTTTTTCATAAATTTTTTTTTTTAAAATAGTTTATTAATATATGCTCTAAAGGTATACGTTAGTAAATCCTATTTAATTTTGATATGTATAGGATTTATCGAGTAGGGGGATAGGAAGGCATATGACAACAAAGGGAAATGCTAACGAGTGCTCTTAGGGCACTGGTTAAGAATTCAATTAAAGAAGTTTTTATGGGAAAACAAAAAAAAAATTAATATTTTGATATTTTTTTTATTTCCTATAAAAATGATGTCAAAATTTTTTTAAAATAGATTGTTAACAAGTGCCCTAAGAGCATTCGTTAGCATAACTCGACAACAAATTTTTAAATATTTATTATTAAAAGAATATAAACATCGAAAAGGAATGGGGTTTGGGCGTTGGGGACGTGTGTCAGTCTCTGCATGTGTTTGTCTCACCGTCAGGGGGAATGGGGTTTGTTCAGATGTAGTAGAAGAATATACTCAAAGTAGACCTGTGACTATTTTGGTATTAAAAAAAAAAAAAAAAAAAAAAAAAAAGAAGAAGAAAAAGAAGAAGAAGAAGAAGAAGAAGAAGACATGTGACTAGTCTGTCACAACGGCAATCGTTTCATGTACTTAAGATAACATTCAAAGAGAGTTGGGAAAACAACGAAACATAATAAAACAAAATTTGTCGAAGCAGAAGTTAAAAATTGAAGGTCCGGAGAGCACACATTAACAAATTCATTATTTGAAAAATTTTATTGGGAATTGAAAAAATTGTCAAAACTTTTTCAATTTTCAATAAATTTTTTCCAAAATTGGTTTACTATCATGTGTCCTAAGGACAAACATTAGTAAAATCCAAAATTGAATATACAATTTAGGTTAAAGGCATTTATTTTTTGTCTCAATGGTAAAATACAAATCTTGGCTCCTTTACTAATCCCAAAATTGGAGTATTTTATTGCAAATAATTCAACATTAAATAATGCTTCATGTTGTCCCCCAGCTTTAGCCTATGCATTTTCCCCCGTTGGTTAAGGTTATATGAAGTAAATATGTGTAATAAACACTACTCTTAAAATAATTTATATTCTACCCACACGAACTACAACTCATAGCTCAAACCATTTGCAAACACTGACTCTAACTCTAACCTAGCAACAACCCACATTGATGGCCGAAACCCAAAACCAAATCCACCTCCAAAAAAATTGAAACCGCTTACACAACCACTACAAAACCAAAACAACCTCATAGCACCCACCTCATGGACAACCCTAAGACCATTGCTATGACAACCCCAAAACTCTATGACGACAAACATTGACAATCCACCCTAGCAACAACAACACTAACAACCCACCCTAGCCACAACAACCGTTGCCCCCACTGCCACCACCCAAATGTAAAAACAATGACCTAAATCCAACAATAACAAGTGAACAACCCAATGATATGAGAGCTAAGGAGCAATATCAATGGGATAAGAGAGTAAGAGAGAGAAGAGTGAATAAACAAAAGGAAAAATGATATAGATGTTACTACAATAATATCTATATTTAGGTGTAACTATAGCATCTTGTTAAATATTTTTTGGAAAACGGCTCACTAGAGGGAGGGTTTTTGTGTATTCATGTGAATGGTGTACTCTATTTAGATTTTTTTTTTTTTTTAAAGGACAATTGCATGTTCTTAATTAGCTAGGATGAAATAAACATGATCCGAAGATCATCAGTCTTTTATTTTCTACGAAAGTTCAACGACGCTTTATAAAAATATAATAAAAAATAGAAAGGTCTAAACCAGTGAGTTTTTTTTTTTTTTTTTTGGTTGTTAATTTTTGTTTTTAGAGTAATACTGAGGGTTAGATTTAAGTTATACCTTATATAACTTCATAAGAATTACACATTTTTTGGATTATTGATTTATATTAGATCTAAAGGTAAAAATAAACATTAAAGAGAATTTCATAATTGCTCTCTAGAAATTAGTAATTAAAGCATTAGCTCTTCTTATTAAAAAAAAAATAAATAAATAAAAAATAACGTTAACTCTCTACTCTCCAGCTCATCATCTCCATCCTCTCTCCCTCTCTCACGTGGTCTTCATGTTCTGTGTACTTTTAGCCTTAAAAATGAAGCAGGAACTATTATAGATTCAGCAGTTTTTACCCAATTCATCCAACCCACTTACTTGGAAATTAGGGGTGAGTTTAGCAAACAAGTGAAAGATCTTTTTTTATTTTTTGTTACACTGGGAGTGTTTGATTGCTTCGCTCATTTGCCGCCACCAATGAAGCTGTTCTTTCATGGGGCCATGCCTTTTTTTTCACCACCAGTGAAGGATTGGAACAAGAATTTTTGTTGATATGTATATTATATCCAATCTTCCCTTCCTCCCATTCTTATAATAGGCATAAGCCTTCTTATGAAAATAATTATTATATCATATCTTGACTATTAAATATTAGCATTGATGTGTATACTATGTTGTATATGTTAGAGTAGACGTGGAACTAGAAGCATAGAATAGGAACATGAGAACACAAAATTTACTTAGTTTAACTTTGTTGGCCTACATCTACAGAGGACACTCTTAAGGGCTAAATTTTATTATGTAAGAGTATAGTACAATAATCTGTATTACAATCAACCATAACATGAGTATATATAAGAGGCTAAATCCTAGACTACGAGTACATGTAGGAAACTTGCCGTGCACACATAGTAGATGTGGGGTTGGGCCTACTACATTGGGTTAATATGTATAATATATCTCTAACATCCCCTCTCAAATTCAAGGGGGAAGCTCGATGAAAGCTTGAGGTTGGATTAGCATAAAAAGATCCCTTAAAGTAAGCCTTTGAAGAAATCACAATAATAAATTGGCCAATTGAGTGATTTCAGAGCTTTAAATTAAGAAACAGAGTTCAAAATCGGAATCTATATGGAAAAACTGAGCATGAGAGGACATTTTCATAAATTTTGTCTTTTGGTCAAAGGTCAATGCAAAAGTCAAAGTCAATGACTAGTCAACAAGTCAATGATAAAGTCAAAATCAATGGTCAACGGATAAGGTCCACTTTTGGGTTAGCCCGATCCGGTTCTGGGTCGAGGCACATGGATTTGTTGAGTTGATGATGTGGCGCTGATTGAATAATGATGATGTGGCATTGACATTCTTTAGGGATGACATGGTATGCTTGTGTGGCAGCCGATGTGGATTGGATGACGTCATATGATGATGTCAAGATGACATCAAGAAAGTTCTTAGGCGTGTTGTGGCATGTGCTATACTCCCTCCGTCCCACTTTGTTTGTCCTCTATTCCATTTTAGGATGTCCCAAAATATTGTCCTGTTTCTAAAAATAAAAGTCATTAATTTACTAATGTTCCTATTATACCCCTATTTTATTAATAATTCAAATTTTTGATAAATTTATTTGAGGGTAGTTTTGGAAACTTATACATTTTTAAAAGGTAGACAAGACAATAAATGGTGTTCCCTTAAAAAATTTGACTTTTCAAACAGGACAAACAAAGTGGGACGGAGGGAGTAATTTCGATGGGTGGGTAGGCAACAGAAACCGAGGTGGCATATGGAAGGGCAGATGAATGTGGGATTTCATAATTTTGCAGATTGAAGGACGACGAGGCCAACAGGGCGACACATGTGGTGCACCAATGAGTTGCGAATGAGATCTAGGAAAGGCACATGAGATTGTCATCAGAAGTCCAAGTGGCATGTGGGAGCATGTATGCTAGCTACAAGTGATTGAATTTTTGGATTTTGCTCACAGGAGGTCAAAGAGCACATCTGTGTGGTTGTTTTCTTGAAAGGAAGGCTCGATTTGCACAGATTTGAGGTTGGACAGGCACCTCTTGAATGTTTTGTTGGATCTTGGATTCGGCAGCAAGGTAGTGTTGATGGTTCTGTGGGAGCTATGTGATGCCGTGGGGTCCAAATCTAAAGGTAGCAAAGCAAGCGGTTGTGACCAATCTGTGCACGTGGGAATCTTCTTTGGTTAATAGAGATATTTTGCTTAATGTCAAGAATGAAGTTTGGATATGATAACATGTTAAATATTAGTATTGATATGTATACTATGTTGTATATACTAGAGTAGATGTGGAAGAGGAAACATAGAATAGGAACACGAGAACATGAGGGTTACGTGGTTCAGCCTTGTTAGTTTATATCGACAGAGGAAACCCTTAAGGGCTACATTTTTATTATGTACGAGTACAGTATAATAACTTATGTTACAATGAACCATAACATGATTATATATAGGAGATTAAACCTTAAATTGCGAGTAAAAGTAGGAGACTTGCCTTACACATATAGTAGGTGTGGGCTTAGGCCTATTACTTTAAGTTAATCTGTCTAATATATCTCTAATAATGACCTTGAATCAGAAATCTAAGTTTGATTTTAATTAAAAAAAAAGTTCTTAAAGGTAGCATATATGCTCTAGCTTTACGATTGGCATGGAGATTGGTTTACTAAATAAATCAAATCCCTTGAACCCCCCCCCCCCCCCCCCCCCCCCCCCCCCCACATATATCTAGTTTATGTAAAGAAATTTAGGGTTAGCTCGACAAATTTGTGTTTCATGTTCTAGAGTGATTTGCCCTTAGAGCATTAGAATTGGTGGAGCTAAAAATTTTAGTTTTTAGCTCCTCAAAAAATTACTTTATATATTTTATCACCTCATTTTACAAAAAACCTAATATCAATGGTTTTATTTTAGCATTTAACACATGAAAATAATATATAAATCACAATAAAATAATATATCCACTACAATAAACAACAACCACATTAGCCACCCATAACAACCACCACCACAGCCATGAAAAAAACCGCACAGCCATAACCACTGTCGTCAGAGCTTAAACAGATTCAGAAAAAGGGAAAAAAAGTATAGAACATAAAACACGACACAACCAGAGAGAAAGTAGACTTGGAAAAAAAATTGATCTAAAAAACCTAAACAAGCAATCAGAATATTCAAAGCCACCACCTCCATTCTCGTTGCTCGACCTCATCATTAGTGAGGGACCCCACAATAATGATTTCGAGGATGCCAGGGATCCAAACACTTTTTCGACTCAGACCTGAAAGCTATCGTCTATGAATTCTATGGACACCATTGAAGGAGATTTTTTTGAGGTTTTCATTCAGCGTGTGACTGAAGCTTGAAGAGAAGGGGTTGGCCAAAGAAAAAAAAAAGAGCAAGTTGCTATGACAAGAATGCAAAAGAAATAGGAATTAAAAAAAAAGAGACAGAAAGAATAGAAATTATTATTATTATTTAATTAGAGGAGTAAATAAAATATTAATATTTTAGTTTACCTTTGAGCTACACTGATCTGCCAAAGATGGCAGTGCATTGTGGCTCAAGTGCCAAAAATTTTAACAATAGCTCCACTGCTGCAGCATCCTTTTTGTTATTTTGAGTGGTAAAATAACCTTTTTGCTAAAATACTATCATCAATGTGGATGCTCTTAAATGTTAGTTGGGTATACAATCATTGGTGGCTCTACGTTAGAGCCAGGGTGGTCATAGGACCACCCTGACCTGGAAAAAAAAAATCATTATTATATATAAAATTTTAAATTTTTTTGAATTTTTTACCCTAAAAAAAATGTGTAATCACCCTAAATTTTTATAAGCTCAATATAATTAAACTTTGGACAAAGTTTAGCAACAAATTAATTTAGTTGTAAACTAAGATTACAACTCCACTCGATATATTTTTTTTTATTGGATACAAATTGATAAATCCACAATTAGATTACATTTTTTTTCTTATATCCTCCATGCTTGCAAAACTCAAGAAGAACAAAGATCAATAGCTAATGTTATCAATTAAATATTTAAATGTTAAGTTTTTGTAGTCTAAAATTATACATAAAAATTAAGTTTATGGATCAAATAATAAATAACACCCGATTGGCATGAAATTTGACATGTATTTTAAGAACATAAAGAACATACAATTCAATAGTTAGATTTTCAAAATATATAGTCATGTTAATTTGTTTAGTGAAAGTTGTAGTCTTAAGCTTCAACTAAGTTTGTAGTCAAATTTTGTCTTCAAACTTTGTTCCTCTTAACAATATATTTGAGCCCTTACAAACAAAAAGAAAAATCCAAGAAAATTTTTATTTAACTAAAATTTTGAAAAACATGTAACTTGAGCATTAATAATGAGATTATTATGCAACGATTTCAAAATAATAAAAAAAAAATATTGTAGAAGGAAATTGTAAGACTTCATGTATTTGAGGTTTTTTTTTATTTTTTTATTTTTTGGTTGTTGTTAATATATGAATTTATCTTTTTATTAGATTTTGTTTAATTTAAGTTTTTCCCTGATCACCCGGGAAAAAATTTCTAGAACCGCCACTGTATACAATATAACAATTATATAATTAGAGGTTGCTTTTTTTCATGTGGTGATGATGATGCCTTCAGTGCTTGCTGCTCGTCATTGGTGATGCCCACATTCACTGGTGGCAACAAATGAAAAAGGCATATCAAACACTCCCAACATAAAACATGCAACAAACAAAGGATGATTGATAGTGGTGGAGAGTTGAAGTCTTGAAGATGATGGTGGAGTGTGGGGAATTAATTTAAGTAAAATTAGTTGACATATGGCAAATAATAACTCTATTTTAATGATATGATAAGTAGTGGTATGCTCACCATTTATTTTAATAAGAATCTACAGTCATTGGCGGCACTATGTATAGTTCAGGGAGTTCAAATGAACTCCTTGAGTTGGCAAAATTATATATAATAATAATAATATTTTAATGTTTTTTATTTAACCCTAGCTTTTTTAAAAAATTTGAACACCTTGAACTTAAATTTAATTTTAAGCCTAGTTGAAATAAGTTTAAATATGATTCTCTTAACAATATTTTAGTCTTTTTAAATACAAAAAAATCCGAACAACAAATCAATTTTATTTAAAATATGGGGGAATAAAAAATAGTAAGTCTAACAAGAAGAGTAAATTTGTTCATCTTAAACCTTAGAAAATGCTCATCTAAAATCTTAACAAATTTGAAATAAACTAATGGAAAATTATTAATTTACATTGTATTATCAAAGTACAAATTACTTTGTCTCTAAACCAATGTGTAGAACATTATTCATTTTTATGCACAAGTGATATTATACACTTTTTGCAAATCTTAGATTGATAGTATTTAATCTACGATATGAATCTTATATTGATAGTATAATATAAACATATAATTTTCCTAAACTAATAAATAAAAGTATTCTAAGCAGTATTAATTAAAGTTCACATAACAACAATAATTAATATATTCATTGTATAATAAATAATTTTCAAGATTTAATTATAGTAACAATAATTAGTATATTCATTATATGAAGAAACAATATGTCTAATGAACTTATAATTTATCTTTTATTCTCTTGCTAGTCCATCCTATGGAAAAATTTGAAATAAGCTTGTAGATAACAGTATTTATCTCTTACCCAAGATTCATCTTTTTGCTGACTTTTAAAAAAATATCATGGAGCTGCCACTGTGACTATGGTCTTAAAAAGGTGTAATTTTTTCAAGTTACTCCAAGTGAACTTGTATGAATGAGCAGATTTTATTAAAAGAAAGAGTTTACATTACACATGCACACAAAATACGACCCAACTGGAAATCACTACTTGAAACACTACACTAATAGGACTGCCACACAACTATTCAGTTGCCGACCTAGAAGAGACCTGCAATCCAAAACCAATTCAACTTCCTTTTATTATTGTACATGACTAGATATTCAATTGTGGTTGTGGATGTAACATTTCTATATATTTATCAAAAGATAGATTTTTTAAAAGGGAAAAAGATCAAATATTTAGTAATTAGACTTTTTTGTGTGTTTCTTTTGTGAATTTTTTTTTTTTTTTTTTTTTTTTTTTTTTTTTTTTTTTGCATCCAGAAATTTGATTGAAGTGAGTTTCAATTAGCTCAACAGGTAAAATTTTTGATGGTTCAATCCCCACCTATATGTAAAAAAAAAAAAAAAAAATCAGCTATTGTCTTGAACTAAAAATAAAAAGTTATTATTAAGAGCAAACATTACAAATTGAAACTCTCTAAAAAAAAGAGTTTTGATTAAAAAAAAAAAGTGTTGCATTTAAAAGATGTTAAAAATCTTTGATAATAGGATCTCAATTTTTGTAATAATTTATTCTCTTCCATTAAAATTTATATATAAATAATAGAGTGCAAAGATGATTATATAATAAATATTCATAATATTGTTTTCAATTATTACCGTTGCCATGCCAAACACCCACCC
The DNA here is from genome assembly GCF_932294415.1 of Quercus robur. NCBI lineage: Eukaryota > Viridiplantae > Streptophyta > Magnoliopsida > Fagales > Fagaceae > Quercus > Quercus robur. The sequence goes on from NC_065537.1 coordinate 7,717,208, forward strand.
TAGCTATGATAACCACCAAAACGAAACGCAGCAACACTACCACTGACAACTTACCCCAGCCACAACAACCGTGACTACCACCCAGATCATCAAAGACTTCTATCTTCCACGCGCGAATGTAACGGTTTTGTGAATAGTGTACCCTATTTGCATTTTTACGGACTTTTTGCATGTTCTTATAATTAATTAGTCGCTAACCCATGCGATGCACGGGAAAATCTTATGAAAGTATAGTTTATACATTAAAACTTTTTAATTTTACATGAACTATAATAGTTTTAATAATATTTGAAAAATAAAATAAAAAGTGAAAACTCAAGCCAATTCAAGATGAACCACTGCAATAACAAAGGCAATCCTCCCTTTCATTCTTGCAAGCCAATAGCAACTGCAAGAGCTATCATGAGGGCATTCCATCGGATAGTTTTGACCCAAGTATGCTTCTCCTTTATTTTATTCCTATACATTAGTAATTTGAAGTGAGTTTTTAGCAAGTGGTATCAAGTAAAAATCACATTTGCACAAAACCTAAACAGACATCAACACTTTTACCAAGTTTTTTGCTAACTTCATAATAATTATGGAACACCTTGCAAACTTTAATCACCACTGGCACATCATTAATGTTGAAGTTTATACATGTTCTGCATGTGGTATTAAGTTTTAGGGTTTTATAGATGTGGCAGCCAAATGATACATGGAAAGACTTTTATCACATAATAATGATAAAATGGTTTTCATATAAGTAAAGCTTTATAAAGCTTGAGTATAGTTTCTTCTTATTTCCTAAAGTTTCCACATAATTCATCCAACAAAGTCTACAACTCTTCCCAGACCTTTTTTGGAAAAGTGAACAACTCTTCCCAGACCTTACCAAACCTAGAAGAAAAGAATGAAAGAAAACTTTAAATCAAATAATCATTTAGAGGAACAACTGAAAACAACCATGAAAAATTTATGACTTGAGTTTTTATTCATTGAAATTGAACATTTACATGTTTCCTACCATAAGGTTTTGGATTCTGATTCCAATTCCAAATGCCATGTCACTTAATGTAAAGTTGTAAACTATCAACTTCTCATATTTTTTAGGAATCCATCACCTCTTCTCAAAGGCATTATCCTAGCACGTTGAGCCTTCACCATCTGTGTTAAACTCTATCCCAAACAACTATATAAAGATGCTTGAATTCCAAACATACTAAATAAAAATACAAAAACTTATCCCTACACTTTCTTAATAACCAAACCAAAATTATTATTAAAACAAAAAATACAAACATGCACATAATGATACAAAAAGAAAGAGAGTGTTTATAAGAAAACTCAGATAATACCCAATTGTGATAATCAGAGTTCACTGGTAGCCCATTTAAAAAATACTTGTAGTCTATAACAATGCAATGCAATCTGCTACATAGATTAAGATCATTCACCCAAAAAAAAGAAAAATAAAAAAATGCGAAACGGGAAGGGAGATAAATAATAAATTTGAACATATTGATAAATCCTAAGAAAATTTCAAATTAATCTGACTTTCAAATGAAAATTTGCCAGACCACACATCAAGGAATTTAGGATTTTGAACAATATTGAGTCAAGATCTGTAACAATGCACAGAATAGTCCATCAGATTTGTGTAGACAAATCATCAAATTTAAATGAGATTAATTCTAAAACTATTAACATCAAATGGAGGAGAAAAGAGAACTTCATGAGAATAAAGATAAGCTCACTCTTCTATTGTTTGCGCATCACAAGTAATTATGAAAATGATGCACACATCTTTAACTCTCATTGCACCTTTGCTGTTAGACATAGAAAAATATAAGGAAAATGTTTAAATTAAACACTTCAACAAATTAAAATAAATATATAGAATAGATTAAAACCCATCTTTTCTATGGGAGGTAAGGTTAATTTAAAAACACAAACTGATCAAGCTTTAGATTCTTCCTAAAAACATATTACCAATATTGATGTAGCAAGAATTAGTAGAGATCGTCACCGATATCAATGGCAACAACAGTTCCTTAAATCTCAACCATTTCAAATAAAAAATTTTCTCAATTTGCGTAAACATGAAAAATTCGTACCTAAGTCAACAAAATGTTTAATTGGGCATGTGAGAACTCTAAAAGAAAACTGAAAGAAGACACTTAGCACAATTATTTTTTATTTTTTATTTTTTTATTTTTTTTTTCAGTTTCTCCTCCCAAATGAAATCTCAAGGTAGCTTTGATATGGTAAAATCTGACCACCCAATTACTTTAAGGCAAATCTATGTCCAACACCTCAAGTAGCCTATCACCACATATTGACTTCAATACATAAAGGCAAAGGCAAACAGTATGTAGAAGCTATAGGAAGGCATGACTTAGTTCATGTACTCAAAAAAATTTATTATGAGAGGGATTTGACTCTAAATTAAGTACCTGTTCTCTCATCCATACAAAAAAATATATATATAATTTGAGTACCCCAAATTCATCAAAAACACGAAGTTTAAACCATTATTTGCCTATTAGATTCAATAATCAATATATCAGCTTGGATCATAGTGAAGTCTCTCAAAATATGCTTCAAAAATAGATAGGGAAGAAAAAAATAACACAGCTCTACCTTTTCAATTTGCTATTGTTGGAATTTGTAGACAGCTTCTAAACTTTATAGGTTCAGTCCTTCACTGTGCATGGCAGAAAGCAGAAAATAAAAGTCAGTAGTAGGAACGAATCTTAGCTTCCATGGTTATACCAAAATTTAAAATAAAAACCTTACCACAACTAACAAATAAAAGTTGTAGACAAACAGCAAAGCCAAAGTTGTAGAAGGACACTGGAAAAGAAGCTAGGGTCTACAACCAAACAAAGAATCAAATAAAACCCCTCAAAAATCTAGATGCTGCTCTTAAAGAAGATTCTTATCAAAAATTAGATAAAGAAGTAATAAAACAATGGTAAACCTGAGATGAAATAAAATTAAACTAAACATAAAACATGCACGGGGTAAACAATTAGATTTTATTTCTTTGAAATTGAACCAAAAAATAGAACCGTACATATGTGAGGACAGTGAAAATGGTGTCAAATATTATCATGATGAAGAAATTTGAAATTCACAACTACCTTAAATTTAAAGAACAAAGATATTTATTTCACAACATTATACTGAATGATTAAAACCCTTAAAAATGAGGGAGGAAGACAAAAAGTTGTGCAGACCAAGATCTGAGAGTAATTTGGTAGAATTGTAGAGTAACAGCTTCTTTCATATGCAAGAAAATCTCCAAAGTACAAAGCATCTAATGGAACCATAGAACATGAAAATATATGTTCTACTCACTAACATACAAATAACTTAATTAAATTTATGACTAATCAACAGCAGCTTGGTGTGGAAATTGTTCAAAAAAAAAAGGAATATCTAACAATCAAACATATGTATCTATTAATTCTAACCATAAAGCAACTACAACATGAGAATCTAGTTCAAAGTATTATAACTATCACATTGAAATCTGCTGTCAATTCATTCAAGTAAAAAAAAAGGGGGGGGGGGGTCAACTCTCCAAACTGTTAATTTTTTTAATTTCAAAAACCTCCAAATATAAGAAAGACATTTAATGAAATTAATCATTCACAATGGGAACAATGCATAACCCACATATAAATTTAGCGTTGGACAAACATTAAAGGGTTTTTGAGCTAACCATAACATCACTCTCAAAATAAACTTAAAAATCTTTTGCTAAAGTCCATATCATAGTAAAACAGAAACCCTTCAATGTTTGTGAAAACAATACATTAGGTAGTATAAAATATAACCCAATCATGAAACCATAAATCCCAGATAGGCACCCAAAAAAAAAAAAAACATGAAACTGAAACACATGAAAGCAAAACCTATAGGATTGGGAAGCTTAGATCAAAACTAAATACTGCCACCAAGTATATATAATTAACCACAAATTCACATGAGGCTAAAATAATACAATAATCTACAACAGAAAGTTAATTATTCAATAAGTAAATTAATATACTTGCATTTGTATATAAATCCAGAAACAAATGACTCATAAAAACATCAAGGCATGCTGCTCCAATAACTAAATTAATAAACCCGTATTTGTATAGAAACCCAGAAACTTAAATTAAATCCAAACACAAACAAATGACTCACAAAAACATCAAGGGCATGTGCAAAACTCCTTACAAAAAACATAACAAAATTATTAACAATGAAACAGAATAACAACTCTAAAATCCTAGATGGATTTTCTTGCCACCAATAAATAAAACCCATTACGGCTCCAAACCCATCTATCTAAACTAATCATTCAAAGGAAACACTCCCAAACGAAACCCTAAATCATATTTAACAACCAAAATTGAAATCCTAAATCATATTTAAAAACCAAAAACGAAACCCTAAATCATATTTAACAACCAAAATTATAGAACAAAATAAAAACTAACCGGTAATGTTTGCGGAGAGAATCTGGTCTTAAAAAAAAAAAAAAACCGATGCCGACAAATATGGAGCTGGAGAAGGGTGGTGCCGGAGAAGGTGGAGCCGTTGAGTTGTGGGAGAGAAGGACTGATGGTGGCCTACGTTTTGGACTGAAGGTGGAGCCGTTGAGCTGCGATTTGCGTGTAGGGGAACGGCAGAGCGTGGTCTGCGTTTCGGAGGAAGGAGAAGGCAGAGCGTGTTAGGCTTCTCTGATTTTGCGTTTATGTTATTTTTTTTTTTGGGTTTTAGTTATAGAAGAAGTATTTTCCGGTTTTGTTTTTAAGTGGCAGAGATTTTTTTTTTTCCTGGTTTTATTTTTAAATTAGAATTTTTTTTTTTTTAAGTAATGCTGATGTGGAAAATTGTAGGAGTTTCAAAAGTTTCGGTTATATATATATATATATATATATATAGATTAGCTAGGATACAGTAAATATGATCATCAAAGACTTCTATCTTCCACAAAAGGTCTACGATGCTTTATAGAAATATAATAAAAATAGAAAGGTCCATGTCGCATGGGCCCATGGTCCATGTGGGCTTAAAGCAGTAAGCTCTTTTGTCCTTTTCTTTTTTTGGGGGTTATTTTTTGTTTTCGGAGTATTTTAGGCTTTCAATTGTTTAAGGCTTTTAGCAGCAGAGCACGAAAAATAACAAAACAAAACAGAGGAGGTTCATGCAAAAAATAAAAATAAGGTTGGTGAAGTCTGAGACTGCCTGAGACTATCTACCAAACAATGGTGAGCCAAACAACTATATATATAAAAAAAAAATTAAAAAAAAAAAGCATGGTTTTGGCTTTATGGCTATTTCAGAGCAGACGAGCTTCACCTCCAACTCCAAAATCCAAATATTGCAACCATGTTTGCCCTGTTCATGTTGTTTACTACTGTAATCACACCACTAATTCTGACCCTCTCTTTAGAACCACCACCACTAATTCCGACCCTCTCTTCAGAACCACCGCCCGGCACCAGTGCCAGCATTTAAGCTTCCTCCAATTCCACCTTTGCCCCAATTTCCCCCTTTCACTCCATCACCACCAAATGACAACATATTTTCTCCAAGTCAACCACAATCAGTACCATTGTCGGTCGTGCTGGAGATTACCTCGCTCTAACAATATCAATCACCTTAATCGTCACAGTGATGGTTCCATTACCCGGCGAAAAGGGGACAATGGGCTTTTTTTCTTTTTGGGAGTTTAGTTTTGGAGTGATTGCAGTTGGGTGCTAGAAATGTTTCTTATCTCTGTTGTATATGGGTTTGACAAGGTGTGTAGAAGTTGGATAGTCTTTTGGGTCGTTAAGTAGGTTCTTTCGTGAGAATTACTATTCAATTCGTATATGCTGTTAGGTCATTCTAAAGAGAAATTATTAGAACTTAAGTCCTGAGCAATCCCAACCAATAATAAAATGCCACACATTAAAACAACTCTAATTTAACTTCCTAAATGAAAAAACAAAATAAAACCACGTATATTTAACTCTAGTTAAAAAAGAAGAAGAATTAACTGGAAAAACACAAATAAATTTAATTTATAAACAGGCAAGATTCAAAAACTTGAAATAGATTTGAAATCCAAAAGCTCAATCTCATTAGTTTGTATTTAGTTTTAGTGACCTTATAAGTCTCTCCATAGAGGTCTTTTCCTCTCAAAACTCTAGATTAGTTTCCTTCTTCCACTCCACAATCATTATTGATTTGTCTTAGAACTTTATGGCAAAGAATATGGCTAACGGGTATAGGTGCTTACGCAGTCCATAGATGTGTATTTTAAAAGAATGATTAAAATGAAGGCATGATGAATTTTTGTCAAAGCTGTAGAGCTATTTTTTCTTTTTCATCAAGATTTTATTCATGTCTATATATATATATATATATATATATATTTTTTTTTTTTTTTTCAAATAACTATTTAACCATTGACTTTCTTTTTGAATTTATTTTTACATTAACAGTATGACAATAGGGGTTGGCCTTGGTAATTGATGTGCATGTGTGAATATTGCAGAATCAACTATCATCTAATAGCAAAGATTGATGTCAAAGTTTTGAATTAAAGATTGCAAATGTTATATTTGGTCGGGTTTGCTGTGAGCTTTGAACGTTGGTTCTAAGGTGATGTACTTGTGTGGTTTGGAATAGTTGTTTTAATTTGGAATTGTAATAAAGAAGGTTAGTAGTATTTGTGGAAGTTTGGAGGTTAGTATTTGCAAATGTTTTGCGTTTGTTTTAGTGTTTGGATTTCATTGTAAATTGTGTTTGTTTTGATAATAAAATTTCTCCTTTATCCAAACAAATAGGAAAAAGCTTGTCAATGGCATGTGTTGCTTGTAAAATGCTTTTAACAGGGTAGTTTGTTGTGCTTGGCCATATCCTTAGCTATATTCGAAAAGTGACTCACTCATTGAATAAAATGGATTGTATTGAATACAAGATGCAACAAAACTCTTGTATGCACCCGGTGCATGAGATATCTTTTCGGGATTTGGGGATTAAAGTTAGTTTGTGTTGTAAATGAATAAGCTCTTGCAAAAAACAACATTTTTTTAAAAAAAAAACTTTTTCTAGATAAAATTTTGGCCTTTTTCCTTTTAAATAATTATTGTTTTACATTGATAGTATAATGTAAACTAATAATTTTCTTTTCATTTTTATGAGCTATTAGAACCCAAGATTGTCAACCAATGGTAACCACCATGTACTGAACTCAACTAAGCCCTGATTATTTTTGGGTCTATCATTTGATTTGGTTGATAGCTAGGTTATTTTTGTTTTTGTTTTTGTTTTTTTTTTTTTTTGGTGAATTTTTAAATGAAAAATTATCTTTAAAAAATGATTATGTAATAGACCCAATTGTGTATTGGGTGCTTCATGGGATACTTAAAGAGTTTCAATTCCTCCTGTTCGTTTTTAGATCCCTTAAACACAAATAGATTAACCTAGTTATTTAGCCAAGTGATTAACTTAGGTAAATTATGCAGATCTAGGTTAACACAGATAAATCATATCATTGAACAATACGGAAAATAAATAACACAACGATGTGATAACCCATGAAAACCAAACTGGTAAAAAACCTAAGGAGGATTTAACCTAGCTATCCTCAAGGTAAAACAAATCCACTATGAAAGAATTGAAGTTTACACAATAGTAACTTAGACTACTAACATCCTATTACTACCTCAAGTAGGAAACTTCTTTCTCAAATCCACAGCAAGTACAAGCACTTCCGCTTGTGTATCTTTAAGCTCTTAATGCAATAACTTAATGATCATCAAGCTCTTAACATAAATCTTGATTCTTGATAACCCAAAGTATATGTGAAGGCAAACACCTCTAGATCTCACAAGAGATTCACATACACAGCATAAACAACAACTGCAACAACATAAAAACATGGCTAGGGTTTTCCCTTTTATACCTAAGGCAAAATAGAAAACCCTACACGTCAAACAGGCATGGGCTGAGTTAGAAAATTTTGCAGAAAAACAATCTGCACAAGCTTCGATCGATCGAGTCTAATTTTTGATCGATCGAGCTAGGCAGATTTACACAGTAAATCCTGCAGAATACTCAATTCCAATTTTACACTTAAACATACTTTGAGCAAGTCTAAAACAAGACTAAACGTTTTGATCATGGTTTGCCAACAATACAAATTGAAGTTCTAACAAACTGCCCTTTGGCAATCCATGACAAAACACAAACTTAAACAAAGTGCTCAAAGTTTACAAAAAACAGCCCATTACAATATCATTGCCCATCACAACAAATTCAACATAACTACTATCTATCAGTTGTAAGTGTAGACAGCAGCATGACTGAATTAACCTGTATATTCTTGTAACACTTAGCAAACACATAAATGCATGTGTGGAAAATACAAGTAAAACAAAAATAACTTCTTGATTTCACATAACATAAAAATAAAGACATATATCATGAATAACCTCATAAATATAAATTGATAAACAATGTGAAACAAGAAACATTATAAATACATCAAAGTATCTCCCCCTATCATAGAAAACTCAAATAAAACACAATACATCATGAGCCAAAAAAAAATATAAATACATGATGAAGCACCTAGATACAATCTAAAGCTCCACAGCTCCAAAACAACAAAAAAACTCCCCCTATCAACAAAATCTCCTCTACATATGTACTCCTTTTTGTGACGAATTGCCAAAGGGCACTCACTCATCATCAAAAGGAGGTGGTGGAAGTAACCGTCTAAAACTTGCCAAATCTGCTCTCAAAGCTTAAAGCTCAGTAAGCACGTCCACCAACAACTAACCATAAGCCACCTGAACGGTCATGACAATGTCCAAATCACGACGAATGCTAGAAACATCCGAAGCAGAAGGTGGAGGAGCAGCAGCAATGGTCGAATCAACAGAAGCATCTGCAGCCGGATCACCTGAAGTAGAAGGAGGAGGAGAAGGAGGAGGTGCACTTGAAGAGGAAGAATCTACTCTAGGACGTTTAGAGCTAGCTCGCATCTGAGCAGCCCTCTACCTAAGGAAGGTGGCACCTATAGGAGCTATAATATGAATAAGCTCAGACGCCGGAAACTCATCTAATCCTAGATGTAACAAAATTCAATGAATAAAAACGAAAAAGAAAAGACCGTGAGTAGTAGAACTACTCCTATGAACCTCAATCAAAGAACGAATGAAAAGATGAGGAAAACTCATAGAAGCGTCCGTGATAAGTGCATACAAAATTGCACATCTCTCTAAAGGAATGGTGTGTAGATGAGAGATAGGCCAGATGGAATGGCAAGAAATCCGAAAAAAAGAGACAATGAATCTCGGTTAACTCATGAGAGGTGATTCGAGGATCAGAACCCCACTGGATAGAAGTCTCATTAAGATATGAAATGATATCATCAAGGGGAGGAGACTCATCGTAAGGATAAACAGGATGCTGGACCAGTGGTACCCCAAGAGCATCGACCACTACCGAAGGAGTAATGGTGCACTCTTCACCCCATATCCAACTTCTCACCAAAGTGTTGGAATCATAGGAGTGGACAGAGAGGTTCGAGTAGAACTCTCTAGTCAAGGTAGCCAGAGGGGGATGTGAAATGTCAAACAAAGGAAGCCAACCCCTACGCTCAAAGTTTCTCTGAATCTCACCATCTAACTCATCTAACACAACCTTCCTCTTAGCCCATACATTCCTACGAATGTTCAGCTTCTCATAAGTTTCCTGGTTTTTCTCACTAAGGAACCTCTCACTATCAAAGGTGGGGACAAAAGAAGAGGAGGATTTCCTATTAGCTCTTGTCTTCCTAGACATGATACTAAAGATCAGAAAGGAAAGACAAAAAAGAGACAAAAGACCAAAACAAGAAAAACCCAAGGGTAAATTGCAAGTTAGAATAGAAATAATATAGAAAATCACAATATATATGATGCATGAACAATATCTACACATGATGCATGCTCTAATGCAGTGAGAATAAGTTCAATTGCACTTTAAAACCACAAAATTGGCTTGAGTATAGAGTTTATATAAAAAACCCCAAATTTTGAAAATCCACTTTCAAAAAACTCAACAAATTGACCAATTGATCATTACACAAGTTAGATAACAGAATATAATGATCAAATCACTTAAACAAACAAGCCAATTTCATCAATTAATGCTCAATTGAACAAAATCCCCAATTTGGGTAGTTTCAAGCCCTAGAAAAATCAAATTTTCCCAATTCATCAAATTGATCAAATTAAATCACAAAGATCATGTTAATATCATCCCATAACAAAAACCCATTGATCAATTTAGAAAGAAAAGATTGAAATCACCAAATTTTCATAGGTTCGAAATTTCCCTAAAATGCATGAAACATGAAAATAAATGAAAAAGGAGGGGCAAAAGAATCTTACCAGCCTTAGAAGACAAAAACCTTACAAAAAGTTTGAAGGAAAACAACAAAAAATTTCTTTGAATCTTTGACCAATCGAAGAGAGAGAGTTTTTGAAAAAGTTTGAATAGTGATAGAACACGTGAAAACTCAAGGTTTTAAAAAACTCACTTTGCGATTTTCGATCGATCGAAAATTGCATTCGATTGATCTAGAAACAATCGAGTAGTGATCGAACTAGGCAGATTCAAAAATAAAATTTTAATCGCAATTTCGATCGATCGAAAAATAGGTTCGATCGATTGAAAATATGGAAAAAACTATTTTTTGAAAAACAGAACAATTTAATGCAAAAACTCCTCAAAACATAGTATTTTATGAATAGAATGCATGACTATGAGATGAAATGCTTTTCAAAAACACTTGTATTGAACCTAGATCTCCCAAAAATAAGACTTTCAATCAATTTTCCTTAACTTCACAAACTTCAAACACATTTGGCATTAAAATCAAGGAATTTTCAATCTTGGATGGCTAAAACAAGATCACACACAATAACATGTACAAAGTTTAGCAAAGAGTAACTTGTATAGTGTGTGCAACTAGCAAAATCTTGAGATATATGTGAGGTGATATGTGAATAGTGATCAAGCACAATTTTTACAAAATTCATCACATAAGTTTGAAAGAGACTATTACCTAAAGAGTTACATCATATAACTCCTACATCTCCTAACAAGCTTGCAATCATGTAAGTTTTTTTATTTGCCTCATATTGTACACACTAATTTTATTTGATCAGAAACTTATTAAAAATAGCCAAGATAATGTACACACCAATTTTAAATGATTGAATTAATTAGAGTCCAATAATGTACACACCAATGTTAGCATTTAAACTGAGACTACACCTTATGTTCTTTTGGTGCATGTACTACCCTTTCTCAAGCACAAAATCTTATAATATGCACTAAGGTGTTCATGATTGACTAGTAAACAGTGGTGAGATGGTTATTTATGCCTTTCTCAATAAGTTCAAGTCCAACAATCAAAGGCATGTGACTTCAAGATCAAGACAAAGTGATCAAAAATTATAAATATCTTCCCACACAACATGCACTACAAAGCTCAAACTAGTAAAGTGCAATAAAAAAAACCCATCTAAGCTAAACACGATACATAGACATGTTATGTAAAATAAATTGGCCAACCTTGATTTCAAATCCAAGAAAAATAATGCAAAACATATTTTACTTTCCTTTTCATTTTCCTTTTTATTTTTTATTGAAAAGAAATTAAAAAAAAAAAAAAAAAAAAAAAAAACAACAACAACAACAACAACAACCTAGAATGAAATGCATGAATGTTATGCAATGCAAATCCTAGAAAAACAAAGAGGCCAAAAGCGAGTATAGCGATGAAGCACGGGACCATGAAAGCCAAAGGATACTAGGGACATAGAATCACACTAATTACTTGATGAAGAGTCTCAAACTTACTTCTATTAAGAGGTTTGGTGAAGATGTCAGCATTTTGACGTTCAGTAAGGATATAACACAAATAGACCAACAAGTAGACAAGATGCTCAAGGAAAGATTTAACAAGGCAACAAGAGACAAAAATAACAAGTAGACAAGATGGCATATTAGCAATAAGATCTTCCAAGAATCCATGACAATAGAAGTCAAGGATCAACTCTTAGATCAAAGGATCTACACACTAGAGCTAACCCGCTCTGATACCACTTGTATGTTTTTAGACCCCTTAAATACAAACATATTAACTTAGTTATTTAGCCAAGTGATTAACTTAGGTAAATTATGCAGGTCTAGGTTAATACAGATAATTCATATCATTGAACAGTGCGGAAAATAAATAACACAACGTTATGATAACCCAGGAAAATCAATCCGGTAAAAAACCTGAGGAGGATTTAACCTAACTATCCTCAAGGTAAAACAAATCCACTATGAAAGAATTGAAGTTTACACAATAGTGACTTAGACCACTAACATCCTATTGCTACCTCGAGTAGGAAACTTACTACCACGACCACGTAACAGTTTCGAGTCCACGGACTACTTCTTTCTCAGATCCACAGCAAGTGCAAGCACTCCCGCTTGTGTATTTTTAAGATCTTAATGCAGCAATTAAATGATCATCAAGCTCTTGACATAAATTTTGATTCTTGATAACCCTAAGTATATGTGAAGGCAAACATCTCTAAATTTTACAAGAGATTCACGTACACAGCATAAACAGCAACTGCAACAACATAAAAACGTGGTTAGGGTTTTCCCTTTTATACTTAGGGCAAAACATAAAACCCTACATGTCGAATGGGCTTGGGTTGATTTGGAAAATTCTATAGAAAAACAATCTACACGAGCTTCGATCGATTGAGTCTAATTTTTGATCGATCAAGCCAGGCAAATTTACACAGTAAATCTTATAGTACACTCGATTTCAACTTTACACTTAAACATACTTTGAGCAAGTTTAAAACAAGACTAAACGTTTTGATTATGGATTGCCAACATTACAAATTGAAGTTCTAATACATTTAAGCCTAAAGTCTTAGAACCCAACACTTCCAAGTTAGACTAGTTATCAATTTGCAACTCAAAAATTCATGATTATTATTATTTATTCATTTTCAATATCTAAGTTTATACGTTGATTCTTTCTTAAAAAGAAAAAAGAAAAAAAAAAAAGAAGAAGAAGTTTATACGCTGATAAATTAAAAAAAAATCTAAATTTATACAAGATAGACTTCCAAATATATAAAATTAAAAACTGACATAGTGCATCTTTTACCGAAAAGCAAGTACCAGTTTTTAGCCACATAATCACTTTGGCAAAGCTTTTACACTCTGCGTTTTGAGACCGCAAAGGCCTTTTTTCGCATATTTGCATTGGACCCTCAGAGTAACAATACCAAAATGCAAGCTTAACAATTAGTATTACCGTTGGACAATGGTGGCTCCAGAAATTTTTTTCAGGGTGTTCCTCAACAAAAATAAATTACATGATCTAATAAAAAGAAAAATTTGTATATTGACAACAACAACAATTAAAAAGCACGTAAAGACATAAAATTTACAATTGTCTTGTACGTGGTTTTCTTATCAAATATTTGTCTATAATTTTAGCAAAAAGAATAAATAATAAACTATAAGTCCATTTGAAATACTAATAAAATTATTAATTATTGTTGTTTAGTTGTTTATTAATTTATTTGTCTTTTATAAACTATAATTTGTTATATTATTGTTTCATTAATTATAAAATTATTAATTGTTGTTTAACCTAACATAATTTAATTTGTTTGTCTTTTATAATGTATTGGTTAATTAAATTATTAATTATTGTTTATTAATTGCTTCCCCCAATTAATTATTGGTTAATTAAATTATTGTTTATACTTATGTATTAATTAAATTAATATTTATTTAATATTTTTATATTATAATATATTTCATTTAAAATCCATTTTTGGTGAATTTCTTGCTCATTTGTGATATTTTCATCTAAATTTTGTGTTATATATTGTTTATTACTAATAACAAATTTATCCATTGATCCTTTTTGAGATTCAATTAGTTTTTCTTCTTTTTTTCTTTTTTTTTTTAAGTTTTTCATATTCATATGCATATTTTCTAGTAAACATTTCTAATCAAACAATATATTTACAAAGACTAAAATAAAAAAATAACTCTCAAGTGTAGGGCAAATGAGAAATAAAACCTGATTTATATAAAAAATATTATTGTAGTTTCATTGAACAATAAAATTTTTTTAGCAATCTCAACCTACATAGATAAAAATTTATTCATTATATTCCCAATAACTAAAATATATATATAAAAACACAAGATTAAAACAAAAAAATAAAAAATAAACACAATACTGTACAAGCCCAGGGCCCTAGCCCTGCCAAGAGGATGCCTGCCAAGATGGCACCCACAAAAAGAAAAATAAAACAAATCCTATTGCACCAATAACACACACACACCCAAAAAAAAAAAAAAAAAAAAACACAATACCTCACATTCTCTCTCACATTCTTCTTCAGATTGAAGACATTTAGTTTAGCTCTATATCCTCTTCTCTTTTTCTAGATATTAAAGATATTTACTGTAAGAGGCTTCAACAAATTTTCAGGTTCTATCTTTTAAAAGTTCCTCTTTGGTTTTTTTTTTTATTTTTTATTTTTTTTTGTTTATGATTGACTTTCTTTAAGTTCTACTTTTTTTTTTCTTATATGTATACGTATCACGTTAATTTTTTTTTCCTTCTTCTTTATTTTAAAATGTAATTTTAAAATAAATGGTTCCTTCATATACTCTACCATTGTACTTCTTAATGAATTGTCATTTCATGTTGTAGGTATTGTGATCCAAAGACATGACTGTCTTATGCTACAAAAGAAGTATTCAAAAAAAGAAGTATTCAAAATCATTCTCCAACAGTTAAACAGTATGACTTCCCTTACCTCTTTTAATAGTTTTTGTTTACATTTTAAGAAATTATAACCATGAATAGATAGTGATTTTAAAAAAAAAAAAAATAAGGTCAACAACGTCCATCACTCTCTCATTAGGTTTTTAATTTTGTTCTTTCTTAAAAAAAAAAAGTTTTTAATTTTAAAAAAAGGTTAACCACAATTATCTATTTCTAACTGCATTTGCACTAAATACATCCAACTTTATCAAAAGGTTAACCACAATCATCTACACGTCTATCACTACTAAACTGCTACTAAATTTTTTTATTTAGAATGATTTTTTTTTTAATTTGTGTAACTTTTAAGTATATCTAAATTATCCAATTAAAGTTGTCTACATCTCAAAAAAAAAAAAAAAAAAAGGGTTATCCATCTCAAATTTATGGGCCCACATGCATTTGGTCATCAGGTGGGTTCAAGAAAAAAGAAAAAAGAAAAAATCGTCAATTTAAAAGTCTAAAGTCTAAATTTTAGGTTTCGCTTTTTAATTGTTATAATTAATTATTTATTTTGAGCAATTCAGTACTAAAACTTTTATCTAAAAAAAAAAAAATATTATATTCAATGGTGTGATTTCTGTCGTTTCAATAATTAAAAAAAAAATTAACTATGCAATTTATTGGTTAATGTGATTATTTAATTAAATGTAATTAAGTAATTTAAGAAATTGTATATAAATTTTGTCCTTTTATTAGTATTCGACCTAGAATCTTATTTGTTTTCATCACAGCATGATTAATTTTGAACAGGGATGAATGATTCATTCCAATGATGAGTGCATTAAATATTGCATTGATTTTTATTTTTTATTTTATTTTATTTTATTTTTGAGAAGAGGATTGCGTTGCTTTGATTGTTGGGAAATTATCAATTTCATTACTATTATTTTTTTATTCCATAATTTTTTTATCCACATAATTTATGACTATTATTTTTTTTATCTACACAATGCAAGGATACAACCACTAAACGTTTCCTAAATAACTGTAAATTTTCGAATTTCAAATTTCCAGTATGCATCTCACCATGTTCTCTATCATGATCTCTTTTATCCTTATTAGCTATCACTATCAACATTTTCGGATAGCTTAACTCCACCTCTATACTACTATTTACGGAACTTCCCCTATTTGGATTCCACATTTTTCATGTCTAAGATACCCTCATCATACCCACTTACAAGTTTTCAACTACCGAGGATAGATATGTAAATTAAAACTCCTACACTTTAAAACCACAAACTCACGTACGCTTTACAGTTTCTATCTCACTTTCTCTCTCACATTCTTCTTCAGATTGAAGACATTTAGTTTAGCTCTACATCCTCTTCTTTTTTTCTAGATATTAAAGATATTTACTGTCAGAGGTTTCAACAAATTTTCAGGTTCTATCTTTTACAAGTTCCTCTTTGTTTTGTTTTCTTTTGTTTATAATTGACTTTCTTTAAGTTCTACTTTTTTTTTTCTTATATGTATCACGTTAACTCTTTTTTTTTTTTTCCTTCTTCTTTATTTTAAAATGTAATTTTGAAATAAATGGTTCCTTCATATACTCTACCATTGTACTTCTTAATGAATTGTCATTTCATGTTGTAGGTATTGTGATCCGAAGACAGGGCTGTCTTATACTACAAAAGAAGTATTCAAAATCATTCTCCAATAGTTAAACAGTATGGCTTCCCTTACCTCTTTTAATAGCCTTTGTTTACATTTTAAGAAATTATAACCATGAATAGATAGTGAGTTTTTTTTTTTAAAAATAAGGTCAACAATGTCCATCACTCTCTTATTAGGTTTTTAATTTTATTCTTTCTTAAAAAAAAAAAAGGTTTTTAATTTTATCAAAAGGTTAACCACAATTATCTATTTCTAACTGCATTTGCACTAAATACATCCAACTTTATCAAAAGGTTAACCACAATCATCTACACGTCTATCACTACTAAACAGCTACTAAATTTTTTTATTTAGAATGATTTTTTTTTTAATTTGTGTAACTTTTAAGTATATCTAAATTATCCAATTAAAGTTGTCTACATCTCAGAAAAAAAGAAAAGGGTTATCCATCTCAAATTTAAGGGCCCACATGCATTTGGTCATCAGGTGGGTTCAAGAAAAAAGAAAAAAGAAAAAATCGTCAATTTAAAAGTCTAAAGTCTAAATTTTAGGTTTCGCTTTTTAATTGTTATAATTAATTATTTATTTTGAGCAATTCGGTACTAAAAAATTTATCTAAAATAAAAAAAAATTATATTCAATGGTGTGATTTCTGTCGTTTCAATAATTAAAAAAAAAATTAACTATGTAATTTATTGGTTAACGTGATTATTTAATTAAATGTAATTAAGTAATTTAAGAAATTGTATATAAATTTTGTCCTTTTATTAGTATTCAACCTAGAATCTTATTTGTTTTCATCACAGCATGATTAATTTTGAACAGGGATGAATGATTCATTCCAATGATGAGTGCATTAAATATTGCATTGATTTTTATTTTTTATTTTATTTTATTTTTGAGAAGAGGATTGCGTTGCTTTGATTGTTGGGAAATTATCAATTTCATTACTATTATTTTTTTATTCCATAATTTTTTTATCCACATAATTTATGACTCTTATTTTTTTATCTACACAATGCAAGGATACAACCACTAAACGTTTCCTAAATAACTGCAAATTTTTGAATTTCAAATTTCCAGTATGCATCTCACCATGTTCTCTATCACGATCTCTTTTATCCTTATCAGCTATCACTATCAACATTTTCGGATAGCTTAACTCCACCTCTATACTACTATTTAAGGGACTTCCCCTATTTGGATTCCACATTTTTCATGTCTAAGATACCCTCATCATACCCACTTACAAGTTTTCAACTACCGAGGATAAATATGTAAATTAAAACTCCTACACTTTAAAACCACAAACTCACGTACGCTTTACAGTTTCTATCTCACTTTCTCTCTCACATTCTTCTTCAGATTGAAGACATTTAGTTTAGCTCTACATCCTCTTCTTTTTTTCTAAATATTAAAGATATTTACTGTCAGAGGTTTCAACAAATTTTCAGGTTCTATCTTTTACAAGTTCCTCTTTGTTTTGTTTTCTTTTGTTTATGATTGACTTTCTTTAAGTTCTACTTTTTTTTTTCTTATATGTATCACGTTAACTCTTTTTTTTTTTTCCTTCTTCTTTATTTTAAAATGTAATTTTGAAATAAATGGTTCCTTCATATACTCTACCATTGTACTTCTTAATGAATTGTCATTTCATGTTGTAGGTATTGTGGTCCAAAGACAGGGCTGTCTTATACTACAAAAGAAGTATTCAAAATCATTCTCCAACAGTTAAACATTATGGCTTCCCTTACCTCTTTTAATAGCCTTTGTTTACATTTTAAGAAATTATAACCATGAATAGATAGTGAGTTTTTTTTTAAAAAAAATAAGGTCAACAACGTCCATCACTCTCTTATTAGGTTTTTAATTTTATTCTTTCTTAAAAAAAAAGGTTTTTAATTTTATCAAAAGGTTAACCACAATTATCTATTTCTAATTGCATTTGCACTAAATACATCCAACTTTATCAAAAGGTTAACCACAATCATCTACACGTCTATCACTACTAAACAGCTACTAAATTTTTTTATTTAGAATGATTTTTTTTTTAATTTGTGTAACTTTTAAGTATATCTAAATTATCCAATTAAAGTTTTCTACATCTCAAAAAAAAAAAAAAAAAAAAAGGGTTATCCATCTCAAATTTATGGGCCCACATGCATTTGGTCATAAGGTGGGTTCAAGAAAAAAGAAAAAAGAAAAAATCGTCAATTTAAAAGTCTAAAGTCTAAACTTTAGGTTTCACTTTTTAATTGTTATAATTAATTATTTATTTTGAGCAATTCAATACTAAAACTTTTATCTAAAATAAAAAAAAATTATATTCAATGGTGTGATTTCTGTCGTTTCAATAATTAAAAAAAAAATTAACTATGTAATTTATTGGTTAATGTGATTATTTAATTAAACGTAATTAAGTAATTTAAGAAATTGTATATAAATTTTGTCCTTTTATTAGTGGTCGACCTAGAATCTTATTTGTTTTCATTACAGCATGATTAATTTTGAACAGGGAGTGGGTTCCAGTTAGCTCAACTGGTAAAGTCTCTGATGGTTGTATAAGAGATCTGGGGTTCAATCCCCGCCTACACCAAAACTGATTGATGTCTTGGTCTGATAATAAAGAGCTATTATCAGGAGCGGACGCCATAGGTTGAAACTCTCTCTCTCAAAAAAAAAAAAAAAAAAATTTTGAACAAGGATGAATGATTTATTCTAATGATGAGTGCATTAAATATTGCATTGATTTTTATTTTTATTATTATTTTTTTTTTTGAGAAGAGGATTGCGTTGCTTTGATTGTTGGGAAATTATCAATTTCATTACTATTATTTTTTTATTCCATAATTTTTTTGTCCACATAATTTATGACTATTATTTTTTTATCTACACAATGCAAGGCTACAACCACTAAACGTTTCCTAAATAACTGCAAATTTTCGAATTTCAAATTTCCAGTAAGCATATCACCATGTTCTCTATCACGATCTCTTTTATCCTTATCAGCTATCACTATCAACATTTTCGGATAGCTTAACTCTACCGAAAGCCCACTACCCAGAAAAAATGGTTACTACTATTTTCTTCAAATGTTTGCTTTATTCTATTTCTTTCTTTTTTTTTTTTTTGAGAAGAATTTTCTATTTCTATTTGAATTCAAATATTTCAAGCACAAACTCTAACAAACTTAAGCTATTATCTTTAACAACATATATATTCAAACGTTGGTTTGTTAATTAAAGTTTTTTTTTTTTTAAATACTTGGTTTAACCCTAATTCTTTTATCTCTCACAGGTTCACGTACGCACAAACTTTTTGGATTGCGTTGAGGAGTCATTGGAATGGAATATTAGATAAGTTCGGGTGAGAGACTTTACAAGAATTATTATATGTATTAAACCTCACATAAAGTGGTTGTTATCTAAGAAATTGTTGTAAAAAAATTTCTTTTGTAATAGAAACTATATTTCTTTTGTATACAATTAACGTGTTGCCATAAAATTTTCAAATTAAACTTTTATTTACTTATGTTATGGATGTGTAGTAAATGACTAAATTTTAGGATTAAAAATACTACATTTTACGAATAGAAAAAAAATTATAACTGTCATACATAAAATTTTAAAAAAAAAAAAAAAAAAAAAAAAAAACCACATCAACAACACCAAGAACGTGAGAGACTTTACAAGAATGGAATATTTGACTTTTAATTTTTTCCCTAAAATTTAGCATTTTATTTTCTTTCAAAATCAGATATGTTAGTGCCTAAATATAAGGATATGGATGGAGAAATTATTGTAGTAGTTTTATTGTAGAAGTCTTTCTTTTCCAAAATATGGACGAGATTAAAAAAAAAAAGAAAAAAAAAGAGGAAAACGTGAGATTTCTTTTGTATACAATTAACGTGTATCTCTTCACATAAAATTTCCAATTTAAGTTTTATTTACTTATGTTATGGATGTGTAGTAAATGACTAAATTTTAGGATTAAAAAAAAAAACATTTTAGGAAAAGACAAAAAATGATAACTGTCATACATAAAATTTGAAAAAAAAAAAAAAAAAAAACAACAACATCAACAACACCAAAAAGGTAAAAAAAAAAAAAAAAAAAAAAAAAAAGGAAAGCTTGAGATGTTTAACGTGGGATAGAAAGTGGAAATTTTTTAAATAGTACATAGATAGAGAGAGAGAGAACGTGAGAGACTTTACAAGAATGGAATATTAGATTTTAAATTTTTTTCCCTAAAATTTAGCATTTTATTTTCTTTCAAAATCAGATATGTTAGTGCCTAAATATAAGGATATGGAAGGAGAAATTATAGTAGTAGTTTTATTGTAGGAGTCTTTTTTTTCCAAAATATGGAAGAGATTAAAAAAAGAAAAACGTGAGATGCTTAACGTGGGATAAAAAGTAGGATTTTTAAAATAGTAAATGAATAGATGTGTGTATATATATATATATATTAAAAAAAAAGACAAAGTACAAGATGTAAATACTTTGAATTTTCGAAAATGAGAAAACAGTAAAAACGATTTCATTTTTCATTAAAAAAAACGTATTATTTATTTCAAAAAGTAAATTAAAGATTAAATTAAGAGAGGAGTATATACTTAGTTTAATGCTTTGGTCTAAATTTAAAGTGCGATTTTTTTAAATAGTACATGACAAAAAATGATAACTGTCATACATAAAATTTGAAAAAAAAAATGAAAAAAAAAACAACATCAACAACACCAAAAGGTAAAAAAAAAAAAAAAAAAAAAAAAAAAAAAAAAAAAAAAGAAGGAAAACTTGAGATGTTTAACGTGGGATAGAAAGTGGAAATTTTTTAAATAGTACATAGATAGAGAGAGGGAACGTGAGAGACTTTATAAGAATGGAATATTAGATTTTAAATTTTTTTCCCTAAAATTTAGCATTTTATTTTATTTCAAAATCAGATATGTTAGTACCTAAATATAAGGATATGGATGGAGAAATTATAGTAGTAGTTTTATTGTATGAGTCTTTTTTTTCCAAAATATGGAAGAGATTAAAAAAAAAAAAAAAAAGAGAGAGGAAAACGTGAGATGCTTAGCGTGGGATAAAAAGTAGGATTTTTAAAATAGTTCATGAATAGATGTATATATATATATATATATATATATATATTAAAAAATAAAAACAAAGTACAAGATGTAAATACTTTGAATTTACGAAAAAGATAAAACAGTAAAAACGATTTTATTTTTCATTAAAAAAACGTATTATTTACTTCAAAAAGTAAATTAAAGATTAAATTAAGAGAGTAGAATATACTTAGTTTAATGCTTTGGTCTAAATTTAAAGTGCGATTTTTTTAAATAGTACATGGAAAAGGTACTATTTAAATAATGGAGTGCATGATCAAGCAATATTGAACATGTAGGCCATTGATGAGTATCATGTGCAGTGAAATAATTTTTCATCACACCCCTAGACTTTTTTTTTTTTTTTTTTTTTTTTTGTGATTGGAAAATGTAATAATCCAAAATTATAATAAATGTTCTAAATTAACTTTTACACGTTAGCCATCTATCAGTATGTCCCACGTAATTAAGGGTAT
Organism: Quercus robur; assembly: GCF_932294415.1. Classification (NCBI taxonomy): domain Eukaryota; kingdom Viridiplantae; phylum Streptophyta; class Magnoliopsida; order Fagales; family Fagaceae; genus Quercus; species Quercus robur. The sequence continues at coordinate 7,739,310 of NC_065537.1, forward strand.
TTTTTTTTTTACGGATAATTAAGGGCACTTTAGTAAAGAAGAGATTAAAAAAGTTTTAACGTAAAACAACAATATTTTTCTTTTCAGACTTCGACGCCTCTTTGTATATTTGTTTGATATTATATTTATATCCGGTAAAGTAAGAAATTAAATGTACATTCAAATCCTTTAAATCATCACCTCCACAACTCTCAACTTCTAAACTCACTAAGCCACTTCTTCTCTCTCTTACACTTACACACAGACGCATAAAGTTACAAACAGACACATTATTTTCTCATCCAAATTAACCAAAATGGCATGATTTTTTTTTTAAAGTGTGTGAAATGAGTACGGAAAATTTAAACTAATTTTAACTATAAATAAATGATTTTTTGAAATAAATTAAACATTTTCTGAATTATATTTTCATCATATTGATCTAACAAATCATAACCTAAATTTACATTTTTTCTCAAAACTTCTACCTAAAATAATAATTTAATAATTTTAAGAAGTGTAACTTATTTCTCCTATTTTACTAAAAATTTATTACAATTACACATATTATTACAATTCTTACATGTGATTAATTTGTTCAAAATTAGTTCACTTTAATGAGGTTTTAAAACACCCTATTTGTGACAAGGAAAAATCTATTGATTATTGTGTATGTATGCGCAACGACCACCATAAATTTAATTTTATTTTATGTAGAAATGAGTTCGCAAAATACATTAGGGGTGAATACCGATGACATAGAACATCGTCGAGAACAATGGAGATATTATGCTCGCTTGAGAAGACAACGAGAAGACAATGAAAGCAGAAATATTCGATTGGCAAGACGTCATGCTAATTACTCAAGACAAAGACAACAAACTTTGGGTGGTGATCACATTTTAGTGGGAGGCCCAACAAATTTAAATGAAGAAGATGTTGTACATTCTAATTCAACATCAACAAACCCATCACTAATACCACTTAATCACGAGGATGGACGAAGTCGTCAGCTTACCCATATCCGTAACTTGGCACGCAATATGCCAGTTGAGCATAGGGCTATGCAAGAAGTCAGTGGTGAGATTATAGTTTAAGCTCTTTAAACATTCTTCATTGCTTGGAATCTTATTATTTTGAGAAAATCCGTAATTTCTGGCATGTTAATTGTATGTCAATGTATACAAAGATACTAAGTCAATGTTTATAATATTAAATTTAGGTCTCCCTCCAACCTATCCAACTATAATGGCGAATGACTTTGAGGTTGGATCAAGTCATATAAATTCTAATGTTACTACTGGTAAGTCTTATATAATATATTGATAAAGCTTTAACCATATTTTTTTATATATAATTATACCAATTGAGCATTTTATATAAATACATTGCAGTTACAGAAAGAATTGAAGGAGTTGAAAATATAGTTGAGCAAAACCAAGGGGATGCCTATAGAGAACAAGGTTTATTACTCAATGTCACCATTTTTTTCCTCAATTTCATGTTTATATCCTTCTATAAACATTTCATCATTATTTTTTATATATAATAACACCAATTGAGCATTTTCTATAATTACATTGCAGGTGTAGAAAGAACAGAAGCAGTTGAAAATATAAATGGTCAAAATCACGGGGATGGCTACAGAGAACAAGGTTTGTTACTCAATGTCACCATTTTAATTTCAATTTACATGTTTATCATTATCAATTTTATTATTTGTTAACAAGCTGCATATTTGAAACATTATTAATATTTTGCTTATTTCAGAACATAATATTTCGTACAATTTTAATATTTTCTTTCACAACTATCATAACATTCTTTATCACTAATTTTTTCCTCAAAATAAAAATTAGGTGTTGACAGCACGTTTGATGGTACTGCACATGTAATAAATTGTATGCGAGGCAGATACAATTGTGCAAAGGATTTTAAAGAAGGTATAGAGACCACAACCAAAGACATGTTACTTTTGTAATGCCCGTTTGTTCCATCGAGAGACATCCTCGATGTGTTGCAAGGATGGAAAAATATCCTTACCCAACATACCAATTTGTCCTGAATTTAGGGAGCTCATTTGTGAGCAAACATCATGAGGCAGACATTTCAGGCAATATATACGGTTTTACAACAACATGTTTGCATTTACCTCAATGGGAGTGCACGTGGATGAAACCATGGCCTTGAATAGTCGAGGAATATATACATTTTGGGCCCAAGGTGCCATCTATCATAGAATTGGTAGTCTTTTACCACATACACCTCTAAGTGTACGACATCTACAATTGTATATCTACGACACCGGTCTTGAAATACAACGTAGAATGTCTCAATTTGTAGAAGCTCATGAAGATGTTGTGCAACTTATTCAAAGGATCTTAGACATGCATAACCCATTTGTGGAGAAATTTCGTCAACTATCTCGAAGTCCAAATTTACATCAATGTAAACTTTTGATTAAAGAACAACCTTTGAACCAACCTCAATATTGCCTTCCCAGTGCTTCCCAAGTGGTAGCTATTATTGTAGGAGGAGAAGAAGCTGGTCATTTAAGTGGTAGAGAAATTTTGGTTCAAACATTTGGTGGTAATTTGATCAATGTTCGAGATACAGCAGGATATTATGATCCATTGCAGTACCCAATACTTTTCCCATTTGGAACATATGGATGGGATATCAATACACGCGACACTAATAGAAATAAAGTGTCATGTCGTGATTATTATGCATTCATCTTTCAGGTAATAGTTTTATTATTTTCAATTTTTTTTACTTCAAAATGCCACTTACACTATAAAATAACTGAACCTACATCTATTTTTACTAATGTCCAAGATTCGCGACAATGCTCTATCAATGATTTGGTATGGAGGACGCCTTTCACAACAGTATGTTGTTGATAATTATGTAAAAATTGAAACACACAAGCTTAGGTGGTTTGAGCACAATCAAGATTCTATTAGGGCATATCTGTACCAAGGCCTACAAGATGCTTTCCATGAAGGAGAGAGTGATACTGGTAATGGTAATTTTACACTTGAAATTTACATTATCTTATTAATGGCAAATTGGTAGGAATATTTATAAATGACCCAACTTTTTCACCTTATATTTAGGAAATGTTGGACATAGAACCATTCTACCTTCATCATTTGTGGGAAGCCCAGGCGATATGATCCGACGATTTCAAGATGCAATGTCATTGGTTCAAAAGTTTAGGAAACTAGATTTATTCATCATAATGACATGTAATCCAGGATGGGAAGAAATCCAAAATGAGCTTTTACCCACACAAACCGCACAAGATCGTCCATACTTGCTTGCAAGAGTTTTCAAATTGAAATTTGAAGAATTGAAAGATGATATTGTGGTTAAAGGGGTTCTCGGAAGAGTTATTGTATATGTGCAAGTCTTTGAGTTCCAAAAAAGGGGTTTACCACATGTACACATGCTTATAATTCTCGATGAAGATGAAAAATTGCATAATCTAGAGGATTACGATCGAGTTGTTAAAGCAGAAATACTGTGTAAGGAGGAACAACCTCAGTTACATAAAGCTGTACTGAAACATATGATACATGGTCCTTGCGGAGTACAAAATCCAAGATCACCATGTATGAAAAATGGGCGATGTAAAAAAGGATACCCAAAGCCTTTCTCGCTAGAAACCTACCAAGGCAATGACTCATATCCTGTTTACAAACGATATGATACTAATAATCCCGTGCCATTGAATGATCATTGTAGGATTATGGTAGACAACACTTGGGTTGTTCCATATAATCCTTGGTTACTGCTAAAATATAATTGTCATATTAATGTTGAAATATGTTGCAGTATCAAGAGTGTAAAGTACTTATACAAATATGTGTATAAAGGCCCAGATCGTGTCTCTATGGAAGTTAGACCAGGCCCAAATTATGATGAGGTCCAATAGTACATTGATGCAAGATGGGTATGTGCTCCAGAGGCATGTTGGAAGATATTCTCTTTCCTTATGTATCGAATGTACCCTGCCATTTTTCGTTTGCAAATTCATCTTCTAGATAGACAACAGGTACATTTTAGACCACATGAACCAATTGCTAATGTTTTGGAGCGAAGTAAAAAGACAATGCTCACTGAATTTTTTTATATGAATACAATTGATCATGATGCACGAAATTATCTATATAGAGAGTTCCCTGAGCATTATTGTTAGGATTATAAAAACAAAACATGGACACAAAGAAGATCTCATAAAAAAGTAGTGGGCAGGATATATACTTTTTCACCATTTGATGGAGAGAAGTTCAATTTGCGTGTTCTTCTTAATCATGTCAAGGGGCCAACAGGATTTGACGATTTATTGACTATGAATGGGATAACCTATCCAACTTTTAAACAAGCAGCTGAACAGAGGGGTTTACTAGAGAATGATAACAGCATATGACAATGTCTACTTGAGGCAAGAGACATTCAAATGCCGTCAGCTTTAAGAAGATTGTTTGCAACAATATTGGTATTTTGTTTACCAATTGGAGTAAGAGAATTGTGGAATGAGTTCTATCCATATATGGTAGAAGATTACCCATCAACATCTGTTACAATAGAGACACATCGTACAAATAAACTTCTCAATGATTTAGAGGCATTACTCTTGCAACATGGAAAGCATATTATAGAGTATGATTTGCCGATTTCAACTGGAGAATGTGACAATAATTCAACTATACCAAGACTTATACAAGATGAGCTAACTATTCCTAATATACATGAAGAATTCACTTTAATTGAGAAGTTGAATAACGACCAGAGAGTTGCATATGAGACAATCATGACAGCTATTGATCGTAACGAAAGCATGATATTCTTCGTCGATGGGCCAGGGGGAACTGGGAAAACATTTTTGTATCGCACAATATTGGCAGCCTTGAGAAAAGCCGGTCACATTGCAATTGCCACAGCTACATCTGGCATAGCAGCAACATTACTCCCTGGTGGAAGAACAGCGCATTCCAGGTTTAAGATTCCTTTAACTCTAGATGCTTCATCTACTTGCTTAATAAGTAAACAATCAGACTTAGCTGAACTTATTAGACGTGCCACCATAATAATTTGGGATGAAGCCCCAATGGTAAATCGACGTGCACTCGAATCTTTAGATAGAACATTTAGAGATATTATGGAAGTAAATTTACCTTTTGGTGGGAAGGTGCTAATTTTGGGTGGAGATTTTCGTCAAGTACTTCCGGTTGTTCCAAAGGGTACAAAGGCAGAAATGATTGATGCATGCATAGTCAAGTCCCCATTATGGAAAAATATCAAAGTGTTACATTTGGAGCAGAATATGAGGTCTAGCAATGATGAAGAGTTTGCTGAGTACATACAACACATTGGTGATGGGAATGAACCATATATAATTGATGATTTGATTAAACTACCCCATTCAATGGCAATGCAATGGGAAGGTCAGCATTCTATATACAACTTGATTGATCAAGTTTTTCCAAATTTACAAGAACATGTCAATGATGCAAGGTATATGGTTGATAGGGCTTTGCTAACACCTGTAAATGATGATGTTGAACAACTTAATGCAAAGATAATTTCTCAGTTTCCAGGAGATGAGTTTACGTTACATTCTTTTGATGAGGTTGAAGGAGATACACAACATTTATATCAACAAGAATTCCTAAATTCTATACCTCCAGGGGGTTTACCACCACATATATTAAGGCTAAAAAAGGGTGCTCCAATTATGTTGTTGCGCAATATAGATCCAAAAGCCGGATTATGTAATGGTACAAGATTGATATGCCGTGGATGTTTTAACAACATAATTGACGTTGAAATTTTGACTGGACAATATGTGGGTACACGCATTTTTTTGCCAAGAATCCCTTTGAAGACAACAGAAAATGTACACCTGCCATTTGTAATGATCAAACGACAATTTCCTGTATGTTTGAGCTTTGCACTTACAATAAACAAAGTGCAAGGTCAAACAATTCCAACTGTTGGAATTTATCTTCCTGATCATGTTTTTAGTTATGGCCAATTATATGTGGCATTGTCAAGGGGAGTCTTCCAATCCACCATAAAACTATTGGTGCAAAAAGGAAGAATACCTGAGGAGGAAGGTGTTCACACAAGAAATATTGTGTATAAAGATGTTTTGTTCCCTTCATCATAGGTATTAATTAACAATTGAAAAGAACTGTCTTACACATAGATTTATTTTAATAATTTACAAATTTTAATGGTTATGCTATCTTCATTTTAATATTTCATTCTTTGAAGTTTTTTATGTATACAATTAATTGGTAACAGGAAGGATGCCTAACTCAAATGTGAGGATTGAGTCCACTATGCTAAATAATGGAGTGCATGCTGTTCCTACTGCTCATTGGGAGAAGTGGAAGGATGAGGGGTCAATATCGAACATGGAGGCCATTGATAACAATGTATATTTCTTTTTAATGATATCTTTAATCAGCATCCTTTCTATTGTTTTATCAAAATTAATATTAAAAATGTCATGCTACGAATGGGTTAGGTTCGAAAATTGCAAATTTATTCACCTGGTTGGGGATTCACTGTTCGAGCTGACAAGAAAGAGCTTTGGAGAGAAGTGAAACGAGTTTTAGAGTCACAAGAATTGGAAAGGTTTGTTATGCTATTTTTTAAAATAGGAAAATAACTAATTGATAATTTTAATATACAAACATTTTTTTCCCTTCATTTTGAAGGACCAAGAACAAAGACAAACAACAAATCACTGTCAAGACCAATGAAGTTTCCAACATCCATAAGAATAAAGACAAAGGAAAAATGAAGGACGATGTGATCTCTAACACTCATGCCAACAGAGACAAACGGAGAATGAAAATCAAGGACAATGTGGTTCCAACATCAAAGAGCAAAAAAAGATACGAACAAAAAAAACCAAGGACGATGCAATCTTCAACACCAAAAACAGTAAAGACAAACAGAAAATGAGAGTCAAGGACGATGCGATAATAAAGCAGGTACAAAACATTACCACGTCCACTTAAAAAAAAAAAATTTATATAGTTTTTAAATTAATTAAATTTTTTTTAATTTTGGTAATTAAATGATAGTTCTTCAAGTCCCAAGCTGAAGTAGACCATTTCACATACATGGAGCTATGCAATATCATCACAAGGTCAGTTCAAATATTTCATTTTACAAGTTTATGCATGATGTTTATAGTGCTTATCATTATTATGTATGTTTTAAAGTCTCTATTAATAACACAAACTAACACATTTTGTATCATAGGTTCATGGCAAATGCTGCTGGAAAGCAATTAGAATGTGAAACAAATAGCATTACTCCACCAACTTCTCCATCCTAGTCGTCATAATATTAATAAGTTCACCTATTCCATGTTTCAGATATAGTGCATTATTTTACAGTTTTATCATAATTGCTTTTGTAAAGGTCATCACATGTATTTTGTAAGCAGTCTTATTGTTACAATTTTATTATGCATTTTCAATATATGCACTATTTATAAGATTTATTTAGAGGATCTTTTTTTTCCTCCCTCTAAAGGTTAATACTAAATTATTGCATTATCTCCCAATCAATAACACGTTGATTACTGCATAAATTTTTTTTTTTTGGCAAAAATGGATAATAAATACAGAATACTAGCCTCTGAGCACGCGCTCACGCGCGTGCTTAGAGGCTCTTCTATTTTTTAGGTAAGGGTTAATTTAGAGCATTTATTACAATTTGGAATTATTACATTTTTCAATCACAAAAAAAAAAAAAAAAAAAAAAAAAAAAACCTAGGGGTGTGATGAGTGTCATGTGTGGAGAAATAATTTTCCAATCACACTCCTAGATTTTTTTGTGATGAAAAATTATTGTGATTGGAAAATTATTTCTCCACGCATGACACTCATCACACCCCTAGGTTTTTTTTTTTTAATTGAAAAATGTAATAATTCCAAATTATAATAAATGCTCTAAATTAACCCTTACCCAAAAAATAGAAGAGCCTCTGAGCACTCGTGTGAGCGCGTGCTCAGAGGCTAGTATAATTATATGGGTTTGACAACGTGTGCAGAAGTTGGATGGTCTTGTCATAAAGTGGCTTCTTTCTCAGGAATTACTTTTGTGTCTCAGGAATTACTATGACCTATGGGAGGATAGCTGAGCTGTTCCTCCAAAGTAATCCAAACTAGTAATAATAGGCTATTAAAACAACTCTTACCCAACTTCCTAAATAATAAAACGAAACAAACCATGTAATTAGATTTAAGAGTGTCACGTTGATAACATTATTACAGTAAATTTTAGTTGATAGGTTATTACTGATTATAATATGAATCCCTTCATTAAAATTATTTTTTCCCACACCAATAATATTAAGTAATAATTTACCATCTAAAATATAACCTTTTTCTAGACGAGGAGTTAACTCTAGTTAAAATGAATTAACTAAAAAAATAGATTTATAAACAGGAAAAATTCAAAAATTTGAATCCAAAAGCTTAAACTCATCGTTCTTTATTTAGTTTTAGTGATCTTTGTATCTCGTGAGAGGTCTTTTTCTCTCAAAACTCTAGATTAGTTTCCTTATCCACAACCATCAGTCAGTCTTAGACTTTTATAGCCGACGAGAATAGGTGCTTACACAATCCATAGACATGTGTTTCAAAAGAATGATGAAAACGAAGACATGATCAATATAAGTCAAAGGTGTAGAGCAATTTTATCCTTTTCAACAAGATTTTTATTCCTATATGTTTTTTTTTTTTTCCTTTCAAATAACTATTTAACCACTGACTTTTATTTTTTTGAATTTATATTTACATTAACAGTATTGAAGAAATTGCAAATTGATGTGCATGTGCAAATATTGTGGAATCAACTACCATCTAATAGCAAAGATTGATATCTTTTGAACTGAAGATTGCAATTTTTATATTCGGTTGTGGGTTTGTTGTGAGCTTTGAACATTTGTTTTGATGTGATGTAGTCGTCTGGTTTGGAAGAGTTGTTTTAATTTGGAATTGTAATGATTTTGACTTATAAAGAAGGTTGGTGGTATTTGTGGAAGTTTGTAGGTTAGTATTTGCAAATGATTTGTGTTTCAGGGGTTGATTTTGTTTTATAGTTTGGATTTCATAGTAAATTTTGTTTGTTTTGATAGAAAAATTTCTCCTTTATCCAAACAAGTAGGAAAAAACTTGTCAATGAAATGTGTTTCCTATAAAATGCTTTTAGCAAGGTAGTTTATTATGCCTGGCCATATCCTTAGCCATAATCGAAAAGTGACTCTCTCATTGTATAAAATTAGCCGTGTCAATGTTTGACCCAACCCATGAACATGATACGGGTTTTTGCCAGTTAGGGTTAGGTCTTAGCAGGTTTGGGTCATAAATGGGTTGACCCGAATGCAGTACAATAAGAAATGTGTCATAAGCGGATCAACCTGCATGATCTACAATAAACACGTTTGAAATGTTAATTTATTTATGTCAACTTGAGATGACCCATATTATTTAACATAGCCCATTTAACTCGCATAACAAATAAATATTAATTTTATTTTAGATTTGTCAAATACCTGTTATATCCAACTTATATTTCAAACTCAAAAAGAAAATTGAGTAATTACAAAAATTACAAGTGATATAATTGTAAATTGAAACTTTATAAACCCTAGTCATGATTGGTCTATTGTTTGCACCAACTCTTTCAATATTGATACTTAGCATTTGGCGAGTTCTGTGGATGTTATATTTTGTTGAACTATGTTATTTTGAATTTGGATTAGAATGTATGCACTTCTTTTGAAGTATAAAGAACTTATTTCTAGATAGATGTTATATTTTTGTTGAACTTTGTTATTTATGTGAGTTGAAGACTTGAAGTGTATGCATTACTTTTAGGATGTAAAGAACTTATTTCTATATGAATTTTATATTTAATATTTAGCGGGTTAAAAAATCTTGTGTCACATTCATGTCAACTCAACACGACCAGTTTATTAAGCATGTCAAGTGTCAAGTTGCATTAACCCACTTCATTAACAAGTCGGGTTAGGGTTGAAGAGCCATGACACAATTTTTAAATGGGTCAGGTTCAAGTTGAGCCATTTAGTTGAATATTCATACCTCGACATGACACAAATCTGACACGCTAACCGAAATTGACACATAGGATTGTATTGAATATGGGCTCTTGGGATTAAAGTTAGTTTCTGTTGTAAATGAATAAGCTCTTGCAATTTATCAAATTTTGATGGATTCAATGATATAAAGTGCTCATTCATCTTAAAATTTTGAAAATAATTATAATAATAACACTGCCATAGCAATGAAAACACCATAGGAATAAAGTCATACATAAATAATAAGGCTAGTGACTAACAAGTCATTGACTCATTAAAAAAAAAATCTTGTCACTAAAACTACACAATCTCTTTAGTTACCATATAATGGGTTTGAGTAAGATAGTTTCAAATATGTTTAGAGCATAACTTATTACTCCAAGTTTTAAATCATTCTTGTTTTTGAAAATATCATTAGTTCAATTGAAAGGTTTTTTACTTATTTTAATACAAAATTTGATAATTCGTATTAAAAATGAAACTTTTTAAGAATTTCACTATGAAAATGGTAACAATGAATTTTATTTTATGAAAGATCACCATTAAACATAATTTTGATTGAAAATACTAAGTTTTTTTTTTTGGTTAGGTGTGTGTATATATATAACTTATCAAATAAAAAAAGTGTGTGTATATATATGTATGTGTGTATAATAAAAAAGTGTGTGTGTGTGTGTGTGTGTGAGGGATTGTCTTGATAAATATATTAGTGCCGAAACTTAGGCCCCAAACAAAAATTCCTAGCTCTACCCTTGGTTAGTCTTAGAATTTTATGGCCGATGAGTATAGGTGCTTACGTGGCCCACAGACGTCTGTTTCAAAAGAATGGTGAAAACGAAGACATGACTAATATTTGTCAAAGGTGCAAAGCAATGTTTTCTTTTTCATCAAGATTTTATTCCTCTGTGTGTGTGTGTGTGTGTGTGTGTTTTTTCAAATAACTATTTAACTGCTGACTTTCTTTTTGAATTTATTTTTACATTAACAGTATTGAAGAAATGGCTACTAACTAATGCGCATGTGTGAATATTGTGGAATTGGCTACAATGTAATAACAAAGATTAATGTCTTTTGAATTGAAGATTGCAATTGCTATATTTAGTTGTGGGATTGTTGTGAGCTTTGAACATTTGTTTTGATGTGATGTAGTTGTGTGGTTTGGAATAATTGTTTTAAATTGAAATTGTAATGATTTTGGCTTATAAAGAAGGTTGGTGGTATTTGTGGAAGTCTGTAGGTTAGTATTTGCAAATGATTTGTGTTTCAGGGGTTGATTTTGTTTTAGTGTTTGGATTTCATTGTAAATTTTGTTTGTATTGATAGTAAAATTTCTCCTTTATCCAAACAAATAGGAAAAAGCTTGTCAATGGAATGTGCTGCCCGTAAAATGCTTTTAACAAGGTAGTTTGTTATGCTTGGCCGTATCCTTAGCCATAATCAAAAAGTGACTCTCTCATTGTATAAAATTAGGGGTGTCAATGATTGATCCAACCCATGAACATGATACGAGTTTTCGCGGATTAGGGTTGAATCTTAACAGGTTTGGGTTATAAACGGGTTTACCCGAATGCGACACAATAAGAAACGTGTTATAAGTAGATCAACCCACATGACTTGCAATAGACACATTTGACATATTAATTTATTTATGTCAACATGAAATGACCCATTATTTAAACAAACCTATTTAACTCGCATAACAAATAAATATTCATCTTATTTTAGATTTTCAAATACCTGTTATATCCAATCTATATTTTCAACTGAAAAAGAAAAGTGAGTAATTACAAAAACTTACAGGTGATATAATTGTAAATTGAAACTGTATAAACCTTAGTCATGATCAGTCTATTGTTTGCACCAACTCCTTCAATATTGATACTCAGCATTTGGCGAGTTCTATGGATATTATATTTTTGTTGAACTATGTTATTTTGAATTTGGGTTAAAGTGTATGCACTTCTTTTAGAGTGTAAAGAACTTATTTCTAGATAGATGTTATATTTTTGTTGAACTATGTTATTTTAAATGTGGGTTGAAGACTTGAAGTGTATGCATTACTTTCAGGATGTAAAAAACTTATTTCTAGATAAATGTTATATTTAATATTAAGTGGGTTAAAATGGATTGTGTCACATTCGTGTCAACCTAACACGATCAGTTTATTAAGCGTGTCAAATGTCAAGTAGCATTAACCCACTTCATTAACAAGTAGGGTTAGGGTTGAAGAATCATGACAAGATTTTTAAATGGGTCGAGTTCAAGTTGAGCCATTTAGTCAAATATTCATACCTCGACACGGCACAAATCCGACACGCTAATCCGAATTGACACATAGAATTGTATTGAATATGGGCTATAAGGATTAAAGTTAGTTTGTGTTGTAAATGAATAAGCTCTTGCAATTTATCCAATTTTGATGGATTCAATGATGTAAAGTGCTCATTCATCTCAAAATTTTAAAAATAATTATAATAATAACACTGCCAATCTGCCATGGCAATGAAAACACCATAGCAATAAAGTCATACATAAATAATAAGGCTAGCGAATGATTTGGCACTAGAAATATTACACTCACTTCACTAACCCGTTATACAATGGGTATGATTCAAAAAATACCTGAAGAAGAAATTAATTTACCCTGCCCAATTATCCACCACAAAAAAAGCTCACAAAAAAATTGCTTACAAGCATTATTTGAAGGAAAAGCACTTTTCATTAGTATTAGTTCTATACAATTAGATGAGCAATAATGTCTATTAATATTAGCTTTGATATAAACCATATAAAATATGTTTGAATAGATGTAGAAGAGAGAAGCATAAAATAGGGACACAAGAGCACAAAGATTACACGTTTCTGTCTGACGGCCTATATCCATGGAGGAAACCAATATATGTTATATCTTTATTATATGAGAGTATTGTAAGGCTAATTATAAAATATTTGATAAGATGCTCTCTTCTTGAATGTAAAATTTATTATTTTTACGAGACTTCTTCGGCAAAAAATCCCAATACAATATATATAGGAGATCAAGAATTTGGGGAATTTTATTCTAAACAGTAGATATCACTTCACAGATTGAGTTCCAAGTTATACAATGATACAATCGAAGCTCTATCATTGTCCTGCCTCCCTGCTATTATCCGTTCTGATGGCAATTGTGAATAATTTTAATTTTTAAACCTTCTCAGGAAATTCTTGCTTAATAGGGAAATGAACAATAATTTGAAAATTAAAAGAGAAGACTATGTTTGGTCAACTCTGATTAATTTTTTAAGAATCCATAATGGATATTAAAAGTTTTAGAACTAAAGTTTTGTTAATCTAACTCAAAAGAAAAAAAAAAAAAAAATTTATGATGTAGTATACAACCACTATGTGTCCGTTTGGTTAGCTTATTTTTTGCCAACTTATTATACTATTCAGTTTATTTTTACTACTATTCATGGGTCTCACTGCACTTTATGGTACTATTTATAAGTCTCACTATATTATTTCAACTAACATTTAGTTTTATTTACAGTACTTTCAATAAAAAGTTTTCAATTTTAACAAAATAAACAGATTTCAAACAGACCCTGGAGCTCAAGCAACTCCCTCTCTCCGTTACGGTTGAAATTGTAGTAATTTTCTCACATAGAATTAGAACCTTAAGTGTTTGAAAAACCAGTACAATTTGAGACAGATCAAGTTGAGCCTGCTTCATTAATTAGTTATCACCTTCGCCAAATAAATCTAAACACGTGATGGTATGGATTTCTATGGTGATATTCACTCAATTATTGTTGTTATTAATAGTTGACTTAAGACTTATAATAAAAATTAAAAAAAAAAGTTGACTTAAGACTTTGTTCATTGACTTGTAGTCAGACTATAAACAAGTACAACAGTAGGACAGGAGATGATCATCAGCAAATCTTCGCTCGTAAACACGTCACAGTACAGTATATGTTTGACCCATGGAAAGTGGATTACCAACTTTGTCCTTAAATTTCCTAATCTAAGGGCTGAGTACTTTGGGATTAATTAGTAAGTGGGACTTTAAGTTGCTTACAATATATGGAGTTTCATTATTTGGGCAATCAGATTTTGTTATAGGACATGAAACCCTCTACGTCAACCATTTAAAATGGGAATAAGTTCAAGAATTATGACTCCTGCCATTAAATTGACATTCAATTATTAGTAAGGTTCAACAAAGTCTGTGTGGTACATGTGATATTATCTATTACCATCACATAGCATAGGGTCGATGAACCCACACCGATGACCTCCTTTTTCATTCAAAAAAAAAAAAAAAGATTAATAAAGTTGAAAATTATGAATGCTTGAGTTAAAGACTCTTGTATTCAGTTAAAAAAGAACAAATCAGCAATTTCCCTTCTTTAAGGTTGTACAAATTAACCAAAAACAATTGAATAGTAAAATTGAAAAACTGGAAAATAAAGGGGTATGAACTAGGAATCAACACGACATCTAGACCTAGCTTGGAGTTAGCCTCAAGCGGGAAAATCACTAGGTTTCAGCACTTGAGGTGGAACTGGAGTCAGTGCCACACCAAAGAGACCAAAAGGCTATTTTTTTTCATTAATCAAAATATTAACTCTCCAAAAGGAGCACAATTGGTAATAATATCTTAATTTTGCATATTTATATTATTATTAAAAAGCATTATTATACTTATTTTGAGTTAATTCATTCATTTTATTTTTGGCTTTGGAATAATGCTGAATAATCAATTTTGTGTTTAATTAAATTTTAAATGTGTGAATTTGTCTTTGTAGGAGAATGGAATTAAATAAATAGATTTGTGCAAAAAAGAAAGCTAATGGACTTAACTTTTACAAGGGCCATGATAAAGTCAAAGAATGCCAACACAATAAAATTCGAGTTCAATTGAAGCAAGAAATCGAACGAAATTTGCACCAAATCCAATTCCAATTCGGATTAGAATTCCTGCCTACACACGAGTTAGTATTTGGGGCATAACTTTTGACTTAGATTTCCAATCGAGATGATTCAAGTTGTGCTGGAATGTTAACTACTTAAAGGGCTACAACTTTGTAATTTACCAAAAGTCTGAATTCTGACGTTAAATGGACCGAAAACATTGGTTAAGTGAAGCCTAAAAACTTAGGATTTTCTCCAAACGGGAATTCAACTTCTAATAGGATTCCTTAACCTATTTAAAGGCTATTTAGGGCAAAATTCATAAGAGAGTTGCTGTAAATCATAATTTAGGTTTTCTTAAAATTTCTTTACAGTTTTTAGAGTTTTATTTGTGTTATGGCTTGCTAAAAACCTTGCTAAGATAAGGGGTGAAGCCCAACCATTTATTGATATGTTCTTAACAATTATTTTATGGTTTAAATGCTTATGTTATTATGTTTTTGATTGATTTACTCATCTAGAAAAGTTTTTAGTTCTATATAATTCTTTGATTTATTGTAGACTCCGGGCACGTTAAATACTTAGTATTCCTTGCCTAAAATCAATTAATTTCATGAAACTACCTTAGATAATTAATTCTTAAGTTCTTATTGTTAAATCATCCGACTAAGATCATTCTTCGTATGAATTTTAATTAAGTTATAAAATAAATATTGCTAATACTACCAATAGATGTGTTATGTGTGAATCCCTAAATCTTAGTCTCTTAATACATTGTTATTTTCTCTCAATTTAAATTACATTTACTAAACCATTAAAAATCTCTTCAATTAAACTTTATTATTTTAGTTTTATTCTCTTTTGATTTGCTAATTAATTCACTTTTTCCCTATGGATTCGACCTTAGATTTACTGAATTATTGCTTCACTACAATCTTGCACTTGGGAGTATTATTTAAGTCGCAACAATTGATTGCTTATATCGGAGTACAATAGGTTTCAGAAATAATTCATACCATCCACAAAAGTACATATGATACAATTATATGTATATTATAGGAAGTACATATGATACAATTATATGTATATTATAGGGTATAATATTTGTCATTATTTTATCAATTTATATTAAATACAGTTACCTCCATTGTAGAAAGTTCCATAAATACCGAAATGATGTATACATGTATAAAATTTCGAACTAGCAGCATAGAAAAGTATTGTTGGAGTAAAACATTGAAGTGTTTTAGTTGTTTTTAAGTCTTGTCTTCCCACTCCTTCCTTCCCTTTCTCCTATGTTTTTTATCTATATTATCTCAAAAAAAAAAAGTGTTTTGGTTGTTGTGGTTGCAGGATTTTCCTGGCCCAACTTATGTTGATCAGGCCTTGGCCCAAAGCGCAACCCACAATAATTATTTGTAGAGGATGGGTCAAAGAACTTGGCCTCAGTGAACTTGTTCGGTCTAATGCATGGACAATATGGTTTGCAAAAAGAAAAAAGAAAATAGAAAACGCCAGAATGGATCCTTCTCAAGTCTGATTTTATTTCTTTTTTTGTTCCTGATACAGTTCTCCCGTCCCCTTCTTTGAGGGACTCCACTACATTATATATTTCTCTCCTTTTCATCTCAACCTTACACCTGTTAATCATCCAAGCATCCACTTGAGCACCTGTCCCATCAGACGCCCTCATCAGACCCTTTGTGAGTTGCAGAGGCCAAGGCGGTACTGTTCAGGAGTCTTTTCCTCATTAATGCGGCCAAGAGGGTGGTTGGGGCGCAATTAATGTGGTGGTAGCCTTCCGTGAGATATTTTGAATTTAATTCGTTTTATATGTTGGGAAGACGAGCTGAAATGGCTGGGGCAAGTTTCTCGTCTGGGCTTCGCGATGTCCGAGGAGGAGTTACTCCTCGGACAGGTTTCCTTGACGCTATTGGGGTTGAATAGCGCTTCATATGAGGCTTTTCGTTGGACAGGACGCTCCTCGGACGGGCCCGAGCTTGGAATAGCCCATCATTTTTGGGCCGGGCCCCACAATAGCCCCTCAAAACTCCGGTTTTTACCTCCCTCCGAGGGGAAAGACGGGGTTTTGATGTTTGTGAGTGGAGGGAAATAAGGAGATCGTGGGGCGCGCGTGCGGACCGTTACTTTTGACGCGCTACAATTTACGAGACGTGGCCATTAACTTCTGGAGGCGTTATATTCCCTTCATCCAACGGCTTGGCGTGGATCGAACGGCCATCGTTTCTTCCCGTATTTCTAGGCAGGGATGATCTTTTCTCTCTCCTCTCGGCTATATAAGACGTCAGAGGGGTTCAGTTCCTTCTTTCATTTGCATTTCACAAACCCCAAAAGACTCCAGAGAACTCCATCGAATCCCAGAGATATACGAACACTTGCGTCCGTTACGCCGCCGTAGCCGTTTTTGTGAAGCGTTTCGTCCAAGAGAGATTTCCAGGCGTCCCCTTGAGCGTTTTGTGAAGGTACCAGTACATTTCGCTTTTCTCTCCGTTTCAATTCCCTCCTCGGACTCTACTTTTCTTTTCAGTCTTTACTTTCATTTCCCCAGTTCGGTTCAGATGGGTAGATTCGAAAAATTAGTAAAAACTCCTGCCGCTATGGAAGCCTTTAGGGCGAAATACCACATTCCCCCGAGGGTTGGGCTGCGGCACTGTCCTCTTGAAGGAATATTGACCGATAGAGTTGAGGGAGAAGTCGTTATCCCCATGATTGCTTTCATAGAGGGAGGGATGACACTTCCCATGCGTAGGATCACAAGGGAATACCTGTTCAACCATAGGTTGACGCCGTATCAGTGTGCCCCGAATATGTTCAAGATACTAGGCTGTGTAGATGTCTTAGACGAGCGGATGAATCTAGGCCTTACTTGGCACGATGTGGCTTATCTGTACGAATGTCACCGCCTCGGGGATGATGGGTATTATCTTAAATCCCGGAACGAGGATGTTAGGTTGATCTCTTGTCTTCCAGTTTCAAATAAGACCGTGAAGAATGACTTCCTCATTGCTTCTGGGGAGTGGTTCGACGGTATTCATTGTCCGACTCGGGCAGGAAACCCAGGTGCGGCGCTCTTAGGATTGATCATTTTCGGGGAAAGGATTTAGTGTTGAGGGGTTATTTTTCTTGCTTTCTTTGTAATTGAAAAATTTCATGGTTTAACCTCACTTTTCTTGGTTTGTCTGCAGACAAAAATCACGTTGCTCCTCGGATTAGCCTTGTGAACGTGCCAGCGCTGAACTATCTTCTCAGGTCGGAGATTTACGTCGCCCATGACGGACAGTTGCACGCGGCCCATTTAGTTCTGGGTTACCAACCTCTGAGCAGCGCTTTTCAGGCGGTCGGTCACACTATAAGGGCTGGCAGTCCGAGGCTGGCTAGAATTGACGTGTCCCAGGACGGATTCCTAGCTGACCACGATTTGCCACCAGTGGTGTTGCCAGGTGTCAGAAACCCTTACTTGGCAGAGCAGCTACCTCCGGTAGACGAGCCTGGTGCTGCTGTTTTGGTTGAAGAAGAAGCTGAATCATCTCGTCTTTCCCTTGAGGAAGAAATAGACAAGTTTTACTTCGAGGAGGAAGTTTAGCAAAACCCCCTGGTGGAGCTTTCTAATCCCGAAGCAGAGCAGGACCAACATTCCGCGGTTGGTGTTCCCTCAATCGTTATCTGCTCGGACGATACTTCAGACGAAGAGATAGAGCCCATGGCAGGAAAGGGAAAGTCTCTAAAGGAGCTGATGACCTCTCGGGGGAAAGGTCAGTCATCAAAGGTTCAACCATCGAAGGGACCAAGTCCATCAAAGGTCAAAACCCTTCCCCCTGTGGTCCCCCAGGGCGTCTCGGACCCTGGCCTTAAGGTTAATCCGGACTTGAAGAAGAAGAGGCCGGTTGACACTCCTGAGGAGGGTGAGATGGTTGCCCAGCCGACCAAGCAGCAAAAGACCACGCGGGCGCCAAGGAGCAGAAGGGGTAACTCCTCGGAGAGCCGGGATGAGGAGAACCTTGCTGACGTTCGCGCCTCCCCTCGTGTATGGAACCCCAAGCTGGAGTTGGATGGGGTTGCCATCTCCTACAATGCTTCGGTCCGAGAGTATAACCGAGGCCGGGCAGGGTACGTGGCGGATGCCTTAGAGCAACCCTTACTCCTTCCTCGGGACATGGAGGCCTATAGGCGATGCACTCAGCCCGAGCTCTTCCTATCCCTAAAAAGGGATCTCGCGTTGGTAAGTAATCCTTTTACTGTTCTATTGATTTCCCTATCTTGTTAGGTTTCTGTAACACTGTTGTTTCGTTCGCAGATTACCCAACAGGTGTTCGTGGCTGAGGAGTTTTGCCGCGATAGCCGAAGTAGGGTCGAGGCTGAGACCCAGGCTCGGGCAGAGATGGAGAAAGCCTTGGGGTCTCTCAAGCACGAGCACCTTAAACTCACGGACGACTTTAAGGTGTCGGAGAACCGGCGCAAAAGTGCAGAGGCTGGTTTAAAGAGTGCTGAGACCCAGGCGGAGGACCAGCGCAAAGAGCTGTACACGACGCAGCTTGACCTCACCACCGAGAGGCAGGTAGTGCGAGATCTCAGGACTGCCCTGCAAAAGGTAGAGGATGAGCTGAGGCTGGTAAAGGAGGAGGCCCAGCTGATCCGAGAGGCCACAGAGGCTGAGAAGAATGCTGCTCGCCAGCTCGGGGCCGAAGAGACGGAGGCCAGGCTGTCTGAGGAGATCCCTGAGGTGTGCAGAGAGTACTGCGACATTTCATGGGCTCATGCTCTCGACGCTACAGGAGTTCCTGCGGATTCGGCCCTAAGACTGCCCGAGAGCATCTTCTATCCTCCGGAGATCCGAGCTAACCCTGATGAAGCCCAAGTCGCCTCGGAGCAAGACCTGACGGTGCCTGATGCCGTCCTTGTGTCTGATGTGGCTAAGGATCTTGCCACAGACTCTACCATTGAGGTTCCTCCTCCTCAGCCCGAGCAGAAAGAAGATTCTCCCGCTAAGGCTTAGCCCTTTTTTTTTTTTTTTTTTTTTTTTTTTTTTTAAATGAGAGTTGTCTTGTTTTTTCATTCTTTTGTAAGGACCTCTCTTTTTAATGTGCTCAGAATATTAATATAAAATGTTTGTCTTGCTTACTATGAATGTATGTCAATAGTGCTCTTTTTTAAACATTTGCAACGAGGTAGATACAGGCAAACGGTCAAAATGAAAATGGGTTTTTGGGTTACGCGTTTGAGGGTCGCGATGGTGCTAGACTGTGCGCATGTATTAAAAGTGATTTCCTTTAAGTAATAATCTCCCAATCTATCACAAGTAATAATCTCCCCAAAAGTCTGTGGTCCGAGGAGCCGGGCAGGACTTAGGTTCTGCTTAAAACTATGAATTGTCATGAGTAATAATTTCCCCTAAAGTCTGTGGTCCGAGGAGCCATGCAGGACTTAGGTTCTGTTTAAAACTATGAGCCGTCATGAGTAATAGCTTCCCCAAAAGTCTGTGGTCCGAGGATCCATGCAGGACTTTGGTTTTGTTTAAAACTTATAAATAGTTGGCTTAAATAATAATTTCCCCCAAGTCTGTGGTCCGAGGAGCCATGCAGGACTTGGGTTCTTTTTAAAACTTATAAATAATTGTAATGTAGACTGGCAAGCGGCAAATAGTCATAAAAGAAAACGTATGCTAAGCCATTCTTATTAATAATAATACCTCCTGAGGTTATTTACATTCCATGGTCGAGGTACAGCTTTTTCATCCAAATCTTCTAGGTAGTAGGCGCCTATTCCGGCCACGGATGTGACACGGTATGGTCCCTCCCAATTGGGCCCCAACTTGCCCTAAGAGGGGTTCTTTGCGCTACCGAGAATCTTCCTCATCACGAGATCACCTGGACCCAGAGGCCGCAATTTGACGTTAGCATCATACCCTTGTCTTAACTTCTGGTGATAATAGGCCATGTGAATCGTGGCCTTTTCCCTTCTTTCCTCGGCTAGGTCCAGACTTCTTCCTAGCAACTCATCGTTATCACTTGGGGTAAACGAGCTAGACCTCAACGTGGGGAAATTGTTCTCGATCGGAAGCACAGCCTCGGCCCCGTAAGTCATTGAGAAGGGGGTCTCACCGGTTGAACGCCGCGGCGTTGTCCGATAGGTCCATAAGACGTGCGGTAGTTCTTCTACCCATCTCCCCTTTGACTCATCCAATCTTTTCTTCAATTCGTTCACTATAACCTTGTTTACGGCCTCGACTTGCCCATTTCCTTGGGGGTATGCGGGGGTGGAATATCGATTAATGATCCCAAACTCACGGCAATACTCCCTAAAATTCTTGCTGTCAAACTGAAGACCATTGTCGGAAATGAGTGTTCTCGGAGTTCCAAAGCGGGTGATAATGTTCTTCCAGATGAATTTCTGGGCGTCCACGTCCCTGATGTTGGCCAAAGGCTCAGCCTCCACCCATTTAGTGAAGTAATCGGTTCCGACTATTATGTATCACTTGTTCCCCGCAGCCTTGGGGAAAGGTCCGACAATATCAAGACCCCATTGCGCGAACGGCCATGGACTGGAGAGTGGGTTGAGAACCCCTCCGGGTTGGTGGATATTTGGGGCGAATCTTTGGCACTGATCGCACTTCTTAGCGTATTCCTGGGCTTGTCTCTGCATGTTCGGCCACCAGTATCCTTGGGTGAGTGCCCTGTGCGCCAGCGGTCTTCCTCCGGTGTGACTTCCACATACTCCCTCATGCAACTCTTCAAGAAGAGACTCGGACTCTTCTGGATGTACGCAGAGCAGGTACGGTCCAGAGTAGGAGCGCCGATAAAGTTTGCGGTCCTCTGATAGCCAAAAACGAGGAGCATTTCTACGTATCTTCTCGGCTTCTAGTCTTTCTTCCGGTAGGATCTCATCTTGGAGGAAGTTCCTTAGGGGGTCCATCCAACTGGGGCTCTGTCTTATCTGATGGACTTGGGTCGGGTTTCCACTGATGGGGCTGGCCTTAACTAGATCTTCGACTAGGATCACTCGTGGCAAATTATGTGCCGAGGACGTGGCAAGAGTGGCCAGCGAGTCTACATGAGTGTTTACGCTCCTGGAGATGTGCGTTAAACTGAAGGATTCAAAGCTCTCCTGTAGCCGTTTGACTTGTCCCAGATACTCTTGCATCCTAGTATCTCGAGCTTCCAGCTCTCCCATCACTTGTCCGACCACTAATCTGGAGTCCGAGAAGGCTTCTATTACTCTTCCACCCAACCTTTGAACCATTGCCATTCCTTGAAGTAAGGCTTCGTATTCGGCTTCATTGTTCGTAGCCGAGAATCCGAGTCTTAATGACTTTTCAATGACAGCGCCGTCTGGCGATATTAAAACTATCCCAACTCCTGATCCTCTCTGGTTGGCCGCGCCATCCACGTAGACTTTCCAATGCATGGTTTCCCCGGCCGAAATCGTGCCAACCAGTTTTCCGCCCAGGTCTTTCTTCTCGGACATCGTTTCTATAGAGGGCTCAGCAAACTCTGCTACCAAGTCCGCGAGGACCTGTCCTTTGACGGAGGGTCTGGGCATATATTTAATATCAAAAGCCCCCAGAAGAGCACTCCACATGGCGATCCTTCCTGTGTAGTCAGCACTTCGAAGCACGGCTCGAAGTGGAAGCTGAGTCAGGACGATGACCGTATGCGCCTGAAAGTAATGAGGAAGCTTCCGGGTTGCATGCACTATCGCCAAAATTGCCTTCTCTAAGGGTAGGTATCACACCTCGGCTTCATGTAGTGACTTGCTCACATAGTACACCGGTCGCTGCACCCCATTATCATCCCGTATTAATACCAGGCTTACGGCGTGGGGAGCTACGGCGATGTAGGCAAACAGCACCTCGTCTGCCTCCGGACTGGACATGATGGGTGGTCGGGACAGGTAGTCCTTAAGCTGCTGGAAAGCCTGAACGCAATCCTCCGTCCATTTAAACTCTTTCCACTTGTTTATCAGGAGGTAAAAAGGCCGACATCGATCCGCCGATCGTGATATGAACCGGCTTAGTGCCGCAATCATGCCAGTGAGCTTCTGCACTTCCTTCGGGTTCCGAGGAGTCTGTAGACTGTTAATGGCTTTGATTTGGTCAGGACTTACTTCTATTCCTCTATGGGTGACCATGTACCCTAGGAATTTCCCAGACCCGACCCCGAATGAACATTTGGAGGCATTCAGCCGCAACCGGTGCTCCCTTAAGATAGCAAAGACTGTTCCAAGGTCTTGCACGTGCTCGGACACCCTTTTACTCTTCACAACCATATCGTCTATATACACCTCAATGATCTTGCCCAATTGCGGCTCGAACATCCGAGTCATCATCCTTTGGTAGGTTGAGCCCGCGTTCTTTAGCCCGAATGGCATCACCTTATAATGATAATTTCCGATGGGCGTCATGAAAGCCGTTTTCTCTTGGTCCTCTAGCGCAAGGGGTATCTGATGATAGCCCTGGAAGGCGTCCAGGAAGCTCATTCGAGGGTGTCCCACGGTTGCATCCACCAATCGATCAATTTTGGGTAGGGGGAATGGGTCCTTGGGGCACGCCTTGTTCAGGTCCGTGAAGTCCACGCAGACCCTCCACTTCCCGTCTTTTTCCTTACCACCACTGTGTTCGCCAACCATTCAGGATAAAAGACCTCTTTGATAGCTCCTGCTCTTTTCAACTTGGCCACTTCGTCTCTCACGGCACCAGCGTGTTCCTTTGAAGGGCGTCGGGGTGGTTGCTTCCTCGGAGTGGAAGAGGGGTTGACGTTCAGGTGGTGGCAGATGAGGCTGGGATCAACTCCAGGGGCATCGTAGGCGTCCCAAGCGAATACCTCGACATTTTCTCTGAGAAATCTGACCAGTTCCTCCTTTTCCTGAGAGGGCAATTCAGAGCCGACCTGAAAGAACTTCTCCGGGTCATTGCTGACAGCAACCTTATCTAAACCTTCACACCTTATCTCCTCGGCCAGCCCCTCGTCTTGCTTTGCCGAGGAGGCTGGTTGCTATAAGCTCTTTGGGGCCGAGGACTCGACCAAGGGCCGATGTAAAATGGCAGCCACCACACACTTTCTGGCCACGGCCTGATCTCCTCGGATCTCTTCCACTCGTCCTCTGGATGGGTATTTCACTTTCTGGTGAAGTGTGGAGGTCACGGCCTCTAGGCTGTGGATCCATGGCCTTGCAACTATCGCGGTGTAGGGCGAATAAGCGTCGACCACGATGAAATTCACCTCCACCACTTCCGCCCCAGTCTGTACGGGCAGTCGGATTTGCCCCTTTGGTGTAACGAGCTTCCCCTCGAAGCTGAGGAGGGGGGAGTCATAAGCTGTCAAATCTTCCGGCTTCAAATTCAGCCCCTTGTATAGGTCGGGGTACATTATCTCCACCGCACTTCCCGAGTCTACTAATACCCTTTTCACATCGAAACCCCCGATCCGCAAGGTGACCACCAAGGCGTCATCGTGAGGTTGAATTGTTCCTCTCTTATCCTCATCCGAGAATCCCAGTATCAAAGAGCTTCCCTTTTTTATCCTTTTGGGCTCCCTTTGCCTGCCCTCGGAGGGAAGGCGGTCCACGGCTAATACCCTGGGGATGGGTGGCCCAGTTCTTCCTGGTGCAGCGAGGATGACATGTATCGTCCCGGTGGGGGGTTTTAAAGACACGTCCCTTCGAGGTTCTTGTGTCGCTTGGCCGGGATGACTGCTCGATGGGTGCAGCAGGTGACGTAGCTTTCCTTCTCGGACCAATTGATCCAGGTGATTCCACAAATTCCTGCAATCCTCAGTAGTATGCCCGTGGTCCTGATGATATTGGCAATACAAGTTCTGATTACGATTGGCAGGGTTTCCAGCCATCTTTCCCGGCCATCTGAAATAGGGTTCATCCCTTACTTTCTCCAGCACTTGTTGTATCGGCTCTCTGAATACGGCATTCACTGTTTGCGGGTTGCTCTGCCCAGCCTGTCGCGGAAAATCTCTCCTCGGCTGACCAGGATTGTGACGTTCCGTCCTGAAATCATTTGCTTTAGGGGGGACAACCTTCTCCTTCCCCTTCCCTTGCAACTGATCCTCCTCCATCCTTTTGTACTTGTCGATCCTATCCATTAGCTGTTGGACGTCAGTAACTGGCTTTCCGGTGAGGGATTTCCTCAAGCCATGCCAGGTAGGGAGGCTGCTTTTGAACGTGCTGATAGCAACGTTATCATGGTTGTCGTCTAAATCGTTATACACTTCCCAATACCTATCCGAGTATGCTTTCAGAGTTTCTCCTTCATGCATGGACAAGGACAGTAGCGAACTGAGCGGTCGAGGGACTCTGGTATTTGTAATAAAACGGGAGCAAAAAGCTTGAGTGAGCTGCTTGTAGGAGCCTACGGAGTTTGTCCTCAGGCTGTTGAACCACCTCATTGCCATCGATCCCAAGCAGGATGGGAAGATCTTGCAAATTAGGGCCTCGTTTTGCGAATAGATCGCCATTTTCTGGTTGAACTGACTCACGTGCTCTACCGGGTCTGTTCTGCCGGTATAGATGACGAACACCGGTTGGTTGAAGCGTCTTGGCAGCTTAGCCCCTTCGATTTTGCTCGTGAAGGGTGACCTTGAGACCTGATCCAACGCCTTCTTCATGGCGTCGCTCCCCGAACCTTTGCTGGATGGGCTCTCATACTTCCGTACTGGGCGTGGCTCCTTTACGTAAGAAAAGGTCTCGCTTGGGGGGGTCCTTGACCTTCGTCTGTAACTCATGTCCTCCGCATTAGAAGACTCACCTGAGTCAGAGGGAGATCGTCTTCGCTGTACACGTCGTAGCTTCCTTTTTAGGTCATCTATCTCTCGCTGCATGGCCTGGTGACTATTTCGCCTCTGAGACACGTGACTTCCTATCTCTGTGTGACTCTGACTCGTCCGGGTGGTATGCACACTCCCCTCACGATTCCCCCTGCCGCCCGGGTTGGTTGGGTTATTTTGCCTCTGGGACTCGGCGGGTTGTGTTCGTTGGGAGTTAGCTTGGTGAGGATCCTCCTGGTGTGGATCTAGTTCTTCCATGCTCGACTGTTGCACTAGCTGATGCCCTAGCTCTTCCCACAGACGGCGCCAATTGTGGTTGCACGATTTTCCTGGCCCAACTTATGTTGATCAGGCCCTGGCCCAAAGCGCAACCCACAATAATTATTTGTAGAGAATGGGTCAAAGAACTTGGCCTCAGTGAACTTGTTCGGTCTAATGCATGGACAATATGGTTTGCAAAAAGAAAAAAGAAAATAGAAAACGCCAGAATGGATCCTTCTCAAGTCTGATTTTATTTCTTTTTTTGTTCCTGATACAGTTCTCCCGTCCCCTTCTTTGAGGGACTCCACTACATTATATATTTCTCTCCTTTTCATCTCAACCTTACACCTGTTAATCATCCAAGCATCCACTTGAGCACCTGTCCCATCAGACGCCCTCATCAGACCCTTTATGAGTTGCAGAGGCCAAGGCGGTACTGTTCAGGAGTCTTTTCCTCATTAATGCGGCCAAGAGGGTGGTTGGGGCGCAATTAATGTGGTGGTAGCCTTCCGTGAGATATTTTGAATTTAATTCGTTTTATATGTTGGGAAGACGAGCTGAAATGGCTGGGGCAAGTTTCTCGTCTGGGCTTCGCGATGTCCGAGGAGGAGTTACTCCTCGGACAGGTTTCCTTGACGCTATTGGGGTTGAATAGCGCTTCATATGAGGCTTTTCGTTGGACAGGACGCTCCTCGGACGGGCCCGAGCTTGGAATAGCCCATCATTTTTGGGCCGGGCCCCACAGTTGTTTTCATAATTTTACTAATGTTATGGGGTCTGATCATGATATTCAAAAGGTTGGAGGATCTTTGTGAAATTTTCAAGAGGGGTTAATTTTAATTTTAAAAAATTTTGGGGTAAATTTTATTTTTTTGAAAAATCTGCAGTTCAAAAATGTAATTTGAAAAGACTGTGGCGGTCAACATATTAATTTGGAATATTTTTTAGTTAAAATGTGATTCTGGAAAAGCTTTGGAGCATTTTTGTGGCTTGAGCTTGACAAATTTTATTAAAGAAGGCTTTTCATTGGGCTTGGTCGAATTGTGCGTGTGAATTTTGGGATGGACTGGATTTGATGGATTTGGATCCTTTCATTTGAGGGTTTTTGTTATTTTAAGATTGGGCTTTTGAGAGGGTGATGCATATTGTATTTCGGATTGGGCATAAGTGAAGGTACAAATCTGATTTGTTGGGCAATTTTGCGTGAGTGATTGATGAACTCAGGTTGGGCCTTGATATGAGTTTTGGAATGTGGGCCTAATAATGTTTAATATAGGCTTGACAGT
The DNA here is from genome assembly GCF_932294415.1 of Quercus robur. Lineage (NCBI taxonomy): Eukaryota > Viridiplantae > Streptophyta > Magnoliopsida > Fagales > Fagaceae > Quercus > Quercus robur. Next base: position 7,766,660 of record NC_065537.1, read on the forward strand.
TCAGCTGAGGGCCCAAAGTGAGTTAAGTCTGAGATTTATTCATTTCGGACTGGGCTTTTAGAGAGGGGTTAGAATAAAAGAAGCCTGGTGGGTTTGGATTGGGCTTAGCACAGACAGACCCACATAGTCATCCTAAGATTGGTATCCGCGAAAGTGTGTGATTGTTATGTGATCAAATTATTTTCGTGTATATCTAAAGTTTGTGTTAAGGATAATAGGATGCATAAAACCAAAAAAGTTAAATTCCTAGTACTACATGATGAAAGTAAAATAGAGAATGGGTATTTTCCGTTTTTCTTTCTGGCCTCTTTGCTACTGTGCCATTCTTCTTTCGTCTTTTGTTTTGCTTGCTTCCATGTATTGGTAGTGTTGCTGTACTATGTTTCCTATTAGCAATGTGTTGTGACTTGCGACTCTTTATACCCCATGTGCAAGCTGTTTGTCTAGCTTATCAGTGATGGTAGTGTGGGATTTTAGACTGGAAACGGTTATGCCTTTTTGTGTTACTATGGCCAAATCCAAATAGAAAAGTCACACTAATTACTTTTGAAAATTTGTACTCGATTCTTCCTCACCTATTTTTCTCTTTGATTTAACAATTTTTTTCCCTAAAGAACATCTTGCAAACAACACATAGACACAGCATCCAAAAATATGCAAAGTCAATCATATATTGACACGAAAATTTATCAAAATCATCAGGATTTTCATTTTGTATTAATAGGATCCTATTAATACGATCAACTATATGATCAATTTATGTAAAATTAATTTGGACTGACATTGCACAACAAATGCTTCTCTCTTTCACCTTCTATTCTATCAACCATTGTCCAAAATTAATTAAGGATTTGTGTTGAAGTTTTGTGGGTGATTGGATTAAGAGTTATGGAAGATTGGGAAAAGAATATAGACGTTTATTTAGTTATGTTCTCTGGGAATAGCTTTTTATAGTCAAGGTAAAAGGCTTTGTTTCATTGGTGCTTTTTTTTTTTTTTTTTTTTTTTAATTAGAAATAAATAGTAAGCTAAGCATGCTTTCAGTAGACAAGGTTGGCTCAATGTATAAGTACCCTGATTTGAAAAAAAAAGTATAAATATATTTGCATATATATATATATATATATATATATATATATAGACACACACACTCTAAACTAACCTATTTGATCACCCTAAAAAAAATGTTGAACATTTTGACTTGAAAATCACAAGAATTTAGGTTCAATAAATATAAGAGTAATGCTACATCCACAACATCTTCTTAATAATTGTATAACAAATCATTTGTGATAAGTTATTACTAATTTTAATTTTGGCTCAATTTTGATATCATTTTTAACCCATCAATAACAGATTGTCGCATAAGATTTTTTGTCAAAATTTTGTAAAAATAGCATTACTCTAAAAATAATTTTGACTCCTCAAATATAATCTTTGATGAGTCCAAATTCTAACAGCTTAGTTAGTCATAATGGACGAACCTAAGATAAGTTACGCATCTATGACAAACATTTATGCCAAAGAGTAAAAGATGGAGTAAGAAGAAAGAAGGCATTATACAAATCAAAGCAACAGTTTGTAACGTATTAAGTGTTACAAATGAGAATGAATGCAGAGATCTGTTACTCAGTAAAGACAGGATGGCTATAAAACCAGAGAGGAACAAAACCAAAAGGTACACAATTCTAATCCCAAAAATACTTCTAAAGTTGAATTCCTTTGTGATATTTCAATTGAATTCCATCTGACTTTATTATCAAAGGGTTTTTGGCACACACCACACCTGTGTATCCATATTTCTTTGTTTCACATCTTATTGCAGGTTCATCTTTGGATGAATCCAACACCATCGTCCATTTGTATAGATGAGAACTTAACTGACAATTTTCTGCATCATCAGTTTGGCATTGTCTATGGGAAACGCTGATCATTCAAGCCATTTCCCGAATTGACAAAAGAGATTTTCGAAGTGCGAGATGGACCTAGAGCAAGCAGCACAACTGTGGATGCCCGATTTTTCCCAGCTCTCGTTGCACATTAGGTCCTTAGCGATGTGACTCTTGTGTGCTTGTGTTTCTAGAGTGGGGTGTATGTGTGAGTCCCTTTTGCTTATTTTTAAGAGTAGCAACCATTAGTTTTGTATTAGGTGTGATTGATCACCTAGATGTCTAACTCATTTTAAGTTACCTAATTAACTAAACCGAATTTTAAAGGTCCATTAATTAAGGTAAACCAAAAGTATTTGAACTAAAGATTTAGGCACCCCACAACGCCTATCCAAAAATAGTACTTCATTTTAATTTATTCCCAATGTTAACTTCTTTCAAAGAAATAGAATACTTGGCATTTTGATCTTTTTGAAAAGGTTTTTACAAACAATGTACATATATAAATGCGAGTAAATATTTACATATAGTTAGCATGTGAATAATAACTCCATCAAATTATACAAGCAAAACAAGTAAGATATATATACAATAACATGTGATGAAAACTATAGGGACACGATTTTTAACGACCCAAGGACAACATTGGATTCGTATGTAATGGGCCCGAACAATATGATTTATAGAGAGTGGGTTTGAAAGGCGTGCCCTTGGTCGCCGAATAGCAGTTTGGCCTGATTTTTATGAGAGCTCGCACAAAGGTGGGTTTGGCCTAAATAGCTAAGCCTTACATCGATGTTGTTTGAAAGGTTTGTCTCCTCGGAATTAGTCCGAGGAGCATCACATTCTTCCCATTCTTCTTTTTTGTAGGGTCTTTCGATCCCCCCCCCCCTCTCTTTTCCCAGCTCCCTTTCCCTTTTATACTAGTGTTTACTTCCCCCTTCTCCACCTACGTGTCAGTTTTTCCTTTTTTTGGGTAAGTACTCGTCCTATCAATCCATACGTCAGAGTGGTTGGGAGTGGTTGGGGAAAGTTGAATAGCAGGGTCTGGAGTGTGGGCTTGTCAGGTGCTGGGCTCCACATTACGGTGTGGGCAGCTTTCTCCCTTATAATGCTCTTGTACTGAGTTTGTCTTTTACTTCAGACGTTTTGTGAGGTGTTGAGCGTGAAATCGTCCTCGGCCACATCCTTGGGCCTTTAAGGGACTTTCATCATACGTCCTTGGTAGTAGGGCTCCTCGGCCTGGGCTTTGGGCCCTTAATATAAGGTGGGCTGGGACCGCAGATTTTGGGCCCCACAATAGCCCCTCAAAATTCTACTGCCCGACCTTGTTGTTGGGGAGGAGGGTTTTGGTGAGATAGGGCCCACATCATGGCTCACTCAAATTCTGCACTTCTACTAATATTTGAGTTTTCCCACTTACATGTGAGACGTGCCAAATTAAGAGGCATTCCTTTATTCACTCAAGCGGAGCCCCTTTGATGCTCCAGTATTCGAGGCGCACCTTTGCGAGGATCTTCAGATCCTACGGTTGCGGTTGAGGTTGGAAATTGAGCCAAGTCTGCCTTGTCCGTAGCATTCCTTGGAAACTTGCATGGATTAAATGCCACCGGTTTGCTCTCTGTATAAATAGGATAGGGAGTCACTCCCCTTGCATACAAACCCTTCTGCGTCCTTCAGAATCATAACCCTTCCTCCATACACACGATCTCCATCTCCAGTGCCATTCTACCTCAGAGCAATATGTTTGAGGCATGGGTGGGGATGAAGGGTCTTCACCCGCTTCAGAGGCACCGAATCCTTCCGATACTCAAAGTGATGTGGTCCGGACAAGGGAGGCACAGATTCAAAACAATCTTCTGTCTTGATAAGGGGGAAATGGTATTTCTCCCTTTTTCAGTCAAAATCCAAAGTAGGTACTGGTCGCACCAGATTCTTGGTGCGTCAGAAGCAAGGTTTTCCGCTATCAGCGCCGTCTGCTTTATCGCAGGCATGATTATGTGGAGGCTCATCAACTTCCGGCTCCCGGCACCTTTTCTTCAACTGTGTTGGCCGCAAGTTGGGTTCCCTGCACCTTTTCTTCAGCAGCGCTAGCCCGGAGTCGGGCTCTCTGCACCTTTTTTTCAACGGTGCAAGCCCCAAGTTGGGCTCTTTTGCTGCTTGAGTTATAGGCATGTAAAAGTATTGAGGAATGGCTTCCTTAGACAAAATTTTTGGAGCGGCAGCACATCTCTTCTCTGCATCTCTTCTTTGGCATTTCCTTCATTCCCTTGTATCTTTCTTTTCGCTTGTGTAGTTAGTTTCAGTATGAGCTTATTTAAGCTCTTTCATTGTACGCTGTACTGTTCCTTTATCTTAATAAGAAATGGATTTGCTTACTCTCAAATACTTTTCTTTTCTGCAACAACTACTTTGTGCATGAATATTAAATGTGCATTTTCCTTTAATGATGCTTAGAGCAGGAAAAAACCTTGAAACAAACTCCTACTAGTTTGAACTTACTGACATTATCAAGTATAATAATGGTAATTCCCAGTAAATTAAACTTTTGAAACTAACCGAGATAACGGCTAAGCGCTTCGTAATGCATGCAAGGCGACCGTCCGAGAACGATAAACTCTAAATAATTCGTCCGAGAGGGTGGCCGAGCAGTGAGGGACTTTGACTGTGTTTTTGACAACATATTGCCCTATATTGCATCAATCCCCTTGGTATTGAGGATCCGAGGATAGACTGGGGAATCCATGCAGTTTAGGGACTAGCCCAACTATCAATGGGGAACTCTTCTCTGGGGTAGATTCTATGGGTCATATAACGTCCAGGTTGTGTCCAAACCCCATGTTGTCTCTTCTAGGTAGTTGGTTTCCCCATAAGCTTAAGTCCGAGGACCATACAAGGCCTTGGTTCTGTCCAAAACTTGTACTTTTTCTTTTAAGTAGTTGGTTTCCCCATAGGCTTGAGTCCGAGGACCATACAAGGCCTTGGTTCTGTCCAAAACTTGTACTTTTTCTTTTAAGTAGTTGGTTTCCCCATAGGCTTGAGTCCGAGGACCATACAGGCCTTGGTTCTGTCCAAAACTTGTACTTTTTCTTTTAAGTAGTTGGTTTCCCCATAGGCTTGAGTCCGAGGACCATACAAGGCCTTGGTTCTGTCCAAAACTTGTACTTTTTCTTTTAAGTAGTTGGTTTCCCCATAGGCTTGAGTCCGAGGACCATACAAGGCCTTGGTTCTGTCCAAAACTTGTACTTTTTCTTTTAAGTAGTTGGTTTCCCCATAGGCTTGAGTCCGAGGACCATACAAGGCCTTGGTTGTGTCCAAAACTTGTACTTTTTCTTTTAAGTAGTTGGTTTCCCCATAGGCTTAAGTCCGAGGACCATACAAAGCCTTGGTTCTGTCCAAAACTTGTACTTTTTCTTTTAAGTAGTTGGTTTCCCCATAGGCTTGAGTCTGAGGACCATACAAGGCCTTGGTTCTGTCCAAAACTTGTACTTTTTCTTTTAAGTAGTTGGTTTCCCCATTGGCTTGAGTCCGAGGACCATACAAGGCCTTGGTTCTGTCCAAAACTTGTACTTTTTCGAAGGTTAGTCCCTCGACCAAGGTGGGGAGAGTTAGCTTGATTTTGGAAGCCCCTAGAACTGCCCGTGCCATTGGCACTGCAAGGCGTAGCCCCTAGCGGGAGTTTATGTCGGAGCAACAACTGCATGTCGTTGGAAACGGAGGAAACTTCGCGGACCTCTGCTTTATAGAGACTTGACCCCACCGCTACCTGCGCCAGCGCGCAAGCCTTCCCACAGACGGTGCCAATTGTAGGGACACGATTTTTAACGACCCAAGGACAACATTGGATTCGCATGTAATGGGCCCGAACAATATGATTTATAGAGAGTGGGTTTGAAAGGCGTGCCCTTGGTCGCCGGGCAACGGTTTGGCCTGATTTTTATGAGAGCTCGCACAAAGGTGGGTTTGGCCTGAATAGCTAAGCCTTACATCGATGTTGTTTGAAAGGTTTGTCTCCTCGGAATTAGTCCGAGGAGCATCACATTCTTCCCATTCTTCTTTTTTGTAGGGTCTTTCGATCCCCCCCCCCCTCTCTTTTCCCAGCTCCCTTTCCCTTTTATACTAGTGTTTACTTCCCCCTTCTCCACCTACATGTCAGTTTTTCCTTTTTTGGGGTAAGTACTCGTCCTATCAATCCATACGTCAGAGTGGTTGGGGAAAGTTGAATAGCAGGGTCTGGAGTGTGGGCTTGTCAGGTGCTGGGCTCCACATTACGGTGTGGGCAGCTTTCTCCCTTGTAATGCTCTTGTACTGAGTTTGTCTTTTACTTCAGGCGTTTTGTGAGGTGTTGAGCGTGAAATCATCCTCGGCCACATCCTTGGGCCTTTAAGGGACTTTCATCATACATCCTTGGTAGTAAGGCTCCTCGGCTTGGGCTTTGGGCCCTTAATATAAGGTGGGCTGGGACCGCAGATTTTGGGCCCCACAACATATAAGCATATTGTACAATAACATGTGAATATCTGTTATTTACATAGCTAGCATGTTAATACTAAAAGCTATACAAGAAAAGAAACATAAAACTAAGAGAGGGCTGGAGGAATAGCACATTGTTGTCATCCACCATTTTCTCATTTTCTGTTCGTGCAAAAGATGACAAATAAAGATTTGTTAGTGCCAAACATGTTAGAGACAAATGAAAGCTTATAGGGTATTCAATGACTCAAGGAAATGAGCCTTGAACACACTCTCACAAACTACACCTATTCTAGGAAAAACTTTGGAGAGAAAAGTTACTATGTTAACTTTGTTGTTTGTTATTAATTTGAGAAAAAACACATTTTTGGAAAAGAATCATTTTTTTTAATATGGTAAAAAGGTTTCAAGGAAACACTTTCTATTTTTAAACTCTATTTTTGAAAACATTTTATTTATTTGAAAGCCTTTTTTTTGGATTTTAGAAAAGAGAATGAGAAAGCATTTTTTTTTTTTAACATTTTTTTTTTGTTGAGAAACATGATTATCGGATTTTTAAGAAAAAAGAAGAAAATACATTTTAAAAAAAATCCAACGTGGTAAAAATATTGATTTTGAAGAAAACATTTTTTTTATACCATTTTTCGGATTTTGGGAAAAAAGGGGAAACATTTTGTTTTGAAAGTTTTCTTTTAAAAAAAAGGTCATCTTTGTTTGAAAAATACAATTTTTGGAGAATTTTTTTTTGACGTATTCAAGAAAAATCCTTTTTGAAAACATTTTTGGAAAAGGAAAAGACATTTTGAAAACAAATCTTTTATTATTATTGTTTTTTTTTTTTTTTGAAGTTTTTAGTTTCACAATTTTTTTTGAGAAAAAAAGGCTTCTTTATTTTTGTTTTGAAACATTTACTTGAAAAGATGAGGAAAAGCTTTTAAAAAACAAGTATTTTCTTAGAATAGGGGTGTAGGGGAGATGTATACCCAAGCATTTTTCTTTATGGCACATTATCAACAAGAAAATAAAGAGAACAATATAAAATATGTGCAGAAAAATAAAGAGCTTTAAAGCTAAAGACTTGGAATTTAAATGACAAGGAAAGTAAAAGCTTGGAATGTAAATGAAAAGAAAATAAAAAACTTGAAATGTAATGACATAAAGGTAAAAGCTTGTAATATTGTAAACTTGATTAAAATGTTTTCTTTTTCCTCCTTAAATAGAATCTAATCCCCTTCAAGCCTTATGATTCCTTCAACATAAAGAAGTGGGAGTTCTTAAGCTATCACCACTCTTATGAGACATACACATATTGTGCTCTAACGGGGGTTTAAACACCATTTAAAGAGGATAATAGAAAATAATTTTTTTTAAGCGTCTAGATATAGTGTGTGTGTGTGTGTATACTCAAACACATATATAATAACAATAAAGGTAAAAGGGGATTGGGGTTGTGCAAGAAAGTAAATGACAAGAAATTTAAAGGGGGATGGGGGTGTACAAGAAAAATAAGACAAGAAATTTAAAGGCATTAAGTAAAATCCTAGATGTAAAGGCATTAAGTAAAATCCTAGATGCCTAGGTGGGATGAGATTTCTTCCCACTACAACAAAATGTATTTTTAGTGATGAAAATTTTCATCACTAAATGTCCAGTTTTTCATCACCTAGGACTTTTAGCGATGAAATATGCTTTTTAGTGACGAAATTCATTTCATCGCTAATACCCCATCACTAAAGGTCAAATTAGTTTAAAAAAAAAAAAAAAAAACTTTTAGCGACGAAAACATTTCGTCACTAAATGTTTTCCTCGCTAAAAGCACTATTCAGTGACGAAAATATTTTGTTACCAAAAACACTTTATTTTATTAAATCATTTTTAGCGATGAAAAATTTTGTCGCTAAAACTATTTTTAAGAAAATTCGAGTACATATAGTGACGAAAAATTGTGTCACTAAAACTATTTTTTAAGAAAATTCAGACAAATATAGCGACGAAAATATTCGTCACTAAAACTATTTCTTAAAAAATTCTGCTACATTTAGTGATGAAATATTTCGTCACTATATATATATATATATATATATATATATTTTGTTGCTATATTTGGTGACGGAAAAATTTGTCGTTAAAACTAATTTTCTGTTTTCATTTTTTTCCTATATTTGATATTAACCTATAACCTATCATTACATTATTAAAACTTCACATTTGAATAACACATTTATTTCAACAATACATTTATAAGAAAATGATGCATACATTCCACAAGTAAAAATAGAACAAGTATCCAATTTAATCCTTCCGTACAAATTGTTTGCAACACATACAATAACACAAGATGTTTTATAACAACACAAAAAGTTTAGCATAATATAATTAGGGCCAAAAGAAGATGTTCTCAAATGTCTTCAAGTAGTGCCAAAAGAAAATGCCCTAAAAGCCACCAATAAGAAATCTACACAAATATAAAAACAATACTATATGAAGATCGTAAAGTAAAAACATTAACTATGTTATAAGAAACATTTTTAACAATGCATTAAGAGTAGTCACACCAATGAATTAAAATCACAACTCCTAATATATAAGTTGTAGAAAGCAAATATACATTTTCAAGTGTAATGTAATACATTTAGTTTCAAATAATGCATTAAAAGTAGTCACGCCATGTAATGCTACTCAATTGCTAAGATAAAATACTAACCAATAAGTCTTTTAGCTTGAAGACAAATTACCCCCATAGGAAAGAATGTCATCGTAACCCTTACTCCTCAAAAAGTTATGGATATTCTTTTGCACCTCTTCTTGCATAGCTTGCGCCTCTTGGTCCCTAGCTCTTGCCTCTTTGAGCTCAATTATCTCACTTTCTAGACGATGGATATATTCTACCGAGAAACTAGATGAGGCTGTGGTTATAAGAGAAGATGAAGGTCTCATGCCAAGTCCTTTTACAATGCTAGATTTCTTCTTAAAAACTATATTTGATATCTCCTCTTTGGTTAGGAGAATTGCATTGGGATCTTGACAATGCTCCTCTTGTACTTTCAAAATAGTTTCCTATCATTTGAAAGAGAGAAAGAGAGAAACAATCAAAACATAGATACTACATATGTTATAGGTTTACAAACATGATAGGGGTGGAGTGATACACATACATATGTCGCTTCATCCTCAGGGAGTATCCACATATTTGTATTTTGATTGAAATGAACATCTTTGAAGATTTTTTCCAATTCAGGAACTTGACCTCCATTATTATATGTCTGATTAATTAACATTCGAGTATTAGATAGATATAGTTAATTAATCACAACATGTACTAAGGTTTAAGAAAATGAAAAAACACGCACCTCCTTATCTACCCTAATAGCAAGTGATTTTGTCTCGTATCTATGTTTGCTTGAAATTTTTTTCCTATTTTCAGAGTTTTTTGCTAATTTTACCTAATAAAGAACATTCAAGATATTTATTAGATCATGAATCTTACACTATACATTTACTTTGTCTAAGTATTAATCTAATCATTTGACAACATAATATAGTAAACATTGAATAATAATAATATATGCATAAATAATTTACTAGCCATTCGTCGTTGGTCCATTTCCCATCAATGAGTCCAATCCATTACTCAAGTGTGGCATTCTTTTGAAGGCAGCTTCTTGCATAGTCAGCACCATGAGATTTTATGAGGTCTTTATAAGCTTGATGCAAATTGTTGGAGTTTCTACTCAATAATCTTCCACATTTTGTATTCAATGTTTTCGTCACCAAGTTGGAATCTCCTTGTAGCTCAAACTGATCCTGTGAAATGAAGTGTATATGTATTATAAAAATATTATAATACATATACACTGGTTGTTCATTCAAGTTGAGCAATTTAGTCAAATATTCCTACCTTGACATGACACAAATCTGATACACTAACCCAAATTTAACAAATAGGATTGCATTGATATGGGCTTTTGGGATTAAAGTTAGCTTGTGTTTTAAATGAATAAGCTCTTGCAATTTACCCTATTTTGATGGATTCAATGGAATAAAGTGTTCATTCATCTTAAAATTTTAAAAATAATTATAATAATAACATTGTCGTAGCAATGAAAACACCATAGCAATAAAGTCATACATAAAGAATAAGGCTAGTGAATGATTTGGCACTACAAATATTACACTTGCTTCACTAACCCGTTATACAATGGGTATGATTCAAAAATACTTGTGAAAGAAATTAATTTACCCTACCCAATTAACCACCACAAAACAAGCTCACATAAGAAATTGCTTACAAGCATTATTTGAAGAGAAAACACTTTTCATTAGTACTAGTTCTACACAATTATATGAGCAATGATGTCTATTAATATTAGCTTTGATATAAACCATGTTAAATATGTTTGAATAGATGCAGAAGAAGAAAGTATAAAATTGGGACATAAGAGCACAAGGATTACATGGTTTAGCCTGATGGTCTATGTCCACAGAGGAAACTCATAAGTGTTATATCTTTATTATATGAGATTGTAATACAAATCTTGTATTACAATAAACCTAACATGAGTATATATAGCAGGCTAAATCCTATACTAACCATACACTAACTATGGTTAATAGATTTTTAATACAAGTAGAAGACTTAGTTTGCACATAAAGTAAGATTAGGCTAATATATCTCTAACAATGTCAAAGAATACAATATCTTATTTGAGGTTGAGAAAACATAACAAAATATAGGGTGGAAAAATGATTGTATTCTAACATTTTCTACCACAAAATTCTGAATTGGCCTATTTCATTTTCTTCAAAATACAAAAAAAACCTTTCAACTCCTCCAATCATCAATTCAAACATGACTAATTTTCCATTTCATTTCCTTCAAATACAATAATATTCCTTGTAACTTTCACAACAATAATCAATCCAAGCTTGAGTAATCTTCTACGTTGAATTCTTTTCAAAAATCTTCTAATATCAAATCGTTTTTGTTCAAGATTTAATTGTCTAAAACCATTTGAGTTAGAATCCTGCACAATTTGAAAGAAATTTTCAACTATTATTGACAAATTAATAACCAATGATACAAATAAACAAACAAAACTAATGAAAAAAGGAAAAAAAAAAAAAAAGAATAAATATCGGAATGAATATATTTGGAATTTCGAATACATAGTAAAAAATAACAGGTAGATATATACCAAGGTGAGCACTACATACGCAGGACTGATTCAACAATCCACTTATCTATATACCATTAGATATACAATGATGAGTCCTTGACAAGTCATGCTTAGTTGCAATGGTGGTGTTTGGAGCAGAAATAATGAGATGATTTGTGATGATGATGATTTGTATGGAGTCATCTTCTTCTTCTTTTTTATTTATTTATTTATTTTTATTTTTTTAGTTTTAAACTATGTTTTAGGATTTTAGCCCTAAACAACCATCAAAGATCAATTCTTTTCTAACTTAAAACCCTTAAACATGAAGAACCCTTTGCCGGGGAAAGTTTTGGGACAAAGGTCGAAATTGTAAATAAGCCCAAAACTCTCTTTAGGTTTGCTAGATTTGTTTGTTAGTGGAGAGTCAAACCTAAAATTTACAATGTATAGCAAAATAAAGGCTAATGGTGCTTTGTGGAAAGAGAAATCAAAATAATCTAAAATATAAGAAAGTGCAGACAACAAAGTCCACTAAATGTTGGGTTGTTAAGAAGCAACATATTCATAAAATGAGTATAACTAAAATGCAATAGTTAAGATAGATAAGTGGAAATAGATAGAAGGATAGGATTTGAAATGAAAAAATCCACTTAAGAATAAAGGTTGCTTCTATTGATGAAAATATGAGAGAGTATTACTTGAGATGGCTTGGTCATGTTTAGAGGAGAGTGACTAATTTACTAGTAAGAAAAAGTGAGTTGATTCAAGTTGAAGAAAAAAAAATAGTAGAGGAAAACAAAAAATAACATTAGTAGAAGTAGTTAAAAATGACATCAATTAAAGAAGTGGCAGAGAATATTACTTCAAATAAAATATAATGGAGGAAGAGAACACATGTATCCGATTCTAACTTATCTGTTGATCCATAGTCAACCCCAAAAAAATTTATTTTTCACTATTTTAACTCTTGTATACATCCCATGCACTATGCTGTATTATTTGTGATTTTAATTAAATTTATAAATTAATTTAAATAAAAAATTTTAAGAAGAGGAGTCATGAACATACAATTAATAGAGGAGAAAATGACAGACCATTTCATTGTTGGCCTTAAAAATTAAAGAGAAATTATATGTCTACAACATTTTTACAACATTTTTACAAATTCTAAGTGGCAGGTTGCTACTGGTTGTTATTGTTGGGGCAAAAAAGTAATCTTAGTGTTAGTTTCAAATTTGAACCAATAACAACTAACTACCTGTGATTTGTTGTAAAAATATTGTAAACGTAGCATCTCTCAAAATTAAAATGGCTGGCTAGTTGGCAATGCAGTACATAATAACTCTTATGTTTTATTATATAGTTAATACATAGCATTATCTTACATTGTTTCCTTCCACTTATCTACTTGTAATCTTGAAATGGAAATTTTCTTTAATACATTTCAGGTTGTATCCAACGATGCAAAAAATGTTCTGGTTCTTGCAGCCACAAATACTCCTTATGCTGTGGATATGGTGAGAAAAAAAATACCATCCATCCAATAACCTACGGCCATGTATTGAAAAGATTTTATGATCTACATTGCTTTGGGTTTGAGGCTAATGCAAAGTTAATTAACGTAGGCCATGAGGAGGCATTTTGATAAGCGAATCTATATCCCTCTCCCAAATTCGAAGGCAAGGGAACAAATATTTAAGGTACTTCAGTTTCGTAATGCAATGCATTTGGAAAATCAAAGCAATGTAGTTATAAACCCATTGTGATTAATGTTTTTGTTGTTTACCTATGTCTTGTTTAATATCCTTTTTTTTTTTTTGGAGCAGTTGCATATTGGGAACACTCCTCATAACCCTAGTACAAGCGATTTTAAGGAATTAGCTTAACTTATGGAAAATAGGATTGAAGAAGAATGCAAAAGAGGGGAGGGGTTAGTGTACTGAAAAATAAAAATAAAAACAGCATTTCTCTTTCAATTGTATTGATTCATGTTTGGTGTGTTAATTTTCTCTTCCATTAACAAAGGCGGATTTTTTTTTTTTTTTTCAAGTTCGTTTGTAGTAGTATTTTTTTAGACCCCTATGTCTTACTTTGAATTTCATATATCCTGTCTCTGGGAATTGATGACTTGCAGGTCCAGCTACCATCCAACACAAAAGCAGATTTTGATAATGTGCTTGCTACACAAAAGCCTACTGTAAGTGAAGCTGACCTAAAAGTGTATGAGAAATTCACTAAGGAGTATGGGCTTTACGATTTAAGGGCTAAAAATGTAGAGACACTGAGGCACACGTTATTATTTCTATAGTTTCTCCCTATTTTGTTTCTAATTATGGGTTTTTTTTTTTTTTTTTTTGGGTGGGGGGAGGAGGGGTAAAAAGTATTTGTTATCCATGAATATGCTAGAATTATCAATGTATCTGGGTTAGACATGTGTCAGTTTGGTTAGAAGCTCTCCAGTCGTTTTGCTTTTTGTTTAACTTTTTATTTTAATAAAAAAAGCAATAAACCTAGTTTTTTTTTTCCAACACACAAAAAAAAAAAAAAAAAAAAAAAAGTAAACTTTTTATCCTCTTTTAATTGACTCACTTTTGACAAACAAGAAACTATGGAAAGCCATAGTTGAGTTCTGTGGATGTGATTTGTGTTGTGAAATTTATAAGTACTCACAAGTGTATGAACCAAACCGAAGTATAATTTAGCAAGAACGAGGTCAAGTTTAGAGGGACTTGTATGAAAATAAGAAAATTAATTAAACTTTAATCAAATAAATCCTAATCTAGTTTAATAAAAATTGGTTGTTTTGAAATTAAATAAACTAAGCAAATAATTAATTCAATCAAAAGATATTATTAAAGCAGTAAAAGATGTAAACAAACAAGAGAAAGGAATTAAGATTTTAGAATCCATCTTGTTAATTCATGTCAATATATATTCATGATCATTAATTTTTCTCAACCCACTGCATGATAATCTAGAAGTCAATTTTGCTATCAGGGAAAATATTATCATTAAAACCCCTATTTTTAAAAAATCTAAAGCATGTTCCTCTTTGCTTTCTAAATATAAAATCAAATCATCAATTGTATAAGTTGACAAACAAATTACAAGAGATATTCAATTTTAAAATCAAACCATTATAAAAAAAGTATTTAATTAATTAAGATAAATCTAAAATCATGGGAAAAACATGATTCTAGTGAACTTATATTAAGAATCTTATCCTAGCCAATTGATATAAAGCATGAACAATTTAAATCATTAAAGAACAACTATTGTGGAAAAAATTAAATCACATAAATACTAATGATAATCCTTGACAAGGTTTCATTCTTAACTAACACTAATTGAAAATTTAGCTACTCGTTTTTTTTTTTTTCTTTCTTTTTTTTCTTTTTTTTTTTTTTTGTGAGAATGTAGCTACTCATGTTTACTGAAGTAAAACAGAAAAATAAAATAACGAAAGAGATAATTACAATACAGCCCTAGCTCTTCTTCTTCTTCTTCTTTTTTTTTTTTTTGGTTCACAAACTGACCTAGGGACTTATAAGAAAAGAGCCGCTTGCTATATTATAATCCTAATACAAGTAGAATAAGGAATTCATATTTCCAACCACGCACATTTGGAAAATTATTAGGCATTCTTGGAATACCATAAATACATAGTCCTTCTTCTCACATAAATTGTGAGTCTTACCATGAATTTAATTAGTAGGACCTACCATTCATATGAGAGGATAAAGAACGCATTTATGGTATTCCGGGAGTACACAATAATTTTCCTCACATTCAAGGGATTCCTTGCTTTAAACGCTGGCTTTTATTAATTTTTTTATAGGTCCCATTGCTTGATTTTAGGAGTTTCTTTCCTTGCAAACTTCATCCTCGTTGAATTGAATCCTGGGCTTCTTCTTATTTTTCTTTCTTTCTTTCTTTATTTTTGGTCTTCTCTTGAATTTATGTCTGGGCTGGATGTTTACTTTGGGCTGAATCTTTACTTCATGCTTCACACCTGGATCTTAACTTAGCTTCAAAATTGGCCTAGCCTCACTTTGTATGTAAATCCTTTATTACCTCTAAACAAAGGAAACTTATAATCGGTCACAAAATAGCATGTTAAAATGCAAATATGAGAGTATTTTTTTTTTTTTTTTGGTATGTTTTTTGTGCACATTAATCTGCCATGTCATGTGATGCCATGGGACTGTTCCAGAAAATGTTAAGAGAAACAATAACTAACATATATGAATCATTGGATTATTTTTGAATCATTGGATTATAGGAAGTCTATAAATACGTACAGATGTGATAACGCCTTAAAATGTATACTTGTTATATATTTATATGGGCGTTATCTCTTTATTATTATGCTTAATTTGTATAATTAAACCATGATTTGCATTAGTTCCTATTATTTATCATTACATAGTTTCTTGAATAAAATGCTATTCATTGTGTGTAATTTTCTACTTTCAGAGAATTATATGAGAAAGATGAGTTTACAGGAATTTGTGAGAGAATGGAGGCCAAACTAGAATTAAAGTGGAGCTAAAGGACCATGCTTAAATGTCTAAGGAGGTGCAGCTGGAGTGCTTGGATCGTCTACCATGATTGGAAGCTTCAAATAAGGAAAGAAATCAAAGAAGCAAAATCTGAAAAGGAAAAATCTGATTTGAGCACTGATCAGTATTTTGGGTGTATCTCTCTCCTCAAAAATCCAATTGACACAAGGTCAGATGGGTTGGAACCTTGACTTAAATATCTACAACTTTCCAGTTTTGAGTTTTCCAAAATTCTCAATTTTTGAAGGCCGAAATTAACTCACAAGTTACCGCTGTAAACCTGGACAGAAATTAAAATAGTAAATGTTTTATTTTCTTTGGACACTTAGACATTAGGGTTTTGAAGGGAGGCTGTGGAGAACAAATTTTGGCAGAGAAAATCTTATTTCTTTTTTTCTCTAATGGCAGCCTAAACTCTTTGCTAGGACTAGGGGTTATGTTTCTTCTATACGGTATGAATATTCAATGTGATTCTTTCTAGGATTTTATCTACAACATATTTGATTGTTCAATTAGATTTCTTTTGATGTATTAGTTCTTCCATGCTTTCAATAAGTTCAATCATGTTTTTCTTATTGCTTAGATGAATTTCTAATAGTTTCAAATAGAAATCAGGTTTTAAAGTGAATGGGTTTTTCTGAAAACTTTTCTAACCGCATTATCAATCGAGGTTATCATGCGTTCTTGAATTGTCTCAGTTCAACCGAATCATAAGTTTTTAATTGTATAAGAATAATCAATTATGAAATAGATATTTTCTTAGATCACAAAGAATTTCATATCGATATAGGGAAACACCCCGATGCCCTAGTATTTACATTATTGATTTAAATAAGTTTTTATTATTATTCTTGTTAACAATCACCAAGCAAAAGTATTTTTCTTCTTCATCCAAATTGTTATTTAATTATATTATCTTTGAATTTACCCTGCTCCTTGTGGTTCGACCTCGGTACTCCGAGAATTATATTGCTACGATCTCCTGCACTTGGGAGTGAGCAAGCAGGATATGAAAAGGTATTTAGGAATTTTGGGATGGAAACATTTTTGGTGACTCAAAATGAATAACGTAAGGCAACACCATTGAGAAAAAGAGAGGAAAAAAACAGATTCCATATATCTCAATACCACCTATATCCATGCATTCAGTTTCAAAATGATAGGTAACGAATCCCTGAAACGCGGGCCTTAATTAGAATACTAGAAATAGTATTTGTTCTTAATTTTCCACTCAGGATCTTTTTTTTAATGTTACTTGTAAGCTATATTCCCAAGTTCATGATGGGAGTGTTAGAAATACAGAATAATTGTATTGTATTTCTTGAATAAAAGAATATACATCAGTGCCTTTATATAGGAGGCATATGTGTGCGGTACAAGTAAAGTGTACTATACAAGTAACCTAACTGGGCCTAAAGCCCATTAACAGCCCCCCTCAAACTCAAGGTGGATGTGAGACCAACTTGAGGTTGTCAACTAAATCACGAGTGCGTCTCTTAGGAAGTGACTTGGTGAAGATATCTGCAAGTTGATCTTTGGAGGAGACGGAGAAGTGCTTAAGAGCACCATGGACAAGATGATAACGGATAAAATGACAATCAATCTCGATGTGTTTAGTCCGTTCATGAAAGACATCATTGTGAGCAATATGAATGGCACTCTGGTTGTCACAATAAAGGGGAGTAGCAGAGGAGGTGGACACACCCAAATCCTTAAGAAGCCATCGTAGCCAAAGGAGCTCAGATGTGGTATCAGCAAGGGCACGATATTCTGCTTCAGTACTAGAGCGGGCCACAAAAGTTTGTTTCTTAGTTCGCCAAGAAATCAAAGAAGAACCAAGGAGAAAGCAATAACCTGTAGTGGACCTGCGATCAGTAGGATCTCCTGCCCAATCAGCATCAGAGAATGCACGGAGTACAAGAGGAGACTGAGCTGAGTAGAAAAGGCCATGAAAAAGGGTACCCTTCAGGTATCGAAGAATGCGCAAAATAGCACCATAGTGAGTTGATCGTGGAGCAGACAAATACTGGCTCACCTGATGAACAGCATAGGAGATGTCTGGACGAGTAACTGTGAGATAAACTAAGCTGCCAACCAATCGTCTGTAAAGAGAAGGAGTAGACAATGGTTTTCCCCCCGAGGGTGTCAGATGCGCATTAAATTCAACTGGAGTGTTAACAGTCTTGCTGTCAGTGAGTCCAGCTTGAGACAACAGGTCAGAAGCATACTTGGCTTGAGTAATATAAAGACCATCTGTGGAATGAGTAATTTCAAGACCCAAGAAATAGTTGAGATGTCCAAGATCTTTCATCTCAAATTGCTGACTGAGAAAATCCATGAGTTCTTGAATGCCACTGAGGTCATCACCAGTTATGATCATATCATCCACATATAGAAGAAGCAAAATAGTGCCTTTATCAGTACGACGAAGAAATAATGCAGAATCATACGGACTGGCAGTGTAACCCAAGCGAAAGATAGTGGAGCTGAACTTGGCAAACCAAGCTCGTGGGGCTTGTTTAAGACCATAAAGTGCACGTCGAAGATGACAACCTTGTTTGATTCAACAGAGAGACTAGGAGGAGGTTGCATATAGACTTCTTCACTCAGATCCCCATTAAGGAAGGCATTTTTAACATCCATCTGAAAAAGATTCCATTTACTAGCAGCAGCAACAGCTAAGAGAGCACGAACAGATGAGATACGAGCAACTGGAGCAAAAGTCTCTTCATAATCAATCTCATACTCCTGTGTAAAACCTTTAGCAACAAGACGAGCCTTGTAGCGCTCAACGGATCCATCAGAGCGAGTCTTGATCTTATAGATCCACTTACAACCAACCACAGACTGTCCAGGAGGAAGAGTAACCAGATCCCAAGTATGGTTTTTGGTTAATGCATCAAGTTCCTTTTTCATTGCAATCTGCCATAAAGGGTCAGTAGAGGCCTCACGATAGGTTTGAGGCTCGTGAAGTGTAGCAAGGGCAGTGTAACAATGATAGTCAAGTAAATGTGGAGGAATAGATCTTACCCGGGTTGAGTGGCGAGGTGGAATGTCTTGTGGAGGATCTTCAGGCAGAGCAGGAGCAGGGGACCCAGGCTCAAGGTGGGGTAGCTCGTCATCAACCTGTTCATCTTCAACATGTCTAGGAGAAGCATCAAAAATATCTGGAGAGAAGTCCAAAGAAGGATCAAAAGTATTTGTAGAAGGGACAAGAGACTCATCTGGAAAGATTTCTAAAACAGAGGAGTTAGTCAAGGAAGAACGAAAGTGAGAGAGTTCAACAAACAATCGGTGTTCCCAAAAGACAACATTACGAGAAACATGAAGACGATGAGAGACAGGATCATAACACCTATACCTCTTTTGAGTTTCGCCATAACCAAGGAAACAACAAAGTCTAGATCGAGGCTCAAGTTTGTTGTGCTCATGAGGCTGAAGAAGAACAAAACAAGCAGATCCAAATGAGCGAAGGTGATGATAGTCAGGGGGTGACCCAAAAAGACGCTCATACGGAGTTTGATTATGGAGGATAGCACTTGGAATGCGATTAATTGCATGAAGAGCATGAAGAGCAACTTCACCCCAAAATGGGGCAGGAACTTTGGCAGAAAGAAGAAGAGCACGAACAGTGTCAAGAATATGACGAAGTTTTCTTACGGCTCGACCATTTTGCTGAGAGGTACTTGGACAAGTTAGATGATGTACAGTGCCATAGGAATGTAACAGAGCTTGAAACGCATATTGAGTATATTCAAGAGCATTGTCAGATCGAAAAGTTTTGATACGATTGGAGAATTGTGTTTCAACCATTTTTGCAAAATTGCTATATATTGGTAAAATTTCAGAACGAGATTTCATAGGAAAAATCCAACTATAACGAGAATAATCATCAATAAAAACAACAAAATATTGAGATCCACCAATACTAACAACAGGAGAAGGTCCCCAAACATCAGAATGAATTAACTCAAAAATACTATTAGAAATGGATTCACTGTTATTAAAAGGCAAAGCTGGCTGTTTTCCTAACTGACATGAAGTACAATCAAAATTGTCTTTAGACACAGAACCCAACAGACCCCTAGACGCTAACTATTGTACCCGAGAAGATGGTGCATGACCAAGACGAGAATGCCAATGTGCAAGAGAAGGTAGGGAAGAAACTACAGAAGCTGCAGCAGCAACAGAAACAGGAGCAACAGGTGGAAGATGAAGATTGTCCACAGGAAACATACGCCCAACTCTAGGACCGGTCCCAAGCTCCTGCCCCGTCCTTGGATCCTGCACAATACACCCAGAATAGTAAAAAATAAGGCGATAACCTAATTCAACTAATTGTCCCACAGAGCACAAATTATAGGATAGGTCAGGTACATGGAAGACTCCAGGAACAGAAAGGTTAGAGGTTGAAACAAAACCTAAACTATTTCCATGCATGGTGGAACCATCAGCTATATGAATATTTAGAGGATGTGGTGCAGGGTCAAGTTTGGAGAATAAGGACGAGTGAGGTGTCATGTGATTGCAACAGGCAGAATCAAAAAGCCAAGTTTGAGACTTACCGGGTAGAACAGATAGGGCAGTGGAAAGAGATGCATTACCAGCCATACGAACAGCCTGAGCTATGATCTCCTGTAGTTCAGTGGGGGAGAGGTTGATAGTGGATCCAGAAGACTGGGACTCAGCTGAGGTGGAAGCCATTGGCGGAGTAGGCTCAGTATTAGCAACAGCAGCAGTAGATTTGTTGCGATGGTAACAAGTCTCAATGGTGTGGCCAGAACGCTTGCAATAGTTGCAGACTTTTTTGTTAATCTGCTTGCGACGATTGTTAGAGCCAGAGGAATCACTTGATTGCTGAGGTTGCTCTATGAGTGGAGTAGATGGAGTAATAGCCAAAACATTGAGCTTATTCTGGGCTTGAAGGGTTGCAAGACGAGCTTCTTCTCTAACTAACTCATTCACAACAGTATCAAGAGAGGGAGCAGGACTGCGATTTAGAAGCTGACCTCGAATGGGCTCAAAGTCCTTGTGAAGTGACATCAGGAATTCATAGAGGCGAAATTTATCTCTGATGGAAGCATATTGCTGAGCATCCTTTGAGCATGCCCAAGTTGGATCAGAAAGGTCAATTTGGTCCCAAATGTAGCGAAGCTGATCATAATAGTCATTGATGGATTGCCCTGGTTCTTGCCTGAGTTGATGCAATTCAACCGCTAACTGATATTTCATGGATCCATGAGTAGTGGAGTACCTTTTGGCCAACATATCCCATGCAGATTTTGCATCATCAAAGCTGCCCAACAGATTGGAAATAGAGGGAATGGAAGTGTTCCGAATCCATGTGAGGATCATGTGGTTATGACTATCCCATTCAATCATGCGACCAAGAAAAACAGCATCTTCTTCACTTGCTCCCTTGACAGGAATAGTCATTGCACCAGTACAATAATGCCAGAGCATGCGACCCTTAAGAAAACTGCGCATAGCTTGAGACCAAGATAAGTAATTTTTATTCCCCTCCAATACAGTATTGATGGGGCGAGGAACAAAAATATCCTTTTTATCCATTTAGAGACACAATATGCAAAAACAGACAGCAAAAATGAAATCTACGCGAAAAACTGGGTAAGGAGAACCTGGACTGAAAAAGTCAACCCTGGAAAAGTCAACGGTCAACGGCCAGTCAAAGTCAACGGTCAACCTGAAAGTCAACGGTCAAATCCAGATTCAGAAGGTGACGTCAGCGGATGATGCAAGCAGTGACGTCAGCAAGCTGTTAGGGCTGACGTCAGCAATGACGTCAGCGAGGCGCGTGAAACGAAATTGTGGCGCGTGGTGGCGCGTGATCGGTGGAACAGCAACTTTGAACGGCGCATGGGAGCACGTGCGGTCTCCGATGGCGACGAGGCTTCCACGAGTGTGTAGATCGGCACTGGACGATCTCAGTGGTGCCTTAAAAAACGTAATCGGAGCAATAATTGCAGCGGCGATGCAAAGAGCAGTGGTCTGTGCAGTGTGAAACTCCTTAACGACGGCGGCTGCAGGTCCGGAACCCAAGGACGACGGCTGGATGACGTCGGAGGTTCAACGGCGAGAGGCTACAGCGGCAGTGTGATGGCGGAAGCGTTGTTAAAAAGAAAGCCACACTAATGAAGACAAGACTGCTAAGAAAAGGTCAGAGCAGTGGCTCTGATACCATGTTAGAAATACAGAATGATTGTATTGTATTTCTTGAATAAAAGAATATACATCAGTGCCTTTATATAGGAGGCATATGTGTGCGGTACAAGTAAAGTGTACTATACAAGTAACCTAACTGGGCCTAAAGCCCATTAACATAATATACATTAACAGGGAGAAAACACCATGATGGTATATAATTAATCAAAAATAAAACACAAACAACTGGATAGGACCACCACCAAAACTAACTGTAACTTCTTTTTTTTTTTTTTTTTTTTTTTATATGCTGAATGCAATTTTTATCATCATCCGTTTACAAAATCATGTGACTACCAACTATAGAATTTGCAGTGGTAAAATTATTTCAAGTAAGGCAACCACGAAAATTCAATTAAAGAAAAGGTTTAACCATTCTAATCCCTTCACGTTTACAACATACAAAAAAACAAATATATGCATAATTCTTTTATATCTCTTGCCATGTATAATTCTTTCATCATCAATTATTGTAATCCAATTGCTTTCTATGTATTGGTATTGGTTTTGGTAAAAATATATGCATATATATTACCTAAAGAAAGTTTATTTTGCTTCTGCTGCAATTGCCTTTGCTACAAGGTTATTCCCTGTTGCAGGTGGACCATATAGTAATATAACCCTCCATGGTTTTCGATTCCCTAAACTGGCGAACAAATGATTATTTTTTCCAAAACAACAATATAATATCCACATTAGTGGTCACCATAAGTCCAGCCATTCTTATTAGCATTGAAACTAAGAATATACAGATAAACTATCTAAAAGCAGAGATTAGAAAACCCAAAAGTTAAATACAATGATGGTTGATGGAGGAGGAACTTACTAGTAAAAAATTGAGGACACTTTTTAGGCTATATGGTAGCTTCTACCAAAACCTCTTTGAAAGTCTCAAGTCCGCCCACATCATTCAACTTCAGGAACGACCGTAAGGCGAAGCCCGAATTCTGCTGTACGAGTTATAGAGGATCCAGGAACTTTTATAACGGGAAATAAATTTCTTCTCAAAACTGCTTAAAATGCTTTCAAATAAAGTTCATAAGACTCTTGTTTCTATTCGTCGTTACTGTTTTCATCTGCCTGAACTGCCTTAGGCAGTTTGCAATGAAACTATTCTCTTAAATTATTCTCCCAGAGGCCAAAGCGCTATTTTTAATAATAAATAATAAAAATAATACTATTTTTTGCAGAAAAAGGTTTGGGAATTAATTAATTTTTAAATCATTTATATTATTTATAAAGATATAGTCTATGAAAATAAGTTTGGCCCTAAAAAAAAATTCTTAGTTACGCCCCGTGACATTGGTAATGATCATATTTGGTATGTTTAATTGTAATGTTAGAATAAAAGTATGGAACTAATGGTCTAAGAGGAGATAAAATAGACAATAAAAAAATTATGATCAGGATCACACCTAAATCAATCACTCAAAGCCCACTAAAGACCATGAACATAGCTCAAAAATATTAAACAGACCCACCTACCAGCTTTGCTAACAAAGATATTGTTTGTAAGGCAAAATTTATGCGCAGTGCTTAGGTAGGTGCTGTTTCATAAATTTACCTCTTAAAATTCAATTATGTGGTTACTTAACTAAAAATACACTTTCAACTCAAGAAAAAAAAAAAAAAAAAAGCCTCGTAGCTAAATTTTAAGAAGAATTCCTAACAAACACCACTTAAGGTATTGTGCTTAAGTTTTGTTCGTTTGTAATTGTGATGTGAGGGTGAGATTGATCAACCTGAATTACAGAAAAAAGTTGTGAAGGAACATCTTCCGTCCACACTACACATTCCAAACTAGTTATAACATACCTAGTCAGACCATGAGCAACCTTATTATATTCTCTTTTAGTATGAGAGTAAAGCAATTGAGTAAAAAACCTAGAAAAAATCCTTGCATCTTGAACCAAAAGATTATAGGGAGGCAAAGACCTACCCTCCTCAACAAAAGCCTTCATTATCACTTCTGAATCCCCTTCCAAAATGGACTGAGAAATCCCAACTTCATGAGCAAACTCAAGAGCTCGAGCAAGTGCCAAAGCCTTAATTTGCATAGCTTGAAAAGCTTGAGAAACCTGTTAAGATAGAGATGTTATGACCATACTTTGATTATCCCTAATGATCACACCAATGCTCGATTTATTTTCAACTTGGAACACTGCATCATCAAAGTTTATTTTATATAAGTAAGCTAAGGGAGGTCGCCACCGGACATGAGGCTTAGAAGGCAAAGGGAGTTTGGGAGGCTAGATTGTTTTGAATTCATCATACCTTTCATTTGAAACCCAAGCAATCTGATCAACGCTACAACTAGGTTGGTGTAATCTAACCTAGTTTCTTTGAGTCCAAATTGACCATGCTATCATGGTAAACCAGTCTAAGTTCTTTTACTTCTGCATAATCCAGGAGACCAGTTTGTTGAAGTCCAAAAATCAAGTGGAGATGCAAAAATCACAGGAGTTAAAGGCATTCCACACATCATCTAACATAGGACAAGACCAAAGAGCACGAAGCAGAGCTTCTAGGGCCGAGTTGCATTGGTCACAACATGGACTATCAATCACCATTCTGTGAACCAGGTTAGCTTTGGTTGGCATAGAATTTTGGCAAGCTCTCCATATAAGATTCTTCACCTTGTTAGGAGAATGTAAAGCCCATATATTCTTCAAAAGTATAGTATCATGTGTATAAGGATCCACACCATCTTCAAGCTATGTCTCCATCTCAAGAAAACAATAGCCAGACTTACAAGAGTAATTCCCATCCTGTGCCAAAAGCTTGAAGAGAGAGTCGGTTGTTGTATGGCAGGCTAATTAAGGGTATTTTCTTGATAGGTTCGGCCTCCTGTGGAACAAAGATGTCATCAATCATATCTATGTTCTATTGTCTCGTAAAGGGATCAATTAACAAGTCGACTGTAGCCTCCTACAAAGATTCCACAATTGGGGAAGACACCTTAGTAGGATGTTTAACTAGCAACCAGAGATGTTGCTAGATTTTCACTGACTTACCATTACCAATCCACCAACAAGCACCCCGTGCAATGACATCCCTACCTTTTAATATACTTTTCCAAGTATAAGAGCCCCTCCTTGAATCATTAGCCTCCATTATTGAGCCAATTGGGGAAAATCTTGCCTTAAAGACTCTATAAAACAAAGAATCCCTATTATGGAAAAGCCTCCAAACTTGTTTAGCCAACAAAGAATCATTAAAAAGGGATAAATCTCTAAAACCCATACCACCCACCATTTTAGATTTTATCATCTCATCTCATTTGAGCCAATGAATTTTCCTCCTATCACCACGTTGTCCCCACCAAAACTTTTTAATTAGGAAAGGAAGTTTGAAGTAACCCATGGCATATGTTGGAATAGCTTGAATGAAAGCTTTAAGCAAGACCTCCCGCCCTGCTTGAGGTAACAACTTGCCCTCCCAGCCTTGTATCTTCCTCCAAACTCTCTTCTTAACGTAATTGAAGCTTGATTTCTTCCCCTTACCCATCAAAGATGGAAGACACAAATATTTCTCATATTGTTTAATCTCCTAGACCCCTAAAATACCTTTGATAATTTGTCTCTTAGCCTTTAGAGTAGACTTGCGAAAAAAGATGGCAGTACTATTTCGATTCACTTTCTGGCCAAAGGCACCCTCCTAAGTAGATAACATATCCAGGAATTGGCCACACTCTTCAATTCTGAGGTTGCCTTGCCAAAAAAAAAAAAAAAAAAAGGCTATCATTTGTGAAGAACATATGTGTTAGTGTTGGTCCCCATTTGCATAGAGAGAAAACTTTAATCTCACCCCTTCTAGCTACTTGTTTAATGATCCCATGCAAAATTTCAGTACACAAGAGTGTACGTTTTTAGACCCCTTAAAACACAAGTTGTTTAACTTAATTATTTAGTCAAGTGATTACTTAGATAAATTATTCAGATCTAGGTTAACACAATTAAATCATATCATGTAAATTATGTGGAAAAGTAAATAACATAACGATTTGATAAACCAGGAAAATCAAACCGGTAAAAAACCTAAGGAGGATTTAACCAAGCCATCCTCAAGGTAAAACAGATCTACTACGAAAGAAATGAAGTTTGTACAATAAGACTTAGACCACTAATATCCAATTGCTATTTCATGTAGAAAACTTATTACCATGACCAGGTGACAGCTCCGAGTCCACGAACTACTTCTTTCCTTGATCCATAGCAACCACAAGTTCTCCTACTTGTGTTTTTCTTTAAGATCTTGAAACAACAACTGAAGAGTTCACTAAGTTCTTGACATCAATCTTGATCTTGATAACCCTAAGTGTGTATGAAGGTAAACACCTCTAGATTTCACAGAAGATTCACACACACAGCATATCAAAAAAGACTCTAAAACGTAGCTAGGGTTTTTTCTGTTATACTTGAAGCAAAACATAAAACCCTACACGTCATATGGGCTTGAGCTGAGTTGGAAATTCTATAGAAAAAACAATTTGCATGAGGTTCGATCGATCGATCGAGTCTAATTTTCAATTGATCAAGCCTTGCAGATTTAGTCCAGTAAATTCTACAATCACTCGATTCCAACTTTACATATAGACACACTTTGAGCAACCTAAATCTAGACTCTAAGTTTTGATCATGGTTTGCCAACACATTACAAATTAAAGTTCTAATACATTTAGTTCCTAAAGTCTTAGAACCTAACAAAGAGAAAAAGAAAAGGGCACAATGGATCTCCTTGTATTATTCACCTTGATGGATGAATTAAACCTATGGGCTCTCTATTAACAAGGATCGAATAAGTAACTGTTTTCAAACAAACCATAATGAGATCAATCCAATGGTCATTGAAACCCATTCTTCTCATAAAATTCTCCAAAAAAGCCCACTCGACCCTATCATAGGCCTTACTCATATGTAGCTTAAGTGTCATACAACCAAATTTGCTTGAATTGTGAGACTTCATGCAATGCAAAGTCTCAAAAACAGCAAGAATATTATAAAAAATAAGACAGTCTTTTGCAAAAGCCAAATGGTGCTTTGTGATGATCCGTGGTAAGACCTTCTTTAATCTATAAGCTAACACTTTTGGAAAAATCTTATACAGTGTGGGTGCAAGCCCCCCCCCCCCCCCCCACCGCGTTGGGCAATAGTGGTTTCCACATAGGACATGTTATTCTGCCAATCCTAATGCTAAATCCGGGTTTCTAGGCATGAGCATGCGTGTGCATGTGCATCCAATGTGTATACGTATGCATGCATGAAGCATACGCATGCATACACTCCAAAAACCCAAACGCAGGAACACAACACAAGTAATTTAAAACAGGAAATCTAGCAAAGTATCATGCTTATAAAACAAACACTAAATGAAGAGAACTCTTTAGAGTTTTGATTTAATCGTTCCTCTCATTTAATCTAATCAAGAACAAAACCAAGAAGGTTAGTATGCTTAAAACTCGAAGATCATTACAAAAACTGATGGGCTTGAGATTTTTGTTTTAGGTATAAGAGTAATGAAAGTGTGGTTCACAAGGTGAGGAATGATAATTATGTTTAGCCATGAGAGAACGGATTGAGTGACATCTTGGTCCACAACTTGCTAGAAGTATTGATAAAAGAGAGGAGGCATTCCATCGAAGCCAGAAATTTTGAGTGGGCCATTTTTTTTAAAGTAGTTGCCACTTCACACTTCTAAAATTTTGGGGGTGGGATTGATATAAATGATACTTATAGCAACTTGTATTGGTGGCATATATTAGAGTACCATATATTCATCCAATTTCCAAAGCAAAAGTTATTTTTTCATTTTGTTTGCTTACTTTTTCAAAAATACCTTCTAACCAACTCTCTATTTTCTCAATTCTATTTAAATATTATTTCTCTATTCTTACTTTAATCTTCCTTGGTTCTTTTTTATAATCTTTCTCCATTCCCGAAAGAATAGAGGAAATAAAAACAAATTTTTTTTTTTTTTTTGACTTCAACAATTTTTTTATCTTAAAAATTTCTTTTGTTAATGAACAATAACTCTACAAACTAAGAGAGTGACTATTCATGAGCCAAAAACATTTTGCATTTCCGAGAGACGGATAGAGTTGTATTTTAAGAGCATTGACATCAGCCTCTCCAATTTAACATTTTGGCAAATTTTTGTCTAAACCCAACCAAAGTAAGTGTGCATCAATCTCGCTAAGTAAACAAA
Source organism: Quercus robur (assembly GCF_932294415.1). NCBI lineage: Eukaryota > Viridiplantae > Streptophyta > Magnoliopsida > Fagales > Fagaceae > Quercus > Quercus robur. Next base: position 7,795,168 of record NC_065537.1, read on the forward strand.
AGTTTTAACGATGCACAATATCCTCACTACTTGTAGTGAGGCATTGACCATTGCTACATTAACAATAGATACTTTTTATTTAATTCCAGACTCTCTCTCTCTCTGTGTCTGTGTGTGTGTGTCTGTGTGCGCGCGCGCGCGCGCGTGCGTGCGCGCAATGGATCAATGATGGTGCAATCTGGTTTGGTGGTAGTGCAATGGTGTTTTTGGTGGGTGTGGCGATGGATTGATGGTGCTGTGATTTGGTTTGTCTCTCTTATCCTCTCATCATCAGAAAATCAATATAAAGCATGATGTTAGACACATGTATATATTTTCTTTTATCAAATTGTATATAATTTTATTTTTTTTAAATCTGAGATAGAAATCTCATTCTAGCATAATCTAAATGTATATGTGTGAATCTCTTTCGTGGAAACTTGAACTCCTACTCTCACCCCCTACCTTACAAGAACTTACACTTGTAGAGAGATTATTATGTTAAGGATATGCGGTGATGTATATCATGTTAATAGACATATGCCACATATAAATATAATAATATTGACTATGTTTAGCAATATTTCCCTATATAATATTTAGCATGAAACCATAAGATTTTTAATCCATTAAATAAATTCTATAATTTTAGATAGAATCAATGCGATAATAGATAAATTAGATAGTACAATTACTAATTCTTAGAGAAAACTTACAGTGTGTTATATGTAACACAAATAACCTTTGGCTTTGAAAGACAATGAAAACAACTACCTTTTATAAATTGGTCAGAGCTTGAATTTGGACAAAGTTTTATGTTGATAACGATAGTATGAAATAAAAGTGATGAGGGTAATTTTAAAGTGTGAAGACTCGTCTACATTAGATGGAGCCGACGGTCTGAAGAAACTGTCAGCCATACTATACATTTAACGAAGAAGACGACGTCCTCGTAAGGCTGACGACTACGTACTCAAAGCTGACGACTTCAATCTTAACATGACAGCTCCACTCCACTTCTAAGCAAACAGCATTTGGGGCTTGACGACTAGAACGCCTAGACAAGATGGGAAGCCGACGGGAAGAAGCTGATAGAGATAAAGAAGCCCTTGACGGACCCAACATGGTTTTGCTTGGCCTTCACGCATAAATATATAAGGAAACATCTTACGCCCCACGGTCAACCCTAGTTAAGAGGATTTCTACAAGGAAAGGACTCCGCAAAATGCGCGCATTAATGAGGATCTTCCCTACAAAGAAAGACCCTCTTCACCAAGGAACGGTTGTCAACTCTACGCTACTATAAAAACCCCAAAACCCTCACAAATCAATACACACTAATTCATCTTAACTCTGGCACTCTAGAGTTGTGAAAGTTCTCTAACTTGATATTCGGAAGGTATTTGGCCGGTACCACACTTGATGATTTTTAGCATCATAAAAAAGAATCATTAGTAAGCACGAAAATATGAAGACGAATATGAACTTCTCAACTAAAGAACAAAAAAGGTATATAAGATTCAATTCCTAGAGACATGAACATGAAAATTTAAAGTAAGACATAGGGGTCTAAAAAATACTACTACAAACGAACTTGAAAAAAATAAAGAATCCGACAATGTTAATGGAAGAGAAAATCAACACCAAACATTTTTTTGAGAAAGAATCAACACCAAACATGAATCAATGCAATTGAATGAGACATGCTTTTTTCTTTTTCTTTTTTATAAAGTACACTAATCCCTCCCCTCTTTTGCGTATTTCTTCAATCCTATTTTCCATAAATTAACTAATGTTACGCTCTGTTTGTTTCGATAAAAAATCTTATGCGAAGATAATTTTTTGTGTTTTTTAGTGTTTGGTAGTATTAGAAAAAATAAGTTAAAGGAAAATTATCTTTTGCTAACAAAAAAAAGTATAGTTTATTTTTAAAGATTATTTTCCATTAAATTAAATGATTGTTTTTCAACTTATTTAAGTTTGCTACCAAACATAGGAAAATTAGATAGTTTTATAAAAAACTAGTATTTAACTTGCGCAATGTGCAAGAACATTTTACATATTTTAAATCCAATCAACTTCACATAAAAATACATTAAAATTCATCAGGTAATCTTACACATCCATTCGTTTGTCCTTATTGTAACCAATTTTTTATGCATTTTTCCAATAAAATAGTGACGCAAAATTAGTGCCTTTGGTATAATTGCAATATAATTTAAATATAAATTGGCATTATTTTGAGCATCAAATAAATTATAAATTATTTAAAATTGCATGTACATATATTTAAGCAAGATATTACGTAGAAGTTGATAGATCATATATCAATGTAACAACTCTTGAAATTTTTACATTAAAAATGGTATAAAAATTCACTACGATAGAAACATTGTAAAAAAAATCATTTACAATTTATTGAGGCAATAGTTGAGAAGTTAATGGAGCAATGTCTTTCAATTCTGTTTTTCAACAACATCTAACATTAACCTATTTTCAAAATATAACACATTAACTAAAAAATACAACAACAACAACAACACATTAACCATCAATTTATTAAAAAAAAAAAAAAAAAAACCTTACATGTAGAAATAAAACCTAAATCCAAATTCAAATGTCCAAATCATGTCATCTAAACACACCATAAGAGTATTGATTTACAAAATAATTTAGAAAAAAGTGATATTAAAAACTTTTTAAAAATAATTTATTAATAATTTTTGGCGAAAACCACATTTTCGTCCTTACATTTTCACGCGATTTTCATTTTCATCCCTAACTTTTTTTTCTACCACTTTTAGTCCCTAAAATCAAAAAAAGTGATCTCGTTTTTGTCCCTACCGTCAGTGCCCTAACAGCAAAGTCCTAGGTGGCAGATGGAACATCTTATTAGCTAACGTGGCGTTGATGTGGCAGTGATGTGGCAATTAAAATATTATTAAAAAAATATTATTTGGCATTTTTATATGCCACGTCAGCATTTTAATTATTTTTTTTAAAGCCACATCAGAAAATTTTAAAAAAAATTAAATTTAAAGAAAAACCTTAAATCTAATTAATTTAAAATTTTAATTAAAATTTTCTTTCATGTTCTTCACCTTGCTCTTTGTGTTCTTCACTGACCAAACCCAATAGCAAGAACTCAAACCCATATCAGAAGATCACAAACAAAAATAAGAAGAAAAAATTAAATTAAATACTAACAGGAAATTTTCTTCATGTTCTTCCCAAATCCAAGAAGCAACCAAACCAATCTCTAGCAAACCCCAAATCCAAATCCAGCAACCAAACCCAATCTCCATCAAATCTAGAAAAACAAAAAATAAATCCAAGAAATAAACCCATAAACACAGCAACTAACCCAATCTCTAGCAAACCCATAAACCCAGAAATTTTCTTGGGAAACAAACACACAAAAAACCCATAAAATCAAAAAACTCCACATCCTCTCGAAAAAACAAAACCCCATCCTCGATACCCAATTCGCCGCTGGGAAGCTCGATTCGAAGGAAGCGAATTTCGTTGAAGTCTTTGAGGAGAGCAACAGAGCGGAGGAGGCGAAAGAAGATGAAGCGGGTCTCTTAGGGTTAAGGAATTGGGTAAAGAGCTGAAGGGGCTTGACGATTCCGCCGAAAACGAACCGGAAGAGGTTCGAGAATGGGTTGCGAGACTTGTTGGAGGAAGAGGAGATAGCCGGGGCGAAAAGAGAAGAAGACGAAGAGTCATCGTCAGAGAAAACGCAGGCGACCCGAACGACGACGTTGTCAACCTGAGGGACAAGGGAGTGGAAGAGGCGCGAAATGACGCAACACCAACCCAAGGCCTTGACATCGCTGATCCTGTTGAAGATCAAGAGGAGGATAAAGTCGGGAAGATGGTTGAAGTGGTCGATGTGGGATTGCAGCTTCGAAAATGTCAGATCTAACATTGCAAAAAAACGTAGGTTGGTTTGTTATCTGAATTCGTTAGTAGTAGAAGTGGGTTTGATGTAGATCTGGGAAATTATAAGCATGTGTTTCTGTTTTTGTTTCTGCTTTTTTGTTTTATAAAATTGGTTTGTTTGCTTCTTGGATTTGGGAAGAATATGAAGAAAATTTGCTGTTAGTATTTAATTTAATTTTTTTTCTTCTTGTTTTTGTTTGTGATCTTCTTATATGGGTTTAAGTTCCTGTTATTGGGTTTGGTCTGTGAAGAACACAAAGAGCAAGGTGAAGAATGTGAATATTAAGAAAAGAAAATTTTAAATTAATTAGATTTAAGGTTTTTCTTTAAAATTTTTTTTTTAATTTTCTGATGTGGCTTTAAAAAAAAATTAAAATGCTGATGTGGCATATAAAAATGCCAAATAATATTTTTTTAATAATATTTTAATTGCCACATCAACGCCATGTCAGCTAATAGGATGTTCCGTTTGCCACCTAGAACTTTGCTGTTAGGACACTGACGGTAGGGACAAAAACGAGCTCACTTTTTTTATTTTAGGGACTAAAAGTGGTGGAAAAGAAAGTTAGAAACTAAAGTGAGAATCGCATGAAAATATAAGAACGAAAATGTGGTTTTCGCCATAATTTTTCTAACAGGACACATTAACCGTGCTCATACTAAGATATAATCTATATATATATATATATATATATATATATATATATAACTGAAGCTTTTGAAGCTCTCACAATTTTCCACGTCAGCACAATATTTAAAAAATAAAATTAAAAACAATCATACGCGGGAACCAACACAATATTAAAAAAAAAAAAAAAATTAAAACACTCATACGCATATCCTTCTCCTAAACTAAAAACCCTAGCCGCATATCCTTCTCCTCTGTCTCCACTCCCATCTAAGACAATCTCTTCCCAGCAACGGTAAGTGATCAAGTTTTAGATTCTAAATCTCTACTAATTTGAAGGTATTTCCTCTTTTTCTTTTCTCTAATTTTTTTATTATTTTTTTTATGGGTCTTTAGGCTGGATTTGAAGAAAAACAATGCAACTTTTTTGCTACAAAATGCATAAATCTGAACAATATTCTGTCTTATAGATGATCTTTACTCTTTGTAGTCGCTGATCTACCTTTAAAACAACTAATAAGGGATGCCTTGAAGGAGTTCATTGGTCTCTCTGGTTTTTTTATTATGTATTTTGTGCTGCTGTAACTCCTGATCTCCAGCAACAAATCCTTTTTGTTCTGCAATTCAAAGCAGGAAACCTCCCAATCATATTTTTTGAAAAACCTGTTTATCACTAGAATACTGGAATTGCACCAGTTAGAGTTTTTACAGCAAATTCTATGCACGTGTCCCTCCATAAATCACCCAAATCCATATTGGGAGGTGATACTGGCTATTGTTTGATACCTGCGATAATTTTGTGCCTTTGGGACTGTTAACGCCTATTCCAGTATGAGTTTTTATAGAAAATTGGATGCATGGATTTGACCATAGATCCATGGAAGGCAGGTCAATAGGAATATCTAGCTTCTCATTGTCTTGGTTCACTTTTTCAACCATTCCAGCATGTTACAAAGCCAGCCTTAAGCTAACCATGCTGTTGTGATTGCTAATGAGCCATACCACTAGGAGAAGAAGGAGGTGTACTAGCTCTCTGCCTCTCCATCGTTTCTCAGTTCTCACCATCAGATCTCTCGAATCAAGGAAAGAATCCCCTCACTCCTTAATTTGCTTTAATATTATTTTCTATATATTGCTCTTTCTCTCCTCTTCAATTATTCATAGAATTTTGTTAGTTTGTGGCTGTGGGTTTCTTTGGCTGCGTGGTTGGGCTTTGGTTTGCCATCAATAAATAGGGGTTTTCAGAAAATTTCTAATTGTGCTTATGGGGCTTTGTTTCTGTTGCTTTTTAGTATTGCTTTGTTTATGTTAATAAGCATATTTACACTCAAAAGCTGTTGGGTTAGCAAGTGAAGGTATCAATATTAATTAGCTCCTTATTTTTGTTCTTTGTAGATACTTAACAGGATTTTGTAGAATTTTTGGTGTTTTGGCTGCTTTTAGTTCAAGTGAATTCCATGAGGTGAATTTCATGTAAGATGTAATTGATATTTTCAATAGAAATTGGATGTGCAGTTGACCTCAAGCACTCACATACCTTTAAATCAGACAATAATGAACTATCATAGCCAGTGAGTGAGATGTAATGAATTGTCTAACCACTAGCATTATTGTTAAGTTTTTCTTCTTTTTTTGTGAAAATTCATAGTTGCAAATATTTGAATAATAAATGTTATTAGCTTTCATAGTTTACTTATCCCAAAAAAAAGCTTCATGGTGAGATGGAGTTTAGTGCTTCAATTGATACTTTAGTAGAATATATTTTGTTCTGCCACGGACAACCAATTTTTTAATTTTTTTTTTTTTTTTTTTGTGAAAGCACAGTTAATTGGAAGAAATTAGATCTTTCATGTTTAATTCAAGCAGTGTCATATGAATACTTTGATTTGCCTAGAATCAAGGAGCATGAATAGGATGGAAATGCAAAGAAATTTCCATTACTTTATCTTATTTATTTGGTGCTAAATTAGAATTTGCTTCATGTTGGAAAATTTACAACCTGAAGAAGTTTTTCAATATCTTAATTGTACAAGAAAGGATTTGACCTTTGATCTGATGGAGTTCAAGAAAGATTGGATTTGTTTGGATACAACACTTGAGGAGGAAAAGGTTAGTAAAGCAATGTTAAAATTTTATATTCATCCCTTCTTTTTATTTTTCCATTATTGCTTGCTCAATCTCCTCATTGATTAGTTCTTATATTCCTTTATCTTGCTCTAGGAAAAGAAAATAGTAAAGCTTTTGGGTTTTATGTGGATTCCTTAAAAATTATGACTCTATGGCTTACTTTTTCTTGATGACTTCGATGTAACTAATGTTGAATATTGTAGCCCTTAATTTTTTTATGCACAAGTCATTAATCAAATTAAGTTGAAAAGACATTTTGAAAATTCCTAATTAGTCAAAATCCATTCTTTAGTCAAATTTTTTTGAAATTTTTTTTAATATACCTAATCTGTGCTGAATAAAAATTCAGATTATCATGACTTTTTTGGCATTCGGATCTTTCTAATACTGACAACAATATTAACAATGCAGCTGATGCTTAGCCCAAAAGTCAATGGAATTATAGTTTTATTTACCATCAAGGTCTTCTCCGTAGATGAAAATGTAGTTTTATTTATATCGTTGATGGTTATGTGGTTTGTTTCTGGTGCTAAAAGTTCTTAATTCAATTCCATAATTTTGGGCATGGTTAGTTTTACTTTATGATTTTTAGTCCTTGGGTTGAATGCCATATAATGTGCTTATTTGCGCATCACATAGATAATAAAGGAAAAGTAAATATTTGGGCTCTGTCACGTGATTGTAGCATTTGCATGCATATTTCAAAGACGAATTTTTGTGTCTTAGACCCAAATTTGATGTCAGTAAGATCTTAGAAACACAAAATTAATTTGCATTCTTATTTTGGAGATGGATTTTTGTGTCTTAGATCCTAACTTAATATCGCTAAGATTTAAAAGCATATCATTTAGTTTGAATTTCTATATATGTATTTATGTGTATGTGTGTGTGAGTCACAATGCTATAGATAGAGAAAGTGTGTGTAGGAATTTCCATTTTGGGTGAAGGATCAATTAGAGCATTAATTTCGATGATGAGCAATCAAAGGAGAAAGTGAATGCTTCAAATGGAAGCACCAAAACCCTGGGGAGAACATAGAGAAATTACCTCAATGAGTTGCAATGTACTGCACACGAGGATTAAGATGTGAGAAAATTTCAAGTTATCTACTCAGTAAATGATTCAAATATGTGATTATCTTTGGAAGATGAAAATGTATTAATTATTTGATTCAAATTGTTTGATTTGTATTAATTTACAAGATAAAAATGTACTACTATCATCTTATGTTCAAAATGTAATACCAGCTTTCTAATTATTTGTTCATGAATAATCTATAAACATAGATGTTCTAACTTTGTATTAATTAGCTCAAACCACATTACATGCCCATGTGTTTCAGATATGTAATGATTCTTAGTGGCAATTTTATGGATGCTAAAAACATGTTCTATAAGCTTGAATTTACATGTTTTTTAGCAAAAACTACTCAAAGAAGAGATAAATCCTAAACCCGTGCATCTCATGGATTAGCAACTAGTATATTATAATATACAAAGGTAACAGCTAATGGATGCCAAATTAGTCTAGGAACTATTCTTAGAAATTTTTTATTAGAAAAAAACGTAACTAATTTTTTTATATTTCTATAAAAATAATATTAAAACTTCTTTAAAATAACCGTTAACAAGTATCCTAGGAGATATCCCTTTGCATTGAGCCATGTGTTTTATTACCTGTGCTGCGCTACCAGAAAAATGATTGCTATCTAGGAATTCTCGTTGAGCAAGCACTACTGTTATCTTCAATTCGGCCAAATAAAAAAAATACTAGCCGTGCTTTCCGTATAGCTGTGCATGAGGAAGTGGATGGTGGGACATTGTAGGCAGTCTATAACTTGGGGACTATGGAAAGAGGCATTAATATAGATTTCCTGTCTCTGCTCCAGAAGAATTCTTATTTTATTTATTTTTTAGTTGCTTTTTGGGAAAAGTTATTTTTAAAATGATTTTTAAAACTAATATACCAGATTTAAAAATTATTTTTAAAATTTTTATGTAAAAATAAAAATAATTATTTTTAATGATTTTTTAAAATTAATGGAAGTTTTAAGGACATTTGTTTAGAATATATTTTTATAAACTTTTTATAAAAAAATAAAAGTAATAGTTTTTTTAATAACTATTTACTACCCAGGAGTGAGCACAGCAATAATATAGAAGCATAAACAATGATAAAATAGTTGATAAAGAAGAGAATAGCAAAATAGATATAGTCAAAATAGATTAAAACAGGGTATGGAACATAAAACTGAAACAAATAAAATCTTACTTGAAAATACTTCTGTCTTTGATTATACTTGAAAACAAACTGTCTTTCTTACAAGCTTTGAAAATAAGAGCTGTCTGAAGAGTTACAAGATTACAAAGTAAAATCTGTAAAGGGTTACAAGATTGTCTGTCTGGAAAGGTAAGGCTACAAGATTATCTGTCTGAAGGAAAGGTTACAAGATTACAAAAAGATAAAGTAAAGTACAAAAGTCTTTCGGAGAGGGAAAAGGAAAGCTAAAAGTCTTTCTGAGGATTGGACCTTGGAATTGAAATGGAAACTTGAACTTAAAATTTGGACCTTGGAAATGGACCTAGAATTTGAACCTGTCTTCTGTCTTCGGAGTCTGTCCTTTTATAGATGAAGTGAACCATGGTAAGTCTTTAAAAGTAACTTGAGTTAAGTGAAGTGAACTCAAGTTAATCTGTCGGTAGAATCTTGAACAGTAAAAGTCTATCTGGCAATCTGTCTGGGTACACATGCTAGTAAACAGTAGCTTTCTTTCTGTGAGAATCTTATCTTTTGGTCTGTCTTCTGTCTTCTTTTGTCTTTTGTGTCACGGGTCTGGCTTCTGTCTTCTTTTGTCTTTTCTGTCACATCTGTCTTCTGTCTTCTTTCTGTCTTCTTTTGTCTTTTCTGTCACATCTGTCTTCTGTCTTCTTTTGTCTTTTCTGTAACATGTCATAGGGGTCTTGGGAATCCTGGAATGCTTCCGGATGAGTTCTAAAGTTTGGAGAAGAGGATTCCATTACTGTGTCATCTTCATCGTCTGATATTTGGGATGCAGCTTCAAGCAGTTGCTTTTTAAGCTGTCGTCTGTCTGAAACAGAGGCAAGCTGGCACTGAACTTGACTCTTTTCTAAAAAGAAATTAGAACTTTCTGTCTGGGAGGAAGAGGTCTTTTTCTGTAATTCTTGGCAAATATGATCAAAATTAAACTTATTCCACCATTTTAATTTAAACTTTCTGGCGAGCATAGGAAAAGGATACTGGGGATGCTTTTCTATCTTGTATTCCCATCTAATGATCCATGGGAGATCTGGAAATCTGTAAAAGAACTGTAAAAGATGTGGGAAATCCCTAAGATGCAATATGTTAGGTTCTTTCTTGAAAGTTTCATAAGCTTTTAAAAGATCAGGGGGAAGAATCATAGCTTCAGGACCATAGGAATTCCACCAGTCAATGAACCATCTTGGAATCATCATGTCTTTCTTTCTGTACATATCAAACCGGAAAAACCAAGTATGCCTGTTGATATTGTTTTGAAATAAAAGGAATCTGTCCCAAGCTTCCATATAGTCATAATAATTATAAAACTGGGGCTCAAAAAGTACAGAAAAGTTCTTGGTGATCCAGGGTTGTGCTTTCCACTGAGAAGGGGTGAGAATCTGTTTTATAACAACTTTAGAATAACCAATTCTGTTTGGTTCCTGGGAACAAGGCATATGTGTAACTAAAATTGAATCTGTATCTACTAAAATATGCTCATAAAATGTTTGGGTCTTAAAAGTTTCTGTCTTAGGATGTTCCCATCCTGGGGGTATGAGCTGTCTGACAAGGGAGAGGGTGTCTTTTATGTGCTGGTATTCTGGTTCAATCCACAAAATAAAATTCCAAGAGTCTTTTGGGATTTCAACGCTGTGATCTTCTTTTGGGATTTGGGTTTGGGTTTCTGGAGAGGTAGAGGATCTATATTTTGGTTGGTTGGAAGGAGAGGTCAAAGGAGGAAAAGAAGATGCAACTACATTAAATGGTTTCTTTAAAGGAGGGGTTGAGGAGGTTGAGGGTATGGCATAAGTCTGTTTGGATGTTGGATTGGGACTGGAGGAGAGTGGTTGGAAAGGGTTTGGGCTACAGATTAATGGGGATCTGTCTAGAGATTTATTTGAAGAGAAAGTGGGTGAGGTGAAAGAGGGGCAAGGGAGGAATCTGCTAGGGGGAGGAGGAATTGGGGGAGCAGCATAAGACTGTCTGGTTCTGGGTTTTGGGGATTTGCTCTTATCTGCAGGGGAACTCATCTTCCCTGTAGAAATTCACGGGTCAGAAAATCAGGAATTGAATTAGTTTGTCCTTTAATATATTCAATGTCAAAGTCAAAAACACTTAAAATAGCCTGCCATCGAGCAAAACTCTGTTTGGAAACAAGATTTTGAACATCTTTCTGTAAAACTTCTTTAGCACTTTTACAATCAACTCTAATTAAAAAATTTTGATTAAAAAGATCATTTTGGAATTTTGAAATACATAGTATGATAGATAAAATCTCTTTCTTAATAGTGCTATAATTCTGCTGAGTAGCTGACCAAGAGCCAGAATGAAATCTAACAATTTGTTCTTTAGCATCATTTTTTGCTACCTGTTTTAGGATTCCACCATATCCTATATCAGAAGCATCTGTCTCAACAATTTTAAAAGTATTAGGAGAGGGAATAACAATACAAGGAAGTTGCTTAACATATTTTTTAATCTGTCTGACTATCATAGTATGTCTATCTGTCCAAGGTGGAGGATTCTTTTCTAATCTTTTATACAAGGGTCTGCATATTTTTCTTAATCCTTGAAAATAATCTGAAACATAATTTAAACTGCCAAGAAATCTCTATAATTGATTTTTATCTTTTATCTCATCTGGGAATTTATCTGCAAATTGAATAGCTCTGTCAATAGGGCTTATAGTTCCCTTATAAATATTATGGCCTAAAAATCGAATTTTATCTTGAAAAAGACTTATTTTAGAGGCTGAAACAACTAAACCATTTTGTTTGATTACTCTAACAAATATATTCAAATGTTTCCAATAGTCATCTATTGTTTTAGAAAAGATTAGAACATCATCTATATAAACAATGGAAAAATCTGTGAAAGGTGTAAATATGTCATTCATTATATTTTGAAATTCGCTGGGTGCATTTTTCAAACCAAAAGGCAAAACATTCCATTCATAATGACCAAAAGGAACTGTAAAAGCAGTTTTGTATCTATCTGTCTCATCCACTTTTCATGTCAAATTTAGAAAATATAGTTGCTTCATGAAGTCTGTCAAGAAGATCTTTCTTATTGGGAATAGGATATCTTATCCACTGTAATGCTTTATTTAAAGGTTTATAATTTATAACTAATCTTGGAACTCCTCGCTCCAATTCTGCCTGTTTATTAACATAAAAAGCAGCACAACTCCAAGGAGACTTGCTCTTTCTGATTAATCCTTTAGTTAAAAGATCTTCAATTTCTTTCTTACAATGTTCTAATAATTCATTATTCATTTGTATTGGCCTAGCTTTAGTAGGTATCTGTCTTTCATTAAAATCTTTCTCATAAGGTAACTGTACTATATGTCGATGCCTGTGCCAAAAGGCAGTAGGTAGACTAGAACAAATTTCTGTCTCAATCTGTTGTCTAAATAAATTTATTTTAATATTTAGAATGGGGTCAGTTAATTGATCAGTTATTCTTTTATATTTTATTTCTGTCTTTAAAGATTCCAAATGTCTATTCTTTCTGTCAATTCTTTCTCTATCAATTTCCTTTACTATGGTATTAAGTGAATAAATATCTTTTGGAATTGGTGGTAAAATAAATTTAAAAAGTATATCTTTCCCTAGCACATTAGTTTTAATACCTTCTTCTGTCGTTAAAAAGGGGTAAAGTAAAGTCATAAAGGGGTTTCCTAGAATGATTTTAGAAGAAAGGTCTTTAATTAAAACAAAAACTGTTTCAAAGCAAACTCCATCATTACATATGTGAACACTAGGTATTTTATAATTAATTATTAATTTTTCTCCATTAGCTTGAGCTAGTCTTTCAGATGATTTTTCATAATACTTTAAAGGTATTAATCCTTCTTGTATACAGTTCATGTCAGCACCTGAATCTATCAAAGCAATTTCTATCAAAGAAAACTCTTTATTAATTACCAAAGTAATTTCTGTATGCCATTTTTGGAAAATCATTCTGTCAATTAATCTTAAGAAATTCAGTCTATTGTCATCATTTTCAAATTTTCTGTCTGTGGGATTAGAAAATTCTTTTAAGTTTATCAATTCTGCAATATTTCGCTCATTTATGTCTGTGGATTTTTCTTCCTTAATTTCTTTAATTTCCTTTTTTACGATTTTCGCTTCTGTCATTAAGTCTTGTAGATTTATTTCTTTCATTTTCATTTTTATCTTTTCTTTCTTGTCTTTTTCTTCCTTTCTATAATCCGTAACATGGTGTCCATATTTTTTACATTTATTACAAATAGTATTACTAACATGTCTGTCAGTTTTCTCATTATCTGATAACTCAGTAGTATTTAAAACTGTTATATCTCTATTTCTGTCTGTCTGTAAGGGTGTATTTAAAATTTTCATTTTTTTAGTTAATTCTGTCAAACTATCATTTTGGGTTTCTATTATAGATCTTTCAATTAATTTTAGTCTTTCATCTACCATTTCTTTTAAACTATTACACTTTTTGTCTTTTACTTCCACTTTTACTACACTATCATTATTTTCTTTTAAATTACCATTATCATTTTTCCTACCTTTGTGGACTTTGACTTTTTCTCTTTCATGTCTCATCTTTTCTTCTATTTCTATCTTCATACGTAGAGATTCTTTACTACTATTTGTTTTTGGTTTTTGCATGTCCTTTACTTTCCTTACACCTTTACTATTTTGTCTTTCATGTATCATCATAATTTCTAGGACTATCATCTTTCTTTAGATTGTCTATTTGTTTTCCTATATCTAATCCTTTACGTAGAGTTCCATCTTTTAATTCACAATTCTGTCTTTCAAACATTTCTTTCAAACTATCATCATAATTTCTAGGACTATCATCTTTCTTTAGATTGTCTATTTGTTTTCCTATATCTAATCCTTTACGTAGAGTTCCATCTTTTAATTCACAATTCTGTCTTTCAAACATTTCTTTCGTTCTGTCTTGTACTATAGTATTAGTCTTTTCATCTTTTAACTTCTGACTTAGAGATTCTTTAAGGGAGTTATTTTCTTTACTGTTTTGTCTTTCTATGTTTTCTATCATTTCTTTTACTATGCCTTTCCTTATCTTACTTCTTTCTTTATCTTCATTTACTATATCTCTGACATTTTCTATAGTATCTTTTATACGTGTTGCTTTTTCCTTAATAGGGCTAATTTCTGTATCAGCTCTTCTGTCAGTTGTTTTTAACATCTGTAAATTCTTAGTACTATTTATATACCAATTATCTGTCACGGTTTCTGTAAAAGATGATCTATGATGGGGTCCAAATTCTATATTTTTTTTAGAATGTGAATTTAAAGCTTTCATTCTTTCATAGAGGTCCAAAAAGCTATCATTTTTCTTTTCAACTTTAGTATATATAGTAGATCTGTCAATATTTTCCAAGGACTCCAATTTTCTATTAATTCTGTCTAAAAAACTATTATTGTGTTTATTAGTCTGTCGTTCCTAGTCGCTCATTATCTATTGCTAAGACACACTTAGGACAGGCACACACTAATCTGAACATGAAAAGTGATAAGATAGTTAATTCTGAAGAATTTAGCATGAGAGATATAGACAGAAACTTATTAGAATGGAATAAATGGAATATACCAACTGAAAGAACTGATAAAATCTACAGACAGACTACTTTTTCTAAATTATCTTTCTTGACAGATTATACCATAAAAACTGTTGAAAGAACTTACTCTTTATTTAATGAATATGAAACAATTCAGTTATTCTCAATAGATTCAATTGACAGACATAGACAGAAATATGCATTTTTACATGTTGGTTTGGTTCAAGTAGCTGTTAAACCATTAACAAGAGAAGCTTTAAATGCAAGTGTTTTACTTTGCTTAAGAGATGACAGACATTTAAGATTTGATGACTCACTTCTTGGAATGATGGAAACAAGTCTGCATAAAGGACCAGTATATTTTAATTGTTATCCTAACTTTGCTTTAAGCCTATCTGACAGAAATATTATGGATGCTTTAACTTTAAATGTAAAAACAAATGGTTATTACATGAAAGAAGGCTCAGAACCTTTAGCTATTATTTATAGGATTTATTATAAACTAATGAAAACCACTTTAGACCCTCAATCCATAGTTGATCCTTCCCCTAAAGGACAGACTCTCCTTATGCAAGCCTCAACCTGGAATACTAGATTACGGGTACCTCAACAAATACAGTGGAAAGATATAACCCTTCCTGAAAGATGGCAACTTGAAGATATTGCCCCCACACCAAAAATAGAAAACACTGAACCAGACTTCATAGCCCAAAATACAGATGGTACAGTTATTATTTCTTTTAATAATAATGACAGACATACTGATAGCCTTATAAGACCTAGTAGTTCTACAGGCAAAAAGACCCCAATGATGTTTACCCCTAGAAGCTCCTTTTCCTCTAGGACACCTTTCTCTGATTCCAGACCTTTACCTCCCCAGAATCTTCCTCCAGTTATACACCTTCCCCCTATAAATACTAAGAAAACCCCTATTCTGACAGAGCCAGCTTATTATCCGACAGATACCACACAACCTACCCCTAATGTTCACCAACCTCTTTATCAGCCCCAACCTCAACCTGATTCTCCTACCCACACAGATATATTAGGATTTACAGATGATAGACAAATTAATATTTTATCTAAAGAATTTGTTTTAGATAAAGAACTATTAAAATATGATTATTTAAAACCTGAAAATAATGACAGAAAGAACCAATTTTTTGAAGAATATAATGAACATGAAAGAAACAATTTAAGAACTAAGTATTTTGAAATGATGACAGACTTACAGACACACTTTAGTTTCTTTGACTTTTTGGACTATTATAACAAAAAGATAAGTGTAATAGAGAAAATATTATCATGGACAAAGACAGAAAATCATGAGAAAGTGTATCAGACTTATCCACCATTTGAATCAATTATATTGAGTCAAAATAGTGGAGTCCAAGTTTTGGCTACACCCATTAAAAGACCCAGTCTAAGTGATGATAATAAGAATCTAGACAGTATAATTCAACAGAACAATTACACCAATACTTATCTAAAAACTATTGGCCAAAAGTTACAAGATATAGAAGACAGACTAATACCCCCTTCTACTTCCATAAAAAAAAGAAAACACGTCTAATACCCCTTTGTTTATCCCTCATGAGATACCTCCTCACCTTAGAGCACCTTTAAAGAAACCCATGACAGAAAAAACTGATAATTTACTTAATGAAATAAATAAAAAATTAGACTTAATGAAATTAGAATCATCAAAGGATATGGAGCCATTAAAAAATAAGAATATTATAACATTAAATAAAAAAGGAAGAACTGACTCTTCAGAGGAAGAAGAATCAGAAGACAATCAATTGACAGATTTGACAGATATAAATAATTTGGAATCACAATTTACAGATAAATTACGAATTAATAAATTAATATTAGCATCTTCATCACAAGATCGTAAAAAAGGAAGAATTGACGACTTATACCCCAGAAAGAATTGGTATCCTAAACCTACTCCCCCTGATTTACAATTTGAAGAAAGACATACTTATGTTAATTCATCTTATTCACCAGACTTAATTTATGAATGGAATATTGATGGAATGTCAGAATATGAAATAATAAACCTTTTACATGAGATGACTTTGCTCACTAATGTTTATAAAAATCATGGAAAACAGGATCATCAGATAGCTCATTTAATAGTCACTGGTTTTACTGGCCAGTTGAAAGGCTGGTGGGATCATTATTTAAATAATGATGACAGAAATGGAATATTGACAGCTGTTAAAAGAGAAACAGAGGGAAGTGTTCTAATGACAGACAGACAACCTTCACAAGATGCAGTTAATACTTTAATTTTTACTATAACTAAACATTTTGTTGGTGATCCCAATCAATATAAAGAAAGAGCTTCAAATGTTTTAATTAATTTAAGATGTCCACAACTTTCAGATTTTAGATGGTATAAAGATGTTTTTATTTCAAAAGTTTTAAGTAGGAATGATTGCCAACAGTCCTACTGTAAAGAAAAATTCATTGTTGGTTTACCTTATTTCTTTGCTCAGAAAGTTAGACTTGATATAGTTAATAATGACGGAACTATAGACTATCCTAGCCTAATATGGAGACATAATATCTTCAATTAATAAAACAGGTCTATGGCTATGTAATGACTTAAGACTAAAAAACCAGATAGAAAAAGAAAAAAGATTTGCTAAAAAATAGTTAGGAACTTTTTGTGAGCAATATGGTTTTGATCCATTAATTGCTCCCTCTAGAAAAAGAAGAAAAGAAAAGAAAGATGACAGATTTGACAGATATAAGAACAATAATAGAAGATATTATAAAAGTAAGTCTAAAGACAAGAAAGAAGAGTCCAAAAGAAAGAAAACTGATAGACGTAGGGAAAGTGACATTACTTGTTTCAAATGTGGGAAAAAGGGACACACTAGCAGATACTGTAACTTTCAAAGACAGATAAATAAACTCGATATATCAAAAAAATTAATGAGTATAACAGAACTGACAGATAGTGATGAAACAGATAATGAAATTCACCAGATAGATAATAGTAACAGTACTTCATCCTCCTCTACAGATGTTTCTTCACATGATAGAAATGTTCAATTATGTAACTGTAACAATCCTGATAATTGTTATTGTAAAAGAAAATTAAAAATATGTGTCTTAACAAAACAAGAAGACATAATAATGGATTTGATAGATAAACTTCCAGACCTACAATCTAAAAAAGACTATTTGTCTAAATTAAAAGAATCTTTAATTGAAACTGATAGATTTGAAATAGATCTAAAAGATTATAAGTCAACTTATAATTTTACTGAAATTACTGATAGATTTAAACCCAATAAACCTATAACTGTGACAGACCTACAGATAGACATTAATAACCTAAAAAATGAACTGAGAAAATTAAAATCAGAAAATTTCATATTAAAAGGCATGGTTGAACAGATAACTGCGCAGGTAATTAGCATAAAAGATAGAATTAAATATTGTAATGAACCTCTAACAGACTCCTCTCTTCTTGACAGACATAATTATATTGGTGAAAGTTCTCATAAAGAAGATGATAAAGATGAATTTTTAAATATAATTGACAGAATGATATTTCAAAAGTGGTACACAGAGATAACTTTGGTAGTTCATAAAGAATTTTCATTAACTGTTATTGCCCTTGTTGATTTAGGTCCTGATATGAATTGCATACAAGAAGGATTAATACCCTCTAAGTATTATGAATCAACGACAGACAGATTAACTCAGGCTAATGGTGATAGACTTAAAATAAGTAATAAACTAACTAAGGCATACATATATAATAATGGAATCAAGTTCAGAACACCTTTCTTCTTAACAGATAAGTTATCCTCTAAAGTTATATTAGGAAATCCTTTTTTGGCTTTAATCTACCCTTTCTTCACGACAGATAATGGAATATGTACTAATATTTTAAAGACAGAAGTTTTCTTTAAATTCCTCCTACCCCCATTCCCTAAAGATATACACTTATTGAAAGAAATTTCCATCTCAAAAGATAAAAGTGATGATGAGATTCCTACAATGGCAGACTTAGTGATAGATGATGATGAGATTCCTACAATGGTAGATAATACTATTCTACCCAGTAGCAGTAGTACTTAAGTATATATATATACTTAAGTATGTATATATATATATATATATGTAAAAAAAAAAATAAAAATAAAAAATAAAAAAAAATTTCCTACTTTTGTTGACTATTCTAGTCTTTCTTTTGTTCCTACGTATCTTTTGTTCCTATGTATCTTCCCATCATTTCTCCTACTATAGGTTCATGACTGTAGTTTATTCTCGTCCTTTCTCATCATATATTTTACCATTTCATAATAACCTTTAAATAGTTAATTTTAAAATTAACGGTCAATTGCCTGGCAAGCAAGATAGCCATTCTAAGGCTAAAATCTCGGACCAAATTCTGCCAAAAAATAGAAATCTTTAATATAGATTTCAGTTAAAGCATGAAGGCGTCTCAATAGAGATAATATCCCTTCAGAATACAAGGTCAAAAATGACAGTGTATTCAAGTGGTTAGACAAAATTACAGACAAGATAGACACTGTGCCCCTGCGCCAGAATAGTTTCCAACAGATACAGACAGATGGAATCCTCTTTTCCAAACTACAAGACTCATGTGACAGAAGGAGACAAAAAGAAGACAAGAGACAGATAAGGAGACAAAAAGAACACAAGAGACAGATAAGGAGACAA
Organism: Quercus robur; assembly: GCF_932294415.1. Classification (NCBI taxonomy): domain Eukaryota; kingdom Viridiplantae; phylum Streptophyta; class Magnoliopsida; order Fagales; family Fagaceae; genus Quercus; species Quercus robur. The sequence continues at coordinate 7,814,379 of NC_065537.1, forward strand.
AAAGAAGACAAAAGACCAAAAGATAAGATAACAGAATGCAGACAGAACCAGAAAGATATTTTAGCAGAATATTATCCGTACGCAGATTCTCACAGATAGAAAAGTTACTATTCACCAGCATGCGTACTCGGACAGACTGCCAGATAGACTTTTACTGTTCAAGATTCTACCGACAGAAAGACTATTACTGTTCAAGATAGACTTTTACTGTTCAAGATTCTACCGACAAATTAACTTGAGTTCACTTCACTTAACTCAAGTTACTTTTAAAGACTTACCATGGTTCACTTTATCTATAAATAGACAGACTTCGAAGACAAAAGATAGGTCCAATTTTCTAAATTTAAGGTCCATTTCCAAGGTCCAGTTTTAAGGTCTAAGTTTCCATTTCAATTCCAAGGTCCAATCCTCAGAAAGACTTTTAGCTTTCCTTTTCCCTTTCCCCGAAAGACTTTTGTACTCTCCCTTAGAAAGACTTTTGTACTTTAGTTGCTTTTTGTAATCTTGTAACCTTACCTTTCCAGACAGACAATCTTGTAACCCTTTACAGATTTTACTTTGTAATCTTGTAACTCTTCAGACAGCTCTTATTTTCAAAGCTTGTAAGAAAGACAGTTTGTTTTCAAGTATAATCAGGAGTGAGCACAGCAGTAATATAGAAGCATAAACAATGATAAAATAGTTGATAAAGAAGAGAATAGCAAAATAGATATAGTCAAAATAGATTAAAACAGGGTATGGAACATAAAACTGAAACAAATAAAATCTTACTTGAAAATACTTCTGTCTTTGATTATACTTGAAAACAAACTGTCTTTCTTACAAGCTTTGAAAATAAGAGCTGTCTGAAGAGTTACAAGATTACAAAGTAAAATCTGTAAAAGGTTACAAGATTGTCTGTCTGAAAAGGTAAGGCTACAAGATTATCTATCTAAAGGAAAGGTTACAAGATTACAAAAAGATAAAGTAAAGTACAAAAGTCTTTCGGAGAGGGAAAAGGAAAGCTAAAAGTCTTTCTGAGGATTGGACCTTGGAATTGAAATGGAAACTTGAACTTAAAATTTGGACCTTGGAAATGGACCTAGAATTTGAACCTCTGTTCTGGACCTATCTTCTGTCTTCGAAGTCTGTCTATTTATAGATAAAGTGAACCATGGTAAGTCTTCAAAAGTAACCTGAGTTAAGTAAAGTGAACTCAAGTTAATCTGTCGGTAGAATCTTGAACAGTAAAAGTCTATCTTGAATAGTCTATCTGCATGTGAATAATATTCTGTCAAAATATCTTTCTGGATCTGTCTGTATCTGTCTGGACTGTAATGGATCTGTCTGGAAGCTATTCATGCATGTCGATGAATAGTGATCTGTCGCTGGTGAATAGTGATCTGTCGCCGCTGTCTGTCGGAAGAGTATTCTGTCAGAGTATTCTGTCTGTCTGTGCCTTCTGTCTATCAATCTGTATCCGCGTAGTTATCATAATCTAGCGGATCAGTGTTATCCTCATACTGCTCATGCTCGTGGAGCACTCCATAATCATTACATAGGGCACAGTATGAAATAGGAACGAAAACAGGAACATGATCTTTGGCTGTCATCAATCTGGGATCTTTAACAATCCTTCTTTTCCCAATGAGCCTTCCTACTGAAGGTCTTGGGCCATACACAGCTATTCTGTCGGTGTAGCCATATAAATGAAAACCTCTATCTAATTCTTTCTGTTCTTCATAAATCTTATTATTCATGAAATTGGACCATTCTTGAGTCAAAGCACCTGGATCATCAAGTGGTAAGTATGTATCACCTGTATACCAGTTATATTCAAGGATACCACACCAATCATGGATAAGGACTAAAATGTGTGCTGGCTGAGCTTCCATATAATAGCTAGAGTCCCAAACTGGAAGAGTACTCCAGATTTCTATCTTCATATAATTAAGTCCTCCAATCTGTGCTGCTGCTTCTTGGATGACTCTGGGAAATAAACTAATCTGATTTGCAGAAGTAATGGTTAATTTTCTGATAAACCCTGCTTCTAGCATTTCAGATAACCATAAGGGATCACAGATTACTGGATCTTCTGTCTCTGTGTTGATAAGTAATCCCGGATAGGGATCAAATCTGTCTCCTGTTCTTTCATAAACTCTGTCTGAATTTCCAAAACTGTCATACCATTTTGCCTTATGAGATAACCATATATCACCTGTCATGTCTTCTGTTCTGATAAATGCTGTAGAGACTAATAATTTAAAAAGATACATCCATCTGTCATAAGAACTTGTTATAGCTTTATGAGTTAATATATTCTGTTGGATTTCAGGGGGTAAAGTTCTAATAGCAAGTCTCGTTTTTTGCTGAATCTTAGGGTGGAGCTTTGAAAAGCTTGTTCCCATAAGATAGCTTTTTAGAGACTGTAGTTCTGTCTTTGTGGAGCTTGAATCTCCATCCTCCTTGCCAGGGAGTTGACAACCGAGAGCTTCAATAAATGCCCCGGTGCTAACAAGATGTAATTCCAAAGCCTGAAGGGTCATTTGGAATAAGGGTTTCTGTCTGAGGGTGAAGGCTGCCTGTAAATTATCAAGAAGTAGTTTAATATGAAAAGGAAGTTCTGTAAATTCTCCGTCTTGAAACATAAGATCACTGTCAAGCACTTTTTGCAGAATTACACTTTTATCACCACATGAATACATTGCCTCTGCTAGCAGTGTATCCTGAAGGGATATTGTCTCTATCGAGACGCCTTCATGCATATCCGAAATTTTGACTGAGGGCTTTCGGAGACCTCTGGGTTGCACCGCTGGTGCCTTGCCCTTGTCTTTCTGAGAGAATCTTTTACTCATGGTAGTCTGCAATTGGGTTTTGGGAAAAAGATTATATTTGGAACAAATATTTTCTGTCAAAGCTTCTTTTGAAATTCTTTTGCCTCTGTCTTTCTGTAAAATTCTTTTGAAATATTTTTCAAGAAAAGTAATAAAAGCATTTACAAAACAAACAACATTTATAAAACAAACTTTTCTTTGTACACTTTTGTGCTCTTGCTGAGTAGCAACAGTATTAGAATAGATATGATGGGATCTGTCAAGATAAATGATATTCAGAATATTTCTAAAAGCTAGTATGATTCTATCCATGCATGTATTACTATATATCTCTTCGTAAAGTCTTTCATTAATAGGACAATCTATCAGGGGATTAATTCTGTCTGTAAAGAGATTAAATCTGTCATTATTCAAGAGATTACCACAATTAATATCTTTTTTAATGATCAATAAAGAAGAGTCTGTCAAAGATTCTCTTATTAAAATATCTGTTATATGAATATTAAAAAATGCTATAAAGGGTGTACATTTGTTATTTAGTACTTCTATCAATCTATCAGTATGTCTGTCATTATTATTAAAAGAGATAATAATTGTACCATCTATATTTTGTGTGGGGGCAATAGTCTCAGATTGCCATCTGTCAGTCCATATACTATTAGTCCATGCAAATTGATTACAAAAGACTATATTCATATCTCCGTCTTTTATGAATTCTTCTGTAGATTGGACTTTATGTAAGAAAGGAGAATAAAAACATATCTCTGTCTCTTTGTCTTGTTTTTCTTTCTTTTTGTCATTTTCTGTCAATTGATTAACAAGTAGCATTTCTGCCTTTAAAGATGACAAACTTCTTTCAGTTCTATAGATTCCTCTATCGTTGATATCTGTTAAAATAGTAACCTTTTTGGAAGAGTGTATTTCTGTCAAGACAAGTGGTAAAATCAATTTAAAGAATATATCTTTTTCCCATATATTAGTTTTAATTCCTTCATCTGTCACTAAAAAGGGATAAATTAAATTCATAAAAGGAGTTGCTAAAATAATTTTAGAAGGAAAGTCTTTAATTAAAACCAAGGCTGTCTCAAAATATATTCTGTCATGGCATATATGATCATAAGGTATCTTATAATTAATTATCAGTTTTTCTCTATTGGCCTGAATTAATCTTTCAGATGATTTTTCATAATACTTTAAGGGTATTAATCTTTTTTGTATATAAACTATATCATCACCTGAAACTGTCAAAGCAATTTCTGTCAAAGAAAACTGTTTAGTAATTTCTGTATACCATATTTGGAGAATTACTCTGTCAATTAAACTTGAGAAATTTTGTCTATCAAATTTATTACTATTGTTTGAAACATTAATATCTGTAACTTTTTTATCTGTAGAAGGATCAAGGGGGTCTATCATGGGATTAGGAAATTCTTTTATTATTTCTACAATATTATGTCCATTTATGTCCGTCAGATTTTCTTCTTCTGTCAGTAGAGCTATTGGTTTTATTTCTACACCATCTTGTTTTAATTTCATTTTTACCTTTTCTTTCTTGTCTTTTTCTTTCTTGGCTTTTTCTTTCTTTCTACAATCCGTAACATGGTGACCATATTTCCTGCACCTAATGCAAGCAATAGGTATTTCTATAGTGTCTTTCAATTTTAATAAATATTCTTTCTTGTCTTTATAGTGATTTGGTAGATTTTCTATCAGTTTCATTATTATGTCTTTTTGTTTTCTTTTTCTCTTATTAATTTTAAGTGGGTTGGTTGATTTTAACCCTTTCTTTACTTGATCTATTTCTTTTTTACTAACATTAAATATTTCCATCAATTCTTTTATAATATCTTTCTCAAATTCTAATTTACTAATTTGTTTAGTAATTCTATTATGTCTGTCACATTGTTTTTTAGTATGTCCATATCCTTTGCATTTATGACAAATAGTACTATTAACTTGTCTGTCAGTTTTCTCATTATCTGATAATTCTGTAGTATTTAAAATTGTTATGTCTCTTAATCTGTCTGTTTCTAAAGGTAAATTTAGAATTTTCATTTTTTTAGTTAATTCTGTCAAACTATCATTTTGGGTATCTATTATAGATCTTTCAATTAATTCTAGTCTTTCATCAATTTTCTCTTTAAAACTATTACACTTTCTGTCTTTTCTATTGACTACTTCTTTCACTATTCCTTCTTTTGCTTTTACTACACTATCACTATTTGCTTTTTGTCTTTCATGTCTCATCTTTTCCTCTATTTCTATCTTCCTACGTAGTGATTCCTTACTACTATTTTCTTTTGGCATGTCTTTCTCTACATCTTTACTATTTTGTCTTTCATGTAATTCTTTCAAGCTATCATCATTATTTCTAGGACTATCATCTTTTCCTATTTCTTTTTCTAGCTTTCTACGTATAACACCTTTATCTTTATGTCTTTCAATTCTTCTTCTATCATTTGTCTCTATTAGACCTCTTTGTCCTTTTATCACTTTCCCTACATCTTCACTATTCTGTCGTTCAAACATTTCTTTCATCTTTTTTACCATTCCTTTTTTTATTATTTCTTTCTCATTATCTATCAACTTCTCATGTAGAGATTCTTTCTTGTCTATCTCTATTAGGTTCTTTTATCTATCTGTGTCTAGCACCGAACTAGAAATTTCTTTTAGTCTGTCATTTTCTATAGTACTTCTATCTTTTATACGTGTTACTCTTTCCTTAATAGGGCCAATATCTTTATCAACTAATCTGTCAGTTGCTTTTGATGTCTGTAAATTCTTATCTACAACATCTTTTGAATTACTATTTATAAACCAATTATCTGTCATAGTTTCTGTAAAAGATGATCTATGATAGGGTTCAAATTCTATTTCTTTTTTAAAATGTGAATTTAAAGCTTTCATTCTTTCATAGAGGTCCAAAAAGCTATCATTTTTCTTTTCAACTTTAGTATATATAGTAGATCTGTCAATATTTTCCAAGGACTCCAATTTTCTATTAATTCTGTCTAAAAAACTATTATTGTGTTTATTAGTCTGTCGGTTGATTTTATCTCCTGTTAAATTACTCCAATTATTTGTGTTACCATTATAGTTATAATTATCCATTTCACTGTCAGAATCAGAATCTGTTTCATATTCCATATCACTATTTGACCAATTATCATCTATATCTTTCATGCTATAACCTTCATCATAATCTATATCATCATAGTCCATGTTTCAATTAGTGTGTGCCTAGCCTAAGTGTAAACAAGCAAATAGATGATGAACTAATAAATGTATTTATTCTCTTTCTAAGCAATTAATACTTACTGGCGGAACTATTACTAACCACTGGTATCCTTGCTATCGGGACCACCTCCTCGGGAAACTCCATTGCGGGACCACCCAAACAACGCCTGTCCGTCGGCTACAACAAAGGGGCTGACCAACGCGAAACTATGGTTTGCCAACGAGTCTCTAGGCTGACCAACGCTAATAAGGAGCAAGTAGTGGCTATGTAGTAATATAAGTTCCTAGTAACGTCTTAATTGCAAAGAAATAAAACTCATACACCTACCATCCATGGCTCTGATACCATTGACTACCCAGGAGTGAGCACAGCAGTAATATAGAAGCATAAACAATGATAAAATAGTTGATAAGGAAGAAAATAGCAAAATAGATATAGTCAAAAATAGATTAAAACAGAGTATGGAATATGAAAACTGAAACAAATAAAATCTTACTTGAAAATACTTCTGTCTTTGATTATACTTGAAAACAAATGCTTCAAATGGAAGCACCAAAACCCTGGGGAGAACATAGAGAAATTACCTCAATGAGTTGCAATGTACTGCACACGAGGATTAAGATGTGAGAAAATTTCAAGTTATCTACTCAGTAAATGATTCAAATATGTGATTATCTTTGGAAGATGAAAATGTATTAATTATTTGATTCAAATTGTTTGATTTGTATTAATTTACAAGATAAAAATGTACTACTATCATCTTATGTTCAAAATGTAATACCAACTTTCTAATTATTTGTTCATGAATAATCTATAAACATAGATGTTCTAACTTTGTATTAATTAGCTCAAACCACATTACATGCCCATGTGTTTCAGATATGTAATGATTCTTAGTGGCAATTTTATGGATGCTAAAAACATGTTCTATAAGCTTGAATTTACATGTTTTTTAGCAAAAACTACTCAAAGAAAAGATAAATCCTAAACCCGTGCATCGCATGGATTAGCGACTAGTATATTATAATATACAAAGGTAACAGCTAATGGATGCCAAATTAGTCTAGGAACTATTCTTAGAAATTTTTTATTAGAAAAAAACGTAACTAATTTTTTTATATTTCTATAAAAATAATATTAAAACTTCTTTAAAATAACCGTTAACAAGTATCCTAGGAGATATCCCCTTGCATTGAGCCATGTGTTTTATTACCTGTGCTGCGCTACCAGAAAAATGATTGCTATCTAGGAATTCTCGTTGAGCAAGCACTACTGTTATCTTCAATTCGGCCAAATAAAAAAAATACTAGCCGTGCTTTCCGTATAGCTGTGCATGAGGAAGTGGATGGTGGGACATTGTAGGCAGTCTATAACTTGGGGACTATGGAAAGAGGCATTAATATAGATTTCCTGTCTCTGCTCCAGAAGAATTCTTATTTTATTTATTTTTTAGTTGCTTTTTGGGAAAAGTTATTTTTAAAATGATTTTTAAAACTAATATACCAGATTTAAAAATTATTTTTAAAATTTTTATGTAAAAATAAAAATAATTATTTTTAATGATTTTTTAAAATTAATGGAAGTTTTAAGGACATTTGTTTAGAATATATTTTTATAAACTTTTTATAAAAAAATAAAAGTAATAGTTTTTTTAATAACTATTTATATTTCTCATAAAAATAGTATTAAAACTTTTCTAAAATATTTATCATTCATGCGTTAGCATGATTTATAATTTATTAATAAGGATTCAGTTAATGTATGTCTTTAAAACTCAAATTAATTATTTATTTTAGAAAATTTATTATAAAAAATTGAAAAAAATATCAAAATGTTAATCAATTTTTTGTTTTCTCATAAATTTTTTTCTTAAAATGATTTAGTAACATATGCCTTAAATAAAATATGAAACTCTATTAACAATTGAAAAATGCCATAGTGTCTGTTAAGAATAATTTATTGTGATGTTTATCTAATAAAAAAATTGTATAAATCGATAAGGTGATTAAAAATAGTACTGAAATAATAAATAAAACTCAAAAAATTAACTTTATTCACCCTGTATTCTCTAAAATTTGCTTAAGTGGCACCTTACAGTTAACATATCCTTAACAATTATATTAAAAGTACTACTCCTTTTTTAATAATATTTTCATGCAAAAAGAAAAAAGAAAAAATCTTGTTACAATATCATTGGCGCCACCATTTGTCTTGTTCGGCAATCAATTGCCTCTCATCTAGCCGATCTTCTATTGGCTTAGCAATGAAAGCGCCCCTCTTCCAATAAACTTCAAGCACCTTTATATTTGGGATAACATATTGTATCAATTGCACTTTATTCTCAAAAAAAATATATCACTTGTACTCATGTGTTATATATCAAACATATATCCTCGTATCAATTAAAAAGTGTGGATTCCCACTTTTTTTTTCTTAAAAAAAAAAAAATTGTTGATGACCATTTGAGATAAATTTATAATCAATTGATGACTTGCAGATCCAGCTACCTAAAAGTGTATGAGAAATTCACCAATATTGAGTATGGGCTTTACGGTTAAGGGCTAAAAATGTAGAGGCACGTATTATTATTTCTGTAGTTTTTTTTTTGGTTAAAAGTATTTGTTATCCATATGCTGTGTTTTAAATGTACCTGGTTAAACATGTGTTAGTTTGGTTAGAAGCTCTCCAGCCCTTTTGCTTTTTGCCTAACTTTTTATTTTAATAAAAAAAGCAATAAAACTAGCTTTTTTTCAACAACAAAAAAAAAATGTAAACTTTTTTATCTTTTTTAATTTTGACTCACTTTTGACAAATAAGAAACTATGAAAAGGCATAGTTGGGTTTTGTGAATATATATGATCTGTGTTGTGAAATTTATAAGTACTAGTAAGTACACGAACCATACCGAATTATAGTTTGGCAATAATGAAATCAAATTTAGAGGAACTTGTATGAATGTAGGAAAATTAATTAAACTTTAATAAAATAAATCCTAATCTAGTTTAATAAAAATTGGTTGTTTTGAAATTAAATAAACTAAAAAAAAAATTAATCCAATCAAATATATTATTAAAGTAGTAAAAGATGTAAACAAACAAGATAAAGGAATTAAGGTTTCGAAATTTGCTTTGTTAATTCATTTCAGTATATATTTATGATCATTAATTTTTTCCAGCCCACTGCATGATAATCTAAAAGTCAATCTTACTATCATAGAAAATATTATCATTAAAACCCTTATTTTAAAAATCTAACGCATGCTCTTCTTCACTTTCCAAATATAAAATCAAATCATCAATTGTATAAGTTAACACACAAATCACAAAAGATATCCAATTTTAAAATCAAACGATTATAAACCAAACATTCAATTAATTAAGATAAATCCAAAATCATGAGAAAAACATGATTATATTGAACTCATATTAAGAATCTTATCCTAGCTAATTGGTATGAAACAATAACAATTTAAATCATTAAAGAACAAATATTGTGGTAAAAATTAAATTACATAAATAATAGTGATAATCTTAATTCTAATTGAAAATTTAACTACTCATGTTCGTTTAAATAAAACACAAAAATAAAATACTAAAAATTAAACTAAACAAATAAATTAGAGAAAGAAATAGTCACAATACAGCCCTAGCCCTTCTCTTCTTTTTTTTTTCCTGGGTCACTTATGTACAAACTGACCTAGGGACTTATATAAGAAAAGAGCCGTTTGACACACTATGCAATAATCCTAATACAAGTAGAACAAGGAATTCACATATATGCAAGGGATTCCTTGCTTTAAACGCTGACTTTTATTTATTTTTTGACAGGTCCCATTGCTTGATTTTAGGAGTTTCTTTCCTTGCAAATTAACTTCATCCTCGTTGAATTGAATCTTGGGCTTCTTATTTTTCATTCTTTTCTTGTTTTTGGTCTTCTCTTGAATTCACGCCTGGGCTGGATGTTTACTTTGGGCAAAATCTCTACTTCATCTTCAAGCTTCACACTTGGATCTCAACTTGATTAGCTTGAAAATTGGCCTAGTCTTAGTTTGTGTGTAAATCCTTTATTATCTATAAACAAAGACAACTTATAGTCAGTTACAAAATAGCATAAAAGTGAGACTAAAATGCAAATATAAGAGTACTTTTTTATACATTTTTCGTGCACATCAATCTTCCATGTCATGTGATGCCATGGGAGTCATGGGACTGTTCCAGAAAATGTTAGAGAAACAATAACTGACATATATGAAAGGTATTTAGGAATCTAGGATGGAAACATTTTTGATGACTCAAAATGAATAACGCGTAAGGCAACACCATTGAGAAAAAGAGAGGAAAAAAATCAGATTCCATATATCTCAATACCACCTATATCCATGTATTCAGCGTCCAAATGACAAGTAACGAATCCCTAAAATGCAGGCCTTAGAATGCTAGAAATAGTATTTGTTCTTAATTTTCCACCCTTTTCATGTTACTTGTAAGCTATATTCCCAAGTTCCTGATGGGAGAAAACACCATGATGGTATATAATTAATCAGAAATAAAATATAATCAACTGGATAGGACCACCAAAACTAACCGTAACTCATTCTTTTCTCCTTTTTCTTTTTTTCTGTGTTTTAGTGTTTATATGCTGAAAGCAATTTCTATCATCATCCGTTTACAAAATCATGTGACTACCAACTATAGAATTTGCAGTGGTAAAATTATTTCAAGTAAGGCAACCACGAAAAGTCAATTAAAGAAAAGGTTTAACCATTCTAATCCCTTCACGTTTACAACATACAAAATATATATATATATATATATATATATATTTGCATAATTCTTTTATATCTCTTGCCATGTATAATTCTTTCATCATCAATTATTGTAATCTAATTGCTTGCTATGTATTGGTATTGCTTTTGGTAAAAATATATGCATATATATTACCTAAAGAAAGTTTATTTTGCTTCTGCTGCAATTACCTTTGCTACTGCTGCAATTACCTTTGCTACAAGGTTCTTCCCTGTTGCAGGTGGACCATTTAGTAATACAACCCTCCATGGTTTTCGATTCCCTAAACAGGCGAACAAATGATTATTTTTTCCAAAACAACAATATAATTTCCACATTAGTGGTCACCATAAAGTCTAGCCATTCTTATTAGCATTGACACTAAGAATATACAGATAAACTATCTAAAAGCAGAGATTAGAAAACTCAAAAGTTAAATACAATGATGGCTGATGGAGGAGGAACTTACTAGTAAAAAATTGTGGATACTTTTTAGGCCATATGGTAGCTTCTATCAAAACCTCTTTGCAAGTCTCAAGTCCGCCCACATCATTCAACTTCAGGAACGAGTCCGTAAGGCGAAGGCCGAATTCTGCTGTACGAGTTATAGAGGATTCAGGAACTTTTATAATGGAAAAGAAGTTTCTTCTCAAAACTGCTCAAAATGCCTTCAAAAAAAGTTCATAAGACTCTTGTTTATCTTCGTCGTTACTGTTTTCATCTGCCTTAGGCAGTTTGCATTGAAACTATTCTCTTAAATTATTCTCCTTAAGGCCAAAGCGCTATTTTTAATAATAAATAATAAAAATAATACTATTTTTTGCAAAAAAAGGTTTGGGGATTTTTTTTTTTAAATCCTTTATATTATTTTTAAAGATATAGTCTATGAAAATAAGTTTGGTCCTAAAAAAAAATTCTTAGTTACGCCCTGTGACATTGGTAATGATCATATTTGATATGTTTATGATGTTAGAATAAAAGTATGGAACTAATGGTCTAAGAGGAGATAAATTAGATAATAAAAAAAATTATGATCTGGATCACACCTAAATCAAGCGCTCAAAGCCCACTAAAGACCATGAACATAGCTCAAAAATAAGAAACAGACCCACCTACCAGCTTTTTGCAAAGTGAGTCCAAATTAGTTATAATAATAATAATAATTAAATTTTTTTAAAAAAAGGTGATGACCTGCAGAACACTATTTGTTTTTACTTCCAAAAAAGGGCCGTGCTAAATCAAAGGTTTATGACAAAGATATTGTTTGGAAGACAAAATTTATGTATAGTACTTAAGTGCTGTTTCATAAATTCACATCTTAAAATTCAGTTATGTGATTACTTAACTAAAAATACACTTTTATTCCAAGAAAAAAACAAAACAAAACAAAAAAACAAAACAAAACAAAACAAAAAACAGAACCTCATGGCTGAATTTGAAGAAGAATTCCTAAGAAACAGTGTCTAAAGTATCGTGCTTAAGTTTTGTTCATTTGTAATTGTGATGTGGGGGTGAGATTGATATTAATTATTTTTTAGGAACAAAACTAAAATTTTACTATGAAAAACCAGCTATATCAACCTGAATTACAGAAGAAAGTTGTGAAAGAACATCTTCCATCCACACAACACATTCTGAACTAGTAATAACATACCTAGTCAGACTATGAGCAACCTTATTACATTCTTTCTTTGTATGAGAGTAAAGCAATTGAGTAAAAAACCTAGAAAAAATCCTTGCATCTTGAACTAAAAGATCATAGGGAGCCAAAGACCTACCCTCCTCAACTAAAGCCTTCATTATCACTTCCGAATCCCCTTCCAAAAATGGATTGAGAAATCCCAACTTCATGAGCAAATTCAAGAGCCCGAGTAGGTGCCAAAGCCTCAATTTCCATAGCTTGAAAAGCTTGAGGAACCTGTTAAGATAGAGATGTTATGACCATACTTTGATTATCCCTAATGATTACACCAATGCCCGACTTATTTTCAACTTGAACACTGCATCACCAAAGTTTATTTTACATAAGTAAGCTAGGGGAGGTCACCATTGGATATGAGGCTTAGAAGGCAAAGGGAGTGGGGGAGGCTGGACTGCTATGAATTCATCATACCTTTCATTTGAAACCCAAGCAATCTAATCAACGCTACAACTAGGTTGGTGTAATCTAACCTAGTTTCTTTGAGTCCAAATTGACCAAGCTATCATAGAAAACCATTCTAAGTTCTTTTACTTCTACATTGAAAGTTCAATTAGTGTATAACATACCCTTGAACGTTTAGACCCTCAATAACAAAAATACCAATTCAAGCTTTATGACAAACAATAAGTGTGCGGATAATGAACACAAGCTATAAACAGAATTAGTAAACAATCTAAGCCAATTAAAATCACATCCACAGCAGAAAATAAAAGGCAAAGATTAAGGGAAGAGAGATGCAAATACAAGGACAACACAGCGATGTGTTATCGAAGAGGAAATCGAAGCCCTCGACGTAAAACCTCTCCGCCGCCCTCCAAGCGGTAAGTAATCCACTAGAAAATGTAGTTGCGATACATGAACAATAATAGACCCTCTAAGCCTAATCTACCTAGTGTACCTAAGCCTTTCAAGCTTCTTGCTTCAACGAGGTTGCGCCGAACCTATTTCTTTTCTAGCTTCCCGGATTCCGCTACTTGACCATAGCATCAACCAATGTGAAATTGGTTCCTTCCTAATTGCTTCCCAAAACACAAACAGCACTCTCACAGTAATGGATATGGTGAGAAAAGGTTTTGGTAAAAAGCCTTTCAAGGATTTAACAATGGAGAGGAAAAGAGTAGAGGAATTTGAAGAGTCTCTTATGTGAAGATTGTGGATGAATCAATCTTGTTTTACTCTAGGGTTTCTCTCTCAAAATTCTCTCTGAAAGCTCTCTTTCTTTCGTGGGTATAAGGGGTATTTATACATGGGTGAGAATGGAATGTGAAGAGTCAGGTTTTTCAAAACAGGGCTGGCTCGCGGCTTGACTGAGTCGCAAGATCCAGCCGTGAGATAACTAAACGGCCAGTTGTCCTAATTTGTCCTGTAGTGCTCTAGCTAGCATGATGCTTCAACTTCTGGCATGCCTGGCACGTGTGCAGCTTCTGGCGGCTTGCAACCGCGAGTCACCCGCGAGATCCAGTTGCAAGTCTCTGTTTTTCTTGCACACTCTTGAGCATTTCTTCACACTATCTCACTCACTACCCTTACAAGAATCCCACCTAAATACAGGGTTACTAATTGCTGAAATACAAGCAAATTTGGCACGGAATAAAGCCAACAAGATGGTTTAAATTCAACCTTAAATGCATAATCCAGGAGGCTAGTTCATTGAAGTTCAAAAAGCAAGTGGAGATGCAAAAATCCCAGGAGTTAGAGGCATTCCACACATCATCTAACATGGGATAGGACCAAAGATCAAGAAGCGGAGCTTCTACGGCCGAGTTACATCAGTCACAACAAGGACTATCAATCACCATTCTATGAACCAGGTTAGCTTTGGTTGGCATAGAATTTCAGCAAGCTCTCCATATAAGATTCTTCACCTTGTTCGGAGAATGTAAAGCCCATATATTCTTCTAAAGTCTAGTATCGTGTATATGAGGATCCATACTATGGCCAAGCTATGTCTCCATCTTAAGAAAACGATAGCCAGACTTACAAGCTAGAGTAATTCCCATCCTGTGCCAGAAGCTTGAAGAGAGAATCGATTGTTGTATGGTTTGGCTAAGGTTATTTTCTTGATAGCTTTGACCTCCTGTGGAACAAAGATGTCATCAATCATATCTATGTTCTGTAGTCTCATAAAGGGATCAATTAACAAGTTGAATGTAGCCTTCTACAAAGATTCCACAATCAGGGAAGACACCATAGTAGGATGCTTAACTAGCAACCAAAGATGTTGTCATATTTTCACCGACTTACCATCACCAATCCACCAACAAGCACCTCGTGCAATGACATCCCTACCTTTTAATATACTTTTCCAAGTATAAGAGCCCCTCCTTGAATCTTTAGCCTCCATTATTAAGCCATCTGGAAAAATTCTTGCCTTAAAGACTCTATAAAACAAAGAGTCCCTATTATGGAAAAGCCTCCAAACTTGTTTAGCCAACAAAGAATCATTAAAAAGGGATAAATCTCTTAAACCCATACCACCCACCATTTTAGATTTTATCATCTCATCTCATTTGAGCTACTGAATTTTTCTCCTATCACCACGTTGTCCTCACCAAAACCTTTTAATTAGGAAAGGAAGTTTGAAGTAACCTATGGCATATGTTGGAATAGCAAGACCTCCCACCCCGCTTGAGATAACAACTTGCCCTCCTAGCCTTGTAGCTTCCTTCTAAACTCTTTCCTTAATGTAATTGAAGCTTGCTTTCTTCCCCTTACCCATCAAAGATGGAAGATATAAATATTTCTCATATTGTTTAATCTCTTGGACCCCTAAAATACCTTTGATAATTTGTCTCTTAGCCTTTGGAGTAGACTTGCTAAAAAAGATGGCAGTATTATTTCGATTCACTTTCTGGCCAGAGGCACCCTCTTCAGTAGATAACATATCCAAGACTCAGCCACACTCTTCAATTTTAAGGTTGCCTTGCCAAAAATAAAAGCTATCAACTGCGAAGAACATATGTGTTAGTCTTGGTCCCCATTTGCATAGAGAGAAAACTTTAATCTCACCCCTTCTAGCTACTTGTTTAATGATCCCATGCAAACTTTTAGTACACAAGAAAAAAGGAAAAGGGCACAATGGATCTCCTTGTATTATTCACCTTGATGGATGAATTAAACCTTTGGGCTCTTCATTAACAAGGATCAAATAAATAACTATTAACAAACCATAATGAGATTAATCTAGGTCATTGAAACCCATTCTCCTCATAAGATTCTCTAGAAAAGCCCACTCGATTCTATCATAGGCTTTACTCATATATAGCTAAAGTGTCATACAACTAGATTTGCTTGAACTGTGAGTCTTCATGCAATGCAAAGTCTAAAAAATAGCAAGAATGTTATAAAAAATAAGACGATCTTTTGCAAAAGCCAAATGGTTCTCTGTGATGACCCTTGGTAAGTCCTTTTTTAATCTGTAAACTAGCACTTTTGAAAAAAAATTATATAGTGTGGGCGCAAGCGCCCCCACCTCGTTAGGCTGTAGTGGTTTCCTCGTAGGAAGTACACCTCGGCCTAGGGTGGACTAAGCGGATGGTATAAATGGAGTCGACATCTAGATTAGGTTTAGGAACCATATATATAGCACTCTTGTGGAAGGACTAATCTTTATCAAAGCACATGTTTGGAGTTTAGGTATGGGGATGGGAAGGTGTTAGGCACTCAACCCCACCTGACCTATGGGTTGGCCTCCACTTATTGTGTTCCAAATTCTAATCTCATCAAAGGGTATCCTAACATATTATTCTAAACACACACACACACACACACACACACACACACACTCTCTCTCTCTCTCTCTCTCTCTCTCTCTCTCTCTCTCTCTCTCTAAAATATCTATTTAGAGCATTTATCATGGCATTCAAAAGTATATTCTGAAAGTTCAAATAGTGTACAAAACACCCTTGAACGTTTAGACCCCCAATTACAAAATAACCAATTCAAGCTTTATAACAAACAACAAGTGTGCAGAAAATGAACATAAACTATAAACAGAATTGGTAAACAATCTAAGCCAATTAAAATCACATCCATAGCAGAAAATAAAAGGTAAAGATTAAGGGAAGAAAGATGCAAACACAAGGACAACACAACGATGTGTTATCGAAGAGGAAACCGAAGCCTTCGGTGCAAAACCTCTCCGCCGCCCTCCAAGCGGTAAGTAATCCACTAAAAAATGTAGTTGGGATACATGGACAGCAATAGACCCTCCAAGCCTAATCTACCCGGTGTACCTAAGCCCTCCAAGCTTCTTGCTCTAATGAGGTTGCGCTGAGCCTATTTCTTTTCTAGCTTCCCGGATTACGCTACTTGACCATAGCATCAACCAATGTGAAATTGGTTCCTTCCTAACTGCTTCCCAAAACACCAAATAACTCTCTCACAGTAATGGATATGGTGAGAAAAGGTTTTGGTAAAAAGTCTCTCAAGGATTTAACAATAGAGAGGAAGAAAGTAGAGGAATTTGAAGAGTCTCTTATGTGAAGATTGTGGATGAATCAATCTTGTTTTTCTCTAGGGTTTCTCTCTCAAAATTCTCTCTGGAAGCTCTCTTTCTTTCGTGGGTATAAGGGGTATTTATACTGGGGTGAGAATGGAATATGAATAGTCAGGTTTTTAAAAACAGGGCTGGCTCGCGGCTTGACTGAGTCGTGAGATCCAGCCGCGAGATAACTGAACGGCCAGTTGTTCTATTTTGTCCTGTAGTGCTCCAGTTAGCATGACGCTTCTGTAGGGAATTTAACCAAAATCCCAACCTGTGAGAAACAAAACAAATAGAGAAAACACACGTCAAAGAAAATAATCACACGCACAAGACAATATTTACGTGGTTCGGCAATTTGCCTACATCCACGGAGTTGCAGGGATTTCACTATTATCAGAGAAAAATACAATAGTGCACAAGAACACTCTCAAGAAACCCAAATCCCAATTACACCCTAGCACTCTCTCACAGAAAAAATAAGAATAGAAGCTGACTGCCTCTCTTTTCTCTATTTTCTCTCATGCGGCTTGCTCACTAGGTTAATTGGAATTTAGTCTTGAATCTCTCTATATATTCTCACGGCTACACAACTACTTAAACATAATATATATATATATATATATATATATGTCAAAAGTCGGCTGGAGTAGCAAATCCTATTACAAATAGGATTTGTTCAATAGGTGGACGTGGGCTTGTGGCAATTCAAGCCACACACGGCCCACTCCAACAAATCTCCACCTTGGCTTGAATTGATCAAGCTACACGAGCAAACTCCTCCATCAGCTCCACCTTAGCCCTTAAGGGCTCACAAGCTGCAAACATTAACCACAATCCTCCATAACATAGTCCTTCATCCCTGCAACTCATCCTCCTGTCCTCAAGCTAGAAGACCAATTGAAGCTGCGCACAGCTTCAACTTCTCAATAGTGACACCCTTAGTCAACATGTCCGCCGGGTTCTTAGATCCACAAATCTTCTCAAGCATTACCAGCTTATCTTCAACAAGGTAACGGATAAAGTGGTATTTTGTCTGTATGTGCTTCGACTTTGAATGAAAAGCCGAATTCTTGGCAAGAAAGATTGCACTCTGACTGTCACTGTGTAGAATGCCCACCTCCTGCTTCTTACCCAATTCATCTAAGAAACCATGTAGCCAAATCATCTCCTTTCCAGCTTCAGTTGCTGCAACATACTCAGCTTTTGTACTAGACAAAGTAACAATCTTCTGTAGATTTGAAGCCCGTGATATAGCTGTACCACCCAGAGTAAAAACAAACCCAGTAGTACTCTTTCTACTATCAATATCACCAGCAAAATCAGCATCTACATAACCCTGCAGTTTCAAACTTGCACCTGTGAAGCAAAGACATGTATCTGATGAACCCTTCAGATATCTCAGAATCCACTTGACTGCCTCCCAATGCTGCTTTCCAGGCCTACTCATGAATCTGCTCACAACTCCCACTGCATGTGCAATGTCTGGCCTTGTACATACCATAGCATACATCAAGCTGCCAATAGCTGAGGCATAGGGCACCTTGCTCATATGGTCCCTTTCTACTTCTGTCTTCGGTGACTGTTCTTTGCTTAGTTTGAAATGACTACTCAAGGGTGTGCTCACTGGTTTAGCTTCATTCATGTTGAACCTGCTGAGAACTTTCTTCACATACTCTGACTGTGAAAGCTTCAATGTACCATTAGTCTTGTCTCTAATGATTCTTATACCAAGGATTTGCTTTGCAGCTCCCAAATCCTTCATTGCAAACTGTTTGGACAATTGCTTCTTCAGATTATTAATCTCCTCAATGCTAGACCCTGCAATAAGCATATCATCCACATACAACAGTAATATGATGTAAGAATTGTCAAAAGACTTAACATAGCAACAGTGATCAGCTTCACATCTCTTGAACCCAATTCTATGCATAAAACTGTCAAATTTCTTGTACCACTATCTAGGAGCTTGTTTTAGGCCATACAAGCTCTTTCTCAGTTTGCAGACTAAATTCTCTTGTCCTTGAGTAATGAACCCTTCTAGCTGAATCATGTAAAGGTCTTCCTCCAAGTCACCATGAAGGAATGCTGTCTTCACATCTAACTGCTCAAGATGTAAGTTTTCTGCAGCCACCATTCCCAGTACCAGTCTGATTGTTGACATCTTCACAACTGGAGAAAATATCTCTATGTAGTCAATGCCTTCCTTCTGCTGGAACCCTTTAACAACTAATCTGGCCTTGTAACGTTTGCTACCATCATGCTCATTCTTTATTCTGTATACCCACTTGTTGTGCAAAGCCTTCTTTCCTACTGGCAATTCAGTCAGTTCCCATGTCTGATTCCCCAACAAGGAATCCATCTCATCCTTCATGGCTAACTCCCACTTGCTTGAATTCTCATCTTGCAAGGCTTCATCATAACACTCTGGCTCACCACCATCAGTCAACAGGAGATAATTTAGAGTGGGTGAATAACGCTGTGGAGGTCTAATGTTCCTGGAAGATCTGCAGACTTCAGCTACAGGTGTACTCAGATCTACCTGTGAATTTACATTCTCTTTATCTTCTTCACCCCTTTTCTGGACAGTACCTTCAGTCAATTCATCTAAGTTGACAAACTCAGATTTCTTTTGATCTATCTCTGTAACATCTGACACTACAATTGACCTGTCCTTGTACATAACCTGTTCATTAAATATCACATTTCTACTTCTGATGATTTTCCTGTTTTGTTCATCCCAAAACCTATAGCCAAATTTCTTATCACCATAGCCAATGAAAAAACATATTTTCGACTTTGCATCAAGTTTACTACAAGTATCAGAATCAATATGAACATAGGAAACACAACCAAAAACTTTTAAGTGTGAAAACTTTACCTCTTTACCGCTCCAAACCTCGTCAGGAAGTCTGAACTCCATGGGAACTGAAGGTCCTCGGTTTATCAGATAAGTTGCAGTGCTAACAGCATCAGCCCAAAAAGTTTTTGGTAGTCCAGCATGCAACCTCATACTCCTAGCACGCTCATTGAGAGTTCTGTTCATGCGCTCAGCCACACCATTCTGCTGTGGTGTCCCAGGAATGGTCTTCTCCATCCTAATTCCCTGTGCAGCACAATACTCACTGAACCCTTCATCTATGTACTCTCCTCCATTATCTGACCTTAAACATTTTACTTTTAAACCTGTTTCTGTTTCAACCATGGCCTTCCACTTCTTAAAGGTTTCAAATACATCTGATTTATTTTTCAGAAAATAAACCCATACCTTTCTACTTGAGTCATCAATGAAAGTGATGTAGTACCTTGAACCTCCAAGGGATGCAACCGGAGAAGGCCCCCACAAATCAGTGTGTACTAACTCCAATTTTTCAGCCTTTGGTGTCCTGCCAATTTTCAAGAAGCTCACCTTTTTCTGCTTTCCTAAGATGCAACTTTCACACATGTCAAAATCAATGGACTTCAATTCTGGTAATTTTCCTTTTGACAGCAGCATCTTCATCCCTTTCTCACTCATGTGACCAAGTCTTCGGTGCCATAGGCTTGTATCAGTACTTGCATCAGCAACTGCAATTATGTCTCTTGGACTTGAGGTCATGTACAGAGTACCAGTTTTCTTTCCACGAGCCAATACCCTAGCTCCCTTTGTAACCTTCCAAGTACCACCAACAAATAGTATTGCATGTCCTTCATCATCAAGTTGTCCAACAGAAATCAGATTCCTCCTCAGGTCAGGAATATGTCGAATTTTCTCCAGTAACCAAACAGACCCATTGGGCAACAATATTCGAACATCTCCCATACCCACAACAGAAATCAGATTCCTCCTCAGGTCAGGAATATGTCGAATTTTCTCCAGTAACCAAACAGACCCATTGGGCAACAATATTCGAACATCTCCCATACCCACAACATCCAAGGCTGAACCATCAGCCAAATACACCTTACCAAAATCACCTGCAGTATAATTCTGTATGATTTCTCGGTGTGGAGTGGTATGAAACGAAGCTCCTGAATCCAAAACCCAATCATCAAGTGGACTGTCTACTGCAAGAAGTAATGCATCCTGTACCTCTTCTGTTACAGCATTAGCAGAATCATCTTCATTCTTCTTCTTAGGACTTTTGCATTGATTCCTAAAGTGACATGTTTTCCCACAATTCCAGCATTGTACTTGTTGGCCTGATCTAGATTTACTTCTGTTCCAATCAGAATTTCTGGATTTTGATCTGCCCCGATTTGAATTTCTGTTATTAGCTCTGCCTCTTGTCTCAAGGTTTAGGGTAGAACCAGATCCTGAGGATTCACCTGCATCTCTTCTGCGAATCTCCTCAGCCAGAATTAAATCTCGTATATCATTGTACTTGAGTTTTTCCTTTCCTGTAGAATTGCTTACTGCCATCCTCATTGCCTCCCAACTGTTTGGCAAAGAAGCCAAAACGATCAGTGCACGGATCTCATCATCAAAGTCAATTTCTACAGACGACAATTGATTTGTGATAGTGTTAAATTCATTCAGATGTTGTGCTACTGATGCATTCTCTGCCATCTTCAGATTGAACAGTTTCTTCATCAAGTGCACTTTATTGTTTGCTGACGGCTTTTCATACATACCAGACAAAGCCTTCATCAGATCTGCTGTAGTCTTCTCCTTTACAATATTGTGTGCAACAGACCTAGACAGAGTTAACCTGATAACTCCTAGTACCTGTCTGTCAAGAAGAGCTCATTCATCAGCCTTCATAGCCTCAGGTTTTGTCCCTAAAAGAGGCAGATGCAATTTCCTCCCATAGAGATAATCTTCAATCTGCATCCTCCAATACGCGAAGTCTGTGCCATCAAACTTTTCTATTCCAGACGCCTTTCCTGCTTCCTCTGCCATTGCTCCCACTCAAACCTAACCCTAGGCTCTGATACCAGTTGTAGGGAATTTAACCAAAATCCCAACCTGTGAGAAACAAAACAAATAGAGAAAACACACGTCAAAGAAAATAATCACACGCACAAGACAATATTTACGTGGTTCGGCAATTTGCCTACGTCCACGGAGTTGCAGGGATTTCACTATTATCAGAGAAAAATACAATAGTGCACAAGAACACTCTCAAGAAACCCAAATCCCAATTACACCCTAGCACTCTCTCACAGAAAAAATAAGAATAGAAGCTGACTGCCTCTCTTTTCTCTATTTTCTCTCATGCGGCTTGCTCACTAGGTTAATTGGAATTTTTTCTTGAATCTCTCTATATATTCTCACGGCTACACAACTACTTAAACATAATATATATATATATATATATGTCAAAAGTCGGCTGGAGTAGCAAATCCTATTACAAATAGGATTTGTTCAATAGGTGGACGTGGGCTTGTGGCAATTCAAGCCACACACGGCCCACTCCAACAGCTTCAACTTCTGGCATGCCTGGCACGTGTGCATCTTCTGGTAGCTTGCAGCCGCGAGTCACCCACGAGATCCAGTTGCGAGTCTCTGTTTTTCTTGCACACTCTTGAGCATTTCATCACACTATCTCACTCACTACCCTTACAACAATCCCACCTAAATACAGGGTTACTAATTGCTGAAATACAAGTAAATTTGGCACGGAATAAAGCCAACAGGATAGTTAATTAAATTCAACCTTATAATCTCCCCCTTTGGCTATTCCGTGACAAAACCCTAATACAGACTCTAGACTTAACATGTGAGTTGGGAACTGTTGAACAAAACTCACTCACACCTAACTCTAGAAACTATGAAACTCTTGAATCATATGAACATGAATCTCCTGAAACACAACAATACACCATGATCATTGTATGCAGAAAAGCATGAAATGCATATGAAGCAGGCATGATGTGATCAAGCAAAGATGGAGTTAAGAAACAAACCATGGCTTGATCAAACAATCAATCACTACAAGGTAGTGACCACAATGCTCATTCACACTTAGAATGAACACTTGGACATACAAGCTAACAAGCTCAATGCAAGTCACTTGCATGCCCAACACTCAACCAATGCATAATACACTAAGTATGTGCATCTAGGAACAATCCTACAAGGGTACAAGAGTGACAGTACTTAACAAGAAAATGCTTGACATTTAGTTAGAAGTACTGATTTAACAAAGTATAAAGGCTGCATAAAACATGGTACAAGCCATAAAGCCTACAGATAATGAAAATCAAACCCTAAAAGCTTACAAAAGCAACATGGTACAAACCACATTATATACTGAAAAATATCAATATATATAAAAGGTAAACCAAGTTTCAAAAACATCCATGAGTTATGAGTTTAAACCAGACAATAACCATAACCACAATGTACCAAACCCATAGTAATAACAATTATCCAAAACATAATACTTTAACCATAAACATAAACAAAATAAACAAGATAGACACTGTTTTTGACTGCTCCCCCTAAAAAAAGTTCTCCCCCTCAAAAGCTACTTCTCAAAAACTTATCCCCCTTTTTGACAGGAATGGCCAAAGGGTCACTGCCCATGATGTGTGGTGAAGCTGACAAATTTTGCTGAGAAAACATCAAGCTGGTCCTGCATGGCTGCTATCTTCTCAGACTGCTCAGTCTGGACCTCTCTGATTCCATCAAGTCTTTCCAAAATGACCTGAAATGCATCTGGAGGTATATCTGAAGAAGTTGATGCTCTAGTCCTCTTGCCACTTCTTCTGGGGGTTGAAGTTGATGCCTGACCTATTGCCTCTGCCTCAGTCTCCATTGGAACACCCTCTCCTTCATCTTCTTCACCTGGAAGATGAACACTTATCCTCTTGAAGGTTTGCTTGTTAATTGTTGAAGGTGTAGACATGGGACTGATGTCTCGAGGGATTGCAACACCCTTTTTTCTGAAAATCCTCATGAGTAAACTAGGGAAGATCAGTTTAGGCATAGAAGTGGTTCTAGTCTCATCCACAATAGTATCAAATATGTGGAAACTGATATCAATGAATGTCTTTTCCTTGAGCTCCATCAGAAAAATTGCTCTGGCATTGTTAATTGTAGTCAACTTCTTTATACGATACAGGTTAAACATCATGATAATTGTGAGACACCTCATGTCCACTGGAAAGGCTATGGTATTTAGGCATTTCCCTTCTCTCTGTCCACCAATCCTCTGTTGTACAGTTTCAATAGACAGCATCCTATCCTTATAGTTGACAAAATCATGATCTTCTAACCCCTCAAGACCTAGCACATCATCAATGTCATGTGCATCTAAGGTGAATTCTGTACCTCTAACCCAGCAGCTCAGCTCATCTTCCCTTATCACAGCATTGGAGTAAAACTCCCTAATCAGGGGTTCACACACAACTGGGAAATCACTTAGCAGTCTTTCCCATCCTCTCCCCTCAAAACAACTAGGGATAAAGGTGTCTCTCAAATCCTCCAAATCCACATACCTTACTTGTATGATTCCTGTCTTTAAGAAAAAATTCTTGTATCTCTCAAAATGGGAAACAGACCTAAACAGATTAGGGTCCATTTTCATTCTCTTATCTGCTTTCTTGGTAAGTGTTTTCTTCTTTGGGGATGAAGGAGTCATCTGTAAACAAGCAGAAAAGGCCACAACAACAAAGTACAGTACATGTGTAAAACAAATCAGTACTCTATTAGTGTCATAAATAGATAAGTGTAGAGCAACAAGACCAAAGATGGCTTAAAGATAGGTATAAAGGAAAAGCCTCAAAACTTAAACCAACAACTCAGATGAGTGTACCCATTGGTAGATACTCAAGAACAACCAACATTTTGCAGAAGAGTTCTAATGCTGCAGAGTATAACATCACCCAAAGGACAAACATATGTCAATGAGAAATATATTTTGATGAGTATGAAATGACACAAAATACTCAAGACAGATGCACACACTAGATATACTAACACAGAATCAAATCAATATAACCCAACAAACAAAACACAATCATTTTGAATCAACTAAATAAAGTGGGTTTAAATGAAATGGGTATAAGTCAATCAACAAACCCTAAACATAAAGAAGACAAATATTAATGAACAAATCTAGCAACCCAAACAAGTTCATATAAACCAAGATCCTCAACACGCCATACAAGGACAAAGCACAACACCGAATCACCAGCCCAACGTAAATCAGAATATCAACACATATAATCAAGAGGGAAAAGCTCAAAAACAAGAAATACTGAGTGAGAGAATGAGAACCCATACCTTTTTCTTGAAGATTTTGAGTTGAAATGAAGCAAAAATGGGGCTTGAAGAGGGTGACGCGGAGTGTTTGGGAAAGAAACAGTTGAGAGAGAAAGTGAATAGTCATAAAAGTTCGAGGGAAAACTGAAAAATATTTTTAAAAAAATGCCCTTACTGTGCAAAACACGCTTTTTTCGCGGCTGAGGTAAGTCGCTAGATACACCTGCCAAAACACTTCAAGCCAAAAGTTTTGAAAAATTTGCTAAGTGTTTTTTGTGACTGGAAGTCTCACTCGCGAGGGAGTCGCGAGTTGAGCCGCGAAAATCTCTGTGTACCCCTCGCGACTGGACCTTCCACTCGCGAACAAGTCGCCAAAACTAACCTGCGAGCTCGCGATTGTGGCATGCGACTTGACTGACCCGCGACTGAGTCGCTAAAACAAGGAAACACTGTTTTTGAAATATCTGTTTTTGTGAAAACAAAATACTTTCCAAAAAGAACTAAAACACTCAAAAATCTTTTTGTATTTGAATCAACAAAGATTGAGCATGTGAAAACACATTTTATCAAGTACAATCACACAAATGAATATGGCATTCATTGAACATAAACTTGTATGTTGTGTGTGGGTATCAACAATGAGATATTCCTTAGTCTAATGTGAAGTTTCAATGATCAATTCCACCAAGGCAAACACAATTAGCACTAGATCATGTAACCTATCTTAATTATAGAAGTATGCATATATGACCTCCCACAAGACTTGATTACATAATTTGGAACTTTACATTTGACTCCACTTTCAATCATAACATTTTGAGCTTTTTGATCCTTTTGAAAAAAATCACCTCTCATTGTGAGAGTGATATTTGATATTTCACCTTGATGAGATAGCCTTTGGCTTTTTGAATAATCATACACTTTATTTTTAGTCGCTTTCCCTTTTTCCTAGTCGAATACTAGTATGTGCGACACGCTTTTGCAGTTCAATATCTCTTTACATTTGGAGATTTACATTTGGTGAGCTCTTTTTAGCAAAAAAAATAAAGAGTGGAAAGATATATAGGCACAAGTCTATGCATGTCTCAAGATCAATATAACCATTCACTAATTATTCATGACAAGTTTGAAGATCTATTTACAACAGTCACATAGATTTCAAGATTTCTCCCACAGTGATACGAGTGCAAAGGAACAAGCTACGCTCGTAAATGCACAAAGCCATTAGCACAAAGGTACAAGGCAAAACAAGTTTTGAGACAAAACTCAACAATGTCGATCAAACTTTTTGATTTTCTACTTTTTATGTGGTTTTTGGATTTTTGACACATAAGAAGGAAAAGATTGATCAAAAGCAACATTAAAAAAAATTTAAATGATAGAATGCAAAAACAAACAAACAAATTTCAACTCACACAATAAATAAGCAAACAACCAAACAAAGTCACAAAGTATAGGAAGTATTGATGCATGGACATGTTCTAATGCTTATGCATGAGTACCCTTTTTCACCCACACGTCACTTGCGTTTGGGGTGATTTCCTTATAGGATTGGGTACGAGAGTTAGGGCTTTCAAACCTTTGTGTGAAGTTCTCCAAGCAGTTGGTGAAAGCACCAATCATCTTCATTACGTCCATCATTCTGAGATCACCACTTTGATCTCTTGATGGTTCACCAGCCCAATTTCTCCTGTCATTTCTAGGTCCTCGTGACCTTGGAGCAGTTGCATTATTCATTACTTTCAGCTTTTGACAATTTGGTCGAGTATGCCCTTGAAGTCCACAGTGATGACACACATAGTTCGATCTAGGACCTCTTTGTGATCGTGGACGAGACTTGGCTCGGGATTCAGACCTGCTCACAGATTGATTACGGGGGTTGTTCAACATCCATTGGTTCTCCACATTCCTCTTCTCCTCTATCTTGGGCTTCTCAGCAGTAGGGCCAACTTCAACTGACTCTTTGGCCTTTATAAACTTCACTTCTTTGGTGATATTGCCAGATGAGCTACTCCCTCCGGTATATCCCAACTCGGATTTGTCTGAAAAATGCTTTTGAGATGAAATAACATCATCTAACTTCTTGGTGGAGACCCTCTCTATCTTAGCATTTGCTTGCACAACCTCTTGTTCAAGAAATCTCACATTTGTGTAGGCTTCTGACAGCTCACCATTTAGTGTCTCTATCTCACATTTGGCCTCATAGCAAATTAAGAGACTTTTATAGTCTTCCTCTGCCTTCTTCATCTTTCTCATAGCTGCCTTGGCCACCCTTGTGTACTCACCCGACTTCTCCAGGAGTGAGTTATAATTCTCTTGAAGATTGGTTGTGCTTTCATCTTCTTCAACATCTGATTCTTCAACAACTCCCAATGATTCTTCATCACTATGTTTTCCAAGTTCTCGTACAAGCAAATTCAACTCGTCTGAAGACTCAACATGAGCAATAGTCATAAAAGCAGAATAATTCCCTTCTTCGTCACAGTTTTCCTCAGAATCTGAGTTGGATGAATCCGAGTCACTCAGTGTCGTGGCATACACCTTGCCTTTTGATTTCAAATAATTCGGACATTCTTTCTTAAAGTGTCCATGCCCGTTACATTCAAAAAAGTGACACCTTGTGTAGATTGGGATTCTTTTCCATCTTTCTTTTTGAATTCTCTTTTCTCCCTTCTTGAACTTTGGAATTTCCTTTTATCACCAAATTTACCATTATTCTTGAATTTCAAGAATTTTTAGAAATTTTTCACAAGGTATGCAACATCTTTGTCAACCACATCCTCATCCGATGAGTCATGGACTTCCAACTTTTCATTAATGGTCTTAAGAGCAAGAGATTTTCTCTTCTGTTGATTGGACAGCGACATTTCATAAGTCTGAAGAGAACCAATCAGCTCTTGGACTTTGATGTCATCAAGGTCCTTACTCTCTTCAATCGCTATCACTTTGGCACGAAAGCTTTCCGGCATTGATCAAAGGATCTTTCTTACTATTTTAGAATCCTCCGTTGTCTCTCCCAAATTGAACTTGCTGACAATCACCTCATTCAACTTGCTATAGAAAGAGTCAAAGGACTCATCCTCACTCATTTTAAGCTCCTCAAATCGAGTGTTCAGCATCTGCAGCTTGGTGTCTTTCACTTTTTTCGTGCCTTTGTAGGTGGTCTCCAATATCTCACATGCTTCTTTGGCAAAGGTAATGTGAGAAATCTTGTGCAACTCATCTAGAGACACACCACAGAAAATTGCATTAAGTGCTTTACTGTTAGCAATAGATGCGACGAGTGCTGCCTTATCCCATGTGGATTTGGCTTCCTCAGGCCTGATCCAACCTATATCAACAGCATCCCAAGCTGATTCATCAATGGAACATAAAAATGCTCTCATGCGAACCTTCCAAAAAGCATAATTACTACCATCAAAATATGGAGGTGCATTTAGGGATTGAAACCGGTCCATCTCAATATGGGGTCAAGGATCACACTATGGTAATGAAACCAATAAAAGTGTACTCGCTCTGATACCAATTGAAAGTTTAAATAGTGTACAAAACACCCTTAAACGTTTAGACCCCCAATTACAAAATAACCAATTCAAGCTTTATGACAAACAACAAGTGTGCGGAAAATGAACATAAGCTATAAATAGAATTGGTAAACAATCTAAGCCAATTAAAATCCCATCCACAGCAGAAAATAAAAGGCAAAGATTAAGGGAAGAAAGATGCAAACACAAGGACAACACAATGATGTGTTATCGAAGAGGAAACCGAAGCCTTCGATGCAAAACCTCTCCGCCGCCCTCCAAGCGGTAAGTAATCCACTAGAAAATGTAGTTGGGATACATGAACAGCAATAGACCCTCCAAGCCTAATCTACCTAGTGTACCTAAACCCTCCAAGCTTCTTGCTCCAACGAGGTTGCATCGAACCTATTTCTTTTCTAACTTCCCAGATTCCGCTACTTGACCATAGCATCAACCAATGTGAAATTGGTTCCTTCCTAACTGCTTCCCAGAACACCAAATAGCCCTCTCACAATAATAGATATGGTGAGAAAAGGTTTTGGTAAAAAGTCTCTCAAGGATTTAACAATAGAGAGGAAGAGAGTAGAGGAATTTGAAGAGTCTCTTATGTGAAGATTGTGGATGAATCAATCTTGTTTTTCTCTAGGGTTTCTCTCTCAAAATTCTCTCTGGAAGCTCTCTTTCTTTCGTGGGTATAAGGGGTATTTATACTGGGGTGAGAATGAAATATGAATAGTCAGGTTTTTCAAAACAGGGCTGGCTCACGACTTGGCCTTGCGGCTTGACTGAGTCGCGAGATCCAGCCGTGAGATAACTGAACGGCCAATTGTCCTATTTTGTCCTGTAGTGCTCCAACTAGCATGACGCTTCAACTTCTGGCATACCTGGCACGTGTGCATCTTCTGGTGGCTTGCAACCGCGATTCACTGACGAAATCCAGTCGCGAGTCTCTGTTTTTCTTGCACACTCTTTAGCATTTCATCACACTATCTCACTCACTACCTTTACAACAATCCCACCTAAATACAGGGTTACTAATTGCTGAAATACAAGCAAATTTGGTAAGGAATAAAGCCTACAAGATGGTTAATTAAATTTAACCTTACATATTCCAAGGGCAGCAAGCATGTCATAAGGCAGTAGTATCAACAAGACATTAATCAAGAATTATCACATGCATATTCATCATGACAAACACGTCCAATCGTCCAAGCATGGCATCCTTATAACCAACCATGCCATCATTCAAAAGATGCATGTTCATATTTATATGCATGACTTACTTCACTTACCTCACAGCATTACTGCACCTATGAATCAATGCATGTTCATATTTTATATGTGTTAATGTCATTATCAAAGTTTAAACCCTAATCATTCATCTAATAGTCTAAGAATGTGAAACATGTTATTTTGCCAATCCTAATGCTAAATATGTGAAAACTAGGCTAAATAGAATCTGGGTTTTTGTGCACAAGTATATGTGTGCATGTGCATCCCATGTGTATGCATATGCATTCATGAAGGATGCATACGTATATACACCAAAAATACAAACTCAAGAACATAACACAGATAATTTAAAATAGGAAATCTAGCAAACTATCTTGCTTATAAAACAAACACTAAACAACCTAAACTAAAGACAGAGGAAATAAAGCAATAAAACACAAAAGAAAGCAAACAAAAAACAAGAAAAATGAAAAGATGAAGTTTGAACATTTACCTCAAAACTAGAACTCTTTAGAGCTTTGATTTGATCGTTCCCCTCATTCAATCTAATCAAGAACAAAACTAAGAAGGTTAGTATGCTTAAAACTCAAAGATAAAGACCAAAATAATTCCCAACCAAGTAAAATTTTACTTGACGATGTTTTCGTACAAAAACTCTCTATTTGATTCACAAGTTTCTAGTGAATTCAACGCATATTGTGTATATTTGGTAAAAGAACCTTTGGGGCTTTTTATAGTGATCATTGAGGGATGTAGGGCGACTCCCGAATGATGTGGGATTCACTCTACATGAATATGTGTCCAAAAACTTTCCTTACATGTATTCAAAAATCCTAAATATATGCACATACTCGAGGCATGTATGCGCATGCTCCGTGTATGCGTATGCATACTTTGAGCAAGCGTTCGCATACATGTGTATTCATACAAATGTTGAGGGTTTTCTTTGCACATTTTCTTTACCAAATCATCCTTTAAGTCAAAGTGTTATAAGATTAGGCCCTAAATCAACCTTGGGCCTCTAATTGATGTCATCATTGGGGAACGGGGGCTCAAGTTGTAAGGGGTACAGGTATCTACATAGAGGATATTACAAAAACTGATGGGGCGATATTCATGAAAATGCTCAGGATTTTCGTTTTAGGTATGAGAGTAATGAAAGTGTGGTTCACAAGGTGAGGAATGCTACTTGTGTTCAACCATGAAAGAACAAATTGAGTGACATCTTGGTCCACAACTTGCCAGAAGCATTGATAGAAGAGAGGAGGCATTCCATCCAAGCCAGGAGTTTTGAGTGGGGCCATTTGTTTTAAAGCAGTTGCCACTTCACACTTCTGAAATTCTAGGGATGGGATTGATATAAATGATACTTATAGCAACTTGTGTCGGTGGCATATATTAGAGTATCATATATTCATCCAATTTCCAAAGCAAAAGTTATTTTTTTCATTTTGTTTGCTTACTTTTTCAAAAAATACCTTCTAACCAACTTTCTATTTTCTCAATCCTATTTAAATATTATTTCTCTATTCTTACTTTAATCTTCCTTGGTTCTTTTTTATAATCTTTCTCCATTCCCGAAAAAATAGAGGAAATAAAAACAATTTTTTTTTATTTACTTCAGCAATTGTTTTATCTTAAAAATTTATTTTGTTAATGAACAATAACTCTACAAACTAAGAGAGTGACTATTCATGAGCCAAAAACATTTTGCATTTTCAAGAGATGGATAGAGTTGTATTTTAAGAGCATTTACATCAGCCTCTCCAATTTAACATTTTAGCAAATTTTTGTCTAAACCCAACCAAAGTAAGTGTGCATCAGTCTCGCTAAGTTAACAAAAGT
This sequence comes from Quercus robur, assembly GCF_932294415.1. Lineage (NCBI taxonomy): Eukaryota > Viridiplantae > Streptophyta > Magnoliopsida > Fagales > Fagaceae > Quercus > Quercus robur. The sequence goes on from NC_065537.1 coordinate 7,846,192, forward strand.
TTTAATGATGCACAATATCCTCGCCACTTGTAGTGAGGCATTGACCATCGCTACATTAAAAATAGATATTTTTTATTCAATTTCAGACTCTCTCTCTCTCTCTCTCTCTCTCTCTCTCTCTCTCTCTCTCTCTCTCTCTCTCTCTCTCTCTCTCTCTCTCTCTCTCTCTCTCTCTCTCTCTCTCTCTCTCTCTCTCTCTCTCTCTCTCTCTGTATTGTGGGTGGGCAGTGGATCAATGATGGTGCGATTTGGTCTGGTGGTAGTGCAGTGGTGTTTTTGGTGGGTGCAGCAGTGGATTGATGGTGGTGTGATTTGGTTTGTCTCTCTTGTCCTCTCTCATCATCAGACAATCAATATAAAGCATGACATTAGACACATGTATATATTTCCTTTTATTAAGTTGTATATAATTTTTTTTATTTTTTAATCTGAGATAGAAATCTCATTCTATCCTAATCTAAATGTATATGTGTGTAAAGCTCTCTCATGAAGATTTGAACTCCAACTCTCGCCCCTTTCCTTACAAGAACTTACACTTGTAGAGAGACTATCATGCTAAGGGTACGCGGTGATATATATCATGTCAAAAGACATATGCCACATATAATAATATTGACTATGTTTAGCAATATTGCCCTATATAATATTTAGCATGAAACCATAATATTTTTAATCCATTAAATAAATTCTATAATTTTAGAATCAATGCGATAATAGATAAATTAGATAGTACAATTACTAATTCTTAGAGAAAATTTACATTGTGTTATATGTCACACAAATAAACTTTGGCTTTGAAAGACACAATGAAAACAACTACCTTTTATAAATTGGACAGAGCTTGAATTTGGACAAAGTTTTATGTTGATAACGATAGTATGAAATAAAATAAATCATTAGTAAGAGTGTAAGACATGGAAATATGAAGATGAATATGAACTTCTCAACTAAAGAACAAAAAAAGTATATAAATTTATCTCAAATGGTCATCAACAATTTTTTTTTTTTTTATAATAAAAAAAAAGTGGGCATCCACACTTTTCAATTGATACGAGGATATATGTTTGATATACAACACATGAGTTCAAGTGATATATTTTTTTTGAGAATCAAGTACAATTGATATAAACTGCTTGATACAATATTAAAAAAAAAAAGTGGGCATCCACACTTTTCAATTGATACGAGGATATATGTTTGATATATAACACATGAGTTCAAGTGAGATATTTTTTTTTTGAGAATCAAGTGCAATTGATATAAACTGCTTGATACAATATGTTATCCCAAATATAAAGGTGCTTGATGTTGATTGGAAGAAGGGTGCTTTCATTGTTAAGCCAATAGAAGATTGGCTAGATGAGAGGCAATCGATTGCCGAACAAGACAAATGATGGCACCCATGATATTGTAATAAGATATTTTCTTCTTTCTTTTTTCTTTTTGCATGAAAACATTATTAAAAAAGGTTACCAATTATATATTGACCTACGATGGTTGCGTCTCTCTCTTCTCCCAATCATACGTCACATTGGGTAATAAAAACTGTGATTTGATCTATGCAACTATTGAGGAAAGACATTGAATAAAGAAAATGGGAAAAAAAAAAGCAGTACCTTTAAGATAATTGTTAAAACCACCGCACATCTTTAGTGCGATGTTCACTTTACAAGTATAAATGTTTGTGGGGTGTGGGGAGTAAGGGCCGGAGTTCAAGTCTCTAGGAGGGAGTTTCACACACATATACACTTAAATTAGATTAGAGTAGAATTTTATCTTGTAAAAAAAAAAAAAAAAAAAAAAAAAAGATAATTGTTAAGGATATGTTAACGGTAAGGTGCCACTTAAGCAAATTTTAGAAAATATAGAGTGAATAAAGTTAATTTTTGAGTTTCATTTATTATTTTAGTACTATTTTTAATCACCTCACCAATTTATACAAGTTTTTTTATTAGATGGACATCACAATAAATTATTCTTAACAAATACTATAACATTTTCCAATTGTTAATAGAGTTTCATATTTTATTTATGGCATATATTGCTAACTCATTTTAAGAAAAAAATTTACAAGAAAACAAAAAAATGATTAACTTTTTTTATATTTTTCAAATTTTCATAAAAAATTTTCTAAAATAAATAATTAATTTGAGCCTAAAAGACATATATTATATGAATCTTTATTAATAAATTATAAACCATGTTAACACATGAATGATAATATTTTAGAAAAGTTTTAGTACTATTTTTACGAGAAATATAAATAATTATTAAAAAAACTATTATTTCTATTTTTTTATAAAAAGTTTATAAAAATATATTCTGAACTAATGTCTTTAAAACTTCTATTAACTTTAAAAAATCATTAAAAAATAAATTATTTTTATTTTGCATAAAAAATTTTAAAACTAATCTTTTAAATCTGGTGTATTAGTTTTTAAAGTAATTTTAAAGATAACTTTTCCCAAAAAGCAACTAAATTATAAATAAAATAAGAATTCTTCTAAAGCAAAGACAGAAAATCTATATTAATGTCTCATTAAAAGGAGAAAATTCATCATATTTCCAAAACATGCATCCTCTTCCTCCCCCTCACTTGGGGTCCACCCCCTAGTGAGGGGGAGGATGCATGTTTTGGAAACATGCATCTTTCCATAGTCCCTAAATTATAGACTGCCTACGATGTCCCATCCACTTCCTCATGCACAGCTATCCGGAAGGCACAGCTAATATTTTTTTTTTTTTTGGCTGAATTGAAGATAACAGTAGTGCTTGCTGAACAAGAATTCCTAGATAGCAATCACTTTTTGTAGTGCAGCACAGGTAATAAAAAACATGGCTCAATGCGAAGGGATATATTTAATGTATTTGTTTATGATTCTGATTAACGAGTGTTATTAAGTTATTTTAAAAAAGTTTTAATACTATTTTTATAAAAATTAAAAAAAAAAAAATTAGTTACGATTTTTTCCAATAAAAAATTTCTAAGAATAGTTCCTAATTAATATAGCATTTATTATTGTTGAAACCTGAAAATTTTATTACTGAAAATTTTATAATAAAATATTTTTTTTTAAATAAAATACTGTTCACAAACACTATTTATGCATTTTTAGGTGTTGGCTGGTTTATAAACAGTGCCTTGAGACCAAAAAAATAAAATAAAAAATATATATATTGGTATGCAAACGCACGCTAACTAAGAATATACAGATAAACTATCTAAACGCAGAGATTAGAAAACCCAGAAGTAAAATACAATGATGGTTGATGGAGGAGGAACTTACAGTAAAATTGTGGATACTTTAGAAACTTTGTTCTTTATTACCCAATGTGACGTATGATTGGGAGAAGAGAGAGACGCAACCATCGTAGGTCAATATATAATTGGTAACCTTTTTTAATAATGTTTTCATGCAAAAAGAAAAAAGAAAGAAGAAAATATCTTATTACAATATCATGGGTGCCATCATTTGTCTTGTTCGGCAATCAATTGCCTCTAATCTAGCCAATCTTCTATTGGCTTAACAATGAAAGCACCCTTCTTCCAATCAACATCAAGCACCTTTACATTTGGGATAACATATTGCATCAAGCAGTTTATAGCAATTGTACTTGATTCTCAAAAAAAAATATATCACTTGAACTCATGTGCTATATATCAAACATATAAGGCTTTTAGCAGCAGACCATAAAAAATAACAAAACAAAAGAGGTTCATGCAAAAAATAATAATAAGGTTGGTGAAGTCTGAGACTGCCTGAGACTATCTACCAAACGATGGTGATCCAAGCAACTATAAAAAGCATGGCTCTGTGGGTATTTCAGAGCAGATGGAGCTTCACCTCCAACTACAACATCCAAATATTTCAACCATGTTTGCCCTGTTCTTCATGTTGTTTACCACCATCATCGCACCACTAATTCCAACCCTCTCTTCACAACCACCACCACTAATTCCAACCCTCTCTTCAGAACCACCACCACCACCCTTCCCCACATTTCCGTCCCTTACTCCGCGTCCAAGAACTCCAGCGCCAGCACTTGAGTTTCCTCCAATCCCACCTTTCCCCCAATTTCCCCCTTTCACTCCATCACCACCAAATGACAACAAATGTGCTACATGTCAAGAACAAACAGTACCAGTGTCGGCCGTGCTGGAGATTACCTTCGCTCTAACAATGTCAATCACCTTAACCGTCACAGTGACGGTTTCCATTAGCCGGCGAAAGGGGAAAAAAGGGGACCCAGGGGACAAAGCGGAGAAAGGGCCGAAAGGGGACAAAGGGGACAAAGGGCCGAAAGGGGACAAAGGGGACAAAGGGGACAAAGGGGAAGAAGGGGGCGAAGGGCCGTCATGCCAGCCCTGCCAGCCCTGCCAGCCATGGAAGCAAGAATATATAATGGTAATTTTTTTCCTATCTATTTGGATTTTTATATTTTTTTTCCCCCCAGTTTTTACCATTTGGTTCGGTCTGAGTATTTGGGTGTTTGAATTTTTGTAATGGGCTTTTTTTTCTTTTTGGGAATTTAGTTTTGGAGTGCTTGTATTTTGGTCTTAGAAATGTTTCTTATCTCTGTTCCATATGCGTTTGACAAGGTGTGTAGTAGTTGCATGGTCTTTAGGAGAAATTATTAAGACCTAGGTCCCAAGTAGTCCCAACCAATAATAAAAGGCCACACATTTAAAACAATTTTGATTCAACTTCCTAAATGAAAAAAAGGAAACAAAACCACAGAAATTTAACTCTAGTTAAAAAAATTTTAAAAATAAATGAAAAAAGGAATTAATTGAAAAAACTCAAATAAATTTAATTTATAAACAAGCAAGATTCAAAAACTTGATATAAATTTGAAATCCAAAAGCTCAATCTCATCAGTTTGTATTTAGTTTTAGTGGCCTTATAAATCTCTCCATAGAGATCTTTTTCTCTCAAAACTCTAGATTTGTTTCCTTCTTCCACTCCACAACAATCACTGATCTATCTCAGACTTTTATGGCAAAGAAGATGGTGCTTACACGGTTCATAGATGTGTATTTTAAAAGAATGATGAAAATGAAGGCATGATGAATTTTCGTCAAAGCGGCAGAGCAATTTTTTCTTTTTCATCAAGATTTTATTCTTGTGTGTATTTTTTTTATTCCAAATAATTATTTAACCACTGACTTTCTTTTTGAATTTATTTTTACATTAACAGTGTGACCATAGTGGTTGGCCTTGGTAAACTGATGTGCATGTGCGAATATTGTGGAATCAGCTATCATCTAATAGCAAAGATTGATGTCAAAGTTTTGAATTTAAGATTGCAAATGTTATATTCAGTCGTGGGTTTGCTGTGAGCTTTGAACATTGGTTTCGATGTGATGTACTTGTGTGGTTTGGAATAGTTGTTATAATTTGGAATTGTAATAAAGAAGGTTAGTGGTATTTGTGGAAGTTTAGAGGTTAGTATTTGCAAATGTTTTGGGTTTGTTTTGGTGTTTGGATTTCATTGTAAATTGTGTTTGTTTTGATAATAGAATTTCTCCTTTATCTAAACAAATAGGAAAAAGCTTGTCAATGACATGTGTTGCCTGTAAAATGCTTTTAACAGGGCAGTTTATTGTGCTTGGCCATATCCTTAGCCATATTCAAAAAGTGACTCTCTCATTAAATTAAATGGATTGTATTGAATTTGGGATATTGGAAAACTCTTGTATGCGCATGAGATACCTTCACAGGATCTGGGAATTAAAGTTAGTTTGTGTTGTGAATGAATAAGCTCTTGCAATTTATCCTATTTTGATGGATTAAATGGAGTAAAGTGCTCAGTTCTTTTTAAAAATTAAAAAAACAATTATAATAATAACACTGCCATAGCAATGAAAACACCGTAGCAATATAGTCATAATAAAGAATAAGGCTAGGGAATTGATTTGGTACTACAAATATTACACTCACTTCACTAACCTATTATTCAATGGGTATGATTCAAAAAAAGTTGTGAAAGAAATTAGTTTACCCTACCGAATTAACCACCGCAAAACAAGCTCACAAAAAAACTGCTTACAAGCGTTATTTGAAGAGATTGAAGAGAAAATACTTTTCATTAGCTATACAATCGAATGAGTAATAATGTCAAAGAATACAGTATCTTATTTTAGGATGAGAAAACTTAACAAAATAAAAGATGGAAAAATGTTTGTATTCTAACATTTTCTACCACAAAATTCTAAATAGACATATTGTCATTGCCTTCAAAATACAGGAAGACTTTCACTCCCCCAATCCTATTAATATATATAGATCATTAAATGATAGGGAAAAAATGGTTAAAATTTACAATTTATAAAAAAATGCAAGTTCTTTTAAGATTAGGAATCTGGATACTTACTTATTTTAAAAGGAATCCATATTCCTAGAAAAAAAAAAAAGGATTAAAGGAGAATCTAGATACTCCTGGCATATAAGTCCCTAGTGTAATTTACACCCAAATATGAGAATCTTTTAATATTCCTAGGAATCCTAAAACATAACCCCATTACAAATGCCACATTAATGTTTTATTAAAAAACTAAAAATAGTTGAATAGAATTGTAAAATAGATCTATAGAACAAAATCATATATTACGTTGTTGTTAATCAACAAAAAAAATTATATCTATTTTTTTTAAATCTAAAAAATTATGTTATTTTTCTCGTGTAGTAGTATAATTTAAATAATAATAATAAAAAGAATGAAGATTTTGAATTGTAATCAAATTATGATTTTTTATCAACTTATAAATTATAATTATCAAAGGAATAGATGAAGAATTTGGATTTTTTTTTAAATCAAAAAATATTATGTTGTTGTTTTTATTTACTTGTAGTAATATCATTTAAATAAAATAAAAAAATAATGATTAGATGCAGAGTTTGGATTGTAATAAAATTATGATTTTTTATCAACTTATAAATTATAATAATAAAATGATTAGATAAAGAATTTGGATTGTAATCAAACTAATATATTTATCAACTTAGAAATTATAGGATTAAGATAAGAACAAAAAAAAGTATTGTGGGGTCCAATAGTTTATGGGTCCGGCCCACGCGCTTATGGGAAGCCCACCGGTCCTAAACTGAAGGAGGCCAGGGCCTAAGCTCGAAACTAGGAAACATAAAAAGTGGCCCGAAGACACAGCCGAGGACGGTTTCGTCCTCGGCAGGTCCAAAACCTCATGGGTAGTAATGGAACACGAGTAAGCTAGAAAGATCAGAAAATATCCTGGGGAAGTTGTCTTTAATACCCTTCCCTGACATGACACTGCCCCTAACAGAGCCGGGATCTTAGGCTTTATGGATCATCTCCAGCAACTTTGGGATTAGACTGATGGGACAGATATCTGTCCTGGAAAGATCGACCCTACACGTGGACGAAGGACAACGAACGTAGGCTAGTATAAAAGAGAATGTTATGTGACCAAAAGAAGGGGCTCTCCCATCTAGCTTCTGGAGAAAGACTTGATGAAAGAGAATGCCTGGATAATATACGCCGGACACCACATAAAAACCCGCCGACGGGTAACCGGGGACAGCACCATCGCTCCTCGGACATGATCCGAGGAGCCAAATCCTCCTGATACAAGATTGAAGGGCCTGAATATCCAGCCCAAAGCTCTTTCTCATATTGGTTCACCTATAGTCCGGCCCGAAATGTCGCCCTGTGATCCAACGCTGGCCTTTCAAGCCCACTCTCTACAAATATTATTGTGAGGGACTTTCCGTGTGCGAGCCCAACATCGTTGTTGGACCGTTAAAGATTTTGTGTCCCTACAATTGGCGCCGTCTGTGGGAAAGACTTACGCGTTGGCACGGGTGGCGCAGGAGTCAGCTCTCTAGCAAGCGGAGATTCACGAGTTTTTCCCATCTCCGGCGACACGCAGTCGTTGCTCCGCCATAAGCTTCTACTAGGGGCTACGCCTTGCACTGCTAACGGCGCGGACAGCTCTAGGGGCTTCCGGCCTCAAGCCGACTCTCCCCTCCCTGGCCTAGGGGCTGACCTTCGAAAAATAAATCAGTCTAGAGAAAAGACTACTTTAAAAGATATCTTACAAGTAATGGACAGAACCAAGGCCTTGCATGGTCCCCGGACCCAAGCCTATGGGGAAACCAAGTACAAAAAAGAAATCTTACAAGTAATGGACAGAACCAAGGCCTTGCATGGTCCTCGGACCCAAGCCTATGGGGAAACCAAGTACAAAAAAGATATCTTACAAGTAATGGACAGAACCAAGGCCTTGCATGGTCCTCGGACCCAAGCCTATGGGGAAACCAAGTACAAAAAAGAAATCTTACAAGTAATGGACAGAACCAAGGCCTTGCATGGTCCTCGGACCCAAGCCTATGGGGAAACCAAGTACAAAAAAGAAATCTTACAAGTAATGGACAGAACCAAGGCCTTGCATGGTCCTCGGACCCAAGCCTATGGGGAAACCAAATACAAACAAGTTTTGGACAGAACCAAGGCATCGCATGGTCCTCGGACTCAAGCCTATGGGGAAACCAAATACAAAGAAAAGTTTTGGACAGAACCAAGGCATTGCATGGTCCTCGGACTCAAGCCTATGGGGAAACCAAATACAAAAAAGCATCATCGGAGTCCCCTATATCCCAATCGATTGTTCAGATGGATTGCTTAGAAATCATCAGCCTTGGACGATATTCACGCGCTTATCACAGAATATCCAACTGATATCTCGGTTAGTTTTCTTAAGTTTGATTTATTATGAATTATCGATATAATGCCTGGTAGTGTTGGTAAATTGGAGTTAGTTGAATTATGCTTCAACCCATTCTGCTCTAAATATTCTTGAAGAAACGCACACATAGGGCACACCCATTCAAGAAACAGTGTTGTCAAAGAAACAGTGCTCAAAACAAGTAAAGAAATTTCCATTTTTATTACAACGAAGAAATAGTACAGTGTACAATGAAAAGCTGGAATCAGCCTACGTCAAAGCTTACTACATAAGCAAGAAAAAGAAAAATACAAGAAAGCTGGAGAAAGCCGAGGAGGTATGTCGGAGGAAAGGTTGGCTACAGCTCCGAGACCTTATTCTTCCCCCGCGCTCTTACATGCCCATAACTCAGGCAGCCAAAGAAACCCAACTTGAGCCTGGCACCGTTGAAGGAAAGGTGCAGGGAGTAGGAAACTGAGGGGCTTTCTCTAAATATTCGCCTGCTGCTAAGCAGAGGCGCTGATGGCGGAGAATCTTTCTTCTGACATACCAAAGTGCTGGCATGAACAGAGCCTGCTTCGGATTTTGACTAAAAGAGGGAGAGACGCCGTTCCCCCTCGGTGGAGATGGAGTACTCTCCTGAACTTGTGCTTCCTGTGCCCATACCTTACTGTTATAAGCCTCATGAGGACACGGCGCTTCTGCGGCGGAGAAAGTTCTTTCTTCCCAACCCTCGCTTTCAACATGTTATGCCAAGAAAGGAGAACTCCGGATATGGGAAGCGTGATGTGAGAGAAAACTAAAAGGATGGGGGTATATATAAAGCAACCCTCTCTCCCTCCTATTTATTTGAAAAGACAAGATAATGGCAGTCAACTCACGCGGCGTCCCAAGGAGCACTACAGACAAAATGGTCTTGGCTCAACTTCCAACGTCAACTGCAGCCAAGAGACTCAAGGAGCCTCGTAAAGGCGCGCCTCGATCCTTGGGGCGTCAAAGAAGTACTGCATGGCCAGAGGTTGCAGAAATATCTCTTAATCCGCGGATTCATTGAATTCGCGGCCCAGGCCCGCTTTGCGTGAAGGCCCAGGGACACCCTGTTTGGCACCTCGGGAAATGCTTAATGAAAGGGAAAATCTGAACTCAAAGTCTTGGACAGAACCTAAGGCTTGCATGATCTTCGGACTCAAGCTAAAAGGGAAAACCAAGTACTGATGCAGACATTGGTCTTGGACAGAACCTAAGGCTTGCATGATCCTCGGACTCAAGCTAAAAGGGAAAACCAAGTACTGATGCAGACATTGGTCTTGGACAGAACCTAAGGCTTGCATGATCCTCGGACTCAAGCTAAAAGGGAAAACCAAGTACTGATGCAGACATTGGTCTCGGACAGAACCTAAGGCTTGCATGGTCCTCAGACTCAAGCTAAAAGGGAAAACCAAGTACCGATAAAGACACAAGTCTCGGACTCAAGCCTAAGGGAAAAATCAAGTACATAAGATAAAACGCATAAGTCCTGAACAAAACCCAGGTTTTGCAAAGTCCTCGGACTCAGGCTTCTTGGGAAATCAACTGCCCTAATGAAGAAATTTCTCGGCTTAAATACTGGAAAAGGTTAAGGCTCGCGTATCATGGAGATGGCAGAACGACCTAATGATCGTCAACCTAAGGAGGCCATTCATCCGGTGGGTAACATGTCCTCGGATAACTACTTCTTACACCTTATCGGGCATTTAATACCCATCACGGCTAATTTTAAGATAAGTCTCATTCCTCACTGGTCGGATTGTTATGTTGAATAATAATTTTGTTAAAGTTATCGTGGCATCTTTTTATCAACGATTACTTTGGCCTTAGTTATTATTGATTCAAGTACTATACTATTATGCCGAGCAGCGCTTTCACATTTGTTAGAATATATAAACAAGACATACGAAATAGAGTAACAATAACTTTTATTAATATGAAAAATTGTTACAACGTACAAGGAAGGGCTTAAACAAGCCTATACAAAAAAAATGAACTGCTAAAACAGTAACAACATCCGTAACACAAATAAGTAAACCATCAGGTGTCTTCTGAACTCGCCTTCAAAGTCTTTCTGAAATCTATGCCTCAGTACTGCTCATATCAGGAGAAGAACCTTATACAAAAATAATGAAGGAGAAGGAAGAAGAATTGGAACACATGGAAGCACTTCAGCAAGCTCTTGTCGCTGAAGAATGCAAGGAAAAAAGAAGATGGAGGACATGAGCGGGAAGGAGGAGAAGAAGAGGGAAGCAATGAAAAGAAAGTAAAAGGAGCAAAAGAGGGAGAAGGGGAGCCTTATTAGGTATGCTCATGAGAGAGCAGATGGAGATGACAAGGGAGGTTTTCGACTCAGTCACACCAGAAATGGGGTGTGACGAGTCCCTGCTTCGGATTTTGGCTAAAAGAATGGGGAGGCAAATCTTAAGCCTCCGCCATCCTTGCCCCGACCGAGTCATCTCGAGTTTTGTTAGGACATGGCGTTTCTGGGAAAGGAAAGATTTGTTCATGGTGGATTACTATGAGATAGGTATTATTGAATAGGGAGTAACCGGATGGAGGAAGTGGATTCTGGGAAGAACGTGAGGGATTCGGATATGAAAAGGTCACCCTCTGTCTTCTCTCTTTATATAGGGGACGAAGAAGAGGGTATGTGACACACTCAGATCCCCAGGGAAATCCAGAGTATAACGCGCCGCTTCGTTCTCCCACACCATCAGTAACCGTTATATCTGGGAGGTCTCGTAAATGGGAAGATATTAAAGACACGCTGCAGATAACCACGCGGCATAACGGCAACGTACGCAAATCCAGGAAAAACGGCTCGTAGACCGGTACGTTCCTTGGGGAGGGGAAGAGTCGCCAGTGTTGATCAAGATCCAAAGAAAGTGAACGGCAATAAGGGCTTGACATCATCAAAATCCACCTGTCCTACCATGACGTTGGACAGCAGGATTTTGAGGGGCTAATGTGGGGTCCAATAGTTTATGGGTCCGGCCCACGCGCTTATGGGAAGCCCACCGGTCCTAAACTGAAGGAGGCCAGGGCCTAAGCTCGAAACTAGGAAACATAAAAAGTGGCCCGAAGACACAGCCGAGGACGGTTTCGTCCTCGGCAGGTCCAAAACCTCATGGGTAGTAATGGAACACGAGTAAGCTAGAAAGATCAGAAAATATCCTGGGGAAGTTGTCTTTAATACCCTTCCCTGACATGACACTGCCCCTAACAGAGCCGGGATCTTAGGCTTTATGGATCATCTCCAGCAACTTTGGGATTAGACTGATGGGACAGATATCTGTCCTGGAAAGATCGACCCTACACGTGGACGAAGGACAACGAACGTAGGCTAGTATAAAAGAGAATGTTATGTGACCAAAAGAAGGGGCTCTCCCATCTAGCTTCTGGAGAAAGACTTGATGAAAGAGAATGCCTGGATAATATACGCCGGACACCACATAAAAACCCGCCGACGGGTAACCGGGGACAGCACCATCGCTCCTCGGACATGATCCGAGGAGCCAAATCCTCCTGATACAAGATTGAAGGGCCTGAATATCCAGCCCAAAGCTCTTTCTCATATTGGTTCACCTATAGTCCGGCCCGAAATGTCGCCCTGTGATCCAACGCTGGCCTTTCAAGCCCACTCTCTACAAATATTATTGTGAGGGACTTTCCGTGTGCGAGCCCAACATCGTTGTTGGACTGTTAAAGATTTTGTGTCCCTACAAGTATACCTATTTTTTAAAATTTAAAAAAAAAAAAAATTTGCAATTTGGTGAAATCACTTTGTGCAACTACGACTTCTAAGAATCTAAGCCAAACTTTGATTTATATATATATATATATATATATATATGTATGTATGTATGTATGTTAGGTATCACAAAAATAATGAAAAATGAAAAATATATTTGCATGCTGTCTGTATAATTTTTTAACCTATTATTTGATTTATTATAAAAACTATTTAAATTTGGGAAGAGAAGTGTATGGATAGGATAAAGGAAAAGAAACCTATTCAAATTTGATATTAATAGCGAGTTTTAGTTAGCTCAACTGATAAAATTTCTTATAGTTGAATAAGAAATCTGGGCTTTAATTCCTGTATACACCAAAAACCGATTGATGTCTTGGTCTGATAATAAAAGAGCTATTATCAAGAATGGACGATATAGGTTGAAACTCTCTAAAAAATTGATATTAATACTTTTTTCGAGTAGGGGGACAGGGCGACATATGACAACAAATTATAGCCTTTTTGCCGACACATTTCATGTGCTTAGAGGCTTTTCTATTTTTTTTCCAAGGTAAACAATTTTTCATTCATCATAATTCAAAGTAGTTACATTTACCAATTATCAAAATTTCTACACTTGTAATAAGATGTAACATAAAATATAGGGATAATTACAGATTATCCACTTGTGGTTTAGCCCGAATTTAACTTACCCACCTATGGTTTCATTTTTGACATTTTATCCACCCATGGTTCATTCCATTTATACTCCGTAACCCACCTCTAATTTTTTTGTTACTCTAACTAGTTTCATCAAAAAATCAAACAAGAAATCAGATTAAACACTCATCTCCCACACACTTTCTCACGCTTGCTCACCCACCTGAGATCTTAGATGCTACAATGGCACCCACTTGATTGATTAGTCCAAGAATCATCATTAAAGCTGCGTTTATTTTGCATGTAAACTAAAATTTGAAAATGTTTTACACTCAGCTTTGTGTTTGGCACCACTTGAAAATACAGTCAAACAGAAAATAGAAATCAGTTTGACTGTAAAATAAATAAGCTTCCCAATTCCCATGCCGTAAATGAATTTCCCTTTCCATTTTACCTTCAATAGATTTCCGAATTGGTCACATCTCACACATTTCTCTCACACACTCCTCACACACCCCGAAACTCATCCTCAAGCTCACCTCAGCTCCACCCCCATGCACCGACGACAGAGAGACGCAGCTACACCCCATACTCCGTCGAAGGTCCGACGTCCACCCACACTCTGTCGCAACTCCACCCCAATTCGGTGAGTTTTCTCCCTTTTCTTCTCTTCTCTCACCTCCGCCCACTTTCGAGCTCTTCATGTACCTGATCCACCAAGGCAAAAATCTCCCTCACGCCGGCGAAGCCATACCCACCTCCAACATCTCCGATCCATCACCGGAGAAGCCAATCTATGGATTTGGGTTTTGATTTGTGGAGGAGGGGCATGATTGATTTAGGTCTGGGTTTTGAGGAGCATGACGTGTAGGTTGCAATTTAGGTTTTATTGGTGGTCGATCTAAGATTTTGGGTTGTCACGATGGACATCAACGTGGGTTCGTGGTGCTGTGGACCTGGGTTCGTGGGGCCATGGATAGCAACTCGCTGTGGGTCTTAGGATTAAGATCTATGGAGTAGTTGATTTGAGTTTTATTTTTTTGGGTTTGAGAAGTCCTAAAATATATGTCTAGATTTGAAATTGGGGTTTCAAATATATGCCTAGGTTTGAATTCATTTGTTCTTAAGTTCCATTAAAGTTCTCTAAGTTTTTTTTTTTCTTTCTTTCTTTTTCTTCCAACAAAGCAATTGAAACTGTGATTTTTCTCTCTCTGCATGTTAATTTTCAATGTATTGCTAGCAATTTATGACTCTTTTTTGTGGGCTTAATTTTGAAGTCAATCTGGTATAAAAGGTGGGATCAAATGTTGTACTATATATTTGGGATTGTATTTTGATAGATCTGCGGTTTGGACTTTTATGGTATTGCTTGGTTTGATTTTTATTAGTTTTTTGGGCATATGTTCTTCATGTTTGTGTATGTTCTTCATGTTTGTGAATGGTGAGAAACTAACACCATATTTTAATCTTGTTTTTCTTTTGTTTTGGGAGGAGAGAGATATAAAATGAGCGTAAAAATACTTATTTACCCTTCTTTTTTAACAGAGGTAGGTTACAGAGCATAAACGGAATGAACCACGGGTGGGTAAAGTGTCAAAAATGAAACTACGGTTAGGTAAGTTAAATTCGGGCTAAACCACAAATGGGTAATCTATAATTATCCCTAAAATATAAATACATCCAAAAACGCATAAATCTCATCACACCCCTAAATATATTTGCAATTGAAAAATGCATCAACATTGAATTATAATGAAAGAAAAGTTTTGTACTAAGGAAAAAAAAAAAAAATAGAAGAGTCTCTAAGTATGAGAAATGTGTGTGTGAAAAGACTAATAAATAGATTTGATTGTGAATAGATTTGACTAAGGGTAACGGTTAAAATCAAGCCTAGAAGCTTTTGTTTTGAGGTATTGAGTTTTAAACTCTTTTCTTTCATTTTTGCTTTAATCTTGTTCTTAATCTTGTTTCTTTGCTTTATTTGTGCTTAGATATGTTTGTTTAGCCTAAGGTTTAGTAGTTTGTATGTTTAAAAGTATGTTAGGTTGTTAGATTTATTGTTTTGAGGCTTGCCTTGTTTTCTGTGTTTCTAGATTAGGGTTCATTAAGCGTGTCTATGTATGCATGATTCTGTATGCACATGCAGACTCATAATATGTGTACGCATACAACTGGCCTACGTACATAGACCTATATATGCGTACACATGCTTGTGTCTAGAAACCCTAATCTGACTTTTCTGTTTCTGTTTCTTTGTTTCTTTACATCATATGCCTTTGTTTGGTTCCTTTTTATGCCTTCTAAGTCTCTGTTCCCCTGTTTAATTACTTGTTTGCCTTTAACATGATAGATTAGGGTTTCTTTTTATTTCTCACTTTAATGCCATGAACATGCATTCACATGGCCATCCATTGATACATAAGTGTTGAGATACAGTAAGGTAAGTGAAGTAAGTCATGCATTTACATGAACATGCATTGGGTATATGTTTGATGATAACTATGAACATGATTGATTGGATGATTTGTTCTTGATGCAATCACATGGTTATTTGGATCTTGCCATGTTTGTGTTTTTGCCATGTATACTTGCTGCCATGATTTGTTTGCTCCCTTAGATGTAATGAGATAGGAACATGCTAGGGTTTATGATGATATGATGCCATGATAGATGTATGTTAGGGCTTTGAGATGATTAAAGTCATGTTGTATGCTAGATGTATGCTAGTTTGTATGTGAGTATAGAATGCAATGTTGAACGTGTCTTTAATAGGATTAAGACATAAGACACAATGATTGGAAGCCGACACACGGGTTGGGTGGTTTTGGGTGCCTAACACCTTTTCAAAATTGTACCTAAAATTTAAACCCATACTCTAGTAGTAAAACTTAGTCCTTCCATGTAAGGGTGTAATTAAATAGTTCACAGACCTAATCTAGGTGACAGCTCTAATCTTTTCTTTGCCCTGATCCACTCGACCTTGTTGTATTCCTCTTCTTCCTTCAAGGAGGAATGCTCGCGCTGCACTCACACCCGAGGGATGTATGTTGTTATTTTGAACGAGGTATGGCCTTGAAGGCGCCATTGTCATATGCAAAGGATTTCCAACAATTACAAATTGAGTTGTGTATTGAAAGAGGAATTGAAGGCCATGCATGGTAAGATCCAACTCATTGTAGAGGCTGAAAGAATGATGAAGATTATGCTTGTTAGATGGTGCATACTAATCATGACATCGATGTAAAAATGTGTTATGGACAAATTTTTTTTTTTTTTCCTTTCTATGCATAGTACACTATACACGACTTCTTGTCAGAATGATATGGATACATAAAACCATTTTATTGTCGTGGTTGTGTAGTATATGTTGTCTTCACTTTATGTCTTTGCGTTTGGTGTGTTTATTTTAATGCAGTCATAAGCTTTATTTATTTTCTCTACCATAGAATAGTCTAATATAAGAAAAATATGTTTTTTTACACGCTATGACATTTAATATTTTACTCAAATGAGTATGGAAATATGCACAATACACTAACTTTAACAGTAGTTCGTGAATAGTAATAGAGCATATGATACTGACAATATGAATAATAATTCATGAATATATGGCCATGAATATATAGTTGACTACAAATAAACTACAACAAAATAATACTCTCACGTAACTGTTAAAAAAACGAACATAGTTCACAAAATACAAGTACTTAAAAAGTTTACAAAATACATGACTATAGTTATCCACAAATACTTGTTTCCTATGTTCAACCATGTTGGGTTCTATAATCTTCCCACATTGCTTCAGTGATCTCATCATGATACTAAGTCATGGCTCGTTGTGCTTGTAGATTAAAGGCTTCTTCATTCTTGCCACTTCCAACTCTTGCATCACTTAAGTTATTTGTATCACATACAGTGATACTTCAACATCTTTTTCTTCCCATGCATGAAACAGATTATCTGACCAGTTATGCCTGTGTATGAAGTTATGCAATGCACAACATGCTGTGACAACGAGTTGTTGTTTGGCTGGTGAATAAGAGTGCATGTCATTTAGAATAGGAAACCTTGCCTTTAGAACACCAAAACATCATTCAATAACCATTCGCAATGAGGAATGCCTATAATTAAATAATTCTTGGAGGTTTGTAATTTGTCTGTTAGCACCTTGGTATTCTCGAGCATGGTATCTTTCTGACTTCTGTGGTGGGAGGAATGCAATACCTAAGCTAATAGGATCCTGCAATAATCGAAAATAAGTCTTAACATGAGTAAAGTAAGACAAGTTTAAAAACATTAGGTTAATATCTACGGCCATCAGGTAAGAAATTATAATTATTTTTGTAACCTCTAGCAGACCAAGGGAATTGATACTTACCATCTCCAAGAGCCTCTTGCATCACCCTAGAATTGTTTGCATCACCCTCCCATCTAGTATGAATGTATGTAAACCTTATATCAAAGATGTATGCACACATAACATTCTGTGTTATCTTACTTTTCCTATCTCTAAATGTGATACTCTTACGAGATGGAGTTGGAAGTACTGAAATGGGTACCATCAATAGCTCCTATAAATTGTTATTAACAAACCATTACGTGACATCAATATATAATAAGAAATTTTTTTATTTTTAATAAGTAATTTAAGTTTCATTGAAAATTTACCAAAAACAAACTCATGCAAGTATAACCTGAGTATACACCAGCATATTATGAAATATGTATTATTTATCTTTGATAAGTATGAAATAATTATTATAAATAGGAAAAAGTATCATACCTTAAACCATGGATAATACATCCCATTTTCACAAAAATGACCAGGGTGCTCATTTGCACCATAATCTGGCCTAATTATCATGAATCTCAATGAATGAATTGCCCTTAATGCACGATAAAATCTCTGTTGAATGGTTTCAAGTGAATGTTGGAAGCGGTTTGCGGCCAACCTCATGTTTTTATTATGCCCAACAACATATAAAAGCATCCCAACCACCTCCTCAACTGAGACAATTCCAATATCTTCCTCTAACAAGTATA
Organism: Quercus robur; assembly: GCF_932294415.1. Lineage (NCBI taxonomy): Eukaryota > Viridiplantae > Streptophyta > Magnoliopsida > Fagales > Fagaceae > Quercus > Quercus robur. The sequence continues at coordinate 7,864,362 of NC_065537.1, forward strand.
GCATTTTCAAATCATTACATAAATGCTGAAAGATGTCAATGTCCATGCAAAACATTTCATAAAATGCTTAGGGATTTTCTTCAATTATTACATCCATGAAAGACCTCCCAGTCAAAATACTGTTGCATCTAGGACTTTTGAGATAATATTTTTGCACATACTGGATACACTCAAACACATAACTTGTTGCTATTTCAGGCTCTACATCGCTTTCATCATAGTCTGAACCATAATTGGCCATGATTGAATCACAACTATGATTAATACAACAATGATAAATCATGAATATTAGAATATAGCTTTAAATAAAGTATGTGTAATATCAAAGACAACATAAGTCAACAATAATATATATAAAAGTGCACGCCATATATAAATCCCTAACAGCACTTAGTCTATAATAAAATAAAAATATAACTGCACTTAGTTCATAATAACATAAAAATATAACTACTTCCATTTTTCTGCCACTTAGTTCATATTCTACCACTAACATAAAAACATAACTAATAACATTATATCCAAAATATGTGGCACACTACCAAACAAGCCCAACACAACAACAAAACAAAGCAAACCCAACAAAAGCAATCCTGCCTAATATCCATTCCCAACTAATTCCATCCAAGCTCTTCTCCTTTCCAACTTCACGGAAATAAAAGCAGCCCTAACATTGGGATTAAGGAGTACCTTTAGAACCTTGTAGTGGGTGAAATCATATAAGTGATCATATGAGTTAAGCACCTCAACAGCTTTGTCAATGGAGAACCTTTCACTCCTCACAAAAGACTCACCGGTTGGCTTTCTACTCTTATTAGCTATAAGCCGTACCTTTGACACTTCCGTGAAGCCCTTGATAGCCTCAGTCATCTCACTAAGTATCTCTCCTTTCTTCTTCTACTTGGAATGCTCTGGTTGGGCTACATGCTTTTCAATACACATGCTTTGCTCTTCAATTGGTGTGGCCAGCTCCTCTATGGCATCTCCACTATCAGCTTCTAAATGCACATGTACTCTAGCTGATAGAAATCCCTCGTCTAGCTCTCACTCTTCATCACTGTTTGGGGCTGGTTGGGCTGATGAAATTTGAAGGAATCCAGTGGCAGTGCTTTTGTTGAAAAGTTGTCCCAACAAGTCATAGTGATCAAGGCCCTTTTTCCGGAACTCCTTGCATTTAGGGTTGGGCTATCAACAAGCATATATAATGGGTTAAACACATGTAATATTTATTTAAGTAAAACAATAATTCAACAACATTAAAATTATTGTGTACACATATAACACTTACCGCAATTGCATTTGTCCAAACCTCTTCACTTCCTATCACAATGTTTGTATGGGAATCCCAACCCATCCTTGAATGTCCAATTAGCTCAAAAAATACACGATGTCTAACCTTCAACCTTTGAAATTTCTACCTTACTTGGTCTTTATGGTAGTTTTTACTAGCATGTCGGTTAAACTCTTTTTGGATAAAACCCCAAAGACCTTTCTTAAACATACCTTGTGGCATGTTCCCTTTAAGTTCCTCCACCAACACATCAATAAAATGCTTAGCAATAGGGAGAGGCCACAATTTCCTATCTTCAGCGTTGCCTGATGCATGAGCCATCTAATGGCACAAAAGTTCCACATACTTAACCAATACCCAAATATCCAATAACATACGTCTAAAATATTCTCAATTTATTCAAATTAGCATTTAACCTGCGCAATACACGGGATCATTTTATGAATTAGAAAACAATAAATTTAATATAACAATACATTAAAATTCAAAATTCGTCAAGGGCATGTTGTACAGCCCCTCATTTGTCCTACTTGCAAGAATGCTATATATAAAATACAATATCACTCCATTTAATATGTCAAGCTTATCAAAACAACTTCAAATTGTTAATTGCATTCTGGATCCAAATGCAATGGACAGAGTTAGAATCAATAAATAAATAAACAAAACCACTAATAAGATTTTAAATAAAATAAATAAATAAAACTATTCTCACAAAATCTAGTTATTTATTACAATGTCCTTAATATAAAATAAAATAAATTTCCAGCAAACATATAAAATAGAATAATAGATGCAAGAAAAAATTATTTGCAAGGGACTAAACTAAATGTTGTGGTGGGCATATATTACAAAGCAATTTGTTGGGAATTTTCTTGCATTTAGTTCTCTATACCTGCAAATAAAAATACAGCTTAAATAAAATCACATATTTTCATATAACAATAATTGAAAAGTCCCAATGCTACTTTAAAATAAAATAAAATAAAACACACACACACACACACAACTAATTTGTCTGTACTGATTCTAATTTCAGTCAGTTACTTTCAAACTAACTAAATTCATACATGCATTAATGAATTAAACTTAGAATGTAAACATTATAAACTCAAAAATCAATGTGTATATAAATAATCTCAAGGAAAATACTTGTGAACTAAAGTATCTCTTAATTCGGACACAGACACAATTCAAAGATTCTAAGGGATGTTGTCGGAAGGGGCACAGTAATGTGGTGGGTGCAATACATGAGGGATCTAAATTGCAAGTATTAATAGTAAATAGACAGATTTAGAAGCAACCCCAAACATAGTGTGTTGTGCATTTTAGCCTAAAAAGCTTGGAGTGGTTTTGCAATCTTTCTAGTCAGATGATCACTTTTAACAAATCTGCAGTGTTTTTCCTGAGCAGTGTAAAGAATCTGTTCTCGCTCTTTTTAAGGTTAAAGAAGCTAATAGACTTGGTAACAACTGGATCTCAATTTAGATTTTGGCCAGAAGAAATCTGACCTGTTTAGAAGTTTCTTTGAAGGCAAAACTGTTGTCTCTGGCTGGAAGATTGACTTTGCTCAAACCTGTGCTTACTTCACTGCCTCTCTATCATTTTTGGGACCATTTAGAAGGTGTTAGAAAGTTCATTCTATGAATTTGATCACAATTTATTTTCCAAAAAAGAGAATGGGGCTGGGTTGTAGGAAGATGGGACATTTGAACAAAGAATTGTTAGCTAAACAATTTTGGAGAGTTGCTTTGAATCAAAATTGTTTGTTCTTTAAGGTGTTGCAGGCCAAAAATTGTAGACAAAATAATATATTCAGTGTTAGGATGAGATGTTTCAATTTTTGGGGTTGGGAAGGTATACTCTATTGTAGAAATTTAGTTTTGACTAAGGCTAAGTGGTGTGTAGGGGATGGTAAATCTATCCCATTTAATCACCCTGCTTGGTTTATCATGAAAGAGGGGGTGGATAATGGTCTTAGTTCTTCTGTGCATTTTGTGGCAGATCTGATTGATCAAGATGGGTTTTGCTGGAAGACCTTTTTCATTAAGACCCTTTACCATCCTTCAGTGGCAGATGAGATTTTAAGAATTGCCTCTGTCCAATGGGAATCTTAAGAATAAGGTCATTTAACCACACTCAGTCTAGGATTTATTTTGTGCAGAAAGAGTATCATCCATATAAATCACAAAAGCTTAGATGATAAATTGAATTCTGCTTCTTCTGTCAGTCAGAAACTTAGTACCAGGTTATGGAAGCTGAAATTGCCTTTCGAATGCTTGGCCTTTTCTTTTGGAAGTTAGTACACAATGCTGTACCTGTTAAAGAAAAGTTGGTTAAAAGACAAATTATATCTTCTGCATGTGTACTTTGTGGTGAGAATGAAGTGATTGCAAACCACTGGTTTTTATCTTGTTCTATTGCTAGAGCAGTTTGGTTTGCTTGTGAATGTGGTGTCAGACTTGATCTGTTGCAACCATAGTCAATTGGATTCTGAGTAAAACATTGTATTAATGCTTTATATGAGGATGGATCTGTTAACTCCTTGTTTATGGCTGTGGTGGTTGGGAGTTCTGTGGTCTGTGTGGTTTTCCAAGAAAAAGTTGCTTTTTAAGGCTGGTCCATTTCACCTAATGTGATGGTAAAATATGGAAGGGGGTAGATGGTTAGTTGTTCAGATGATGATGCTAAAGCGCAAAGAAATAAAATTGACTGGCTTTGTTCTTCAAACCTCAAATATGCAATTCAATCCATTTAATCTGATTCCCAAGTAAAGATCCTCATGGGGAAAATCTAATGGTTCTAAATCAAAGCTTACAATTCTAATAAGTATAAGGCCAATTGCACAAAAAAGCTTTGCATAAAGGTGTAATATATAACTTTTGATTTCTCAAGAATAATGCTATAAGAAATTGTAAATGCATCCATATATCAATAATCCACTTTCTCATATGCTTTGACACCAAATGGTCTTAATTAACTTAATTCCACATCACTAACCCAATGCAAGTTCACCAAAGACCACAAAATATGTATATGAAAATCAATAGTTTTAATACTTCACATAGATCATAACAATAACTTTGAATTCAGAACTGTTTTTTGTCAATAAAACTAGAGCAAAATTTTAGAAACGTACTAATATGAACTCACGCACAATAAACATAAATATTGTGGTAAACTTATATAATCTCTCAAATTAAACCCTCCCAAATATAATTAAACTGCACTCCAAATAACCATCAAACACCAACCATTTGATTTAGGCCTGCAACTTAGAGATTTGATTCCAGCTACTCTTTGCCCTCAAGATCCAATCTTTCAAAACCCAAATCACTTTTTAGAACAGTTCATCCAATTACTTGAATCTTTATTACTTATAACCACTAAAACCTTGTCATAGTTCTTTTCTTTTAACGTCAGCTGAAAAACCACAGGAGAAAGATTGTAGAGAAGGAGAATTTCAAACAATAAAAAGTAGTCCCTTTCTCATTATAATAATAATAATAATAATAATAATAATAAATAATACACTATCAATACTTACTTTAGACTGATCAAGCTTGCGGATTGGGTAGAGATGTTCTTTAGTAGACCACTTCTTTGCCAGGTTACCATCATCTATCAAATATAGACAGTTCAAAAAAAAAATAGCCGACTAACCACCAAGGACTGTTGAACAACTAAGCTGTCCCTCGCAACGGAATTGAACGTGTGGTGACCCACTATGCTTTAACAGATAACAAAGCCATTCATCAACAAAAAAAAAAAATCGAATTTTTTTTTTTCCGTCAATACAGTCTAACCCAAATGCAAACCAAATTCTAACCGCCAAACCTTTAAAACAATCCAACCAAAATATCTTATAAAAAAATCCAACAAAAATACCCATAAAACAATTAAAACACATGGTTAAAATACTGTTTTAACAAAAGGGTCTACCGTTTGGTTTTAAACCATTTCAATATTAATAAAACACAAAAAAACAGCATGAACAAATAGAATCCAAATTGAAACATTTTCCATATTATAGTTTTGCATAAAAATCAAGTTTGCACAACTTCTAAGCAAATCTCAACAATTTTTCTAAGTTTTTTTGTTAACTTTGTAATAACTATAAAAAACCTAGCAGACTTCAATCACCAATCACAGATTATAGATATTGTAGCTTATACATGCTATCATGTGATATTCAAAATTAGGGAAATAGATGTGGCTGCCAAAAATTCAATTGGAAAGACTTCTATGACATAATGATGCAGCAACCAATATATAAATATAATATATAGCAACATTTAAGAAAACAATTTTTTTTTTTTTAAATGTACATTTAAACTATCTGAATTCTAAATTAGAATACAACCTACATTTAGTAAAATGATTTTCATATAAATACAGCTTTATATGTAAAATGTTAGTTGAATTCTAATTCAAACCACCTAAATGCAATGCAAATCAATTTAAAAAGTCAAATGCAAATCAACTGTAAGTGCAAATCAATTTAAAAGTTTGTAATTGAATGTCACTGAAATGCAATTGAAAAATAAAAGCACTCAATGGAATCAACCCACCTTCTGCAGAGACAACCAACCATTTAGTCAAACTTGGAAAGGATGCTTCAACTCACCCAAATAAATAAGTGGAGCACAATCTAATATACCTAGATTAACATCACAAACAAAACAAACACAATCAGAACTGATTGAGATCAAATACTCTTTGCCCTCCCAAATCACTCTTAAACATGCAACTTAGAATAAGACACGAATTTTCACTTTGTACAAATACTGGAGCAATTAGAAATATTTCTAATTTCCTGTAACTTGCAACTTGTTGACTATATTTTAAAACTAAGATAACCACACCATGCAATTATGTTGAGCAATTTTATTACTCAAATTTGCACGCAAGCACAGCCCACACACACACACAAAAACAGAAAAGGACCTGATGAGAAAAGATGAAAATAAACACAAACCTTCAACGTAAGCCCTCAAAGGTCCACTGTAAAGTGGGGAAAAATAAAACAGAGGACTTTAAGACTATAACGGGTGAGATTGGAGATCAATATTTCACATCATCATCACAATAAAACTCAACACTATAGCACACAACACCATTCTCCATGCATCTAACTTCAACCATGGGTTGTGCATGAGTGACAACCATACGAACAGATCAATGTACAGAGATAGAATATATACTAAATACATTTATGCTATGAGAACCTTGTAAGGCATGCATTAGAGCAATATTTGAAGGACAAATTCGAGAAAATTAGGTCATTGGCAATATTAGTATGTAAACTAAAAATCCCCAAGTCCTCACTGAACCTTCTTTCTCCATCCGTAGAGATCTAGGATTTAGGGGTTATTTAAGGTGATAAGCATAATTTTTCAGTTATTTAAAGTAAAAATTAAGCTAATCAAACTATTAAATAATTCACTATAAATCTCAGTAAATCTATGAATTAAAAACCTCAAATTTCCACTACAAACACACAAAACTCATAAAACCTAATTAAATACTAAACCCATAAAGCCAGAAGTTCACTCAAAACTAATGAAAAACTCAACTTGGTGAGTGGACACCGTCCGGAGAGGTAAGGAGGAGGAGGAGCAGATGGAGACGTTGCTGGAGGAAGAAGTGGATTAGAAGTTTGATGCATTGGGTTTAGGTTTTGTGAAAGAAAAGAAAAGAGGGAGAGGCAAATTGTTGCGCGTACGTTGAGGTTGCGGTTGAATGGAGCCGGAGATAGGTGGTGCTGGACCAAAAACGTAACCCTAAATCAAAATCAAGTCTTTTAAAAGACTAAATCATATTTAAAATTGAAAAAAAAAAAAAAAACAAAAAACGTTTTGAAAGAGAATCCAAAAACCCAAAACAAAAAGGAATCAAATCTAAACCTATCCAACAAAAAAACTCAATCTAAAGTAACATTTCATACCCAAATCTAAAAAATGGGAAGAAAAAAAAAAAACAATGTACGGTGCCCAATCGATGCAGCGTTTACCGTTCTGCCTCTTTCTCTGTTTCTTTGTCCGTGTGTCAGGCCTCATCCTCTCTCTATTTCATCGCCTCTATCTTTCTCGGCCTCTCTCTGTTTCATCGCCTCTCCCTATTTCTGACCCAAAAAATACCAATATATTAATCAAAACCAAAACTGACCCAAAATACCAATCTAAATCATAATTAACACCCAATTGATTCTCCAAATAAAAACCAAAAACCCTAAATTTTTAAATTTAAAACAGAACTTTACCAGTAGTGATTCCGATAGTCGGGTAGTGAGTGGAGGCTTTCGGTGATGGCAGAAGATTTGGGTGGCGCCCTCGTCTACATCTCTGCCTCTCTATTTCTCTGTCTCTCTTTTCTCTCGATCTCTCTCTCCTTTCTCCGTGTAGCAATCTTTCCTTTTTGTTTTTTTTTTTTTTTTTTTCTTAAGCGGTTAGTTACCTTTTCTATCGAGAGGGCTCCCAATGCAATGAAATATTATAATTTTTCATTTTTAAACGGTGTTGCAGCGTTAACAAATAATGTAATTTATCGTCTTTTAACTTAGACTGGGTTTGTTTTGGATTCAAATCATTTTTGGAAATACTTTTTCGTAAATGCAGGTGTTTGGTTGCGCATGAAAAATAAATTTTCTAAAAAATATTTCAGTTGACCATGTGTTTTAATGGCTTTGACCCAGAAATTGGTTTCAGTCAAAATTTTCACTTTAAACCATTTCCGGACTCACGCGCAAAGAGAGAGAGAGAGAGAGAGAGCCCAGATCACACCTTCGACTTCGCCAGCGAACCCAGAGCCCAAATCACGCCTTCGACTTCGCCGATCTACGAACCCACAAACTGATCTTCAACCCAGAGCCTTCGACCCATCAATCTACGAACCCACGAACCGATCTTCAACCCAGAGCCTTCGACCCACGAGCCTTCAACTTCGCCGGCGACCTAGAGCCTTCACGCCACGAACCCACAAACCGATCTCTCTTTGTGTGATTTTGATTTTTTGTGTGATTTTGATCGACCCACAAACCGACCTACGTTTCTGTGTGATTTTGATTTTTTACTTTCTCTCTTTGATCTCTGATTTTTGTGTTGTTGTTGTGGTGGTGTGGGTGGTGGTGTTTTGGTGGTTTTCCTGTTGTGTGGTGGTGGGTTTTGTGTGGGTGGTGGTGGAAAATAGCATTTTCAAAATGTTACCAAACACATGAAAATATTTTCTAGAACAATTTTCATAATGCAACCAAACACTTGAAAATATTTTCCTTTCCCGAAAATAGCATTTCCGGAAAATATTTATTTTCCTATTTTCCGGAAAATATTTTTCATGAACCAAACACAGCCTTAAAGGTATCTAAATTTTAGATTGCCTTTTTTCTCTTAATTGCAAAAAAGGCTTCTGTTTTTATATATAGTACTAGTTACTAACCCGTGCAATGCACAAAAAATCTATTAACTATGAAAAAAATTCAACAATGAATAAAGAATAGACAAACCCATGAAATGGATTTGAAATTTTTTCAAAAAGAAAGAAAGCCTTTAGTGAAGTTTTGTGAATATGATACCTTATGTTTTGTGAAAATGAAGATCATATTTGATATATTTCATAAGCAAATAAATATCTAACCATTTAACAAACCGAACAAAGAGGAGGTTCGAAGTTTTTAAGGTCAAACCAAGATCGAACCAAAGTTGAATTGTAATGACATCATAATTAATTTATTTAGAAAAAAAAAATCATAATTAATTTAATAATTATTTAAAATATAATAAATATATTAAATTGGTAAAAGTTGAAAATTTGACTAAAATAGTCCAAATAAATATAAAAATCTATCTTTCAAATATATTTTTAAATCACAACTTTTGGGTAAATAAAAATATTAAATTCTAAGTAAGCATATATAAATATTGATGTTTGATAGTCTAATAATATGTTAAGTTTTTAACCCATATTATAGCATCTCCAACAGTCACTGTAAAGCCATTTTTGGACCACCAAATGTTACTGTTCACGCTCCATCTTCTCCAAACGCACAGGTTCTCAAATTTTTTTTTTGAAGTTGCTACAGTAGTTCTCTTATTTTAGAGAACACTATAGCAACTCTATTCCGTTATTATATATTAAAAAATTAAACAGTGGCATTTAATTTACAATTCTTTCTCTCTCCCAAACGTTTTTCCTTCTTCTCTATTAACTGGTTTCTCTTCAGAAAGCTCCCTCTCTTCAAAAACGCCGCTCTCACGAAATTAACCCTCGCCATTGCTCTCTCTCACAAAAATCTCGCACTGTGTCTTTTACAAAAGAACTTGCACCGTTCCTTTCAATCGAAGTTCGCTCAACCACCTGTGACGAAGAATAGAGTTCTGAAGCTCAACCTTAAATATCAGTACCCAAAATTTTGATTTAATAGGGTTTTTGTCATTTTTGAATTTATTAGTTTATTGTACGAGTTCTGAAGCTCACCCTTTTCTATTGTTCTTCACCACTATCTGGGTTTAGGTTTTGGGTTTTTGGTTCTTTTCTCTCTGTCTATCTTTCACTCTGTTCTTGATCTTTTCTCTATTTTTTTTCTATTTAATTAATCTTATTAGAGTCAATAAATTAATCTCAACCTTGAATATCGGTACCCAAACCAAGAAAAACAAAAAAAACCCAAACAAAAACATTGAGAATCTGAATATCGATACCCAAACTTTAATCTTATTATGTCTCTGTTTGTTTGTTTTTTTTTTTTTTTTTTTGGTGTGGAAATATTGAGAATCTGAATTCTGGGTTTTTTTTGTAGCTTAAATTGTGATGGCAATGATGTTTGATCGATGAATTCATATTGGGTTTTGCATGTTTGTCATTTTTGCTTGGTGGGTTTTTGATATCTATGTGGTTGGAATGGTTTTTGGAAAATGTTTTCTGGGAAATGTGTGTGCAAATAATTCTATGAATGAAAATGTAAGTGACTAATCTAATGGTTCATGTTGCATTGAGTTGTGTAGTTCTAGAATGTGGTAATTTCTGTTGCTTGGTTCCATGAGATTTTGTGAAAATTGTTTCTGAATGTACAATCTTAATTGTGAGATCTCTTGTGCTATTAATATTTTGGGCTAAGAATGAAAAATTTATAGACAGCTTTGAGGTTGAGTTTTTTAGAATGTGGCGATCATTGTAGTTTTGTTCCTTATGGTTTCTGAGTAATTGAGATAAATTATTGTTAATTGCTTGAAACTGTGATAGAACTGGGAGTTTGATGCCAATAAACCATGAACTAAATGTAAGGGATTCCTTACACATTATAGAATTATTGTTTCTGTGTAACTGAATGTAAATTATTGTTTTTGTTTTTGTTACTAGGAATGAATTCGAGTATTCCAAGGGACACATCTTTCACTAATCTTTTAGAAGATAGTTATGATGAATATATGTCAAGATCTTCACATATAAGTGGTGAAGATAGTGTTCCACAAGCTCAAGCATTTAGCCAAATGTCTCCACCCTAAGTTGAATCCACAGCTAAGAAACTACAACGTGGCAGCAACTTCTCCATACAAGAAGGCGTGCTTCTTGTGTCCGTATTTCTCAATGTCAACCAAGATGCAGTGCAAAGCACTAACCAAAAACGCACAACATATTGGTCAAGAATTTGGGAGTATTACCACCAATGGAAGACCTTCACTTCTAAGCGTACGGTGAGTTCTCTAACGAACCGATGGTCAACGATTCAACTTTGCACCAATAAGTTTTGTAGGTGTTTGGCACAAATTGAATAAAAGAATGAAAGTGGTAAGACTAATGAAGACAAGGTACATCTTATAAAGAAATTTGTGTTAATTTGCTAATTTGCTCCAACTATTTCAAGATAGTAACTATAAACTATTTGTTAATTTTTCAGCTTAATGAAGCAAAAGAGCTCTATCAAGTATTGTAGCATACCAAATTTCAATACGAACATTGCTGGAATTCATTAAAGTACTCATCAAAATGGTTGGCTATTGGTAACAGTCAACAACCAAAAAAAAGAGGGTGATCTGAGCCATCTTCACCTTCTAATCTAGAGTCAATAAGTTTAGAGGATGATGATATTCCACAGGTTCCAATTGTAAACTTGGAGAGACCACCAGGGGTGAAGGCCCAAAAAGAAAGATTGAAGAAACAAAAGTCTAGAGAAGGCACGACTTCACATATAGAAGACATATTGAATGTCATGATGGAAGAAAGAAGAAAAATAAGTGAGATGAAAATGGCTTATATTGAGAAAGGACGTCTTGTAGACCAGGAGCATGAAATGGCACGAATTCAACTTAAGGATAAAAAACTTGAAATAGCAAGAATGAAAGAGGAAAATGAAATGGAGAAATTGAGAATGGAAAAGCTGAAGGAAGAAAGAGAGCTTATGATGATGGATGTAAGTATGTTGTCTCCAGTGCAGCAAGAATATATTCGTCAATGCCAAATGGAAATCCTTGAAAAATGAAGGTCTTGTTCTTAGACTATTATCATCATTAATGCTCTTATTTTGTATATGATTAAAAGAGCTCTTTAAACTTGTTTTGTATATTGGGTCACTCATTTTTGATTTGCTACAACATGATCCTATTGCACTATTCATTTTGTTTTGCTACAATGTGATCCTATTGCACTATATACAATGTGATCCTACTGCATTATATATGTATATTTGTTTTCCCCTTCTGTTTTTCTGATGGTAATCTCCCCCCCCCCCTCACTTGAGGCAATTTGTAAGGGAGATGCCTCTACTTGTAATCCTTCTTAGTCTTTTAATGAAATTGCAATTTATCAAAAAAAAAAGGTGGTGTTCAACCTTATTGTATTAAAGCTTTGATTGTGCCGTTGTGTGTGTGTGCGCTACTGTGTGTATGTGTTGCTGTGTTTGTGTGTGTGTGTGTGTGTGTGTGTGTGTGTGTGTGCTGCCCATATACAGGGGTTGTGTGTGTGTGTGTGTGTGTGTGTGTGTGTTGCCCATATACAGGAGCTGTGTGTGTGTGCGTGTTTGTGCTGCCCATATACAGGGGTCATGTGTGTGTGTGTGCGTGCTGCTGTGTGTGTGTGTGTGTGTGTGTGTTGCCCATATACAGGAGCTGTGTGTGTGTGTGCGTGCTGCTGCTGTGTGTGTGTGCGTGTTTGTGCTGCCCATATACAGGGGTCATGTGTGTGTGTGTGCGTGCTGCTGTGTGTGTGCTGATGTGTGTGTGTGTGTGTGTGCTCTGTTGTGTGTGTTTGCGCGCGTGTCTGTGCTACTCATATACAGGGGCTGTGTGTGTGTGCGCACGCTGCTCAGTGTGTGTGTGCTGCTGTGTCTATGCTGCCCAGAAAGTGCTGCTGTGTGTGTGTTGCTCTGTGTGTGTGTGTGTGCACTGCTGTGTGTGTGTGTGTGTGTCCATATACAGGGGCTTTCATTCAGATTGTGTGTGTAGCTTTGAAAATATTATTGTTGGGAGATTTAAAAATATAGCTGTTGAGAATTTGAAAAATATAGTTGTTGAGAATGAATAGAGAAATAATAAAAAAATATTAAAAAAAGAATAAAGAAAGGTTAAAGAAATAATATTTAAATGATATAGAGAATGGAATAGAAAATTTATTGGAAAGTGGATTTGAAAAAGTGGGTAACTAAAAGGTAAAAATCACTGTTCATTTTTCAAACAGTACAAAAATTTGAAGAAACTGCTGGAGATGCTCTTGACTTGTTGTCATAGGATTTTATTTCCTTAACCAAAGAGTCTCCAGTTAAGTGGGCGGACAATCCAAGGAAGCTACTAAAGAAAAGTAAAAAATATTAACATAAAATGAAAAGTGATCAAGTTCCAAGAATGTGTTGGCAGCACAACATCCACGCAAAGTGCTTCAAATTTTCATAGTTGGCCTTTTTATTTTCTTTGGATAAAAAAAATTTCAAACTTTCTCTTCATTTTATCTTTGAAAGTTTCAGACCATGTATAATCAAATTATCAGCTGCTAAAACTTAAGTTTCCTCCACCGTGCCTGTGAGTTTCTGTTCTTTTTTTTCCATCTTACCTCCCCTGTTTTTTTTTTTTTTTTTGTCAACAATTTCTTTCATTTTCTTTATCTCATCTCTCTATCTCTTCTCTTTCATTTGAACAAAAAAGACCCAAATTTTACGGAGAGAAACATGAAATGGAAGATTTGAGAGCGGAAAGAGAGAGTGCAAAGTCTGAAAGAGACTGAGATGCAAAGAAGGAGGTTTTGTGATTTGTGGGTTTGGCTTGTATTTGTGATTTATGGGTTTGGTTTATGCTGCTTGTGCACTATGTTTGAGGAAATTTATGGGATGAAGATGAAGATGATGAAGAAGAGATGAGATTATTTTGGTTTTGATGATTTATGGGTTTGGTTTGTGCTGGTGTGTAATGTGTTTGAAGAAATTTATGGGATGAGGAGAAAGATGACGAAATCGGAGATGGGGTGTTTTGGTTTACGCTGTTGTGATATAGAAGGAGATGGAGATGGAGATGGGGATAAAAGGAAGAGAGAGTTGATTAGTTTTTTTTGGGAAAGGAGAAGGAGATAGGTAGGAAAAAAAAAATTTTATTATCGGGCTCTTGTTTTAGTTTTTAGAATAAGTATCGGGTGGAGAAATAGGGATAAATAGTTTTTTTTTTTTTTTCCTTTTTTTTTTTTTTTTTTTATATATGTTGAAGGGATAATTACACTTTGCCCACCTGTGGTTTGCCTCTAATTCTATGTGCCTATCCATTGTTTCAATTTTGACACTTTACCCACCTGTGATTCTCACCGTGAGTGTGCCGTAACCCACCTCTGTTAAAATTAAGAGTAAATAGGTATTTTTGTACAAGTTTTATGTCTCTTTCCTCCCAAAACAAAAAATAGCACAAAAATGCAAGAGAAAGAAGATCAAAAAGTGGTATTTGTTTCTCTTTCCCTTCACACAAATCTTGAACATGATGAACATACCCAGAAAAAGAAAAAAGAAAAAAAAAAAAAACAAAAAAAAAATAAAAAAGAAAAAAAAAAAAAAAAACAAAAAAAACAAAAAAAAAACCTATCACTGACTTAATGAAACATCTTCAAAAAATCATTAAGCTGTAAGATTAGCATGTCACAACTCTTTAAAATCGACACATCAGATTTTTATTTTATTTTAGTTTGGTCATCTAGGTTTTTTTTTAAAATAAATAAAAAACTTAGATGTGAACCCTTTTTAAACTTGGAGGCGCTTTCGATTAAGGAGGTCTTTCGCCGGAGTGGTGGAGCTGTATGGTCTAGGTAGCGCTTGAGTAGCACAATGAAGGAGCTTACGTTTCAGATCTGAAACCTAATCCCTTTCCTATAGCCAACTAGTTTTAGACCTCTTGAAGGAAGGCTGTGGTCTGTGCAACAAAATTATGGGTTAATGAACAAAAGTGCAAACCTTTTGAATTTTGTTACCATGGATATAATGTTAAACCAAACGAAAAGCTTAGGAAATTTCATTGTCTTCCCACACCACAGCTTAGGAACAAACAAAAACAATTATTCTCACCCGCAACATCATTTTGCTTTCAAAGCAATAATCTCAGAAAACCCACCAATTTTGATACTTTTTAAAACACCAAAACAAAAATGGCACCCTACGTCATAAACTACATCATTGAGCTTTTAGAGCCAATCCCTGGCTTGATGGCTTTGACTTTGCTTCTCCGCTGCATCCTGAAGAACAGCTTGGATTGTGGAAACTGTGTTCTTCAATTTTTCAAGCTCGTCTCGGACACCCCAAAGCAATCCAATCTCTTGGAAAATCTGGGATCCCAAATTTTTGATCATTTTCTGTGTAGCACCATAAAGGATTGCTTCGGCCATGACTTCGTAGTGGGTGAAAAGAACGCTAGAAGAGCAAGAGAAAAGCCAGATCTGGGAGGGTTTCAACTTTCAATTGCTTTAGGGGTGAAGGTAAACGATAATCTATTAAAATTTTATGGGTTATGTTCAAAATTTATGGGTTTAATTTTTGGTTAATCTTCAAGATTTCTAGGTTTAGTTTTTAGTTTGGGTTTATGTTCAAAAATTCTGGGTTTCACTTTTTTTTTTTTTTTGAGATAATAAACAGAACTATATTAATGTAAAAGAGTAACCGTATACAAATATAAAGAAAAGAACAACACCTGGGCTTGCTCTAGTGAGCCAACTGAAGAGACAAATAGGAAAAGATAAAGCGCAAGACATATTATGTTCTTCAGATTTTTGGGAGTGTTCTTCATGTTCAAGATTTGAGTGAGAGTGTTTTGATCCGTTTTGGGGTTTGTTTTTTACTTATTCTGTGTTAGAGTAATGAAAAGTGGAGAGGTGGGTTACGGCACACTCACGGTGAGAATCACAAGTGGGTAAAGTGTCAAAATTGAAACCACGGGTAGACACATAGAATTAGAGGCAAACCACAGATGGGTAAAGTGTAATTATCCCTATGTTGAAAACATATGACAGAACTAATTTAACTTTAAATTTATGGAGGAAAAAAAGTCAGAGAAAGAATTACCCGTCAGAGTCATTGTTAACCAAAAAGTCAGAGGGAACTCTTTTTAGTCGACTTCATATGCCTTCTTCTTCTTTTACTTCTTTTGGAAAAATCAAAAACCAAAAAGGTCGTTTTACAAGGAAGTAGTTCTCTTTTTTCTTGATCGGAATGTCTGAAAACAAAGATTGAAATAGGTCTTTAAGTTTAAAATGATACGTGATCCTTCCAATCGGTAAGAATCTGGGCTTGGATTGTCCTACGGCTTGATGCAGTTGGCGAACAGATTTCTCTCTCTCCAAATTTCTCAGTTTTTTCTCTTTCTCCACTCTTTGCGACTCTCCCTCTGTTTCTCAAATTCTCTCAGTTTTTCAATTTAACAGAATTTTGTTTTAAACCGTGTGGGATAAACTTTAAAGCCCTCAAACGGTGTAAAGAAACGGAACAGGGTAGAAGAGCAGATCTCAGTTAGAGTGACTTTGAAGTTTTCATTGGGAATGTGGCATTTGGGTTTGTTTTTTTATAAAAAAGTTTGATAGGAAGACTCTCAAACGGTCGGTCCAAAAAAAAAAAAAAAAAGAATCTTAAACGGTGTACCTTGCGATTTTTTAAAGATTAAACTCTTTACGTGGATGTTTTTTAAGTGACCTTTTTTTCCTAGGTGGCAACACTTCTTTAAAAGTTTCTACTTTTATAGATAGTATTAGATTAGGGAAACTTTTATATATAGTATTAGATTATTTTCCCTAAGTGGCAGCACTTCTTTAAAGGTTTCTACTTTTATATATAGTAAATATAGGATTAGATTAAATTAGATAGTTGAACACAAAATATTGTAGAAGCATATATATATCATTTTTTTTAACACGTAGTATCCTATTAACACATAAAACATTCATTTAAAAATAAAAAAAAAACCATGTAAAATTGGTACATAACGAAAGGGTAGAGCAAGGCTAATTAGAAGATATAAAATTCATATGTAACAAAAGAAAACAGAAACTTATAATTCTCTCTCCCCCAATACAAAACCTGATGTTGGAGTTCATAACACTAGAAAAGAGCAAAGAGCAAAAAAAAAAAAAAAAAAAAAAACTATTTGTGACTTGTGAACAGTAGAAAAAAGTCTCATGTAATTTTTTTTTAACTCGTTCTAGCCTGTTAACTAATAAACATACATAACAAAAACTTAATAAAACTTGTATATAACAAAATAAAACAAAAACCTAGACAGTAACAAGAACTATAGTTCATCAGCAACCCATAAAACACAAGAAATTTTAATACAACAACCATTAAATTATAGAGAAATTGATAAACACAGAAATAATGGTCACCGTTATAAATTACTTAAAACTCAATGAACAAGTTGAAGAGAGAAACAACTCACAGCGATTGTGTCAAGCAGGATTGAGGCGGAAGAACATCTGTATCTGATTCCATATATAATACGTTGTGGCCGAGGGATTATAAGGATTAATGAGGTTTACAGAAGTAGTTGAGAAGATCTGGATTTATGAGATTTGAGAGAAAGTGAGGAAGTATTTGAAAGAAAGCTGGGAAGCATTTGAAGTAGGATTTGAATTAGAAGACTTCATTTATGAGAACAGGCCGGTGGTAGATAGAGGAGCAAATATAAATCTGAATAATTTATGAAAATTTATGAGGTAGAGTCCAAATGAATCTGTTGTGAAAGAGGGAGAGAGAGGAGTTTGAAGAGGACTCTGCGTAAGAGAGAAGCTTCTGGGCGTGAATGATAGAAGAAAGAAAGAGAAAAGAAGTCCCAGAGGGGCGAGAGAGAGAGAGAGAGGTTCTCTTACGAGTGGCCTAATGAAGTAGCAACTACAGTTTTTAACATATTTATAAAAGTGTTATTTTAACATATTTAGAGCATCCGTAACAGATAGTGCAAAAATTATGTCATTTTATCAAATCAAATGCTTACTTTATTATTTTACCACATTATTTTGCAACATCTCATTTATCAGATGTTTTATAATTCAATTCTATACATTAAAATAATATTTACTACACATTAAAATAATATATTATCTCCTCCCCTATTATCATCAACAACAGCAACATCAACAACAACCCACACCGCTGATCAACCGCCACAGCCCACAACCACTGGCCACCCCTACAGATCAACCACCTACCACCAATATCAGCCACTACTACCAAAAAAAAAAAAAAAAAAAAACTCAAACAAACACTACAATCAAAACCCGATCAACCCAAACCCAAACCCGATCATCATCATCAACAACAATGGCACAACCACCTCCGCTGCAACAACGCCGACAGCCACCACCGATACAAACCCACATCCACCAACACCACCTTATAAAAATAAATAAATAAAACCCACAACCAGAAAAATTGTTGCGGCCACAACCACCAAAAAAACAACAGAACCCACAACCCACCCACCCACAACACTAGAAAAATTGTTGCGGCCACAACCCACCCACCGCCGACCCATCCTTCGGAACCCATTCACCGATTTCGCACAACAAAACCCACCACCACCAATTTGCCCATCACCAGCCGACCCACCCACCATTGAATCTGACCATCGCAACCCACCACCAGTGATCCGCCAATCACCATCTCAACCCACCCACTGTCGAACCGGGTATCAAATCACTGCAAAAAAAAAAAAAAAAACCACAGCGCAAAGATCGGAGTGAAAGAAGAAAAGAGTGAGAAGAAAAAACTAACGGTGATGTTTGAGAGGAAGAGAGAAACAACGAGATTAAGAAGAAAAAAGAGTGAAAGAAGAAAATAATGGAGAGGCATGATGTTTGAGGAAGAATGAGAGAGAAGAGAAAAACTGGAAAGTGAAGAGAGAGGAGAGAGAAAAAAGAATAAAAAATTATTAAAACTTATACCACACCGTTCCGTACTATTGCAAATTTGCAACGGTACTGTTCATATGTTGCAAAAATGATGAGATTTAGCACATCTGATATTTGGTGTTTTTTGTGTTTGGTGTGGCAAATGTGCTAAATATTTGGCATTTGGCACATTTGCCACACCTACTGTGAATGCTCTTATAAGTGTTATTGAGCAAGTTATTAGAAAATTGAAGACAAGTAGAAGGAGTTCTCTAAATTTAGGCTTTGTTTGGTACACCTACTCAAGCATATATTTTCAATTTTTAAACAACATTATATGTATTTTCACACATTTTTTCACCCACACGTATTTCTACACATGTTTTCATACACATGTTTTCAGTTTTTAAGTATATGTACCAAACACCCCTTAGTTTTCAAACACCCTAAAATGAGATAAATAACTCAAACACTCATAAATGAAGTCTTTTACCAAATGCTTTTTTTTTTTTTTTGGCCCACAGTTTTTAGTGTCTAAACATTGAAAAATGTTGTTTGGACTGCCTTACTAAACAGGCCCTAAGTTTGTGAATTTGGTCCCAATAATATTATATTAACTACTTTCTTTTGTCAATTTTATTTAATGTAAGACTTCACTCATTCGTGTATACTCAACACTAAGATAAAGAATGCACTAAAGAGAAAGAAAATGGGAAAAGCTGTTGGATCGGATGGAATCTCCATTGAGATTTGGAAGTACTTGGTTGGCAAACCTTTTTAATAAGATCTTCAGTGTTAATAAAATGCTTAATGAATAGAGGAGAAGTAATTTAATACCTATTTACAAAAATAAGGTGGATATCCAAAATTGTACAAACTACTAGGAAATTAAACTTAAGTCACATTATAAAACTTTGGGAAAGAGTGATTGAACATAGGTTAAGAATGAATTAATTTGGTTTTATGCTTGGATGATCTGTTGTAGAAGCTATTCACTTACTTAGACATCTAATAAAAAAAATATAGAGAGACCTATAATAGCCTTTATATGGTTTTCATTTATCTTGAGAAAACATTTGATAGGGTCCCTAGACAGATTATGTGGTGTGTTTTGGAGAAGAAAAAGGTTCACTCAAAGTATATTAAGTAGAATAAGGATATGTATAACACAGTTGTAGCTAGTGTGAGAACAAATGGAGGAATCACAAGTGAGTTTCATGTCACTAGTTTTGCATCAAGGATTTGCATTAAGCCCATATCTCTTTGCACTAGATGAGCCCACAAAATCAATTCAAAAAGAAAGTCCCTTTATGCATATGATATAGGTATAGTGGATGAAACTAGAAGTGAAGTTAATGTGAAGTTAGAAATTTGGTTTGACACTCTAGAATCTAAAAGGGCTTTCATTTAAGTAGGACTAAAATGAAGTACATGGTCTGTAAGTTTAATAAAAGTAGAAACTCAAAGAGAGAGAGAGAGAGAGAGAGAGCTTTCAATACCTTGGATCAATAATTCATAAAGATAGAGAGATTGAAGAGGATGTCAATTAGACATGGCAAAATGGGCAAATTGAGCAAATTAGGTTTGGTTAAAAAATGGGCCATTTTAATCTAGTTAGAAATGGGTTAAGTCAATCGAATTGCGAATCGGGCCAATATGTATTTAAAAAAAAAAATTTATTTTTCATTTGGTAAGTTATGCAGCAAATTATTTTGTATAAAATGCATTAGTTTCAATTCACCACTCATATCAAGAATGAACTCAACTCAACAAATTAATATTTGTTCAATATTTATAAAAATTATACAAATCCCAATATTGCTAACCAAAACAAAATAGCACAAACACAAAGTTGTTTAGTCTGCTCTTTGAAAATCTAATTAAAACAAACACACAATGTTTTGAAGGGCTTATGCAAGATATATGCTCTTCATCAATTTCTTCCTCTGTCTATTTTCTTTGGGTCAAAAGAGACGTTAATGTTGCAGCTCATGCTCTTGCCAAATGAGCACTCTTTTGTAATTTCGCAAACCTTGTTTCTTTTATTGTTTGCCCCCATTCTATCTTCAATGCTTTGAAAGGGTATTGGGCTATGTAGTTTTTCTATTGTTTTCAATAAAATCTTTCTTTTGAAGCAAAAAAAATATTTAAAAAAATAAATAAATAAAACCCCATTTAAAGCTTATGGCAATCAGCTTGTGGTTTTAATTGTGAGCTCAAACAAGGAATTCTCTATCTTTATCCTTTTTCACAATCATAACTAACACCATTTTTTTTATAACTTAATCTAACACAATTTCTATAAGCCTAAGAGTTATTATCATACTAATTGTGCGTTTGGATAATGCTGAAAAGCACTATCCTGCGTCTGCCTTTTTTTTTTTTTTTTGGGAGAAACGCATTTCAACAAAACCAATGCACTTCCAGTGGGTCTCGTGCACTATTCATGGGACCCACAAACCTTTTTTTTCATCACAACTTTCATTAAAAATTGGTCTCACGACACTATTCACACATTTAAAAATTATTTTGTTACAGTGTTTTCAGTTTTCAGTTTTTAATTTTTAGCAAAATAAACAGTATCCAAACACACCCTAAAAGACTAGGGATTCATGTGTGTGTGTGTGTGTGAGAGAGAGAGAGAGAGAGAGAGAGAGAGTTGGAGCTAAATGGGAATAAAAGCTATAAATTCTTTTATTATTTAACTGTTATTTAACAATAAAGAATAGTATTGCTAACATGCCATAATGCCATTGGATATCTATTTGACTTATTCTCTGTTTCAAGCTCCATTTTGTTGATATTTTTTCCCCAGTGGATGTTACACTTACATGATAAAATGCTTGAAGTACATGATAATTGAACATCAACAATTTGGTTCTTTTTGGTTTGTAAAATGAATCATGTTTCCATTGTAGTTTGTTATGCTTGGTATTTGTTTCAGGCACAAGAGAATGTGGTATGTGCTTCTAATACTCCATTATTTTGGTTTTGTCACGTAGGATAACAAAACAATCACAGCAGGGGCGTAGTTTCATCCATCCTTACTATAGGGGCTATACTTTTGGATGGTAGTAGAGTCTTATACTATTATGTAATGATCATACTAAGAATGTACTCATTAGATTTTTAATAATTTGATATGCTATAATATTATGTGATGCAGAGTCTAGATATAAATTTTGTAACACACACACATATTTCTTTATCGGTATTCAAAATTTTAGTGGTAACTCCAAAACGATACGCTAGTAATGAAATATTTCATTCCAATAGATAAATCAAAATGAGGTTTCAAATGGTATTAAAATTGTAATTTTCTTGTTCATTTTTAGTTTAATATTCTATGGGTGATTGGGGGTTTGGTTGATCTTGGGTATTGATACTCATTTGACATAATTTATGCTTTTTGTTTGGGCATGCATGTAGATGCATGATGGTCAAACAAATAAATCTAGGCAAGAAATCAATGACACAAATGATATAGTTGAGGTGGCAAGATTGAGGATAGTAATCATGAGGAAGATGGGGCTGATTTTGCAATTCTTAGAAGTTTCGGGAAATGTGTGAAATTTTGGAACTTTAAGGGCCTTTTTTATAATTTTTGAAAAAAATTGAGGTTGAGTGAAATTCTGGAAAAGTTTAAGGGTTGAAATGTAATTTTACAAAATTTTGTGGTAAATGTGTAATTTGGAAAAGTTTTAGGGTCAAGATATAATTTTGGAAAAGATTAGGGTTATGATGTAATTTTGAGAAAGTTTTGGGTCAAAATATAATTTTAAAAAAGTCTAAGGTTACAATGCATGTTTGGGAATGTTTTGGGTTTAGTGTAATTTTGTGAAAGTTGGAGGGTCAAAATGTGATTTTTGGGAGTTTTGGGTTGAAAATTAATTTTTGGAGCTTGGGGTTAATATGTAAATTCGGAATAGTTTTGCGATTTAAATGTAATTTTGAGAAAGTGTGGCGTAATTTGCTTGATTTTTGTGAAGTGGTAGTTGGTGGGGTTTAGTTAATTTTGGGTTTTTTTGTTTTATTTTAAGACCGGGCTTTGTTTTGAATTTAGGTTGGGTTTGGTTTTAAAATGTGAGTGGAATGAAGCTTGTTTATTTGAATTGGGCTTGAGAGGGGTTGGACTGAGACCGATTGTGAGTGAGTAATGCTTGCCGTGTCTTTTTATTTATGTGGGTTTAAAATCTAGTATGGGATTTTTGAGGAGGTTTTGGGCTTCGTTTTCTTGTGAAGGACTTAGGCTGGTTTTCAATAACATGGGCTTGATGGGCTCTTTAGATGAGGTTGGATTGGTAAAAAAAATTAGGTGGGTAAGTTTGATGTTTTTTGGGCTTTTTTAATATGCTTTCAGATTGGGCTATGGTTGGACTGACTTTGGGCTTTTTAATTTTGAGTGGGCTAAATCTATTTAGATGTGGGCTTGTGGAGAATTCGGGTTTGACTTGAATAGGTTTCATATAGGAATTATGTTGGGTGCTAACTAAGAGCAATAAGTCTAAAGACACAAATCATTTGAAAAAAAATATTCACAACTATTTAAGTGACGAGTTGTTATTGATAGAATAAAATGTGTTGCCAATTATTGGTCCAGATGCAAACGAGTCAAAACTTGTCAACCTAACTTTAATGAAAAATAGTGAAAACTGTTGTATTTGTAGTGTTATTCAAGTAGAGTGGGTTAGGTTGAAATGGTGTGGGTTTGGAAGATTTCATTTTGGGGTGAAGGGTGTTTAGATCAAATTGGGATGTTTTAGTCACTCTTGAGAAGAACAAGGTGTGGAGAAGTTGGATGGTCTTTTGTGTCCTAAAGTGGGTTCTTTCCCAAGAATTACTACCGTATGCTATTAGGTCCCTTTTAAGCTTACCTCAATTTATAATTCTTTCATTGAAAGGATGGAGATCAGAGACACCCTTGGTAAGTTGGAAGAAGCAGTCTTTGTGGTAGGCTTACTTTAGGGTAATATTTACAGGTACCCTTAAGGCAAATGTTAATAAATAATTTTAGGAAAGTTTTGACACTATATTCTTGGAAAGGATTCAGATCTTCTAGAGTTCCTAGGGTACTCTACCAGGTAAATTTCTTTAAATCCTCACCCCTCATTTAAAATTAATGGGTTAAGATGCTGCCACATCAACATTCCATTAACTTACTCTTTTAAAAACACAGAAAAGGAATAAGTTTAAGAAGCAGCCGTGATCTTTTAACGTTAGCAAACGGATCCAACTTTTTTTTTTTCTTTTTGGATGGAACAAATCTCAAGCCTGGGAAATTTATCATCCCATAAATTACTCCCACCATTTTTCCCATCTAAATCCAAAAGACACTCCTGGGCAAGAAGAAAACCGAACTTTCTTTTACAACTCTCCTACAGCCTTGAAATTTTCAGTTCTTTCAATCACAAATGATAGATCCACCCAGCTCAATCCCTTCAAACCGTCCATGGATGACCATTGAAAGCCCATTGGAGGCCAGGTATATTAGCTATCTTACTCTCTCTCTATCCTCTGTTCTCTGTCTATTGTCTACTGACTATTAGTTTCTTCCTTTCTTTTTCTTTTTTTCTTTTTTTTTTTTTTTTGGTTTTTTTCATTTCTTTATTTCATACCTATGGTTGATATTAGATTTTTATTGTTTTGCAATTTCACTACTGCAAAACTGTTTAATGATTGCTCAAGAAGGGCTGTGTTTTTTGGGGGCTATATCCTCTACCTGCAAGGTGTTTGATAAATGTTCAAGATAAGTTTTGACAATTGGGACCCCTTTACGTATTGTTGAGTTTTGGGCTCCATGGTGTGGGCCATGCTGTGTGAAAGATTTGGAGGGAACTATTCTGCAATTTTTGTCAATGTGGTGACTTGAAAATTGCATTTCAACCTTAGACCCGGGTTCAGTCTTCTCAATCTATACAAAAACATGCTTTTCATGACTTTTAATTAAATCTAGAACTTTTGAATTGACTGGTTCTTCACATGGATTCAATGAAATTTTTATGATGAACTTGGGTAATTGGGCTATATCCTCTGCCTGCAAGGTGTTTATAATTAAAATTCTTAGTCTTTACTTTGTGTTTGCCCCACTACGTTTACAATTAAAAGGCCAATGCCTGTTTTCACTCTTAAGTGCTGAGTTCAACCTTGAAGTGCAAGTATTTGATGCTTGTCGCAGTTGTCATGGTACAGGAGGTCAATGTTAATGTCTTTCCTTTTAGGTTACTAGAAATAGAATACACTTTCTTGATATAAAATCTATATCAGATATATGTATACCGATCTTTATTGTTCTTTGTTAAATATATTGTTGATATTGATACCAAGTTTGCTATGCCATTCCCTTAATTTGCAACTTCTGATATAGGGAGTCAAAGATTGAAAGTGATGGTGATGGGCATTATACTTCTTTTATTAAAATTTTTGTTGATTTTAATATCCATGTGTTTGCTTGGGCAGGATATCCTATAGAATTCAAATGATTCTATATGGAAGTGGTCGTGTGTCTTCAACATAGACTCATGAGCCCTTTTTTTACCCTTCTTATGGTGTGTCATCTAATTATTAAATTATTAGAGTATTATTCATGCAATGATATAAGGTTCTGTAGCTTCTGCTATCAGTTTTGGTAACTCCATTTACTCTATTTTTTTTTATCATCCTATACAATGTACGAAATCCATTGATATTGTAACTAAATTATTATAGTTCATAATTTTTCTCCATGGCTCCCTATCTCCTGTGAATAAAAACCTAACTCCCTTGAACTGCTTTAAGGTACAGGATGCCATGTCATCCTTAGCATGTTCTTCTCTATTGTTAGTCTCATGTCACCACAAGAAAATGCAATTTTATTGAGGCTCAAGACATTATCAATAGATAGTTTAAGTTACTCTCATGTCACCATATAACATTTTTATTCTTTGATTACAGCCATTTTGTTTGCTAGAATTGGAGTTCTATTGCTTCTGGAGAAAGTTCTCATTACTTAAAGAGTATTAATTTTGGAAGAAGGAATACTGGTTCTTCACATGGAAAAAGTCTGGTTCTTCAAAACTAGAACTTTAATTTTTTGGAAATAGCCTAAATCTAGAACTTTTGAATTGACTGGTTCTTCACTTGGATTCAATGAAATTTGTATGATGAAATTTTTTGATAAGTGCTTATTACCCTTTATTTTCACTCAAATGATAATTTTGAGTCTTCTTTGACACTTTGACACTTCTTTTAATGTATCATATTGATCTTTACGGTCCAACTTTGACACTTTTTTTTTTTTTCTAGCTTCTAATTTCAGGTTCACTTGAAAGCAAGGATGTTGATGATCTATGATTGTACACTAATTATGCGGGTGGCTATCACTGAGTAGCATCCACAGTGGCTTTTAGGATTTAGTTCTTTGGAAAAAATACAGTAGTAGAGA
The DNA here is from genome assembly GCF_932294415.1 of Quercus robur. NCBI lineage: Eukaryota > Viridiplantae > Streptophyta > Magnoliopsida > Fagales > Fagaceae > Quercus > Quercus robur. The sequence goes on from NC_065537.1 coordinate 7,890,401, forward strand.
TCACAATATTTAAGAAGAATATGTACTTATCAAAAAAAAAAAAAAATTAAGGAGAATATGTATCAATAGTGGCTAAAATGCTTTATGTATTACCAATGTTTCAATAGTTATAGATATGTAATGAATAGTTATTGGCAATAATATTAATTTTATCAGTTTTATCTTACTTTGTTATTTCATAGATGCTTGTAAACTATACATGTAATAGAATGTAATTTATTGCTAGACATTCAAATTGCCAATAATATTGATTTAAAATCTAGAAGTTTCAACTTTGCACAAGGTACAATTGTTTTAAAGAAGGGAAAATGCTACATATCAAAGGCCGATCCCTTATTCTATAAAGGGACAATCTTAACAAAAGAAAAATGTAACATTGGCAGCATTAACAATGGCCTATCCCCTCTTCTCTTTTACAACAAGGACAATCTTAACAAAAGAAAAATGTAACATTGGCGGCATTAACAAAGGCCTATCTCCTCTTCTCTTTTTACAACATCCATAGCATTTGCAGCATCAAAATCACATACCTGTACATATTTCAAAAACCCAAGGTTATCTTTTGATAACTTAGTAAAGGCAAAAAAAAAAAAAAAAACTTCCCATCATTTGTTAATCATTTACCAAGAAAATTCATGTGAGCATCATAATTATTTGTTGTGTCACCCAAAGGAACTTGTGCTTGATCAAACCCAACATCCATTCCCTACAAGAAATTATAATGATTTGGTGTCATCTATGTCATTGCATAAAAGAACATGCCACTTGTTAATAGCTTAAAAAGGCTGAATGAACAGGTTCACCGTTAATGATTCAATGAAACTGTTTTGGCATCTATTTCCCTGGAGACCTTCATATGTCATCCATGCCATTGAATTAGGTGCCTGATTAGTTTTCTATATCACAAATCACAAATAGTTCTCGTTAAAACTTTCAGATTTTTAGCAGTAAAAATTCTTTAAAATTGCTTACCTACAAACTCACAAGATTGCTCACCTCATGTGAATAGCATTGCACAGGTGAGATAGAGTTATTGTAATTTATGAGAGAAGAGGTATTGTTTTCCTGTATGGTAAGATATAAGGAGTTAGTTTAACCAAGAATAGAAAAAATAAATTGTTTGTACACAATGCATGTAAATTTGTCAATATTTTTTGCATCAAGAGCATACCTTGGATAATTGTTGTCTAACAGTATCTTTCGTTGAAGTTCTTTTCTTTCTCCTTGATTGTTGTTCAACCCAACTTTTACATCTTTTTCGACCCTTACAACTTTCTTTCTTTTTGAGGCCTTTAACCTTTTCAACTAAATTCTTTATATGTTCTCCATGATCCACAATTTCACAACCACCCAATGACATTTGATCTTTAGAATTATCAAGACTCACACTTGAAAATTTCATGGCAATATCTTCAACCTGCTTTTCTAATTCCTTTGTAACACTCTCTACCAAATCATATGCTTCTTCGATTTCAGCAGCTCGTGAGGTTAATCTAACTAACCTGGAACATAATCTTCTATACAATTGTGTAACTTTTAAGTTAACATCCCCATGGACATCCTTCCCAATACTATCTATGACATACCCATTTTTTGCTTCTCTTGTCCATCTCTTCAAAATGTAAGCATCAGGAATTATCTTTATATCAAGTATGTCAAAAACCTTCAAAGCATGACAACACAAAATCCCAAATGTTTCAAACTTCCTACAACTGCATGAGATTGTCCTACTAATAGGACTACACAATACTTTATATTCTCCAACTTTCTCAAAAAGCACAACAGTATATTCATGCATTGGCTGGCTACAATTCCGATCTTCTATTATTGCAGCTGATGCATAGTCATACTCATTTTGGAACACTTTAAATATTGTAGAGGTATACACCTGTGATGCTTGCTTCAATAAAGGTGAATTCTTCAAGCACAAAGGAGGCAATTTTTCCCTAGCATTATACTCAGCCTTTAACTCTTTATCCCGCTTCTGCCCTACCACCATCTCAAAATGCTCAAAAAAATCATCCATATTCAAATCTGATTTCAAGTAATCTTTCAAATCCCCATTCAAACTTTCACTAAGCTGAGTACTTCGCATTCCCAAAGTAATTGCCCTCTTCATGTAACAGTTAGCCCATTTTTCCTTCAATTTGTATATACCATTTAACCAACCAAGATCCTTAATTGTATAGGTTTGAATCATTTTATTCCAAGCTTCTTCAAATTCACTCTCATTCTCATACTTATACATGTAGTCTTTAAAGTTTCGGAGGAACAATGAGCCATCCTTCATCAAATTTCCCAATTTCTTGATTCCATTTTGCATTATGTGCCAAGTACATAATCTATGCTAGGTCTCCGGCATCACCTCAGCTAATGCCTTTGCAATAGCAAAATCTTGATCAGTAAAGATAGATTTAGGCTTTCTACCACCATATGCTTTTAAAAAACTCTCAAAAAGCCATTTGAATGATTCGGCTGTCTCATCGTATAAAAGTGCAGCCCCAAAAATCACCATCTCTCTATGGTGATTGAAACCAATAAACACAGCTAAAGGTCTAAATTCTTTGTTTGTGCCAAATGTAGTGTCAAAACTAAAAACATCATCAAAATGGGCATAATCAATTATCATTTTAGCATCAGCCCAAAATATATTAGTTATTTGCTTCTCGATATCCAACTGTACATCATAATGGAATGATGGATTATGAATTGTTGTCGAAAATACCTTAATAAACTACCGGCTTCACCATATATCAAGCTTTGTTGTCATCTAGTTCGAAGATAGTTTTTTGATCAATTCCAGTGTAGCCAAGATTAGCCCTTCTACCAGCCTCTCTACTCATTAACTCATGTATCTCCTTAGGCTTAATTCCAGAAGCATAAGCTAAATCAATAGCAAAAGCTTGGACATCAGACATCTTTCGTTCTGATCGCATCATGAAAGTAGTTGCTGCAAGATGAAAAACATGGTTGTGCTCCGATACAAAATCGTACACCTTGTACTTTCCGGTCTCACGAACTAATGAAACACCCAATCGTACTAGACAATTAGTCCTTGTTTCTTGTCGAGGTTGACTGGTCAGATGATCTCGTTTATCAGGCTTATGACTACCCTCTTTAGAACACAAAAATCTTCTCGATGTTATTTCTCCATCTATCTTACTTTTATTTGTATAATGCTTTCGAACACTAAACCCCATTTGTTTTCCATAATTTTTCCAAATCATCCAAGCTGCCTCTAACGTATCAAACTCCATACCAACCTTTGGGGTACAATCATTCACGGTATCCTTGTTTTGACAAGAAATATCCATCATCCTATAAAAATACAACCAAAAAAAATAAAAAATAAAACTCAATTCCAATTAACTGAAACTGAATATTTCAAATATTACTAATATACCGAGGTCCCATTACTAATATACTCAAACTAAATAGACAAGTTTGAAACAATCATGGCAATAGCTAAACCTAATAACATGAAAAGAAAAGCACCAAAGCAGATTTCCAAATCCAACAACTTGCAAATCATTAGAAAAACTAGCAAAAACACAAAGTAAATTGATTACACCAGTAGATATATTGGCTTCTAAAAGACAATAAAAACAACAAAAAGTAAAATAAAAATGAATGGAGTTCAAGTTTTCTGTGGTGCACATGCAACATTGCTTACAAGCAGAAGAAGAGTGCAAAAAAAGGGCTGCAAAGATAAAAGGACATATAATAAACCTTCAGTCAGGTACTAAAACCAAAAACGTAAAGACTAAAACTGAAAGACAGGATATCTAAAGAGCAGATGAGGATTAACATTATGTAAATAAAAAAAGTAAAAAACAGCATTAGAAGACATGTGACATCTAAAAATTAATTATTAATTATTAGAAACTTTTTTTTTTTTGGAAAGAAAAAACCATCCAGATCAACAAACATAATATGCACTCTGTGTTAACGGTTGGCATCATTTAATTTTCCCTCCATTTCCTCCAGCTAAACGTATTCAAATAAGCTCTCTCTGAGATGCAAAGATCTTAAATTTCTTACTTAAGAAATCAACCTTCAAAGACAACCTATATGAACAAGAATTCAACTTTCCACATTAAATCTAATAAAAACTGAAACAACCAAGCAATCAACAGCCAATTCCAATGCCAATAAACAAAAAACAAAATAAAGCAAGATTGTACCCCAGGTATCTCAAGAGCTTCAAACTCAAACAGGTGATCAAGAAGGTCTCGGCGGCAGCATGGCCAACTTTCAGTGACGTTGTCAAAGAGTGTATATATATATATATATATATATATAAAATTAATTATTAATTATTATTATGGCCCTACGTATCTTCATCTTAATTAATTAATTAATAATTTAGGCCTATGTATATATCTTCAACTTGAATCATTCTTTTCTTCTCTCTGATTATGGTGGCCTTGCTCTTTGTCTAAGATTATACTAAAGGTAACAAACTGTACAACTAGCTTCTTTGTCTGCTCTATTTCTTATCTTGAACATTTATCAAACACCTTGCAGGCAGAGGATATAGCCCCAAAAAAACACAGCCCTTCTTGAGCAATCATTAAACAGTTTTGCAATAGTGAAATTGCAAAACAATAAAAATCTAATATCAACCATAGGTATGAAATAAAGAAACGAAAAAAACCAAAAAAAAAAAAAAAGAAAAAGAAAGAGAAAGGAAGAAACTAATAGTCAGTAGACAATAGATAGAGAACAGAGGATAGAGAGAGAGTAGGATGGCTAATATACCTGGCCTCCATTGGGCTTTCAATGGTCATCCATGGACGGTTTGAAGGGATTGAGCTGGGTGGATCCATCATTTGTGATTGAAAGAACTGAAAATTTCAAGACTTTAGGAGAGTTGTAAAAGAAAGTTCGGTTTTCTTCTTGCCCAGGAGTGTCTTTTGGATTCAGATGGGAAAAATGGCTGGAGTAATTTGTGGGATGATGAATTTCCCGGGCTTGAGATTTGTTCCATCCAAAAAAAAAAAAGTTGGATCCGTTTGCTAACGTTAAAAGATCACGGCTGCTTCCTAAACTTATTCCTTTTTTGTGTTTTTAAAAGAGTAAGTTAGTGGAATGATGATGTGGCAGCATCTTAAACCATTAATTTTAAATGAGGGGTGAGGATTTAAAGAAATTTACTTGGTAGATTTCCCTAAGAATTCTAGAAGATCTGAATCCTCTTGAAAAATATAAAAAGTCGTCAAAACAATTAATTCTTTTCTTTTTTCCCATAAAAGTTAAATATTTCCCAAACTAATACTATTAAAACATCCGTTAACTTTTCCCTACTTTCATTATGAGTACGTACATTCAAAAGAATCTCTAGCAACTTAGCCAAATTTTCATCTCATGAGAGCAAATAGTTTTATCTACTTACTATTTCAAATATATTTCCAATTGAAGCTCTATCTTTTATTTAAATATTATTTCTTTACTATTTATTATTATTATTATTACTTTTCCCCAAATCTGATACACTATCATTCAACAACACCCAAATCTCTTTTGCACTTTCATCAATCAACAACACTCACATTTCTTCTACCCAAAACTTTACCAACCAAACTTATTCAAAGCTTTCTTTTGCTTAGATTTTAAGGACCTATAACATCCAAATCTTTTATTAGAAAGAAAACACCCAAATCTTAAGTTTGAGAGAGAGAGAGAGAGAGAGAGAGGGGTTTAAAGGAAGCTAAATAGAGAAATAAATGGTTATTAGATGTTGATGAAGAAAGTCCTATATGAAAAAACTATTAGGACCTAAGATTTGAAAAGGACCCAACTTCTAGTGGGATGAAAGAATGCTTACATTTCTCCTTGCAATAGAAAACATCTCATTGATCCGTGCTGCACCACTTTTTTCAATATCTGTAAACTCTGCATCAGAAGCAAAAACAAAGGGCAACCACTTTCCTTTGCCAATGTCCTTGCAAAGAGTGTTTTCCCAGTTCCAGGAGGTCCAGAAAGAAGAACACCCTGTTACACGCACAATCATAATAAACAATCTTACCATTACAATTTTCTTTTTTTTTTGGATAGTTACAACAGAGGAGAGGGGATTTGATATCTAAATGTCTCCGTTGGAAACAGTAGGAGATGCCAACCAAACAAGTTACAAGTCTCTTGGTTATCTTTCTGTTGCATTTTTATAAGTTAAGGAACAGATCAAATATAGAAGTCTCTATGTTCACAATACTAGAAATAGTTACCCAAACAAATTTCACACCTCATTCACAATACTGCATTGGATTTCCTATGTAAATCAACTCATAGAGAAGGTCCAATCATCAACACCTGATACCACTGGGACATTGATTTTGTGTCACCGACATCTCCTACTGGCTGGTTGAGCACAAAAAGTATGGGACTTCGAGGATTTATATACGACAAGATAAAAACAAGGAAACAGCAGAGTTAAAAAATTTACCAGCTTGTATTTTCTGCATTAGCCATGTGACAAAGAGCTGGTCATACTTTTTATATAGGAAACGCTTAGAAATGATGTGTAGAAGCAACACAGACTCCCTTATAGGCCACAAAATCAATATTCCACGCAGTAATGACATTACAACTTTCAGCAAGTAATGGATCTGACACTAATGAAGGAGATGTACTTCAACTCCAAAACTGGATATATTCTCAAAGAAATGAGGGCCTAGGGGAATATGGACCGGCCAAGTATTACAAATAAGTAATTATAAGCCAAGGATACATTTCAAATCTGGAACTAACAACCATCCCTGAAGCTATGAACAAAATTTTCAACTTAAGCATACTTAGTATGCGTTTGGGAACAGATGAAAAATGAAAATTATTTCACTATTCAGCTTATTTTTACAAATATTTATAGGCCCCATTGCAATTTTTAGTAGTATTTATAAGTCTTACGGTACTATTTTAACTAACTTTTACCTTTATCTATAGCACTTTCGGATGAACCATGAAGCATTTCTATAAACAGATAGAAGACAAAGAAAATCCACTCTTTCGAACTATCAAAACAAATTAGTAGTACTTATAATTAGGTATAGAAACATTACCTACCCCAAAAGCTTAAATCAATGGGTTCAATTATATTATATTAATAGATCATTTTTTAATTAATATTAACCAATTATTCTATTATCTAATATAGCCTTCACTACTCACTCAACTAACCATCTTTAAGTTACATTAACCTCTCCATTCTTCTTATTATTTTTTATTAATATCCAAAGTATGACTCTATTTCTCAACTATAAAAAATAAAAAAAAATTAAAATACAAAAATTACGGTTCTCATACTTTTCTTCCACTTAGGAAGAAAATATTAAAAATAATTAAAATCTGGTAAATCTACTAGTTCCAATTACCTCAGCTAATAAAATCGGAACGAGATCTCATATTTCTCAAGTAAATCTCAAGCCAAAATATTAAAATAATTAAAAATCTCTTCTCAAGTAAATCTGCCCGTTTCAGTTAGCTCATCGGTAAAAACAGAATGAAAAGAAGCAAATCAACCCCTCCCGTATAAACCCAATATGCATTAAAAAGATAAAAAAAAGTGCACCAAACATTAACGAAATTCAAAGTACCGTGAAACAATAGAATTAAAAAATAAATAAGTTTTTCTTTATCTATTTTCTTGGGAGGCAAACAGGTTTGGGCTGGAAGATGGTGGATGAGAGCCCGTGTAAACTGGGGATAATTGTGACCCTGGGTGTCAGGGTCAAGATATCCAAACTGACACACTTCACAGTCCGGTTGTGAAAGTGAAAAATTTCACAACCATAAAAGTGTGTCAGGTTGGGTATCTTAACCCTAACAACCTGTCTCACAGTCATATTACTCCAGATCGAAGGAGATGAAGAAAACATCAACTGTGTTAGGTCTCTCGAACTCGTGCGGCGGAGGAAGAAATCGAGTTTGTCATGGCTTTTATAGAAGCCAAGGAGTGTAACCTCTGGCTGTGATTTTACAAATTTGTCCTTTATTTATTTATTTTTAAAAATCATTTCATGAATATTTAGTGGACTAGTTGAGTCCAAAACCAAATAGGTCCAAAACTGTGGCCATGACTATGAGGATAAAGCGGAGGACAGGTGTAGGGGAAGCTACTGGTACTACCTCCAAGTGTAATACGATCTAGCGTTGACTGTTTATGGTGGGGAGGACGGGGACCCCTAATCATAATTAAGGCCTGTAAACAACCTTGACACAACCTATTAATCTAATGCAAATGAACACAAATAGAAACATCCCAATTGTAGCTATCTCATCAATTTAAGTTTGGATGAAGTCAATTTCTCAAAAAATAAAAAATAAAAAGTTTGGATGAGGTCTAAGCTTCTTGTTTAAGGTGAAAATCATTGTAGTTATCAATCTATGTCATGATTGATGAAAAATATAGATTTGGATGAGAAACTTTTGAGAATTGATCATTGAAAACAGTAGTACATAATAAGAAGTTTGTTGTAAAATTTCAGTTACTAGCAAAGTTATAACTCAAATCAGTGGCTCTTAAACCCATAATATATTCTTCATTCTTCCTCTAGGCAGCAAAATAAAAAAAAATAAAAAGTATATCTCAAAGCATCACATCCATTAAGAAGTTGATACAAAGTCAAAAACACAATTTAGCATATGGTTGGCCAGTATTTTTGAAAATATAAAATTCAATTCAAACAAATAGTAGTTGCTACGTTTTTTTTTTTTTTTTTTTGGGATTTTGTATGATTTGCTAGTTTGTATGATAGCATTACAAACCTAACACCAAGAAATATAGCACCATAAACAGGACAGGAGAACCTGATAAAAATAAAAATAAAAAAGGGGGAGAAAAAATAAATAAATTATATAATAGAAGAGGTACACTAACATGCCTAATCAATGCAATATGAATAAGAACATAAGTCTTCCTTTTGTATTGAATTTAGGTAAAGAATCTGGTTAAAACACGATCATATTATAGTAAAAATTTCAACAGTGTTTGAAAGGATGCCCTCATAAGACAAGACTTCATGAGATCCCTATTCTCCCTGTTTAAGAATGATGCTACAATGCAAGGATATCACTCCACAAGTATGAGGGTTTGTGGGGTGTGAGATAAGAACCGGAGTTTAAGTCTCTATAAAAAAGCTACACACACCTATACACTTAGATTAAAATTAGAGTAAAATTTCTGTCTTGTATAAAAATTTGGAAAAAAAAATAATGTTGCAATTAATGGCATATCAATATATGCCAATTAACATAAATAAAATAGAAAGAATGGGGATCATCTGTTACATGTAAGTTTCCATAAGCATTAGCCTTAAAAGATCGATCAATCTAGCAAAAGTGCAAGTTAAATCCTTAATTTGTACTTAAAATGACACTCAAACCAGCAAAATAAATCCACCAAGTAAACAAATTAAGAATATCTAAATTCCATTAGAAAGTTTTGGTCCATAAATTGAGATATTATTCAATTTCATTAAGTAGAATTTTTTGAAATTGATTAGGCATTGGAAAACGCCGCTCAAACCCACAATGTAGACAAATTAAGAATATCTAAATTCCATTAACATTGAACTTTCTAATTCATGGTTTCCTTAATGGTTATATTATCAATTTAAACAAGTAGAATCTATTTACATCAATATGAAGACGAAATTTTAACCATTTGATCTTTACTTTTACAAAACAATTCCCCTTATTAACATCAGTGGGAGAAATAAAGTTGAAACAAGATTCAAATAACCAACCACCCCTTTGATGTCATCATAAATAACTTGTCCAGAAAATCAAAAGATAAAAAACAAGTGGGAAATTTAATCATTTATATTCATTATCTCTTAATAAAACCTGACCTGTCCCAAAAGCCTCAAAAGATGGGTACTGGACATGTCATTAACTCTTTTATAATTATGCTCTAAGAGATACCACCTGCTCAAAAAACATGGACAAGTAATCAGTGAATAAAAATTATTGTATAGCCCTGAATTATACTCCCTCTCTCACTGTAGAGGGGTGGGCCCAAATTAGGTGAACTCAACCTTTGTGAGGAAAAAAAATTATATCTCGTACCCAGCATATATGTCAGGTACACGATATACTACCTCTGTGGGAAGGACGGAGTATAACGAGGGACTATGCAATAATAGCCTACCAGAACATTAAAAAGCTGATTGAACTTTGTTTCTCATCATCGGAACAAAAACCCAAAAAAAAAAAAAAAAAGGAAAAAATTTCCCTTTAAAAAATGAAAAATCGAAAAATCATAGGCTTCAAGAGTTCGAGCTTTTGGAGTTGCTGAGGTGTGTGTCAGTGGTAACATTTCTTCTGCCTTGGAAGGTTGTCAACTGCGTCTTGATCACCAGAGAGATCTAAATTCTAAATGTCATCACTGCCAGATCTACCTCTCTGCTTCTCCCAACATTAGCCTTAGCCTATCTGTTGGTCCATCTGTATCCAGCTCGTGATCGAAAAATCACCTAAGAAAAAACAGAGGCAAAGATTAATCCTTTAACCAGAAGAAAAAGAAAAATATATGGTGATAAGAGCAAGAACATAAGGTTGAGAGAGAGAGAGAGAGTTTTTGTCTTGTCACAACAGCAACTACAAACAACAAAGACATTGACCCTCTCCTTCATCTGTTTACTGCATAAACATTAAACAAGGATAAAAAAAAAAAAAAAAAAAAAACAACAACAACAACAACAGCAACAACAAAACCTTAGAATGAAAATTAGAGGTCGGCTTTGAAAAGTCGTCAACAAAGTCTTTGTTTATTGCGTTAACAACAAAGAGTGCTTTCTCTTTCTCGTTCTTATCTCTTTAGGTGGCTGAATGACTTGTACTTAAAGGACAAAAACGTTGAGTTTTGGTGTCAGCAATGATATAAAAAACGGTGCGTATTGGCTAATAATTAAATGGGCTTGAATAGATTGGGTTTAGTTGGGCTTGGCGGACCAGTTTGGATTTCCTAAATAGGTCGGGCTAACCCGACCCAACATTTATTTGCCCTAGCCAAAACATTCTCTCTCTCCAAGCGCCTCTACCAGCACCATTTTGCCACCGGAAACAACGGCTGTGGTTCCAAATCCAAACCTCTCCTCTCTCTTCGATTTGGCCCTAAAATAGGCTCTAGGGGCGTGTGGGTTATAGATCGGTGTGTGTGTTGATGTAATTTTGTGTTCATGGGTATGTGAGTGTGAATTTACACAAATTGTGAAATGGGTCAATTTTCTTTGTGAGTGAAAATTGTGAAATGGGTCTGTGTGTGGGCGAAATTTTGAAAGCTTTGTGTAACTGTGTGTTGGTGTCGTGTCTCCGAGTGTATTGTGAATGTGTATGGATGATGTATAAATAGATTTCGTCACTTTTCTTTCTCTCTACTGTTTTTTCCACGTCCTTCTCTCTGCTTTGCTTTCTGGTTTGGTCTTTGAATGTTGAATAATGAGATCCTTGCTGTTTTGCTGCTCTCTCCTTTTTTTGCTCCCATTCTCTTTCTGAGATTTTTTGTGGGTTTTCTTTCTTTTGGGTTTTTTTGCTGCGTTTTGGGTGAATTTTTCTATGTGCATCTGGTGTTTTGCCTGCTGGGTTTGCTAATGCTATGTTTGGTTGGGACGTGTGAACGGTGTGAGAGGAATTTTTGTGGGGGGAGTTAAGGCTATGTTTGGTTTACTAATTTTTGTGATGAGAAGGGAATTTCTCATTTTTACGTCCTGTTTGTTTCAGCATTAACGTTTTCTGGAAAATGGTTTATTTTCCAAAAAGCATTTTCTAGAAAACTGTCTTATTTTTCAGTGTTTGGTAATGACCTTGAAAATGTGCTTGAGAATGTTTTCTGGTATTTGGTATGCTATTTTTTTAAAATATTTTTTTGTATAATTTAAAACATGTATATTATGTAAACTAACTAATGTAATCATTATAAATAAAAAACCAAGAATGAATTTGGTTTTCATACTAATTAATCTAAAATTTTGATAATAGATACAATCAAAATTAATTAGTTGTCAAATTTTCATGATCTCTACCACTCATCTTGCTCATATATATAGACAGTAACGTACGTATACACACACACACATATCAACCATTTGTCTACTATGGTCAACTATAAGTCTTCAATATTACTCTAAATTATGTATTTACATAATGTACTGCATAATATATCATCACTACATAGTATCTGCTAACAAAAAATGTATTTGCCAACAAATGCAATTCTCCTAAACAATTATCATTCATTATATAACAATATTATTAGTCCACGGTAAAGATTGTTCCATGTAAAAGCAATTTAGAGCAATATAGTTACTATATTTAAAATTTTCATCTTTTACTTCTTTCATTCTTTCTTCTTCTTCTTCTATTTTTTATTTTATTTTATTTTTTTTGCACTTTATGTACGAAAAAGAAGTAAGTTCTGCCTAGAATCCATCAAACCAAAAATTTCTTAAAGAAAAAAGAAAATCGAGTTTGAAATTCAAAACAAAGAATTGAGATTTTGGTAGAGAGGAATGAAATAATTACTGCTGCAAATTTGTTCTCTTTTGCAAGTTGGAGCTATTGATTGATCAGTGAAGTAAAGAAAAATCTAATCAAAGAATTGTGTTACAGAAGGGAAGAAAAATACGGAGAAAAGAGAGAAGAGAGACAGTTAAAGAGAGAGATCTATGGGAAGAGGAGATACTAGAGTTAGTGATGGTGAGGGTGTGAGGAGAGAAAAAGTAAAGGGAAGAGAGAAAAAGAGAGAAAACTTACCATGAGAGAGAGAAGGTGCCAAAAAATTATGTTTCCCACGACTATAGACGAAGATAATATTTATAGGAGATGCAACGCATGAGAGAGAGATTGTTTTCCAAAAAAAAAATTTGGAAAACAACTTATAGAAAATAAGCCTTATTTTTATTAGAGTTTTCCATTGACCAAAGATAGTTTTCCATTGACCGAGTTTTTTTTGTGCTACCAAACATTGGAAAATGTGGAAAACTATCTTTACAAGAGGTTTTCCAGCGAAACAAACAGAGCGTTAGAGAAAAGAAGTGTATGGGAAATTTTAGGACATTTTTGCCCTGTGGCCAGCTTGCAATTTTATTTTATTTTTTATCTGTTTTTGAGTTATGACTTGGGGAAGAGGCTAGATTTAACTTTGTTGCATTCTCTCGATTAATGGGATTTAGACAAGTGTCTTCTCCTATGCCAGACAAAATCTAAATCTCTGCATTCTATGGAGGAGAAATGATATATACAAAATATTTTCACAACATTTTTATAATAAATTATAAGTGATAGGTTATTACTAGTTATTACTATTAATGCAAAAAAGTAATTTTAATGTAAGATTCAAATTTGAACTAATAACAACTAATCACCTATGATTTGTTGTGAAAATATTATAAAAATATTGTGGACGTAGCATCTTTCTTCTATGTAATAATGTAGATTAAGGCTGTGTTTGTTTTAGGTGAAAATCATTTCCGGAAATGCTTTTCCGGAAATGAGGCTGTTTGGTTGGTCCGGAAAATTCTATTTTCCGGAAATTGAAATCTGTTGACCCAAAAAAAAAGGCCTTTGACCACGAAAATCAATTACCACTTCCATTTTTACTTCAAAGGATTTCCGGAGAGAGAGAGAGAGAGAGAGCGCGCGCGCGCGCGAGAGAGAGAGATCGCGCCGGATCGAGATCGCAATCAACAACGCGATCTCGCGAAGCGTCGATCGCAATCTCGCGAACGCGAGATCGCGCAGGCGAGATCGCATGATTTTTTTTCTGGGTTGTGGCTTGTGTTTTTCTGGATTTGTGTTTTCCTTCTTCTTTTCCAAATACCAGAAAATTTTTTCCGGAAAATTTTTTTAAATGCAACCAAACACATAGAAATATTTGCCTTTTCCGGAAATTAGTATTTCCGGAAAATATGTATTTTCTGAAAAACGTTTTACAGCAACCAAACACAGCCTAAAATATCTATGATATATTGAAAGGCTAGACACTTGTCTCAATTATGGACTCCCATCTGGCACAGTCATGGACTGCCACGTGACAATGTGAACCACATTGAAATTTAGTGAGCATTTAACCAAAGAATGGACCGGGATCGATTGAATTTGGATATGTCCATAAGGATCTAGACACGTGTTTATCAAAAAAGAATCTAGACACGTAAATTTTCTGATAAAATTGCAAGAACAATTCAAATAAAATGTGAAATCCTTTTTTTAATTTGGACCCAATAAAATTAATTACGCCTGTTTTAACTTTTAAGGACAATCAATTAATTTCCTTAATGAATTGTAGTTTTAGGGCACACATCTCAGCACAATTGCAAGTTAATCTTCGTCCAAAGTTTTTTTTTTTTTTTTTTAAAACATCTTCGTCCAGAGTTTTTAAATCATACGATTACCCAAAAATACAAAAATCATAATAACATCCCAGAAAATTCCAACATGGCATTTCAAACGAGAAACTAAAGCAGATTTAATTATCAGATTTAATTATGGTACTAAAACTAGTCCGATTTAATTATTAAATTTTAACTAAACCTCATCAAATTTGGTCAACAGATGCTCCTTCTTTGTTCAATGTCTCGTTGAAACAAAAGACATTTGGACAAAGAGCAAGATGCTGTATTATGTCGTCCCCTAATTTTATAGAAGTCATTTCTTGACTCTCTAGTTCAAAATCCGGTTAGCTTCAAAACTTACGCTCAATTATTACCTACATTACCATCTGTTGGAATTCTTAGAGCTGTATATGTGTTTAAAAACTGAAAATTGTTATTTAAAAATATTTGTGAAAATACGTGTGAGTGAAAAAAATGTGTAGAAATACGTGCAATGTTGTTTAAAAACTGAAAAATAGTTGTTTGAAAACACAAACCAAACACCCCCTTAGCATTTTATTATTATTATTATTATTATTATTATTATTATATAAGAAATGCGTAACTTTTATTAAGAAGAAGTTAAAAACATTACATCTTAAATCAAAACAAACTCAATGAAAATAGGATTTTTCTCTATCCAAATTACAAAACTAACAACACTCCTAACATACTGAGCTAAAAGGTATGCAGGGAGATTGCCCTCTCATCTCATTTGATAACCCCCAGAGTGCAAGTTGGTCCTTGTCATTCTTTGTTATTGGCTCTAGCCGTGTCATCCCTGCAACACCTCGTGGATGTGGTTTTGGATGATGTGGTGTTGTGGTTTGATTTTTATGGAGTTTTTTTTTTTTTTTTTCCCTTCACTGGGGATTTGAAAAATGTTTGATAGATTTCAGATTGTCTGTTAGAGAATTTATTTCCGATAATTGAACCAAGGTCAATTAATCCTTGTAAAATTTGTGGAGAATTGGATCACGACCAATTAATTAGAGTGGAGAATTTTAAATTAAATATAAATCATGGTTAATTAATTATCTTTCAACTCTTTTTGAATTTGGTGGATGATTAAATCATGATCGATCAATTTGGGTTGAGTTTTTTAATTCAGATAATTAAATCCTGTTTAATTAATCCTCATTAAAGCCTTTTTAAATTTGTGGATAATTGATTCATGACCAATTAATCCAAGTGAAGAATTTTAATTTGGATAATTAAATCATGGTTGGGTTTTTTTTTTTTTTTTTTTTGATGAAAAAAATTAATGGTTAGTTAATCCTCTTTAAAATCTTTTTGAGTTGGGTGGATGACTGACTCATGGTCAATCAATTCAAGTTGGTTTCTCAAAAAATAAAAATAAAAATCCAAGTTGCGTTTTTTAATTTGGATAAGTAAAGATCATGGTTAATTAATCATCATTGAATGTTGAATAATGAGGCCCTTCTTGTTGCTCGCTTGCTGTTGTTCTTTTTTTGCTTCCCCTCTCTTTATATATATTGTGCTTTTTGAGATTTGTTGATGGTGCCTTTGTTACTGTGTCTGTGAACGTTTTCTGAGTTTTTGTGAGTTTTCTTCTATAGGTCTTTTTGGGCTTTTTTTTTGTTTTTTTTTGGGGGGGGGGGGGGGGGGGGGGGCCTGTTTGGGTTAATTTTTATGGGTTTATCTTGGGTTTTAATTGTTGGGCTTGCTTAGGCTTTCGGGTTCTTTTATTTTTGCTGTATATTTTTCTGGGTTTCTTTGTAGGTTTTACAATGAAGTTTGCTGGGTTTTTGTTGTGGATTTACCTAGGGAGTTTTAGGTGGAGAAAGTTTCAGTGTGTAAGTTGAATTTCTGGGTTTTTTGCTATGAGAATTAAGTGTATTTTTTTTTCTCATGAGATTGCAATTGGATTTTTAGTATATGTGGCTAGCTTATGTGTTGGGTTTTAAGATGAGATGGAAGGATTGAGGGAAACGAAGTAGAGATGTGTGAGAGGAATTTTGGTGGGAGGTGAAATCTGTTTTGTGATGTGAGGGGAAATTTTTATTTGCTTCATTTGTTTTAATAAAAACCTCATGTAGAGATTGTTTTTCACATTTTTCTGCGTTTCGTAATATCATTAAAAAAAAAATTGATCAAAAGAAAACCATCTCTTAACTTCTTTTATTCAATTTAGTTTGAGATAACTCTGTTTTCTACTAAAAATTTCTATAAAATAATTCTATCTCATGCGAAACTATATTAAGAGAAGTTATGAGATAGTTTTCTAATTTATTTTAAGGTCACTAAGGTTGCGTTTGGGATGTGCTTATTTTCTTTAGCTTATTTGAGTTTTTAGCTTCTTTTTTGTATTATTCGTAGATTTCACTATACTTTTTGGTATTATACATGGGTCCTATTGTATTATTCAGTTAACTTTTAACTTTTTTTTTTTTATACTTTCAACAATAAATTTTCAGTTTCAACTAAATAAGTTTTATCCAAACGAACCCTAATAAATATAGGAAAATGAGATAGTTTTATAAAAAATGTTTTTTGGAAAATAATTCATTTTCTCAAAAATGTTAAGGTCAAAACAAATAGAGCATTATATAATAAGTTGGCAAAAATGTAAAACTGACCCTCTAACTTTCAGCATTTTTCATTTCAGTTCTCTAACTTTCAATTTTGTCATTTCAGTCATCTAATTTTCAATTGTTATCAATTCGGTACTCCGTTAGACCTCAATTATCTATTGCCGTTAAGTGAGCCAAAATGACATCGTTTTGATTTTTTTTTTTTTAATTAAAAAAATTAAGAAAACTGCTTTTTTTTTTAAAAAAAAAATCAATTTTTTTTCTCATTTTCTCTCTTGCCACCACCAGCCTCCACCTCTCCATCTCTCTCTCTTCGTCACTCACTCCACTAAAATCTGAAACCCAAAGTCTCTTGGGATAATCATCTCCCAAGCTAACCCACTTAGCACCAAGTCTGAGATTTCAAGCCTATCCAACTATGCAACCCAGCGATCGCATTTGCCACATCATCAAGCACTCACAAACTTTCAAACATTTCTCTCCATTTCAAAACCATTGTCCTCGACTCGGCCGAGTTCGACTCAACGATAAGGAGTCTGATACAAACAATCGACCGTGTTGAAGTGAGCCAATCCAATTTGGCGGCGATATTGTACTCATTGGTGACCATCAAGAGAGCCAAAGGAGTGATGCTGACTCACCGGAACCTAATGGCGAGTTGGCGACTGTGTCCGGTACCTACGTGCACTGTGAGACAGAGAGATAGAGAACAAGAAAGCGAGAGAGTCCGACGAGTGAGACAGAGAGATAGAGAATGAGAAAAAAAAATGTTTTTTTTTTAATAACAGTTTTCTTAATTTTTTTTTAATTACCAAAAAAAAAAATAGTCAAAACGACGTCATTTTGGTTCACTTAACGGCAATAGATAACTAAAGTCTAACAGAATACCGAATTGACAACAATTGAAAGTTAGAGGATTGAAATGACAAAACTGAAAGTTAGAGGTCTAAAATGAAAAACGCTGAAAGTTAGAGGGTCAATTTTGCATTTTTGCCAATAAATTTGTAAAATTGTGGACATTTTTTCCTTACAACTAGCTGCACCGGTAGCATTGGTGGCCTGAAAATGTCAACCATTGTCTCCACAAAAGTCAAAGCTTCAAAGGCCTAAGATCTAAAGAAGAAGAAGGAGCATTTTTATAGAAGAAGAAGAAGAAAGTGTGTGTGTGATGTGTGCGCATGTGTATATATATATATAAAAACCTAAGATCTAAAGAAGAATGTGATACAACCCTTAGATGTTGATGTAGTCTTGGTCGAAATATGAAATCTCCATTGACCCACCATATCAGCCAACGATTGAAATCCAGCGACACCATTGACCACCACTTTGGTTGTTATCAATAGTCTTCTTCGGTGGCATGATCAACTCGGATTCAGCAAGGTGAGGTGGTTTAGATTGGTGGGTGAACACCCTTAAATATGCTTGCCTAAAAACACCCTTAAACATTCATTTGGTTGTTATTAATAGTCTTCTTCGGTGGCATGATCAACTCGGATTCAGCAAGGTGAGGTGGTTTAGATCGGTGGGTGAACACCCTTAAATATGCTTGACTAAAAACACCCTTAAACATTCATTTGGACAACAGTTTTGTTTGTTTCGAAATAAAATATTTTCAAGTGTAAAATATTTTACCATGAAAATATTTTCAAATGTTTGGTATTCATAAACACTTAAAAATGCAAGTCACCACTAGCCACTCCCAAATGCATCCACAAACCACCACTAACCACCCACAAACAAGATTAGAAAGGGGAAAAAGGAGAGCCACCACCATGACCAATCATAACCTACTAGCAACCACCCAAAAATATGAGCATTTAACCACCAGTAACTCACAAATATGACATAAAACCACCAAATCGACACAAATCTGACCAAACCACCCAAAAAAAAAAAAACTAACAAACCTAGATTGAAAACCCACAAACCAAAAAACTTAGATTAAAACTTAAGACCCTTTGGTGGTGGTGAGATCAAAAAAGGGTGAGATGAGAGGAGCCTGCCACCTCTAGTGGCAGTGGTAAGTGGCAATGTTTGGGGTTTGGAGGAGCTTGACCATGGAAGCTTTGCTGAGAGAGAGAGAGAGAGAGAGAGAGAGAGAGAGAGAGAGGGCCATGTGGGTGAAGGAAGCCACCACTGCAAGCAGAGATGCAAAGGCGACCAAGGTGGTCGACATGGCTGATGAGAAGTTGGGACAAGGAGAACCAACTGAGAGTATGTGAGTGTGAGTGAAACTGTGAGATGTAAAATGTTTTACACTTGTTTTAAGTGTAAAACATTTTACTTCTACTTGCCTCAATTTTACACTTAAAAGAGTGTAAAATATTTTAAAGTTAACCAAATTTTATAACAAAATAAACAAGGTAAAATACGTACACTGAAATAAAAAGAGCGTTCATGAAACATAATTTTATTTTTATGTAAACTCAAGTTTCTAAATCAGTGATTCCCACCCTAATAGAAAATATTAAATATTTTTTGTTATAAAAACTATTTGAAGTTTGGGAAGAAAAGAAAGATAGGGCCAAAGGGGGTTTGGACGTTTGGTATAAGGTAGGATTAGTGTGGCTATGGTTATTGTTAAATAAAATTAATTTGGAAAGGGATGGGAGTTTAGGGCGCTGGTGACTGGGGACTGGGGACATGGGGACGTCTCTGTTTGTTATTGTCCAATCAAAACGAAGCTATCGAACAAAACAAAGTTGGTGACAAACAAAACGAAGTTATCTTCTTTCATTTTTCAAAGGACCAAAAAAAAAAAAAAAAAAAAAAACGTTGCTATCAAACAACCACGTACAGTAAGTAAAAAACAAAAATTCACCAACAGCAACATATACCCACAAAAACCTATTTCTTCCTATCACAATACACTAGAACAACAAAAATGTATCTTAAGAAATAAATCATAATAAACTGAAGTTATCAATTTGACAATTAGTTTAGAGTTTCCCATTTAGTTTAAAATCCTTGTCTAAAGGGGTGATTATAATACTCTTATACAATAATTGCATTTTTTTTTTCTCTCACATAAAAATGGATTCCACTAATTAAATTTATAGTGAGATCACATATTATTCATATAAGATGAGGGAGTATGAATTTGTTGTATTCGCAAAATATTCTATAATTTTCTCATCTAAAGACCAAAAATAAAAAGAATTACAACCAAAAATTAAATTTAAATCAGTCGTAGAGGATAGCCCAATTGAAGTTATGAACGATCAATAGTGGGTCTCAATTACAAGTCATAGACTCATAGTAGCCAATTATTATTGAGTACACAAAACCCCAGATCTCAAATTACAGACATGGCAAACAAGTTGGGTTAGGTCAGGTCTAAGTTAACCCGTATTTTTCACATAAAAAAACAAAAACAAAAAAACACGTATTTGTCACTTTGTAAGTTATGCATCAAATTACTTGGTGTGAATTGTGAAGTGAATTAATTTGAATTCACCCATGTCAAGAAAGAACATAAATCAATAAATCGATACTTATTCATTAATAATAAAATTATACAAAATCTTAGCAATGCTAACAAAAGCAAAACAAACATAAACGAGTGTAATCTATTTTTTGAAGATATAATACACAAGTTTCACTTTTCACATAATATCAACATCTCAAAATTGAGAACATAATTACAAATGCTTTATAGATAGCTAATTTGACAAAAGAATAAAAAGATTTAGAGAAATTTACAATCTTGAAAACTTGTTTCATAATCTAATATATTGAAAAATAATCTAATAGTTGTGCTTAATTTTAGATGCATGGTGGTTGACACTTTATTTCAATTTGAGAACATATATCAAAGTTTGATTTTGTTTAATTATTTTTACATGATCTCTTTTACACTAGTGAATGCTTCTCGTATGTGTATGTATATAATTTGAAATATTTGTTTTGACCCTATTGCAATCATATTATCTATTTATCTTGGCATACTTTGTCATTTGATTTTGAAAACTTTACTTCTTGCATTTTCAAGTGAGAAGAATGTTTCAATTGCGTTCTTAAGTCCATTGTATCTAAATGGCATTAAAACATACATAGATACAATTATATATATAATGGCACTATCCAAAAACATTATAAAAAGCTCATTTTTAGGGTTTAGGGTTTTGTCAATTGAGTTTGAGTTGTACATTATAAAGCTCAAAACAAATATGGATTTTATTTAAAAAATGAATTGAGTCACGAGTTAGTCGGGTTGACCTGACTTGGTCCGAAAAAAGGGTTGAGTCACTATTGTTTTTATTTCAGGTCAAAAATTCAGATTTAAGTCATATATTTTTCTTTGGGTTTGGGTGTAGTTATCAAATCCGGACGCCTAAACTACATGATCTAAATCCTAGATAATTAACCCACTCAGTTAAACAAATTTTAACTGAGTGTGGGAGAGGGTTATTATTAATAACAATATGTTAGGCCAAAATAAGTCTGATTGTCAATGACTTTCCTTTAGTTTTGACGTATTCTTATAGATTAAAAAAAAAATGTTGCAGAAGAAAAGTTTTCCACGAAAAAGGTAAGCGTGAAGAAGAAGCTCTCTAGGGGTATTTTAGGTTCTTTAAGTAGTGGAGACTGAAAAAAAAGAGTTATAATGTTTAATGCAAAACAATACTACTAAAGATAAGGCCACATATGTTTCTAGAAAGAGAAAGAAAGAAAGAAGAAGAAATCCATGGGAAGAGAGAGAGAGAGAGAGAGAGAGAGAGAGAGAAAGGTCGGCGAAGTTGGTAATGGATAATTGTGATACCCTTACTGTAGCTGAGAACCCCTACCAAACAACGGGGATCCAATTATCAACTATAAAAGCAAGCCTTATGGTTATGGCAAGTAACACCCACAGCTCCAAAATCCAAATATTTCACCATGTTAACTGCCTTGTTCATGTTCTTTACCATCCTCAACATTTACATCCCACCACCACCACCACCACCACCACCGGTGCCACTTTTCTGGCCAGATCCAACCCTCTGTCCACCTTCACCTCCACCTCTACCACCACCGCCGCCACCGCTAGTGTTTCCTCCACTCCCACCTTTCCGCCCATTGCCCCCTTTCACACCACCACCACCACCACCCCCCCAACCTCTGTCACCACCAAACACCACACCACCACCAAGTAAATCATCACCAGCGCTGTACGTGCCGTTGGGTATCTTATCTCTAACAATCGGCCTCGCAGTGGTCTTTGCCATTGCTCACTACACCCGGCCTGGCAGAGAGGAGGAGAATCCGGAGAGGACAACTGAGCCGCAGAACACAAACGGAGGGGTACCGGAGCCTCACGAATTGGGCGGTGTGACTGTGACGAATGTGCCTACTCGGCTTGCGAGGCTGCCGGATCCGATCGGGAGTCCTGCTCTTGCGTTGAGGGTGGCGGTGTAATAGTAGTGAAGTGAAAGGTAATTTCTTTTTCTTTTCTTTAATTTTTTATTTAAATGTTTGTTTTGGGTTGGATTAACATAGATCAAAATGGGATCGGGTTGTGTAGTTGATAAATTTGTTGGCAAATCATAGAATCTGATTCAGCCTGCGTTTGTATTTGGGTGGTCTTCTTGTTGGTTATAATGGGTATGTATGTTTGTACTTAGCACACGCTCTGTTTTGCTATTTTAGCAAAGGGTATTTGCTGGTTCTGAGAAAGGAAAGAAAAAGTAAAGAGATAAGGAAAACAATCTAATTTTGAGCTAATAGTTAGTAGTACTTGTTAGTTGATACGGACAATGTCGATATCCTTTTTAGTTTTTAGTTGTTTTTTTGTGCATCTCTGTTAAACCATTCTGTCTGAATGATTTTTGGGGTCCACTATAAAAACACTGGCAATTAGAACCCCACAGAGCTTCCCGCAATCAGCTTGTGCTTTTATTTGTGCTTTTATCTCTTTTTTTTTTTCACCTTGCATTTAATCATAACTTAACACCATTTTTGTTATTGATATTTCTATAAGCCTAGCTAAGAGTGATTATTATACTAATAGCTTCTTTGGATGGAGGGAGAGTAGAGGGGAGTAGAGTAGAGAGAGGGAGAGGGAGAGTAAGTTAAATTACTTGTTTGAATGTTTTTTAAGGGAGGAAGGGGAGGAATTTGGAGGGGTTCTAACTCATCTTTTTTAATTTCTTCAAATTGGAGAGATTTAGAGAGAGAGTATATCATAGAAATGCTTAACCAAATAAATTACCAAATTTTTCCTTACCATATTAACAAAATTACAAATTATGAAAATACTAATTATTCTCCTCTCCTTTACTTAATTTTAAAAAAATCCAAACAAGGTGGAGGATAATCATTCCTCTCTACTCTCCTCCCCTCTAAACTTCCAAACATAGCATAAAAGACTTTACATTGCATTGAATTATATCTCAAACTAGTAAACACCATTAATAGTAGGAGAACTCCAAGATTAGGAATTCATATATATGTGTGTGTGCACGGGGGCTTGTGTTTACCTTTTGAGCTAGAAACAGAAAAGAAAAATTGAGTTGAGAGCTAGCTGTGAATAAAAGTTGGAAGTTCTTTTGTTATTTAACAATAGGGAATAGTATTGAAAACTTGCCATTGGATATCTATTTGACTTATTCTCAGTTTGGACCTCCATTTTTGTTGATTTTTGGTTTCCTTCTGGTGGATGTTACATGATAAAATGCTCGAACTACATGATAATCAAACATGAACAATTTGGTTCTTTTTGGTTGGTAAAATGCAATCACATGTCCATTGTAGTTTATTACTCTTGGTATTTGTTTTCAGGAGAATGTGCAGTTGCTTCTAATACTCCATTATTTTGGTTTTGTTACATAGATGGATGACAAAAAATCAAGAGCAGCAGCGCAGTTTCATCCATCCTTACTTCGGGGGCATACAATATTGGATTTTAGTAGTACTATTATATTCTACTATCATGGGCACGTTTTATGAAGATTATGTATTAAAATATGGATGGTAGTAGTATGTGGTAGCAGTTTTCCCTGAAAATGCAGTCTACCAAGATGGGAATTGGAATGTTGGAATTTCAGTTGTGTAACTGACAATCCCTAATGTCATTTAAGTTTTTTCCCCATGTTTATTTAATTATCATGTGTGAGTGTTTGAGGCATAACTGGGATTCTGGAAATCATAAATGGGTTTATTAATGATAGCAGTGGAATTTGAACTGTGTTGTTTATGAGAAGGTATCTCAATGCCCTTTGTCTCACTGACATGACGGGCCTCATAGGTATAGGGCCCACTTGCTAGTGAGACCAGGGTCTCATGCGCTTGCACATACAAAACTTTTGCGCTGTTCATTCCCAACTAGTACAAGCAGGATGAAACACTATTTCAACTTAATTTTGCATTCACTAGTTTGTTTCTTTGCTCTTTTTTTTTTCTGATTGGTTTTCTTTGCTCTTGTTTTCACGTGCCACTATAGATGAAGATGTGTTTACTTTTATAATTTGCTCCAACATAAACAGCAACAAGCTTGACCGCTTGAGTGCTGATAGCCGAAAAAAAAAATAGAAACCCAATAATGGGCTGTTGTGGAGCCCAAACAAATGTTGAGCATTTATTGCTATTACTTATTAGACCAATATATTTTAGTCTCTTCACTTTTATTTGCCAAATTAGTTTATGGCATTTAGTTTTTGTCACTTTAATCCCTTTGTTAAAAATAGAGATTATAGTCTTTCTGTTAATTTCAGTTAAATTAATACTATTAACCATCTTAAATGGCATTGTTTTAAACTAATTTCTCACTTTAAAAAGAAACCCTGATTTTCTTTTCTTAGTCGCTACCCGATTTGTCCAATATCACCTATAAATTTTCGGTTAAGTTCCCCCACATTGACGCTGATTCCCTTGTAATCCTTTAACGAGATCCAGGTGGTGGGCTTCAACTTTGAAAAGTTCCAAAATTGGTGGCTGTAAAACCCAATTAAGATACTCTAAACATCAACAACTTAGATCTTTTTCGGATAATTGTCGGTTTTTTTTTTTAATAGAAATTCTATTAAAATCAGTGATGTGGACGACTTTAAGTTTAATTATAAAGGCTTGACGCCCAAGATTCCCAACTGTACCCCACCATATGGACCCCTTTTAAAAAATAAAAAACAATAGATTTTCAACTTTTCATTTTCATTTTTTACTCTATGGTGATTTTTATCATTTCACTATGACTTTTATTACTTTTTTGTGCAAGGAAATTTAAATTTCAAATCTTTTATTCAATGACAAGAAATATTATTTGTGAGCTGATTGAAACTTACTTCTATATTATTTGCTTTGTGAGGACTAAGGCATACTTTGATATAAATGAAAAACTTTGAGAAATTCCCAGCTTCCAAGTTTGATTAGCTAATAATTTGTAATTAAAAAATCCATGAGGGCCAGGACTATTCTTTATTCATTGTCAACGTCTAAATTTGTACAAGACAAACTTCCAAATAGATAAAAATAAATATTAACTTCCGATAATATATCAATAAAACTAATCCTAATACAAACTAGACTAAGTAATTCTAAACCAAGCAAATTTATTTGTGTATATATATATATATATATATTTATATTTATATCATTATTTATCCAAAACTAATTAAAATAAATTAAGCACATGACATTCCTACCCTCCAAAAAATACCATTGTCTCAAGGTATTTCTTTCTTCTTCCTCTCCTCCTCTTCCACTAGGTACTTCTTTGTAATTTCATAAATGTCGGGCTTATGAATTTGTTTTGCCTTTTCTCAAAATTTTCAAGCTTTTTACTTTTGAATGACATACATTTAAGATTTAGCTTTCACAAGCGAATGATATTATAGAGATATAAAGAATATGATAAAGAATTGCACGAACTTGCCATCCTTGCCAATAATTTTGTGCTCCCTCAATTGCCCTTGGCATTCCCTAATTTCCTGTTTTGATACCTTGTAGTTTGTACTAATTCACAGACTAAGAGACACTATTCCTGTTTCTGAGTATCATACATTAATGCAAATGTATTTGTACTAAAGTAACTAAACCATAATGATTCGATGATTGGAGCAATTTCCAAGTTACAACACTTCAAACTACAAAGAAAAAGTTGACATATTCAACATAAGAAGTAAAAGAAACCCAAATTTATGTTGACATCATTTTCAATACCTATATATTCATTCCTTTATTGACTATCTCTAGTGAGTAGTTACTTTTTCTAGCTAGTCCTTGATTCTAATTTTTTTTTTTTTTGCTGAATTAGTCCTTGATTCTATTTTACCTTCAAAATTCGTGGTCATTGCATAAACTTTTACAGATGGCCCCCAAGGTCGAGTTGTTTATGAGCTGTTATATATTTTCTAAGAGAGTAGAGGGCCAACAAACTAGTATGTTTAGTACTACTTTTGAAAATCTATCCAAAAAAAAAACTTTTGAAAATCAATAAAGTTATACCTTTTATATTACAATATATATATATATATATTTATATATATGACTTGTCTTTCTATTTGGTTAATGGGGTGTTTGGTATATGATTTCAAACAATAATTTTCAATTTTTAAATAACATTACATGTATTTTTATACACTTTTTCACTCATAGATATTTTTACACATATTTTTAAATAACAATTTTTAATATTTAAGTGCATGCACCAATCACCATAGCTCTCTCTAGTCCAACGTGGTTTAAAGTAAAAGCAGCATCAGCATGAATCTAATCCAACTTTAATCTTTTCTCTCATCTCATTCTCATTCTCATTCTCATTCTCATTCTCATATCTTTACGGCGTGTGAGACACACAGATGTGCGGTCCCAGATAACTAGTCACCAATATATGAAGAATACGTGTCACGTATACATTAACTTGTGGGCCCTGTCAAGTTGCAACCAGAATCTACGCCAGCACACACTCGAACACTTTTTTTTTTTTTTTTTTGGTGTAAAGGATAATGCATTAACAAAACCTAACTGCCATTACGAAAATACACAGTACCACACTCGAACACTCAAACTTGCCAATTACTTATATATATATTTTTAAAAAAATTCTATGGGAATTGAATACCACTACACTTGTGCAATTAGCAGTTTCATGTCATTGGCTTTTACCAGTCTTCCAGAAATGATGACGTGTCCGAGTGGGTTCTAGAAATGGTGGCGGTGTTGACTTTGACCGAATTTAAGCCGTCGGATTATTGATGTAGCTAGAGATGGTGTTGATTTCATTTCATTGCATTTCGCAAGAAGTATAAATCTTCTCTTCTCTTCTTCTTTTTTATTTATTATTTTTTTAATAATAAAAACAAAACAAAAAAATCTTCAATTCAATTAAAAAAAATCTCATACATTTTATATTTACATCCTTTATCTCATAATGTATAGATCTCATATAATAAATTAGATAGTTCTCCATTGGACACTTTTTTTTTTTTTTTTTTTGGATATTGATCTTTGGGTATAGGGTTTAGATGAGAAGGGTCACGAGTGATTGATTTGAAGGGCCAAATTGATGAAATCATTGAGTTCAGAGAGGGGAAACCACCATATTATACACAATTTGAATCCTTTTTCTAAAATTGTTGAGAGTGTGAAAAAAAAGAAAGAAGGAGAAGCAAAGCAAATAGCCACATTTAAAGAAGTACAATGACTAAGATAATTTTGTAAACATGTATCCATTGTAATATAATACATGTATGACTTATAATTTTTTTGATATTTTAATTCTTAGTAAACATTGTAAACATGTATCCATTGTAATATAATATATCGTTATAGCAAAAATTAAAAGAGTAATTACACGTAAAATCACTTTATAAACAAGTTAGTAATTTATTGATATTTTAATTCTTAGTAACCATTTGACACAATTAAAAAAAAAAACATATAAATATCATTTGTATCAAAATTTTGAAGAAAAACTAACCACATAAATTATATTGATAAAAAAACAAAAAAGGCAAATGTGTTTTTGCTTGAATATCTTTACTCTATTGTCTATAGTATCTTATTTCTCTGTTTGTCTTCAATTTTCTATTGTGATTAAAAATAGATTTTTTATTTTTTGAAAATAAAATAAACTAAAGGATGAAAATGTTAAAAGTTTTTTTTTTTTTTTTTTTTTTTTTTTTTTTTTTTTTACTTTATTGAGAGGATGGCTAACGTTAGGCTAAACCATCAATATTTGTTTTTAAAACCTATTTGGACTAACTGATTTAGGAAGGAAAAATTAAAAATTTATTATAAAATTAAAAACTATTTAAGTTTGGGAACAAAAGAAAGAGACGGCACAGGTTTGGTGTACGTGCAGGATGCAAGGAGGTATTTGTGATATGAAAAAAAATTTAAAATATTTATTATTAACAAAATTAAATTTAGAAAGGGTGGTGATTTGTCGCACAAGGTTTCTCTTTAAATTAGTTTGGAGAAAGATTTTTTAAACTTCTCTTATATTATTTTATTTGATACAAATTTTGAAAATCTAACCATTGGATTGCATATTTTTTATGTTCTTAACATACATGTCAAATTTTGTTCAAATTGGGATGTTATTTACCCTTCGATCAATAAACTTATTTTTTATGCATAATTTTTTACCACAAAAACTTGAAATTTAAACATGTCATTGATGGCATAACTATTGATCTTTAATTTTTCTGAATATTTTCAAGCATGGAACATACAATTATTTTTTAGTTGAAAATTAACTGTGATTGTCCAATTAATTATTAATACACGATTAGTTGAAAATTGTTGACGAACAAAACGAAGTTATCAGACAGTCACCAACAACCACATTCACCCTTAAAAGAACCATTTCTACCTATCTCAATAAATTAGAACATAAAAAGTATTTCAAGAAATAAATCCTATAATAATAAACTGAAGCTATCAATTTGACAATTAACTAGGATTTCCCATTTAGTTTAAAGTCCTCATCTAAAGACCAACATTAAAAAGGATTACAAACAAAATATAATTTGATTATAAAAAACAATCAAAAATTAAATATAAACCAGTCATAGATTGTAATTCAATGAAAGTGATGTATAGTCAATCCAAGGAATTGGCTTATTGATTCCTAAAGTCTCATAATATCTATGAAATCCCTCCATGTAATAACCTGGTGCATGTGGGATAAGGGGACAGCATTCGCAAGAGAATAGTTAAATACTCGATGAGATCTAGATACCCTCTTTTGTGTAAAAAAGAAAAAGAAAAAAAAAAAAGAAGAAGTTATGCACAATTATGGGCTTGTGGTTGATCCGAGTTTGTATTTATTTGATATGG
The DNA here is from genome assembly GCF_932294415.1 of Quercus robur. Lineage (NCBI taxonomy): Eukaryota > Viridiplantae > Streptophyta > Magnoliopsida > Fagales > Fagaceae > Quercus > Quercus robur. The sequence goes on from NC_065537.1 coordinate 7,919,586, forward strand.
AGTTTTTTTTTTTTTTTTTTTTTAATGATATTTGAAGAGAGTAAAAAATAACATTTAATTTTTAAATGGAATAGAAATATAGTGTTTGAGGTTGATTTATTTATTTTGTTTTTTTTTTCCAAAAAAAAAAGGTTGATTCACTTGTTTGTAAATAGTAAAAAGAAAAGTTAATTGATATCTTAAGAATAATTATTTAACAAAAAATTTTAGGATTTTTTATGGGAAAAAAATGTTAATTGAGTTTTTTAACCAATGAAATTAATTACTTTCTCATTTTTCCACGAAATATTTTTAAAAATAATTTCTAAACCAATATCTTTAAGGTATTCTTTAACATTTCCCTTAAATTAACTAGAATAACAAAATCTAAGGTTTTCCGATTAGATTAGCTAAATTTTTGAATGATACAATAATAAAAGCAAACAAATAAATAGCCTATAGACCAATAATAAACATCCCAAAATTTTCAAAATGTACTTGTCTCTTTTTGAATGATACAATAATATGTTCCAAAAAAAAAAAAAAATGATACAATAATAAAAGCAAACAAATAAATAGCCTATAGACCAATAATAAACATCCCAAAATTTTCAATGTACATGCCTCTTTTTGAATGATACAATAATAAAAGCAAACAAATAAAGAATATTTTTGTTTATGAGCAACATATTATGGACAATTTTCAAATACACTTATAGAGAAGTGCCACTAGCTGAACATGTGATTTGTAATCTGTTTTCTTTTAAATAAAATTCCTCTTTGCATCCAAAAAAAAAAAAACACATAATCATCATCTATAAATACTTTATTACCAAAGACGATTGAGCTGTAGTTTACTTCTTTATGTTTTAACCTCCACACTTTTACACATCATTGTTATTTTTTAATTAAATTTAATTTTTTCTTAATTTCTTTACTTCCCACTGGATCACTACCTCTCTCCTTGATGGTGATTAAAGAAGCCAACTATGTTGGCTTAAATAACTTCCAAGAACATCGAAACTCATTCATTACTGTCAGTTTGTCACAACTAAGATGGTCCACTATATCTAAAATTATGTGAAATCCAAGGTGGGGCAATCCACAAATGGACAAAGTGTATGACAACAGTTCTCATGGTTTTGGTTGGCTGCTCTTTGGATGGGTTCATGATGAGAGAGACAGAGTTTGGAAGGACATATAAGGCTTCTTCTTTTAACATTATAAAACAATTCCACCCCTCTTCTTCCTTACACATGTGATATGATTATGTTCTACATACATATAATTATTTGTCTCTTTAAATTTTTACATGTATATTTCACTTTACGCTCTACATCCAAACTCCAAAGGAAAGTTAGGAAAACATTCAATACAATTAGAAATTTGGGAACATGCACATTATGTATTTGACAAAATATCTCACTCTTCTATCGGTTTAAATTAACTTCATGATTTGTGCCAAATCTTGATAAGTTTGTTTGTTTTATTTTATTTTATTTTTTTACGCCTCTTGGTTTGAGTAGACCTTGATGGTCTCATTTTTTCTAATGTGCATTTAGGCATACCATCATTGGCAATTTAGTACATTAAAACTTTGCATAATCAAAACCCAATTTGCAACATTACAATATTTAATAGTCTTCCTAAATAGAAATATGTTATAATTATTTTTAATAGATGTGTATAACTAATTACATACAAGTTTAAATTTGCAATGATTGAGATCATCTATATAGCATAATCAACAACTTCCGTCATTAAAGTATGATACTGCAATTGTGTGGCCACTACCAAGAAGAAACAATTACGTTAACCCAATTTGAAAACTTGACATTTTGGCTAGGTGGTAGGTGCCATCAACTTAGTGCTTTTCGTGACCCATAAAAACCAAGGGATTAAAATATAAAACTGATATGCAACACCATTAAAATATTTTATAATTATATTTCCTTAGATCTTGACATGAAAAATGATATATTCAATATTAAAAAATACTAATAATAACCTATGTTTTTTTTTTTTTTTTTTAATTCAGCGGTATGAGATAGTTTTCTAATTTAGAAAGCTTTACTCTCTAATCCACTGGGATGAGATAAGTATGAGCGGTATGAGCTAAAAAATGCTGCAGAGAAGCCAAGTCTTCCACGAAAAATATCACAGCGTGAAGAATAAGCAGTAGGAGTAGCCACTAGTAGTCACTACAACATCACTAGCCATGTGACGTAGGTATTAAGAGTAGGGGTATTTTAGGCTTTTTATAGTTGGAGAGGCCAAAACAATAAAAAGATAGCAGTGGTAAAACTCGTCAAAGGTCGGTGCCAAGTTTGTAATGGCAAACTGCTTTCTTCTTGTTCTTTACACCCCCAAGTATCAAACAGTGGTGCTCCAAGCAGCTATAAAAGCCTGCCTTCATATGGCTATTTCATTTTCAAATACCTCTACCCTCGAAATCCAAATATACTTTCACCACCATGGTTGTCATGTTGATCACGTTGTTAACCATCGCACCACCAGCCCCACCGTCGCCTCCGCCACCACCAATCACTCATTTCTGGCCAGATCCAACCCTCTCTCCACCAGCCTTACCCCCTATTCCCCCTCCTCTCACTTCGCCTCCACCTCCACCTCCCTCCCCCCTTACTCCACCAGCGCTGCCGCCGCCGCTGCCACCGCTAAAGTTTCCTCCATTCCCACCTTTCCACCCCTCGCCACCACCACCACCACCCCAAACTCTGCAATCACCAGACACCACACCACCACCACCACCAAGTCGACCACCACTCGTGCTGCTCGCGTTGTTGGGTATCTTAACTCTAACAGGCGGCCTGTTAGTCGTCGTTGCCATTGCTCGCTACAACTGGCATCGTAACGAGGAGAATCTGGAGAGGTTATCTCAGCCGGAGAACTCAAACCGAAGTGTACCGGAGCCTTACGAATTGAGCGATGTGACTGTGAGGCCTGAATCTAATCGTGTTGCAGACCTGCCGGAGCCGATCAAGAGTCCTGCTCCTGCGGTGAGGGTGTCGGTGTATAAGTAGTGAAAGGTAATTTCTTTTTCTTTCTTTACATGTTTGTTTGGTTTGGATTAAGATTTATCAAAATGGGATCGGATTGTGTAGTTTACAATTTACAGATTCTGATTTAGGCTGCGTTTTGCGTTCTATTTTGGTGTGTGAACTTAACTTTTTCCCATCTGTTTGGATTTTGTTTTGTTTTTCCAGTTTTTAACATTTTGTCTGATCTGACTATTTGGGTGTTTGAGTTTCTGTAATGGTTTTTTTTTTTTGGTTGTTGTTGTTGTTTATTTAACATAAGTATTTGTGGTTCTGTACAAGGTCATTTTTTTTTCATGCGTGCTAGTTGTTCAAGGGAATGAATGAACTGTTTCTTATCTCTGTTCTGTATTGGTTTGTTACTGCATTGTTGAGGTTCATAGTTTGTTCTTGTACTTGAGGAGCTAACAATAACGAATAGTATTGCTAACTTGCCATTGTATATCTATTTGACTTAATTCTCTGTTTGGAGCTTCATTTTATTGATTTTTTTCATTTCTAATGGATGTTACATGATAAAATGCTTGAACTTTTTTTTTTTTTTTGTTTTTGTTTTTGTTTTTGGTAAATACGGATTTATATTAAGCTAAGAAAGCAGAACAAGGTGAGAGCAAGTCATCCCTGAATTATCCATTACAAAAGAACCCAAAACAGAACTGGGGGCGAGGGAAAAACTACAAAATCTAGCACTTGGCCTATTCCCAAAAGCTCGAACTACATGATAATCAAATATGAGCAATTTAGTTCTTTTTGGTTGTGAAATGCAATAATCACACGTTCATTGTAGTCTACTATGCTTGGTATTTGTTTCAGCCTTTAAGGCACTAGAGAATGTGGTATTGATTCTAATACTCCTTTGTTTTGGTTTTATTATGTAGATGGATTACCAAAAAGTTCAGAGCCGCCGCAGTTTCATCCATCCTGACTTGGGGGGCTATGCTATTGGATGGTAGTAGTTTTATATAATATTATGTGCTTGTATTATGGAACAATGTTAAGCGTTTTGGATGATTGAGTATTAAAACTTTGATGAGAATTTCAGTTATATAGACCGACAATCCCTAATGTCATTTAAGTTTTTCCCCGTTGTTGTTTATTTAATAATCGTGTGTTGTGTGAGTGTTTGAGGCATAGTTGGGAATCATAAATGGGTTTGTCAATGATAGTTGTTGGATTTGAACTGTGTTGTTTTTCCCAACTAGCTCAAGCTAGATGAAATCCTGTTTCTCAACTTGATTTGCATTCACCAGTATCTTTCTTTGCTTGTGTCTTCGCGTGCCACCATAGATGTAGGATGTAACAAGCTCGAGTGCTGGTCGCTGCAATGTATGAGTTTCTTTGTTCAATATTTCATATACTTTTGAGTATTCCAAGCATACTATGCAGTGACATGTCCCTGTACATTTGCATCTTATACGCAGTTACTCACTACAAAATTCCTATGTTATTAACCATTAAAAACAACAATGGGCTGTTGGCCTGTTGTAGAGCGCAAACAAATGTTGAGTATTCGTTGTTGTCGGGCTAATATTTGTCTCCTGCTCAGCCGGTAAATATGGGCAATATGTACATACATAATTTTCTAAAAACAAGCTAAATTCTAATGTAGTACCTTCACTTTTATTCCAGCTGTCAAATTAGTCCATGAGATTTAGTTGTTGTCAATTTAATCCCTTTGTTAATTTCGGTTGAATTAGTACGATTAACTTTAACTCCCTTAAATGGCATTTTCTAAAACTAATTTTTCACTTTAAAAATCACAAAACAAACATTTTTTTTTTCTCCTCAACAAGAAACATGGCTTTCGTCGCTTGAATTGTTGACCGGACTGTACAATATGTCAATTTCAGCTATAAATTTTAGTGTCCCCCACACTGAGTGATTTAATCCATTATCAACATCAAGTTGGTGGGCTTAACTTATTATAGATTCCAAATGACAAAAACAGTGATGTGCACAACTTCAACTTCAATTAAAGAACACAAATTGAAGTTGATGTGCACAACTTCAACTTCAATTAAAGAACTCAAATTGAAGTTTCCTTTTTGGACTTGACGCCTAAGATTGCCAATAGGGATGGCAACAGGGCAGGTCAGCAGGATGGGATTTTCGTCTCTATCCTTGCCTCGTCTCGGTGCGTGGGGCAAACTACCTTGGCCCATCCTCGCCCCTCGAGGCCCCGTAGGGACCTGCCCCGCCCCTAATACAATTTTATATATATAAATAAATTATTTGCTACAATAATATAAATCACAACAAAACAAATTGTTTTAGAATCCAAGCATTTAAATAAACCAAGTACTTAAATAGTCTAATACATGACAACATAATTCAAAATTTCTTATAACAAAATAAATATTGTCTTTGCATGAACGATATCATCAAGGAAAATTAACTAGTTCTTTAACAAAATAAACATTGTCTTATAACAAAATAAAAATTGACTAGTTCTTTAACAATAATTTTCGCTTTCTACCTATGTAGTGACACCACTTTCTTCTTTATCAGCAGAATCATCAAGGATGTGTTGGAATGTATTAGCTTCAATTCCATCTACAATAGATGAAAGGCCTAAAAAAAGTAAAACAAATTCAATCAAACAATTGAAAAATACAATGAAGAATGCAGCAACATAAATCATTAAATAGATTAACTAGTAAATTTGATTACCTTTGATTTCAGCCCATAACCAATTTTGAGCACACATCAATGCCTCCACGGTATTTGCATGAAGTTTACTGCAATGTGGACTTAGCAGCTTACCACTTGTGCTAAATGCTGACTTTAAAGCAACAGTTGACATTAGAATGGCTAGGATATCCCTTGCAATACGTTGCAAAGTAAGATACTTCGGCCCATTAGATTTCCACCATGCCAAAATATCAAACTCCAAAGTTCTTGGCATTAGAGCATCCTCAAGGTAATGCTCCAACTCCAATTTAATATTCCCACTCTTTTTTTTTTCTAACTAAGATATCTTTCAAAGTCCATAAAGGAGTCATCAACTTGTGGATCCTCACTTACACAAGTGCCACGAGTACCTTCCCTACCCATTCTCCCAGAAGTATAGTCACAAATCATTTCATAATAAGTATCTCTAACCTTTTGAATTTCATTTTCAGCTTCATCACCATAAATAAGAGGAAAATAATATTCCAACAATTCAATCTTATATCTTGGGTCTAAAATGGTTGCCACAGCCATAACACCATGAATCACATTCCAATAACAGTTAAATTTTTCTAACATTTTAAATGTCATGCTCCTAATCATATCACTTGGGCTTGTGAACCAAGAATTCAAAGCTATTTTTATTTCACACACCTTAGGAAAAAAAAGATTAGCTATAGTATATGAGGTACTTGAGAATAGCTCTGTAACCTTGTAAACAATGCCAATCTCTCACATATACTACTTGTCATCTCCCATTCTTCCTCTTTTAGAATGCACTTATAAGATGACTCCCTTTGGCTCAATCGAAAAAAGAAATCTCGATACTCTATAGCAGTAGAAAGCATAAGATAAGTAGAGTTCCAGCGAGTCTTACAATCATGGGCTAGTTCTTTGGTACATTCAACATGTAATTGTCGAACCATATTTGTAAACCGTTGCCTTCTTTTTGTTGATCTAGTCCAAAATCCCACTCTCTCACGAACCTTCTCAATGCATGACCCAATAGCATTCAAACCATCCTGAACAATCAAATTAAGAACATGTGCTGCATAATGCATATGCAACATTGATCATTGTACTATGTTGAAGCTTGTGTAGTATAATATTTATAACTACATCATTGGTACTGCAATTGTCCATTGTCACAGTAGATAACTTCCTATCAATATTCCATTCCAACAAGGTTTGTAGAAGGATATCAAAAAACACTTCTTTTGTATGTGGAGATGGCACATAAATAAACCTAAAATAAGAAATTTAAATTATTATAACTAATAGTGAAATAAGTTAATACAATATTTGAAAAGAATTTAAATAAAAAAAATGAATAAATACTTTATAAAAAATGTACCTCATAACTTGGCTTTGTAATCTCCATAAATTATCAATGAAGTGTGCCGTTACAACCATAAACCCTTGCCTTTTGTTTTGTGAAGTCCACATATCAATGGTAATAGCAATTCTACTCCGATTCCTTTCTATTTCATGCATTGATTTCTCCTTTTCATGATCATAGATGCTCATAATGTCCTTCTTGATTGTGTTCCTACAAACCATCTTGAACAATGGTTGAAGAGAAGTTGAATATCTTCTAAAGCCAATGTGATCAACTATAGAAAGGGGATACTCATGCAAGATGATCATACGAGTGAGTTCTTTTCTTGATTCATCTTGATCAAAATGATAAGCATTCACACCTGCCATCGAGTCCACTTTATGTTGATCCCTCACCAAAATTTTTTGTTTCATATCCCTAATGTCCTTAAACTTTTTCCTAGGACATATTTTTAAGTGGTCAAGCAAATGTTTAGTGCCATTTTTAGACCCCCCCCCCCCCCCCCTACAAGCAATCTCGTACAATAGTTGCACTCAGCCTTGTCTTTCCCATCAACTTTCCTTTTTTTAAATGATTCCACACAACTGATTTCAACCTCCCTTGTTCCTCAGTTATCTCATTGTTAGGTTGGGCTTGGGCATCTTCTGGCCTATCCAACAAATTTGAACAGGGGGTTGTATTATCTTCATCTACCATCATTGCAGATTGATAGCTGTCAATGGGTATGATAGATGGATTGGAGCTACCATTGCTTTCACTTGAAGTCATTCCTAAAAAAACTGTTTTTGATAATTTATTAACTTAGCAATCCTAAAAAAGTAATAAACATACACCAAAACCTAAGCCAAAAGTCACCAACACAAACAATGTAGAACAATGTAAAAGATAAACTTATATCACTTATGAAAAAATTCAAGTAAATTAAACCGTGTGTGATTCTTTCACACATTTCAAGGAAAAATAATGTAGATAAGAAGATATAGATATAAGTATTTAACCACATTAACAAAGATAAAATCTTTAAGATTATCAATCAAATAATTTTAAAAATTGTGACTCTATCACATAGTAAAGAAAAAAATAAGTTAGATATAAAAATACAAATATAACCCAATAAACATAATGAAATCTTAGTGTGGGGCCGAATATATCAACAACTTTCAAGAGACAAATATATTATAGTCATTTGATTGAAAAACATGAAACAATGTGCAAAAAAAGAAAAAAAAAAAAAAGAAAAAAAAGAAGAAGAAGAAACATTTGGAGCATGATAAGAAACAAACCTACTGTCTACTAGAAGCACTAAGTGACTAGTACCTTTTTCCTTCCAATTGTGCTTCTTCAATAGCTATAAACAAAAATTCCAATTTTAGATAGAAAAAAAGAACCAAAATTTAAATTGAAAAAAACTAATTTAAGAAACACTAAAACAAAAGGGAAGATATTGAATGAGATGAACCTAAAAAGCAACATCTAGGAGTGGAGTCTAGCTTGAAACTTGAAAAACACATAGAGAAGGGAGAAGGGTTAGAGAGCTTCAGTAGTAGTAGGTATTAGAATAAAAAATATTTTGTCCCGCGTCTTGTGTTTCACTTTAAATATTAGTGATTTAGAGTTTACTAAATTTACAATTATAGTCCTTATTAGTACGGGGTGGGGACGAGGCAGGTTGGGGATAAAAATACTAAACTCATCCCTACCCTGCCTCGGGGTGCGGGACAAAATATTACGCCATCCCCGCCCCATCACCTTTGCGGGGTGGGGTAGGGCAAGGTGGGGCAAAATTGTCATCCCTAATTGCCAATGGTACTTAGCTACCCAGTATTCGATATATATTGAACTAAACTAAGCAACGCTGGTACTCACATGTTTTTTGGTTGTGGACTTATGGGTTATTGATTATTTTGGGTCTATTGTTTGATTTGGGAGAAATTAGTTTAATTGATTTTTTAGGTGAAAAATTACTTGAAAATGGAGGTTATCGGTGTTAATCTAATATATTTTAACAAAATGATTATGTAATGGACCCAATTTTGTATTGGTTTCTTTGTGGAAAACAATGAAAGAGTTTAACCTAAAACAAGAATTGGGGAAAATAGAGGGAGAAAGAGAGAGTAAAAAATTGAATGTTCCTGTACATATATAATTACAAGTCTAACAGTTACATAACAGATCAGTGACTGAAACTAACTCTAATTTTCTTAGATAACGCGTGTGTGAGTGCTGTCTAGATTAGCAATAGCATTAACAACACGTGTGGATGATTACACTCTAACATCCCCTCAATTGAATAATTCCTTACAGGAAGTAAGAGGTTGGCTCATAATCATGTATAGGCAGGAGAAGCAAGGCACTTTGTAAAAATATCAGCATACTGATCTGCACTGGAGACAAATTGAATAACAATATCACGATGAAAAACCTGTAGTTCTAAGTTTTTTATTGTTTTATTCTTTCTTGTTAACTGCCATAGTTATTCCAGAAAGCCTAAAACAACCATGTAGCTTAATACACAAATTTATCTACAACAGCACAGAAATACAACATAAATCATGAAAGTTTTGAAGCCTTTTTCTCAACTTTGAAAAGTTCCAAAATTGATGGCTGTAAAACCCAATCAAGACGCTCTAAACATCAACAACTTAGATCTTTTTCAGATAATTGTTGGATTTTTTTCATTTTTATATTGCTTCTAGAAATTCTATAAAAATCAGTGATGTGGACGACTTTAAAGTTTAATTATGAAGGCTTTGACGCCCAAGATTCCCAATTGTACCCCACCAACCATATGAACTCAACCAAGCAATAACAGAATGATTACTTTTTATAATTATTTTAAAAAAAAAAAGTTGATGAAATTTCAACCTTTCATTTTTCTACTGTAAGATCATTGTTTTTTATCATTTAGTTAAAACATTCATTGATTTTTGATGTAAGAGAGATTTGAACTACAAATCTTTTATTCTATGACAAAAAATATTATCTGTGAGCTAATTAAAACCTACTTTTGTATTATTTGCTTTGAGGGGACCAAAGTCTCATATTTTGATAAAAATGGAAAACTTTAAGAAAGTTCTGGCTTTCAAGTTAAACTGGCTAATGATTTGTAATTAAAAAAATCCATGAGGACCATGACTATTCTTTATTCATTTTTAACGTCTAAATTTGTACAAGACAAACTTCCAAATAAATATTAACTTCCAATAATATATCAATAAAACTAATCCTAATACAAACTAAACTAAGTAATTCTAAACCAAGCTAATTTATTTGTAAAAAAAAAATTATATCATTATTTATCCAAAACTAATTAAAATAAATTAAACATATGACATTTCTCCCCTCCAAAAAATACCATTGTCTCAAGGTCTTTCTTTCTTCTTCCTCCCCTCCTCTTCCACCAAGTACTTTGTGATTTCATAAATGTTGGGCTTGTGGATTTGTTTTTTCTTAAGCTTTTTACTTTTAAATGACATACATTTAGCTTAAGCTTTTTATTTTTGAATGATATAGATTTAGCTTTCACAAGTGCATGATATAGAGATATAAAGGATTGCGTGAACTTGCAATCCTTGCCAATAATTTGTGCTCCCTCCATTGCCCTTGGCATTTTATCTTATATATATATATGGATTTTGTTAATGTGTGTTCTAAGGGCACACAATAATTAATCATTTTTGAAAAAAAATTTCTCGGGAATTGAAACAATTCCCATGAAAATGTTTCCAAAAATGGAAAGTGTAATGTGTGTCATATATATATATATATATATATATATATATATAGTATTCCCTAATTTCTTGTTTTGATACCTTGTAGTTTGTACTAATAATAATATACAGAGTAAGAGACACTATTCCTGTTTCTGAGTATCTTGCATTTATGCAAATGTATTTGTACTAAACCATAATGATTCGATGATTGGAGCAATTTCCAAGTTACAACACTTCAAACTATAAAGAAAAAGTTGACATTGAACCCAAGAAGTAAAAGAAACCCAAATTTATGTAGATATCATTTTCAACACCTATATATCCATTCCTTTATTGACCATCTCTAGTGAGTAGTTACTTTTTCTAGTCCTTGATTCTAATTTTACCTTCAAAATTCGTGGTCATTAAATAAACTTTTACAGATGGCCCCCATGGTCGAATTGTTTATGAGCTGTTTTATATTTTCTAAATGCGCTTAGGTCCAACAAACTAGTATGTTTAGTAGTACTTTTGAAAATCAATAAAGTTCTACCTTTTCTTTTTATATGACAAAAAATGTATATTTATATAGGAAAAGTGTTAAGTTTATAATATTTTTACAATATTTTCACAATAAATCATAGGTGATTAATTATTAATAATTTAAATTTGAACCTAATATTAAAATTATTTTTTTACCCTAATAATAAAGACCAATAACAATCTCCCATTTAAAACTTATTTTCTTACCTTGTTAGTATCTCTCTGGGAGTTCAACGTGGCTTGAGATAATAGCAGCATCAACATGAATCTAATCCAACTTTAATCTTTTCTCTCCTCTCATTCTCATTCTCATTCTCTTTCTCGTTTCTTTACGGCGTGTGAGACACACAGATGTGTGGTCCCAGATAACTAGTCACCAATATACATATGAAGAACACCTGTCACGTATACATCAACTTGTGGGCGCTGCAAAGTTGCAACCAAAATTAGGATATAATGCCAGCACACACTCGAACACTCAAACTTGCCAATTTTGAATACCACTAACTCGTGCAATTAGCAGTGACATCATTAGCTTTTACTAGAAATGATGACGTGTCCGAGTGGGTTCTAGAATGGTGGATGGTGTTGACTTTGACCGAATTGATGCCGTTGGATTATTGACGTAGCTAGCGATGGCATTCATTTCATTTCATTACTAGAAGTATGATTGAATCTTCTCTTCTCTTCTTCTTTTTTTATTTTTTATTGATTTATAATAAAAATAAAAACAAAAACAAAAATCTTCAGTTCAATAAAAAAAAAAAGTCTCATGCATTTAATATTCACATCTTTTATCTCATAATGTATAGATCTCATATAATAAATTAGATAATTCTTCATTGGACACTTTTTTATTTATTTATTTATTGTTTAATATTGATCTATGGGTATAGGGTTTAGAAGAGAAGGGTCATAGGTGATTGATTTGAAGGGCTAAGTTGATGAGATTATTAGATGAACAAAGTTTCTCTCCAAACTAGTTTGGAGAGAAACTTTTCAAACTTCTCATATATCATTTTTTTTTTTTTTTTTGTGAATTTTGAAAATCTAACCATTGAATTTCATGTTCTTTATATTCTTAACATACACATCAAATTTCGTTCAAATTAGATATTATTTACTATTTGATCAATAAACTTATTTTTTTACACAATTTTAGATCATAAAAATTTGAAATTTTAATATTTGTTTAATGAGATAGCAATTGATCTTTGATCTTCTTGAAATTTTATATATATGAAAAATATAATAAAAAAATACAATCTAACGATTAGATTTTCAAAATTCACATTCAATATAGAGATATATGAGAAGTTTGTAGAGTTTCTTTTCAAATTAATTTGAAGAGAAACTTTATTCTTATTGAATTCAGGGAGGAACAACTACCTAATGATACACAATTTGAATTCTCTTTTTAATATTATTGAAATATAAAGAAAAAGAAAAAGAAAAAGAAGCAAAGAAAATAGCCACACTAAAATAAGTGCAATGACTGAAATTTCCAAAATTTGACCCTCGCACCAGAAAAAACTAGTCACGTTATTGTTAGCGGACCCAGCTAGTGAGCTAGGTATAATCATCTTAGAATTTTTTAAGGTCTTTAGGGGAAGAAATTTCGTTGAAAATGGGGCTTTCCCATTGGGAAAACAACCAAATATACCTGTTAACAATTCTTTTTTGGGGCCCAGTAAATGCATATTAGGCGGCCACAATTCTCTTTTACGGATGAATACAGGGGGGAAACCACGTGTATAGGCATGGCCCACCAAATAATCTATATTAGCCAATAGGTTGAAAAACAAAATATTTTAATTTGTAAGTGATGGCCCTCGCTCAAGGAATCTGATTTCCCAGCCCCAGCCCCAGCCACATATTTTTGTATTTTTTGTTTTTTTTAGCTTTTAATATTATTTTCCTTCTTTCACAATTTCAATTCCATTCCCCAATACAATACTCCTCTTCTCAGCCATGGGCCACCCAATTATTAAATTTATCATGCCACTTTAATCCATTTCGTTGGTTGCAGAAGTCTTCTTATATGAGGTCATTTTGTAAACATGTACATGTATGAGTTCTAATTTTGGAATGATCTATAAATATATATATATATATATATATATATACATATATAAGATAAACGACAGATAAAGTAGAGATAATAAATATTTTTGGATTACTCATTTCCAGAATGTCTACCGTTTGATGTAATATAAATCAATAGCATAGAAAATGTATAACTTTTGTTTTTTTTACTTGATATACTTTGTGTTTTGCTTGATTTGTGATTGAATATGATAGTTTAATATTGGCTTTCAAACAAAAAGAATTATGATTCTGCTCCAGTTAGTATATTTAAACTTATGTAAATTTGAATTGTTATTATATTAGTCGTGTAAATATATATAATTAATTTTCATATGCAAAGCTATTTTTTAATTCTTCTTTAATCATATATAGAGACAGAGAGTAATAACAAATTACTAAAAAATAATAATTTAATGAAATGTAGTATAAAATAAATAATTTTATGTAATTGTTTTTGAAACTTGGATATAAAAAATAAAAAGTAAAATTTTTATATTAAAATAGACATAAATTTTTATATAAGCTGATAAGTAAATATGAAAGTTATACTCTTAGGGTTGCAGATTTCTTCGAGGATGAAAGAGGGTCCTTTGTGACTGATTAGATGTAAGAGTATTATAAGGCTGAATTAATCACAAAGTAATCAAATACTCGAAGAAGTCTGAACATCTTTGTTTGTAAAAAAAAAAGGTTATGTGCAGTATGGAGGCAAGGTTGGCGCTTGGCGCTTGGGCTTGTGGTTGATCTGAGTTTTTATTTGTTTGATATGGAGTTTTTATTTTTTAAGTGATATTTGAAGAGAGTAAAAACATTTAATTTTTAAATGGAATAGAAATATAGTATTTGAGGTTAATTTTTTTTTCCAGAAAAAATTTGATTTAGTTATCTGATAATAAAAGAAAATTTTAATAGATGTCTTAAGAATAATGATTTAACAAAAACTTTTAGAAATTTTTTGAGCTTTTTAACCAACAATTAAATTAACTAAAATAACAAAATTTAAAGTTTTTCGACCTAGAGACCAATAATAAACATGCCAACATTTCCAATGTACTTGTCCTCTTTTTCAATGATACAAGGATAAAAGCAAACAAATAGACACTCATAAACAAGTGCCAGTAGCTGAACATGTGATCTGTAATCTGTTTTTTTTTAATAACTTTGCATAAAAAATAATAATAAATGCATAATCATTTTTCTAATATATTTCTAAGGTAGCTTTATTTTTTTTTAGACAAATTAATTGTTAAAAATACATATACTTTTTTTTTTTTGAGAATAAAAAAATACATATACTTAATTACACTTTTTCATGAAGTTCAAATACATTGCTAAACCCAAAAACACATTACTTAACATTACTCTAATCCGCTAGGATGAGATAAGTATGATTACGAGATAGGAAAAAAAAAAAAAATTTGTTGCGGAGAAGCCGAAGTCCTCCACGAAAAAGATCACAGCGTGAAGAAAAAGCTGTCGATATAGCCACTAGACTAGCCATGTGATGTAGTCACTAAGAGTAGGGGTATTTTAGGCTTTTTAGTAGTGTAAAAAAAAAAAAAAAACTAGTAAAACAATAACACAGCTGGGTGGAGTGGTCGGCAAAGTTTGTAATGGAAAACCGTTCTCCTCTTGCTTTGACTGTAGCTGAGTCTCACACCACCGCCTACCAAAAAATGGTGCTACAAGCAACTATAAAATCCTGCCTTTATATGGCTATTTCATTTTCAGAGCAAACGAGTAAAACCTCTACACCCAAAATCCAAATATACTTTCACCATGGCTATCTTGTTGTTGACGTTGTTTACCATCGCACCCCCACCCCCACCACCACCACCACCACCAGCCTTACCCCCTATTACCCCTCCTCTCACTTCGCCTACACCTCCACCTCCCTCCCCCCTTACTCCACCAGCGCTGCCGCCGCCGCTAAAGTTTCCTCCATTCCCACCTTTCCACCCATCGCCACCACCACCACCACCCCAAACTCTGCAACCACCAGACACCACACCACCACCACCAAGTCGACCACCACTCGTGCCGCTCGTGTTGTTGGGTATCTTAACTCTAACAGGCGGCCTGTTAGTCGTCGTTGCCATTGCTCGCTACAACCGGCCTCGTAACGAGGAGAATCTGGAGAGGTTATCTCAGCCGGATAACTCAAACCGAAGGGTACCGGAGCCTTACGAATTGAGCGATGTGACTGTGAGGCCTGAATCTAATTGGGTTGCAGACCTGCCGGAGCCGATCAAGAGTCCTGCTCCTGCGGTGAGGGTGTCGGTGTATAAGTAGTGAAAGGTAATTTCCTTTTCTTTCTTTACATGTTTGTTTGGTTTGGATTAAGATTTATCAAAATGGGATCGGATTGTGTAGTTTACAATTTACAGATTCTGATTTAGGCTGCGTTTTGCGTTCTATTTTTGTGTGTGTGAACTTACTTTTTCCTATCTGTTTGGATTTTGTTTTTCCAGTTTTTAACATTTTGTCTGATCTGACTATTTGGGTGTTTGAGTTTCTGTAATGGGTTTTTTTGTTATTTAACATAAGTATTTGTGGTTCTGTACAAGGTCTTTTTTTTTTCATGCGTGCTAGTTGTTTAAGGGAATGAATGAACTGTTCTTATCTCTGTTCTGTATTGGTTTGTTATTGCATTGTTGAGGTTCATAGTTTGTTCTTGAGGTTAGGAACTAACAATAACGAATAGTATTGCTAACTTGCCATTGTATATCTATTTGACTTAATTCTCTGTTTGAAGCTCCATTTTATTGATTTATTTCATTTCTAATTGATGTTACATGATAAAATGCTTAAACCTTTTTTTTTTTTTTTTTTTTTTGGGTAAATACGGATTTATATTAAGCTAAGAAAACAGAACAAGGTGAGAGCAAGTCATCGCTGAATTATCCATTACAAAACACCCCAAAACAGAACTGGGGGTGAGGGAAAAACTACAAAATCTAGGACTTGGCGTATTCCCAAATGCTTGAACTACATGATAATCAACACATCAGCAATTTGGTTCTTTTTGTTTGTAAAATGCAATAATCACATGTCCATTGTAGTGTACCATGCTTGGTATTTGTTTCAGGCACTAGAGAATGTTGTATTGATTCTAATACTCCATTGTTTTGGTTTTGTTATGTAGATGGATTACAAAAAATTCAGAGCCGCCGCGCAGTTTCATCAATCCTTACTTGGGGGGCTACGCTATTGGGTGGTAGTAGTTTATATACTATTATGTGCTTGTATTATGGAACAATGTTAAGCGTTTTGGATGACTGAGTATTACAACTTTGATGAGAATTTTAGTTATGTAGGCCGACATCCATAATGTCATTTAAGTTTCCCCCCCCCCCCCCCCCCCCCCCCCCCCTTTGTTGTTTATTTAATAATCGTCTGTTGTGTGAGTGTTTGAGGCATTGCTGGGAATCATAAATGGGTTTGTCAATGATAGTTAGATTTGAACTGTGTTGTTTTTCCCAACTAGCTCAAGCTAGATGAAATCCTGTTTCTCAACTTGATTTGCATTCACTAGATCTTTCTTTGCTTGTGTCTTAGTGTGCCACCATAGATGTAGGATGTAACAAGCTTGAGTGCCGGTAGCTGCAAAGTATGAGTTGCCTTGTTCAATATTTCATGTACTTTTGAGTATTCCTAGCATACTATGCAGTGACATGTCCTTGTACATTTGCATCTTATACGCAGTTAATCACTACAAAATAACATTAACCATTAAAAACAACAATGGGCTGTCGGCCTGTTGTAGAGCGCAAACAAATGTTGAGTATTCATTGTTGTTGGGCTAACATATTGTCCCAAGCTCAGCTAGTAAATATGGGTAATGTATGCGTACATACATAATTTTCTAAAAACAAGCTAAAATCTAATTTAGTACCTTCACTTTTATTCCAGTTGTCAAATTAGTCTATGAAATTTAGTTTTTGTCAATTTAATCCCTTTGTTAATTTCGGTTAAATTAGTACGATTAACTTTAACCCCCTTAAATGGCATATTTTAAAACTAATTTTTCACTTTAAAAACCACAAAACAAACCTTTTTTTTTCCCCTTAAACAAGAAACCCGGCTTTCGTCGCATGAATTGTTGACCGGACTGTCCAATATGTCAATATCAGCTATAAGTTTTAGTGCCCTCCCCCAAACACCGAGTGATTTAATCCATTATCAAGATCAAGTTAGTGGGTTTCAACTTATAATAGATTCCAAATTTGTGGCAAAAACAGTGATGTGGACAACTTTAAGTTCAATTAAAGAACCCAAATTGAAGTTTCCTTTCTAGGCTTGACGCCTAAGATTGCCAATGGTACCCAGCTACCCAGTACCCAGTATATATTGAACTAAAGCAACGCTGGTACTCACATGTTTTTGGGTAACTGATTATTTTGGGTCTATCGTTTGATTTGGGAGAAATTAGTTTAATTGATTTTTTAGGTGAAAAATTAGTTTAAAATGGAGGTTAACGGTATTAATCTAATATATTTTAACAAAATGACTATGTAATGGACCCAATTTTGTATTCGTTTCTTTGTGGAAAACAATGAAAGAGTTTAACCTATGTGGTGGGTCTTTTTGCACCATTGGGCTGGGTTTCCTCCTACTATCTTCTGCCACACTGAAACCCAAGTGTTCTGGGTAGAAGTGTTACTACCGGTCCAATTACAACTCACTTTGGTTCGGTTTGTGCACAAACTATGCCATTTTTTTGCTGAAACTTTGATCACATGCCTATGGCAGGTATAGCTGTTACAAAAAGAGTCATTGCAGGCAGATACAATGGAACAATGATAAAGGCAACACACTTGCTGTTAGACAAAACGAAACTATTGCAAAAGAGTTACGGCAAATAAATATAATAAAACAATAATAAAAGAGATGTGCTTATTGCCAGGCAAGACAAATAAGGGATCCTTAATAAGGAAAAGAACGATATAGCAACGAGGAACACATTATAAGCAAAATTGCAAAGTCAGGAAAAGAAATAATAACGATAAGTAATGAAATCAAAGAAGGAAAATGTTAGCCTGCCATGTTCAATTGTGTTACAAGACTAAGACTAAGGAGTTACAAGACTAAGACTAAGGAGGGAACCACTTTCTCAACGTGGGTAATCTTGCAGGAGGATCCTGCTTAAGAAATTATCCACTTTAAGGGAACAGACTTGAATGGCTTATGCCCAAATGAATCCTTTATCCTCAACAGAGGGTAGGCTTTTAGAGGGAGAGAAAGGATTAGCCTATTGGTGCATGCCTGCTATTCTACACTCTAAATTTCTCTTCCTGATTCTCTTTTCCTTTTTCTTTGTTTTTTTTACTTTAATTCTTTCCCACTATTTTCTTTCTTTCTTGGTGCATACTTGTGTAGTGTTATGGTGATTGTGGTGCTATAATTCTATTCTAGTGGTTGCTACTGTTGCCATGATGATACTGTGCACGACGAGGGCCCTTTATATACTACATGCCATGATTGTTTTTTACCATTTTACCATTTAACTACTTTTGTCTAGATTTGGGTGTCCTTTTTAACCATCCTCTAGTTTGTCAAGCTGCTCAGCCACCACCACTTACCTGTGATGGCTATGCCACTCCCCATTACCAGACAAAGAAAACTGTTTTGTTTGCTTGTTCACTGTGGTATTCTTATCCACCATAGCTTGGGTATTCTCTCTTGCTATCTCTTATGGCATGCACTTAGTGATTCCAACTCATCCTTCCATTTTTTGGGTGGTATATCATCCCAGCACGATATTTCCTCTAAAAGAGTTTGAGCGGGAACCCCAGAATAAACTTTCCCCTTCTCCCCACCACCAAACAATTTCCTTTCTTACCTCTGACCCATGACCCACTACTCTTGTATTGGCTGGGTACAAGTTGGTGGTGCCTGGGCCTTATGTGTACTCCACTTCCGTGTATGTCCAAAACTTGCCTGCTGCTCATGCGTTTGCTATGGAATGGAGGTTCGTTTATGCATTTTGTCACTCATTCTTGATCTCTTATGGCGCCATTTGATCCATGCCTATTAGGCCTCTTTCAGGCCTACTGTATACTCTTCTCTCAATTGGTTACAATGTCCCAGTTTGGTCATTGGGTTTTTACTTATGCTACTTTGGGCTTTCTTGACCCATTACATTGCTTGTGGGCTTCTTTGGCCCATTTCTTTTTCCTTGGCATCCTCGGCCCATTTGCTTTCCTTAGGCATCCTCGGCCCATTTTCTAATTCTGCATTCTCATGGGTTTTTACTAACTCTTTTGGGCTTCCTTGACCCAATTACCATATCCTTTATCCTTGGGGTTCATGGGCTTTCCATCAACCCTTTACTTTCTTTATTCATTACTTCCGGCTTGCTATGGCCCATTCTTACTCTTCTACATTACATAGTGCCCATAGGCTTACCACTTCTTTCTCTGGGCTCCTTTAGGCCCATTTGTTTGCTTTATAGGCCTATGACCCATTATTCCTGTCACTCGGGCTTAATGGGCCTTCTCTCAATCCTGCTAACTCCTTTTTGCCCATATTGCTGGGCTTCCTCCTGTTGGGGTTTTCCAAGATGAGCACCAACAACCTAAAACAAGAATTGGGGAAAATAGAGAGAGAGAGAGAGAGAGAGAGAGAGTAAAAAATTGAATCTCGTATTCTAATCTATATTATTCTAATGAATTTTCCTGTACATATATAATTACAAGCCTAACAGTTACATAACAGATTAGTGACTGTAACTAACTTTAATTGTCTTAGATAAAACGTATGTGAGTGCTGACTAGATTAGTAATAGCACTAACAGCACGTGTGGGTGATTACACTCTAACATTCCCCTCAATCGAATAATTCCTTATAGGAAGTAAGGGATTGGCTCTTAATCTGGTATAGGCAGGAGAAGCAAGGCATTTAAGAATATCAACAAGCTAATCTGCACTGGAGACACGTGTGGGTGATTACACTCTAACATTCCCCTCAATCAAATAATTCCTTATAGGAAGTAAGAGATTGGCTCTTAATCTGGTATAGGCAGGAGAAGCAAGGCATTTAAGAATATCAAGAAGCTAATCTGCACTGGAGACAAATTGAATAATGATATCATGATGTAAAACCTTTTCCCTAATGAAATGGTAGTTGACTTTAATGTGCTTGGTACATGCTTGAAAGATAAGATTGGATGCCATAGAAGAGGAGGAATAGAAAGATAAATGCCTAGATCTTTAAGAAGCATCCTCAACCAATATAACTTAGCAGTAGTAGAAGCCAAACTTCAGCTTCTGTAAAAGACCTAGAAACAGTTTCTAAGAAACCTATGTAATTGGACTATACTCTAGAAAAAAAATGTAGCTAGTGGTAGAGCGACAATCAACTGGGTCACTAGCCTAGTCAGCATCATTACAATGGCGATTCCAGGAATTTTGTTCAAGGTATTCCTATTCCACTTTGAAAAAATTTCGGATCATTTCGATCTATTTCGGGTGTTTTGAGATGTTTCGGTAAATACCAGCCGAAATTCAAGATTTGGCCAGCATGAAGTTTGTGCTTAAAAAAAAAGGTTCTTAAAACCAAAACAAATTTCCATTCTGTACACCAAAAAATCTCAAAAGGAAAAAAAATAAAAAGAAAAGAAATGAACAAAGGTACCTATACAATAAACTATAAGTTCATTTGAACTATTAATAAAATTATTAATTATTGTTGTTTAGTTGTGTTATTAATTTGTTTGTCTTTTATAAACTATGATTTGTTATATTGTTGTTTCATTATTGTTTACCCAGCCTCATGTGCCCATCTACCCCCACCCCACTCAATAGACAAGCACAAGCCACATACCTAATGCCCTCAATCACAATAGCCAGTTGCCAATTAGAAAATTTCACAATCACAAATCTCAATAAACATTACACTATAAGACAATTAATATCTCACCAACACCAACACACACTGACCAACACCAACGGATAAGATAAAGCATTCAAAAAGTTTTTTTAAAAAAAAAAAAAAAAAGGCAAAAAGAAAAATATTAATAAAGCTAAAGAGTAAAGAGCCAATCATAGACTCACAGTTCAAAAGAGAGAGAGTTATTGAGTTAGACTCTTAAAAGAATAAAGAGAGAGAGACTCTCATTCATTAATTTCATTTCATAGTTTTCATTTTAGTGAGAGAGAGAGAGAGAGAGAGAGAGAGAGTCAGAGAGAAAAAGAGAGAGAAATACCTTGAGGGAGGGAGCACTGAGCACTGGAGTGGCGGAGCAGCCTGTAGCTGAGCGATCTGTAATCTGCCGTCCGCGATAAGGGCCGAGCAACGAGCGACAACGATGTGGTGCGAGGACGACAATGAGCGAGTTGCGAGCGACGTGACCGTGGGTTTGGTTTGCTCTGTATTGGGGTTTGGTTTTGGTTTGCTCTGTATTGGGGTTTGGTTTGCTTTTACTCTGTATTGGGTTTGGTTTGTTCTGCGACGACGTGACTGTGGGTTTGATTTCTATTTGATTTAGCGATTGGCTCTTTTTTTTTTTTTTTTGGATCTCTTACAAATTTTATTTTTATTTTTATTTTCAGATTTTAGTTCAAATTTTTTATTTTGGGCTTTTTTTTTTTTTTTGCTTGAAAGTAGAACAAATAATATATATATATTTTTAATTTCAGGGTGTTCCTAATTTTGTGATTGAGGTGTTCTTAATACAGATTAAATATAAAATTTTTTAATTATTATATGTAAAATTTTAATTTTTTATTATTTTTAATTTAATTTAATTTAATTTTTTTTCAGGTCAAGGTGTTTCTAGGAACATCCTGAGTTGCACGTGGCGTCGCCACTGCATCACAGTAAGCTTGATTGCTGTATTTCAAAACTTTCTAAATAAAAATAAAGCTCACTTTCATCCTCACCCTCTATTGCTGGAGGCTTCACCACCACCATTGCCATTGCTGCCACCATCCCCAAACTCCAGTGGCAGAGTGACGGTGGTTCTCCCCAATAAAACATAAAAAATCTGTAGTTCCAAGGTTTTTTATTGTTGTATTCTTTCTTGTCGACTGCCATAGTTATTCTGGAAAGCCTAAAACAACCATGTAGCTTAATTAATACACAAATTTATCGGCAACACCACAGAAATACAACATGAATCATGAAAGTTTTGAAGCTTTTTTCTCAACTTTGAAAAGTTCCAAAATTGGTGGCTGTAAAACCCAATCAAGATGCCCTAAACATCAACAACTTAGATCTTTTTCAAATAATTGTTGGATTTTTTCATTTTTATATTGCTTCTAGAAATTCTATAAAAATCAGTGATGTGGACGACTTTAAAGTTTAATTATAAAGGCTTTGACGCCCATGATTCCCAACTGTACCCCAACATATGAGCTCACGCTAGCTTCATAAGCTTTTACTAGTCTTCTAGAAATGATGACGTGTCCGAGTGATTTCTAGAAATGCTTTTGGAGAGCTTGCCAACTCTATGGTCCTTCCCAATCCCCTTACTCCATAGGGCCTCTCGCATGAGATCCTGACAAGACAGGAGGTAGGAGAGAAATATAAGCATTTATTTCAAGCTGGAAAGAAGATTCACTGAGAGAGCGGGAAGATGAAAAAGAGCAGAACATATTCGATGATAACGAGAGAGAGTACCAAGACTAGCTAGAGGGGATTGTTCGGAGTTTGCAGTTTAAGCAATAAGGAACTTAGGTGGAGACAAGACCTTCCTTTTTCTTTCTGTGCTTTTCAGTTTTATAATTGGGAATGAACCCCCTCTGCTCCTCTTTCTTTCCTAGCGCACTGCTTTATTTTGCGCATTTGATGCGCTATTGAATAACATTCCTATAAGTGGTCAAAACTATCTCCCCATCTCAAGGAGGTCCTCTACTTTGGTTGGCTAGTCGATCTTCCTCTCCCCGAATTGACATTTTGATCACCCTCGTTGTACTTACTCTTTCGAAGGATCACCCGTTGACTCACTGATTGGACAGTTGGCACTAGAATGATAGCAAGCATCCCCTCTTCTCTTTCCTGGTATGAAAGAAGGAGCTAGGATCAATCTCCTTCAGAGTGTCCTTTCGCGTACTCCTTTATCTCTTTCCTCTCTTCAATTATCGAGACCAGTACATACAAAGATCTAGTCATCTCCTTCTAAGAAGTCAAATCTCCTTCCTATATTTTATTCTAAAAAGAAAGAATAAGAGTAAGAGCCTTTCTTAACTCTTGAACTGTTTCGGAAGGGCTCCTCCAAGGGGAGGCGAACCTCTGGTTTACTTTACAGGGTTAATCTGCTTCTTTTTCATTCTTGGACAATGAAATCGAGAAGATTGCATTCAATATCGCGTTTCACCTGAAAGTTTATGGAGCTATCATCTTTCCTAAGCTGCGTTAACAGCCAGGAAATAGATTTATGTTTCTTTTGAAGTGGATCATTCGGAGCAAAGTTTGGCGCATGCTTGCCGGGCAACCAGTTTCGTTCCAAGTGACATGGCTTTTCACTATTCCTTTCTAGAGAAGGTGGCTCATCCAGACCAACGGATCCATTGTTTATGCAGCAGTGCGATGTAGCTGAAAAACGTAAGCCCCTTTTTCTTAGGTTGGTATAGGTTATAGGTTGGGGAAAACTCCAAAACTAGGGTTCCAAAAAGCTTACCTTATATTAAATAGAAATATAAGTTTTAGAAAGGGGCACCCTTACCATACCCCTAACTACAAGCTAGCGTGCAACGGCTTTTCAGCCGTTGTTGCTTGCTGCTTGCAGGCTCGAAAATCTCTCTTTCACCTCTCCTCCCTGTCTCCATTCTGATTGATTTGCTTCTTCCTTCGTGCAAGCGCTTGGTTCGCCCCTTGTTGTGTTGGTGACTGGAGATAACTCTCTTCAATTATTCCTGGGATGGGAGGGAGTAGGTCTTGCTTCATATTTGTTAATTCATTTCTGGTTCGCTGGACGAGCGCATCCGATTCTAAAGTCCTTTCCTAAACCACTTCCCGTTCAGTTGCTGAAAGATAGAGATAAGCTTTCGAAATGAGATTGAGTTCCACGAATATGCAGGCTAGAAAGATGCATCCCTACTTACTAAAACAAGGAAAGTAAATAATCAATTCTTCCAAAGAAAGCATTTGGGCGTCCTTGCTTTCTCGATGGGGGTTCCTATTTAGATGTTGATTTAGAATATGCTGTCGTCGATTCCTACCTATAGTGACAAGACAAAGTGATTCAAACTAATAACCATATCCCGTGGGCTACTTGAGTGGATAACTTAAGCCGGAAGAGAAGACCCCGCATGGATAAATTAAAAATGTTAACTTTGACCGAACTGATGCCGTTGGATTACTAGTATTCTCTTCTTCTTTTTTATTTTTTTTATTATAATTAAAACAAAAACAAAAACAAAAAATCTTCAATTCAATAAAAAAAAAATGTCTCATACATTTTATTTTTACATCTTTTATCTCATAATGTATAGATCTCTTATAATAAATTAGATAGTTCTCCATTGGACACTTTTTTTTTTTTTTTTGATATTGATCTTTGGGTATAAGGTTTAGAAGAGAAGGGTCATGGGTGGTTGATTTGAAGGGCTAAATTGATGAAATCATTGGGTTAAGAGAGAACCAACCACCTAACCATACACAATCTGAATTCTCTTTCTGAATAGCCACACTAAAATAAGTATAATGACTAAAATTTCCAAAATTTGACCTTTGTCTTGTACCAAAAAAAAAAAAAACTAGTCATGTTGTTGTTAGCAGACCTAGCTAGTAAGCTAGGTATATTCATCTTAGAATTTTGTAGGGTCTTAGAATCTGACCTACCATGGTCAGATTGAAAAAAAGTCCAATTCAACCCAACTTATCACTAGAGTCTAACCCAACCTAGTCCAACCCACCTATATCGGGTTGGATTTTTTTTTTTTTTTTTTTTTTAATTGAGCATTCGTACAACACCAACACAAATAAAAACAAATTTATAATCTAATAAACATGAGCATAGCACCAATCCAACACAAACTATTTTATTAGTGCTTCAAAGTTTAAATCAATACAAATAACAACAGATTTACATTGGTAGTGCATCAAACCAACATAAATAATCAAACCAAATGATATTTCATTTAGTTAGTAAGATATCAAATAGTTTTATCTCATCTCAAAAGAGAAAAAAAAAAATGAACTAGTTTTATTATTCTATAGTTAGTAGGATATTATAGAGTTCTATCGAAACCTAATTGATAAAAAGAAGAGTAAATAATAAACTCATGTAATATATTTTTAAATATATATATTAAATATAGGTGGTTTGGGTTGGATTAGACGGACTTGTGAATCTATTGACCCACACCCAATCCCACCCACCGGAAAAAAAAAAAAAAAAAAAAAAAAAAAAAAAAAAAAAAAATCCAATCCAACCACTAACTAAAAGTTGACCCAACCTAACAGGTTGGGTTAACTTTGGTAGATTTTGACGAATAGGCGAGTTAGTTGCACACCCCTACTCAAAAGGCAAACAACATCATCTCATTTTGTTTTACACTCTTACTTTTCATATCATGGACCTTTTTCTTTTCTTTGTTGAGAAAGTTCGTATCATATACTTGAGTTGCAGGCCTGTTGTTGGGGTATATTCAATTTTAAGACTTGATTGTCTATTTCCTCATTTTATTTTTTATTTTTCTCTTTTTGGTTCATTTTTCTCTTTCTAAAATAGGATTTATTTTTAGAGAAATACTATGTTCACGAAATTTTTTTACAACAAATACTAAATAACAGATTGTTACTAACTATTACTGGTGGGTAAAAAAGTAATTTAAGTTGTGGATTCAAATTTGAACCATTAACAACTTATCACTTAGGATTTGTTGTAAAAGTATTGTGGATATTTGTATGTTGCAAATCTCAAGGGATTAGAATGGTTAAACCTATGCTTAATTGAATTTTTGGGGTTGCCTTACCTGAAATTAGAAACTCTATAGTGGGTAGTCACAAGATTTTGTAAACGGATGATGATAAAGATTGCTTTTAGCATATAGAAACATGAAAAGAATGACTTATTACGGATAGTTTTGGTGGTTCTATTTAGTTGTTTATGTTTTATTTCTGATTAATTACATACCAACATGGCGTTTTCTCCCATCTTGAATTTGGTAATATAGTTTACTGGTTATATTTTTTTGATAATATAGTTTACTGGTTATATGAAAAGGATCCTGAGTGGAACATTAAGAACAAATACTACTTCTAGTTCTAAGTGGTACTGACTCTACTGAGGAGATATGGAATTTGTTTTTCCCTCTCTTTTTCTCAATGGTGTTAGCTTATGTTATTAATTTTGAGTCGCCAAAACCAAAATATTTCCATCCTAAATTCCTAACTACATTTTCGTATTTGTATTTGTAAAAACTTCCTGTAATCCAATGTTTCATATATGTTAGTCGTTTCTCTAACCTTTTCTGGAACAGGTTCGTGACATCACGTGATATGGCAGATCATATTCAAAAACTTAACTATGGCATCCCACAGTATCTTACATGGCATTGGCATCCCACAGTTCCTTATTAGAAGATAAAAAGAGAAAAAAAGAAAAAGAAAAAGAAAAAGAGAGGCTGGAAAGCCTCTAACCAAAGTGACATATGTCTAGATTATCAAAAAAGAAAAGAAAAAAAGAGTGACATATTATGTCTAACCCAAATATACATTTAGAATAACGAACAAGTTTAACCGTTGAATTTTATGTTTCTTATGTTTTTAACATATATATCAAATTTTGTTCAAATCATATGTTATTCACTATTTGATCAATTAATTTATTTTTTATACACAATTTTAGATCACAAAAATTTGAAATGTTAACATTTATTTGATGACATAGCAATTGACTTTTGATCTTCTTGAAATTTTGCAAACATGGAGAATATAATAAGAATATGTAATCAAATAGTTAGATTTTCAAAATTCATATTCAATATAAAAATAGATGAGGAGTTTGTAGGGTTTCTCTCCAAAACTTTGTTCATAACAAGCATATGGATAAAAAATACTTTTACACCCCCAAAAAAAAAAAAAAAAAAAAAAAAAAAATATATATATATATATATATATATATATATATATAGAAACACAATATGAAGAAACTAATAATAATATGTGTCTCTACATCTTTCAACCTTCATTGCCAAACGCCTTGTTGAATCTCTTATACAGTTCAAGTTCAGCTTCACTTACAGTCGGCTTTTGTCTAGCAAGCATTTTATCAAAATCTGCTCTTGTGTTGGGTGGTAGCTGGATCTGCAAGTCATCAATTCCCAGAGACACAAATATGAAAATTCAAGATGGACATAGGGTCTAAAAAAATATTACCACAAACAAACTTTATTTAAAAAGGAAAATATAAAAGAATCCGCCTATGTTAATGAAAGAGAAAATCAATACCAAACACAAATCAATGCAATTGAATGAGACATACTCTTTTTCTTTTTTCTTTCCAGTACAATAACCCCCTCCCAGGCCTTCCCTCTTTTCAATTTTCTTTTATCCTATTTTCCATAAATTAACTAACTACTAAAGTAAGCAGCAGTCTACATATCTTCAAGAATTCTATCCGTGAGTAACTAATCCTCGGCCACAAACATGTATTTTTGGAATTGTTTCTTGTGTTGAACATGAGTTTCCTAACTAATCCATACCTTTAAAGCTAGGCCTTGTGCATTAAGTTCCTGCAAGGTAATCTCAGTAGCTCCTTGTCCAGTCCGTTCGCAAGGGACCCACATGCCTTTAGAGGTTTTTCTGAAGAATTGAGCATCAAGAGTTGCACGAACAGGCTGATATAGTGCATCTTCAACCTATCAAAAAGTAACCACCAATTTTCAGCCATATAGTCCCTTTAGAGACACATTGACACAATGTAAAATTGACACTTACACAAGAGAATATATCTGAACCAGAGAAACCTTGTGTTCTGCGAGCTAAATGCTCAAAATCATTTTCAGTAAGGTTATGAGGAGTGTCCCCAATATGAACCTGCTCAAATAAAAAACTAGAGGATATTAAACAAGACATAAATTACAAAAGCATCAATCACAATGGGTTTATAACTACATTGCTTGGATATTCCAAATGCATTGCATTATGAAAATTGAAGTACCTTAAATATGTGTTCCCTTGCCTCCAAATCTGGGAGAGGGACATAGATTCGCTTGTCAAAACGCCTCCTCATGGCCTACATTAACTTTGCATTAGCCTCAACCCTAAAGCAATCTAGATCATGAAATTTTTGCTAGCCTTGGCCGTAGGTTAAAAGGATGTATTTTTTCTCACCTGATCCAAAGCATAAGGAGCATTTGTGGCTGCAAGAACCAGAACATTTGTCTCATCGTTGCACACACCCTGAAATGTATTAAAATTTTAAGATTACAAATATGTAGGTGGAAGGAAACAATGTATGATAATGCTATGTATTAACTATCTAATAAAACATATAGTTATTATTAACTGCATTGCAAACTAGCTTGCCATTTTAAGGCCAACAAGGAAATGATTGGTCATTTAGCCTGCCATTTGAAGACCCTATAATATGTTTTCTCTAGGTCAATAAAGACCATATGAAGATCTTTACAGGCCTCTATAATTTTCCTTTAGACATCTAAGTAAGAAAATAACTTCCATGGTAGATTTTCCTAGCATAAAACCAAGTTGATTCTCCAATATTTATTACTTCATATCTTAACCTTTATTCAATCATTCTCTCCCAAGTTTATTATTTCATAGTGTGACTCATAAGTTTAATTCCAAGGTGATTTGTACAGTTTTGAATATCCCCCCTGTTCTTGTAGAAAAGTATTAAAGTATTTCTCCTCTTTCCCTTCTTGTTTTGCTTGATCATTGTAATTTGGTTTCTTGATGTTTTTGCCCCTTCAGTACAAAAAAGAAAAAGAAAAATTAAAAACCTAAAATTCAAAGGAAATCATAGCCTTCTTTGGACCACATACATGATTTCAAGTTACTTATGCTTAAATACCTTAAAGTTAGGTCACCCATACTAAACATTTCAATTTAAATTTTTCCATAAAATTCCTCAATTCCATTTTAAGTATAAAAATGTTAAATAGGATGCTTTGCAACTCATATCACAAAATGTAATAAATTCATACCCAACTGCATGGTACAAACTACAACAAGTTATTGACAAACTACATGCCCCCAATCTTAATCTAAGCATGTCAATTATATTATATAAATAGAAGCTTGGAACAAATGACTTTAATCCATTTCCAAGGAAAATAAATTACCTGCATTTGTACAAGAAGTTCTGTTTTGATTCGTCGAGATGCTTCATTCTCATTGTTCTCACCTCGTGAACCACATAAGGAATCAATTTCATCAATAAAAATAATGGATGGAGCAGCATCACGGGCCCGTTGGAAAAGAATTGAGACTTGCTTTTCACTTTCTCCCTTCCATTTGGAAACAATGTCCGATGCGGAAACACTGTGTATAGACAGTACACAACACATGTAAATGTCTGGGTACAGACAATGCACAAAACATGTAAATGTGTTGGCAGCATTCCATCTATATAAAAATATTAGAAAGCAAACACATCTACATCCTTGGGAAATACATTAGCTGTAATAAATGCACCCAACAATAACTGCTAGGAAGAAGCAGAGAACAAAAACAATCGCAGATGTGAATCAATTGAAGCATAGTGGCATAGATAATGAATTCAGAAATTCAATACATTCCAATAACGTGACGATTGCAATGAAAAAGCATATGAAAGGAGTCAAAGACCCAACCATATGAAGTAAGAAAACTACATCAACAATACAAAATATTAAGAACTCTAAGTCCACATTTTCTGAAACTCAAATATCTGGACAATGTATTTCTGATCTAGGCCTTCACTAACAAGTAAAATCTACAGAAAATGGGTGAAAATAAGAATAACATGTTAACTATAAAATGCTGCTGAAGTCACAAGTTTTCAAAAGAAATTATGCAAAAAACTGAAACATAGAGGGAAAACAAAAGAAGCCACATAGACTTCAAATATGAGTCACAATTAACTGCAATTGGCAACATGTATTTGCCTGTTGAAGATGAAGATTAGTTCTTTTATCTCTTGCCGTGTATGTTTCTTACATCATCACTTATTGTAATCCTGTTGCTTGCTATGTATTGATATTGGTAAAATTATAAATATTACCTAAAGAAAGTTGACCCTGCTTCTGTTGCAATTGCATTTGCTAGATAGGTCTTCCCTGTTCCAGGTGGACCATATAGTAATATAGCCTTCCACGGTTGTCGTTTTCCTAAAACAGGAGTTCAAAACATAATGTCCACATTAGTGGTCACTATAACCCAACTCTTCTTATTAGCATTGAAACTAAGAATAACCAAATAAACTAAAAGCAGAGATTAAAAAACCCAAAAGTTAAATATAATGATGGAGGGAGAACTTACCAGTAAAAAATTGAGGATTCTTGATAGGCACTATGGCAGCTTCAACCAATACCTTTTTGCAAGCCTGAAGTCCGCCCACATCACTCAACTTCGCATTCGGCTTTGTAAGACCAAGCCCGCTTTCTGCTCTATTAGATAAAGAGGGTCCATGTAAGTGATGACGGCCTCTAATTTTTGTTGCCCTTCTATAATAGCGCAAAAATGACTGCCTATTCTGCTTCTTAAGCCATGGATTGTTCTCATAGAAGAGATAAGTGCCCGCATACTCTAATGCCTTCATATAAAGCTTATAGGCCTCTTCAAATTGTTCAGCCATATCCTCCACAACTGCCAGTTTCACATTCTTTTTAGCAAGCTCTAAGAGCTCGCCAGTAGTAACAGTAGTCATCTATAACACACACGCACATATATGTCAATTAGTTCACTCATACAGTTATTCATAATGATGAATTTGCAATAGATATGCATGATGAGCAATAATTCTAATCAGAGTAGTCATCTATGACTCTAACACACACACACATACACATACAGTTATTCATAGCGATATGAATTTGCAATAGATATATGCATGACGAGCAATAAATCTAATCAGAGTAGTCATCTATAACACACACATACACACACATATATAAATATATGTCAATTCATTCATTCATACAGTTATTCAAAATGATGGATCAGTAAAATTAGTTCTTCTAGGAACCGTGCACACCTGATGCAGTCAAAAACACAAAAAGAATTTAATTTTAATCTTGTTTGTTTAATTTTAGAATCCATTTTACTATTTGTCCATTTAATTTATTTAAGTTCCTTTTTTGTTGCAGATATTTTAGGTCACACTGAGTTATTACAATTTTGTTTAATTTTCAAGATTCGATGTTATTTTTGACATCCATAATTGGGTTTTAACACAAGTCAATTAGGATTTAGGTTTAGTCCTAGAAATTTATGTAAGCATGCTTGTCTACTCTTACAGTGACAGTTTGCTTTAGTAATAAAATTTATTGTTACTTTGACCTTCAATAGCTTGGTCTTGATTTCACAATCCTAAATACTAATTTTTAGGCGATTCTCAAAAAAAAAAAAAAAAAACTAATTTTTAGGTTTTTTTTTTTATTTTACTTTCTATTTCATCAGATTTAGTATTTTATTGTTGATTAACAATAATACATTAAATGTGAATATAGAAGTTCAAAATGTGTTTTGTTTAAGTTTGCCTTACATATATAAACAATTTTACACTAAATATTTTTATTGAATGCAAATTTTGACAATTTCACAATTAGAATATGTATATATATTTTTTATACTTTTCATGCTTGCAAAATTTCAAGATAATAAAATTACATTAATTATATCATCTATCAAAATTTAAATTTCAAGTTTTTGTATTTTAAAATCATGTATAAAAGATGAGTTTATAGATTAACCAGTACTCTGTATTAGTAAGTAACATCCAATTGAAACAAGATTTGGTTTGTATGTTACGAATATAGAGAACTTGTATTCCAAAGGTGGGATTTTGAAAATTTTAATCCAATACGAAGTTGTTAGGTGATGTAATATTGCCTAAACTTACACCGAATGTAACTTGATCATGACCCTTTACTTAAGAATTGTCTTTTATGTGGTCATGTATTCGCCAAACATAGTTATCTTTTAAGATAATATATAATTTGAAATTTATAGTGTATGTTCCGTGATAATTTTTATTTTAGTGTAGGAGGGATTTGAATCCAAGTACTTTATTCGATAACAAGAACCTGAAAATACGTAACTTAATCCTAACCATTTACATAACTTTTTTTTTGATAGGTAATCAGAAAACTTATATTAAAGAGGAAAAAAATAAATGACAAGTACAAGATGTTCATGATGATGAACAACAACACAACAGCAACACAGCACAACACAACACAACAGCAAGAGAGAAGTCAGGTAACTAAGCTAAGGGAAGGCATAAACTCAAAGAGAGAAGAACACTCAGTAAAACCCCTACAAGGA
Organism: Quercus robur; assembly: GCF_932294415.1. Classification (NCBI taxonomy): domain Eukaryota; kingdom Viridiplantae; phylum Streptophyta; class Magnoliopsida; order Fagales; family Fagaceae; genus Quercus; species Quercus robur. Next base: position 7,952,390 of record NC_065537.1, read on the forward strand.
GACCACTCCATTAGACTGCATTAGCATAAAATCTTTAACTCCTACAACGTTTTCTCTTTATCTTCAAAAGATCGACGATTTCGCTCCAACCACACAATCCACATTAAGCACCCTGGAACCAAATCCCAAATTTCCGAATTATGCTTCCCAAGCTACTGATGCCAACTAGATAACAAACCCGCCATTGAACCCGACATAACCCAACGAATACCAAAAGCCTGAAGCATGAAAGCCCATAGGGAATGAGTAACAGGACAATGAAGAAGAAGGTGGTCAACTGACTCCCCATCACAACAACACATACAACACCAATTAGCCAAAGGGTGACCCTTAAGCATTAGATTATCCAAAGTGAAGATTCGACTATGTGCAGCAGTCCACAGAAAGAATGCCACACGCTTAGAAATCTTTGGTTTCCAAACACCCTTCCAAGGAAATAAAGAATTCGAGGCAGCCCGAATCTCATGGTAGTAAGACCAAGTGTCGAAATCCTCATCTGAAAGGCCCACCAACTCCTCTCTCGCATCTAAACCCATCAACTCAGTCAACAAGTTCTTTCTAAAAGCCAAATCACCAAACTCCTCCCTGTTCCATTTTTTTAAATTTGCTTTCAGAGCCTTTAACTTTTGAGCCAAAATGAAGCTTGGAGAGCCCGCGAAACTGTACCCATTGCACCAATGCTTAACTCTATCAACAAAACCCTCGACTTTCAACCACATATTTTCAAATTTAAAGACACTTCGACCATGCCGAACAACACTAGCTTCCAACAAAAGAGGGCAATGGTCAGAAAGAACGCGGGAAAGCACCCGTTGGGATACATTGACGTAGTGCTCCTCCCAATCAAGAGGAACCAATGCCCTATCAATTCTTGACATAGAGGGGACACCAAAATCTCTAAACCAAGTGAAGGAGGCCCCCTCTAAAGGTAAATCAACTAAATAATTATTCTCAATAAAATCTGAGAATGTGAACATAGCAGGGCTAAAAGACTCACAGCCAATCCTTTCACTAGGGTACCTGATAATATTGAAATCACCTACAAGACACCAAGCCATAGGCCACTTGGTACGCACTTGGGATAACTCCTCCCATAAAGTATACCGCTGACCATTGTCATTAGGACCATACACACTTGTACAAGCCCAACAAAGTCATCCACCACTCCACTCAATAATACACTGACAGAAAATAGTCCAACCATAACATCCAACTTCTCAAAGACCATCTTATCCCAAATCAGCAGGACCCCTCCCGAAGTCTGCATAGCATCGAAAGTAGCCCAATCAATAAAAGGACTACCCCATAAACTCCGCACAAAAGCAACATCACAAGAAGATACTTTCGTTTCTTGAAAACATACAATATCACACTTCCACTCTTTTAGCAGATTCTTACAAACCACTCTCTTCCTGGGATTGTTAAGCCCCCTTACATTCCAAGAAAGTAGTCGTAGAGTCATTTAAGACAATCAGCACCCCCCTTCCTATTCCTAGCAGAGACTCCATCGTAATTAACATAAGAAATAAGCCCCTTAACCTCCCTGAGACCTCTCGTCCCTGAGTTTGCAGGTCGCTAGACACCCCGACATCATTCACCTTGAGACATTCCTGTTCCAGGATGCGAAACAGAGCCAAACAATGAGCTTCATGTTTCACTATAGGGAAGCCCACCATTTTACAAAAAATTTTCATCAACTGTGACACCCAATTCGAAGGTGGCCTAGACTCCGTCACCTGTGTTCCCTCGATAGAGTCCTGAGCCAAAGGTTCCCATCGAGACAAAGGTTCACAATCCAACACCCAATTATCCTTCTCACCAAAGACACAACCACTGTCATCCACCCCACTAGCTTCCCACGGGAGAATATGCAGCCTAAAATCTAGCTGAAAATCCCCAACAAAATCCACTAATCCACTACTCCATTCTTCTTATGAGCTTCCCCTTCCCCAACCTCAGCTTCCAAACCAAAACCTAAGCCTGAGAGAGGGGAGAATCTATTGTGATCCACCCATGGTTGTCAACACAAGATTGGCGACCCCTCTATCATAATCTGGAGGCTGAATCCCAACCACTGCCGAGCTAACCACCAAATCTCCGGTGAACCCAGCGTCCCACCTACTTAATCCCTGAGTTTCCTCGGCAACGAAGCCCAAGAACCCAGAGAAGATGGCCTTGCCAGGGTTGGGATTGCCTAAAACAGAACTACACCTTGACGCTGACACTTTTCCGATCGCCGGAGTATCCAATACTCTCATCGGCATCAACCCATCGTCACTTATGCTGTGTTTGGTTCGTGTAAAAGCATTTCCGGAAAATATTCTATTTTCCGGAAATGCTATTTTCTGAAAAGGAAAATATTTTCATGTGTTTGGTTGCATTTCAAAAAATTTTTCGAAAAATATTTTCTGGTGTTTGGAAAAGAAGAAGGAAGAGATAAAACCCAGAAAAACACGGACAAAACCCAGAAAAAAAAATCATCAAATTTGGTCAAATTGAGAGAAGAAGGAAGAGAGAGAGGCGATTGGGTTCGACGAGGGGCGAGATCGGCGCGGTGCTTTGTGAGATCGCGATCGACGCTGATCTCGCGAAGCGTCGATCGCGATCTCGCGAAACACCGCACCGATCGCGATCTCACGAAGCGTCGATCGACGCTTCGCGAGATCGCAATCGGCGCAAAGAAGAGATCGCAATCGACGGCGCGATCTTTCTCCCTCGACGCGGTGCGTTCGCGAGATCGTTCTTTCTCTCTCTCGTTCTCCATTTGCGCGTCTGTGAGCTCTCTTTGCGCGTCTCAGTTTCGGAAATCATTTGAAGTGAAAATAGGAACGGAAATGAATTTCCATGGTCAACGCTGCTTTTTTACGGTTAGCTGAAAATGATTTCCGGAAAATTCAATTTTCAAAACCAACCAAACAGCCTATTTTACGAAAAATGATTTCCTGAAACCATTTTCACCCAAAACAAACACACCCTTAAGCTCGCATCCACTTGTCCCAAAGGCAGAACCTGAGACTCACTCACACCCAAGGCTATGAGTTCAGAATTACCCCACTGCCTATGTACTGGGTTTGCCAAAGATTGGCTTTGACGTGGCCTCCAAACAAGTTTGGGCTTTACGTATTTAAATGGGCCGGAGGTACTAACCTTTTGAAAATTCTGAATAGTGGGCTTTCTAGGTTGCACCACTTTTGGGCCCACTTCCTTATCTTCAAACCACACTACAGCCCAATTCCCATCTAACCCACACTCCATACACAAAATCAGATCCAACGTCAACTCAGCTTTAATACCTTTATCTTCAATCCCATCAATTGTTGACAAAATCTTCGCCCCAATTTGATCTCTCTGTCCCAAAGTACCATCCTTGCAAGTAACCCGGTTAACACGGCTGGATTCTAACAAAATCTTCGTCCTAGGAGGCTCCCTCTGTCCTAGGAAACTTTCCTCACGATTATTACGGCTGGAGACTGATAGACTCTTCACCCTAGGTTGCTCAGGATTTGTATTTTGAATCAATACATTTTTTTTCTTCCCTTTATCATCTCCGCCATCGTTGTTATTCCGTTTCTCCGCCACCACCGACGCAAAGGATTTTGAGGCATCTCTAAGAGCATTCACAGCAGATGTTGCAAAAAAAATGCCATTTTGCCACACCAAAGACCTACTTTATTATTTTACCACATCATTTTACAATATCCCATTTATCAGATGTTTTATCATTCAATTCTATACATTAAAATAATATTTACTACACATTAAAATAATATATCTAACACGATAAATAACAACCACAACATTGCTGCCGCCGCTGCCACCACCGTGACAGCCACAATCCATTGCAAAACAAAAAACTAAAAACAAAACCACCACCACAACCACCGTCATCAACAACCCACCACAAAACCCATTAAAAACAGAGCAACACCCACTAGCACAGCAACTCAAACCCAAAAAACACAACAACTCAAACCCAGAAAACACTCCGATCAAGATCTCACCTCACCTCAACCCACGATCAAGATCTTGATCAACTCAACGTCGATGCCCACTAGCACTCTGATCAACTCAAACCCAGAAAACACTCCAATCAACTCAAACCCACTAGCACCGGCAACCCACGATTAAGATCTCACCTCACCTCAACGTTGATGCCCACGATCAAGATCTCAACGTCGATGCCCACGATCGTGATGAACACTCCGATCTCACCTCAACGTCGATGCCCACGTCGATTCCGATTGGCGATGATGATGATGACAATGCCCGGAGAGATCGGCGATGACGATACAAAATGCAACCGGTGAGAGATCGGCGATGACGGATCAAGATCAACAATTTATAAGAGAGAGGGAATCGGTGAGAGAGAACAGAGGTGAGAGAGAAGAGAAAAGAATAAACTGAAGAGAGAGGAGAGAGAAAAGAGAATAAAAAAATATTAATCAGTTATACCATTTCCGTCCGTACAGTGGCAAATATGCAATGGCACTGTTCATATGTTGCAAAAATTATGGCATTTGGAACATCTGATAAAGATGGTTTTTGGTGTTTGGTGTGGCAAATGTGTCAAATATTTGGCATTTGGCACATTTACCACATCTAGTGTGGATGCTCTAAAGGGAATACTTGTGATAGCTTGCCTGGGAGCTAGAGACTCTGGGGCTAACACCTTCCTCAAGTGTAAACGTCTTCCCTTCAGGCACCACTATAGAACCCTTACGACGACCATGAGCGAGTTCCAAAATTAATAAGAAAGCTCCGTGAGAGTTGGAACCCAACTGAAGAATAAAGCATTTGTCCCCCTCACGGCAAGATTTTGCAAACTGCCCACTAGACTGCCCGGAGATCAGTTCTTCCACATTGAACAGTAGTCTCTTTGCACTTCCTTTTCCCATAAATATTGATCTTAGAGAATCTCTGCCTCTCTCGTAAATATGCAGCTGGTAAAACATACCACCTTCCTCAACTGAAAACTCAAATGATTTTGATTCGACGAAGAAAAAAATAGAGCCACCCATATTGAATCAAAAGTTTTGAACAAGAACCCACAAAATTCTTCAAAGAAAGCACAGAACCCAACAAAAAACAAACCAAAATAGAAGAAGCAATTATAAATGCAGACTCAAAGACACAAACAGAAAGACAGTGACTCCATAAACTCTGGAAACAATTTCTACTAGTAAAGCTACTTATTAAAAAAAAACTACCAGTAAAGGCCCAAACGCAAGACGAATCAAATAAGGAACTAGTAAACAGAGCTAACAATGGGTAACAGGAAATCAAGACTACCAAATTTAAGAATTAAATTGAAATGCACACAGACACACACTAAAGATTAATTTTCTTTGCTCATATGCATCACTGATTAACAATTAATCCTAAGAATCTATACCTGCTTATCCTGGTTGGCATAGGAATTCTCAGGTTCCATGGTTGAAGGCTTAATATCAGCTGGAGTTTCCTGTGGTAACATGGATATCATCAGAAATGACATTCCATACATATTTACATAACTTATTACAAATACATTACTAAAATAGTTATGATTTCTTAATGTGGTCTTGTCTTTGCCAAACAAATGATTTTTTTTTGAGATACTATATGATTTGAAACTTATGGTTTTTGGTCCATAATGATTCTCTTTTTAGTGTAGGCGAGATTAGAATCCAAGTACTTTATTTAATAACAAGAGTCTGTACGAATTGAGTAAATTGAAACCAACCAAACGAAGCTGAATTAATTTTCTTTGCTCATATGCATCACTGATTAACAATTAATCCTAACAATCTATACCTGCTTATCCTGGTTGGCATAGGAATTCTCAGGTTCCATGGTTGAAGGCTTAATATCAGCTGGAGTTTCCTGTGGTAACATGGATATCATCAGAAATGACATTCCATACATATTTACATAACTTATTACAAATACATTACTAAAATAGTTATGATTTCTTAATGTGGTCTTGTCTTTGCCAAACAAATGATTTTTTTTGAGATACTATATGATTTGAAACTTATGGTTTTTGGTCCATAATGATTCTCTTTTTAGTGTAGGCGAGATTAGAATCCAAGTACTTTATTTAATAACAAGAGTCTGTACGAATTGAGTAAATTGAAACCAACCAAACGAAGCTGAATTAATTTTCTTTGCTCATATGCATCACTGATTAACAATTAATCCTAACAATCTATACCTGCTTATCCTGGTTGGCATAGGAATTCTCAGGTTCCATGGTTGAAGGCTTAATATCAGCTGGAGTTTCCTGTGGTAACATGGATATCATCAGAAATGACATTCCATACATATTTACATAACTTATTACAAATACATTACTAAAATAGTTATGATTTCTTAATGTGGTCTTGTCTTTGCCAAACAAATGATTTTTTTTGAGATACTATATGATTTGAAACTTATGGTTTTTGGTCCATAATGATTCTCTTTTTAGTGTAGGCGAGATTAGAATCCAAGTACTTTATTTAATAACAAGAGTCTGTACGAATTGAGTAAATTGAAACCAACCAAACGAAGCTGAATTTAAACGTTGTAAATCCTTTGCGGTAAATTAACAGTCTTGGACTTTTCTATTGTGTGCACTTATAAGTCTATCTATGCACAAAATTCTTCTTGTATTATCATTACTCAGTGTTGTGAGAGAGAGAGAGCTGTAAGTGTGCCTTAGAATTTCTTGAGTCGACTACAATTACCTGATTTTCTGATGAAGTAAAACCCTCTGGTAAAATTTCATTGCTTGATAGAAGATGCGGCATGGTTTGAGGCCTCCTGCAAGTATCAGAAAACAAATCTTTAACTCAAAATTTTGAGATATAATGCATTCAGGTATGGTAAGTTATAACAAAATCTTCCCAGTTAATTTTAACCTTTCCGGTGAGAGAGAGCTACAAAATCCTCTTTCATTGTAGCGGTCTTGCAACTGTTCAAGTTGAACTAAAATATTTTGGTAAAGAGATGGATGATAGTTATCCGGAGTCCCTAAAAAGCATTGGACTAGTGTTTGCACAAACTCTTCGACATTTTGCTCGTATACAAGACTGATTCCACACATTTTAAATTTCACAACTTGGACATCGCTTTGAAATTGAGCACAAATGTGACTACAGTGATTCAACTGAAACTGCTCTCGTGGTATGTAAAATACCAGAAGTCTTTGTGATGACTCAACAAAAACATCTCTAGAGCGGGGAAAGGCTCCGTAAGGTGCAAGAAGAACTTCATCACTAGCTGAGAGACCAGAAAAGTGAAGAAAAATTGTTGAATCTGGCTTGTAACTTGAACCAACTCGTTGCTTGTCCACAGTATAAAAGGCAAATATAGTTAACCCTATCCATGTCGAATTATTATGCAAGTTTGGTGGCAACTCCATTTTTATGTAGGACCCCAAATTTCGATAACTGAACCAGGCTTGGGGAACTGCAACTTCTGGAAAGATATAATCATAGCAGTGGTGTTGTGCTTCTCCCTGAAAATACACAAAAATATGGTCTTCAAATGTTCAATATGTGAGAGAGAAACAAGAGTTGCAAAAAAGGTAATACTTGATGCACATCAGTGTCTCGATTTTAGTTGTTTGCACAATTTTCAGTACATACTAATGTGTAACAATCACTGCCTTGCAAAAATGTGTTGTTTAGGGATGAATAGTAAGTCACCTCATAAAACCTTGAAAGCATTGACTTGAGGGCACTTCTCAGCCTGGGGTTCAGGTCAATTAGGGCATTGGACCGAGTGGATTCCACCTCGTTATCATGACTTAGGGAATTGCCCAAATGACATTTTATGAAATCTTCACTACCTTGACGGAGGGCATCAGTGCTCCTAAAAATTTTATGGCCTAGGTGTTGTACAAATCCTGCCACATCAGGCTCATAGAGTATACGTGCACCACACCCTTTAATCTCAATATCTAGGCTATTGGTTACAATCAATGGCCTAATGCAATTACGTTCATCTAATAGTTCTCTAATCCTCGCATGCGATATGTATAGCCAAAGTCCAAATGAACCAACATAGATTTTTTCTCTAGGGACCATATAGACTAGAGGTCGATCTTTAGGACCACCGTCCATGTCCAAATGACAAATAAACTCATGAACATATTTTACATCCGGACCAGAAGAAACCTCTTTTGAATTGTGGACCTCAAAATCAACACATAGGGCGATTCCCCTCCAACTAACATCATACTGATGTAGCGGGATTGCTATAGATGACCCACAATACTGATTTTTGAACCACTCTGGAATTTCAATTTGATGTAAAACGCTGTAAAATCCTTCACTTTCACGAATTTGATCCTGTAAAATATTAGAAGGCAAAAATAATTAGATGTTTAATGTGTGTGTGTGTGAGAGAGAGAGAGAGAGAGACAAAGAGAGTGAGACCTCCATGTATCTTTGCCACAATGGCTGGAACTGTATATCCAGCGAAGAACCCTCAGTTACCTCATCCTTGAGCATGCTGTCCAGCAAAGAAACCTCAGTAATTTTGTTTTCTTCAACCTCAGGCAAGCTGAGGCAATTAATAATAGTGAATCCTGTTTCACCCAAAGTCCACAAAACAACTTTTTTTGAATAATTTTTCAGTGAAGTACATCCTCGTGCCATTACAAAATTTGTACTTGATGGAAGATATGGCAAGGACTGAAGCTCGCTACAATCATCCAAGCAAAGAAGTTTAAGCTTAGAAAGATGAGAAACGCTATCAGGCAAGCATGTAAAATTGTTTTTACTCAGATTCAGAGACTGCAGTGAGGAAAAGCAACTAAGATCATCAGGAAGTGCTCCATCTGACAAATTGCAGTCACTCAGGTCTAGAGATTTTAAAGACCTTAATCCAAAGAATGACTTAGGCAACAATAGGTTGATGGGCTCTCGTTTAGGATGTCGAGCATTGAATAAACAAAATGTCCATAAAACAAGTGTAGCGCTTACAAAGGCACTCTGATAGTTGAGTGGCAGCACTAAGAAAGAGAACATAAGAAGCAAAATTGTTCCTTTAAAAGCAACGGGAACACCAATTGAGGATACATTGGGCAAGAACCCAAGCAAATGCGATGCTTTTGGTCGTTGACCCCTGCATCCTGATAGAGTAAGAATTTCAAGAGATGTTAACCTACAAATGACATCAGAAAAACTGGAAAGGGCACTGCAGTCTTTAAGATTCAATAAAGTAAGGCCAGTCAGATGCTTGATTGATGATGGTAGTTCTTTTACGTCAGTCCCATTCAAATAAAGCTCTGACAAGGATGTCATATTTCTCCCAATCTCTGGAAATTTCTTGAGTCTTGAACAACCAGATAAAATAAAGATTTCAAGAGATTTCAAGTTGATCTCATGTGGAAGGCTCTTAAGGTGTTTGCAGTCTTTTAGATTTAATAAAGTAAGTCGTCTGAGAGTTCCAATTGACGGGTGAATCTTATACAATCTTGTACAACCTTGCAAAATCAACCTCTCAAGATTTTGAAATCCAATGAAATCAGGAGTGCTGATTAAGCTTTGAGAGTAACTTAGGTCAATGAGTTTTAGCTGGCTTAAGTTCTGTGATAAAACCAAAAATAAATATGAAAAACTAAGTGGTCAAGAACTTAATTTATTAAAAAACCAAAGAAAAAAAAGAAAAAAAACTTGCATTAGTGAAAATCTTACCCTAAATCCTTTTGGTAGTTGCTCAATGCAGCTACAAGGCATAATAAGTTCAACAAGATTATTTGGTTGAAAACTCCTTGGCATGGATTTCAAAGGATAATCATGCCATTCGATCAATTGTAGCTCATTAGAAAGATAAGTGAGGCCTTTAGGAAGAAGCACATCGTGGATTTTAAATAACCTTAGTCTTGTCATCTCTGAGAAGGCATTGGCATTCAAGTCTTCTTTATGTGGAGGCGAGTTTAGAATCAAGCTCTCAACATTTTTTGTTCCCTAGTAACCAAGAACAGTGAAATTAGTATAGAAAATGTAGAAAATTGTACAAATATATATACTTCCCTATGCTTATGTATATACACAAATCCACTTACAATATTGTTCTTCAATACAGAAAAGATATCCTTATGATGCCACAACCTACTGCGTAATCCAGGCTCTTGAGGTGCTTCACGATGAACAATTTCCCTACCCATTTGTTGTAGCAAATCATGCATGCATATTTTCCCCCCCAAAATGGTAATGAGAGATTTTTCCTTTAGGATTTGTATATGTATGCAGTAACTTGAAATTCCTAGAATATCTACAACTCTTTTTTTGTCCATTCCTTTGAAAAAAAGGGCAATATCCAAAAATGATCCTTGAACCTTATGCTGCAACCCCTTATAACTAATTGCAAGTCTATTCACAATTTCTTCATTAGGATTTTCATTCAGCTGATCTAGGAAATTTTTCCATACAAGTTTTTCTTTATGAAACAAGGAGGAACCAAAAACTTCAAGAGCTAAAGGAAGTCCTTTAGCATACTTCACAAAAACGTTACAAAAATCCTCAAAACCTCTTTTAGGATGGGGTTGGTTGAAGGCTTTTTGACTAAAGAGCTCTAATGCTTTATCATTATCTAGTCTTTTTGCCTCATACATATCATTCACTTCGTGTGTTGTCAACAACTGTTTGTCTCTACTTGTTATAATGATTCTACTCCCAGGACCAAACCAATCACGGCTTCCTACAAGTGCATCCAGTTGGTCTTTTTTATTCACATTATCAAGAACAATAAGAACCTTTCTATGATGGAGCCTTTGCCTTAGAATCTTCTTTCCTTCACCAACACTCGTTATACTTAATTCTCTATCACCCAAGATGTTAGAAAGAAGGCGTTTTTGTAAAGGAACAAGATCATCATTTCTTGTTTCCTTAACAAAACCAATACGAATAAAGCTTTTGGAGTCAAATTGAGTAGATATTTTACAATAAATGACTTCTGCTAGAGTTGATTTACCAATCCCTCCCGGCCCCCAAATCCCTATAAGGCGAATATCATCCAACCCCGCATTTAATAAATCCATCATTTCCTTCACACTAGATTCTATTCCAACAAGATCCTTTGAAACACTTAACAATTCACCATACAATTCACTATGTATACCTCCCACAATGTTCTGGATTATTATTGATTCTGGCCTGTAAAAAAGACAAAAATAATAATTTTGATGAGATAGTGGCAATTGTGAGACACAAAACGTTCAATAATTTTACTATGGTTTGCTTTAATAGAGAAATGAGAACTCTAAAACCCCTCCCCAAGGTGGAGTTCAAATTTGTCGTCCGGGAAGGGGTGAGATTTAAATTTCAAATCTCTCTCTCTCATCATTGTGCACCCTTGACATGATGGTTACTCTACAAGTATAAGTTCTTGTAAGTTAGAGGGGGGCAAGGGTCAGAGTTCAAGTATCTAGGAGGGAACTTCATACTTATATACTGAGGATGTATTTGTTTAGAGGTGAAATAAGGTAGATGGAAAACTTTGAAGAGAAAATTGGAAGGAAATTTTTTTTGAAGTGTGTTTGGTTGGGTGGGAAGGAAAAAAAAATGGTGAAACTCAGGAATTTTCTCTCCAAACCTATCAAAAAAATTTCTCCCTAAAATGGGGAGAAAATTGAAGGGAGAAATTGGGCATCATTTTTGGATGAAAATGCCCATGTGCAGTTGCACAAGGGCTTTGTACACGTTGCTCTACTTCACTTTTAACTTCGTCCACATTGCTCTTGTTCATTTTTTTTTCTTTTTTCTTTCGATTTACTGGGCAGGCTTCGTCCAGTGCTCTTTTTTTTTTTTTTTTTTTGCTTTTTTTTGTGTTTTTTTTGTTTTTGATTTTATTTGTTTGGTTTAGATGTGATTTTTTTTTTTGGACAAGATTTTTATTTTTTAATAAATTTAGGAGATTGATTTTTATTTTTTGATTGTTTATCACTTTTTTTGTTTTAATTGAATATTATTTTTTAATAAGGGTATATGTGTAAATTTATACAAACTCACTTTTTCCATTCCTCCACTTTTCCACTTCTAACCAAATAAAAATGAGGGAAATTAAAATATTTTTTTTCCTCCCATTTTTCCACTATTTTCTATTATCCTACTTTTCCACCCCTCCAACCAAACAGACCTTTAGATTAGGCACTGGCGGAGCCAGCATAGGGCGAGGGGGGGCAATTGCCCCCCCTGACTTTATAAAAAATTCCCCAAACTACTAGTTTTGTGGGTGGGGGGGGGGGGGGGGGGGGGTGCATTACACTGTTTATTTATGATGCTTGACACTTTGACCCATCCTTTTGACATGAAAAAGAGAAAAAGCTGGTCCACTCCACCCTTAAAGAAGCAGACTGGAAAGTAAGAAAAAAGTTTTCCTCAAAAGTTAAAGTTAAAAAAAAATGATAAAAATATAAAGAAGTACTATGTTTACAATATTTTTATAATAAATTATATTTATAAAATGTAATTGGTTTTAATTTGAACTTACCACTAAAATTAGTTTTTTTTTTTTGAGAAACCGTTAAGAAAATGTTGTATACATGGCATTTCCCTTATTTTTTACCTATTACATTATTCATGGCATTTGTCTTTCTTGTTCATATCTCATAAATGACTTGTCCCATAAATAAACAGTGAAATGCCATTTAATATTTTTTTTTTAACAATATGCAACATTTACTTTTTATTAAATTTGTTTACAATTGTTTATTTATTTTGTTACTATAATCAATTAATGTATTAATTTTTTTAATACTATCTTTTAATCTTGCCCCCCCTAAACTAAAATTCTAGCTCCGCCACTGAGATTAGGCGAAAGTATGATTTCTATTTGTAAACCAAAAAAATAAATAATTAAATTAAAAAATCTCTCTATCTCTCTAGGGTCAAGTTCACGTTACATATGATGTAACTCTTTGTGATAATACACCGCTCAAAATATATATATATATATATATACACTAAAAAATAAGTACTTTGACAAATTAATTGTTGGATTACATTACTTTGTTATATTTTCCACGCTTGTAAAATATCAAAATGATCAATAGAACAAGGTGAAAAGGGCAATGGGTTAATTTTGGTGGATTTTTCTAATCCAACCTGAACCTAATAGTAAGGATTTGGAGTGATTTTTTTTTTTTAAGACTTAACTCAACCAATTCATGGTAAAATAAATAAAAAAACAAGTTTAAGTCTTTCAAACAAAATTTAATAAGGTTTGATAAAGATAGTTAATTTATTTAAGGTAAAACTTTAGTAAAGTATCAAGTGTCTCACTAATTATTATTAAGATAATTTCAATTTATTTACACATAATTTTAATCAAGTCATGCATAGCACTAGCATATTATGATACTACTAGTATATAACTATATATCAAAGATTCAAAAGGAAGTCGTTTAACTTTAATTTACCTTATAATATTATGACTCATAAGCTTTTGATGTCTCACAATTTTGCATATCATTATTTTAGGTTATATTTTTTACTTTGAATTTAATTCTATATTTAAGCTCTCCATTAAAATCTTGATACATCATGTTTTTTTAAGGAAAAATTATCAGGCACTCTCAGAGTATGTTGACATGATGTTCCCTCTCATATTCATGGTGGACTTTATCATTAATTTAATTAATAAGAACTACCATAAATGTAGGAGAGAATCATGTCCTTATATTTTGAGAATATTTAATAATTACTTTTAAAAAAAAAAAATTAGATATATACTTCCTTATACAAATCCAAACATAATATATAAAATGCCACATGCTAAAATATGAAATTTCATATACAAACACAAACATAATAGCCAACGGGGGTTTGGTTGAGTGGGTAAGGTTCGTGCGCCACACCTAGGTTCGAATCCCGCTACCTGTAGGAGTCCATTGGTGGGCATCCTTAGTGGGGTAACTCCCCACACAGTGATACAGGCGGGCCCCCGAGATCGGGCTACCCCGTTCGAGGCCATCTAATGCCGTGCCCGTGGGTGTAATATAGCCATAAAGGCCCCTATTTTTGTTTCTAAAAAAAAAAACACAAACATAATCAATATCTATTACTATTTACCATAATATTTTATATTTAGACAAAAATAAAATAGAAAAAAAAATCATCTTAAGCCAGTAATAATATATATAGAGTGAATCGATCTAAAATTCAAATTTTAAGCCAAGAGCTTGTAGCTTAATTGGCACCTCCACACGTGTAAAGTCTTTGCCTGCTTAGGGAGATGTCAATTTTATTTTAATTATCTCAAAAAAAAAAATCAAATCAAATTATCATTTTTCTAAAAAATGATAATAATAATTAAAATTTTAAGTTTCTTATGCTCTGTTTGGTTCGCTGTACAATGTTTTACGGAAAAATATTTTCACCCTTGTAAAGAAATAAATTATATATATTAAGAACTTTACATCCCGGAAAATGTATTCCCGGTAGAAAGACAGCAACCAAATCATGGGGGTTTTGTTCCCATTCGAAAAAGAGACAGAAATCTCATTCTCAAGAGAGAGAATCGAGGGAAGGAAAATAAATATATAAATAAAAGAGTTTCCCGAATTAGAAAATTCAAAGTCTTCAAATTTGTGGATCTAGATCCGTATGAAATCACCGATGGATTCACCAAATGTTTTTTCTAGGACCTAAAGAAACCATTCCTAATAAAAATAAAAATAAATTCTATTTCTTCGATTAGTAATTACATAAAATAGTTGACTTAAGAAAACTCCATCGCCAGCAGGGATTTTTTTTTTTTTTTTTTTCTTTTTGAAGGCAATGAAACTTTTAAGAGCCGAATATAAATTCGAATAATAACATAAAATAGATATATGTGTGTGTGTTACCTCTGATTTAAGTGCCATCCGGGTAAATTGCCCACTTCTCTCAATGCAGCCCTCCATTTCTGAATCTTCTCCTCATCGACCCTGGCATGTTTGTCAAACGCTTTTGCAAATGGCCCTGTCTGGTTTTGTACGTGGGAGGGATCTACGTGGTAAAAGACGGGCAGCACTGTTAGTCCCGTCTTTTGTGTGTTCTCAACAATTTTGGCAAGTTCATCCAAGCACCACTTCGAATCAGCATAGTTTCCTGAGAGAACAACAATTGCATACTGGGATTCTTCTATTGCTTTCATGAGTTCTCCTCGTCTGAGTTTTCCGTCATCCCCAAATACGTGAATGCTTTTCTGCCTCAACGCCTCATATAAATGGTTTGTAAAACCATCTTGGGTCTGCTCACCTTGGAAACTGAGGTAAACCTCGTATTTCCTTCCAGATGTTGATGAAGAAGATGATGATGATGAAGAGGAGGAGGAGGAGGAGGAGGAGGAGGAGGAGGCTCTTTCAGAAGTAATAGAAGCCATTGGAAACTAACTGACTAGCTTGTTTGTGGAAAAGTTTCAAAAAGAGTTGCAGATCAAAAAAAATGGAAATGGATCTAACATAGCCATGAGAGCTTTCTGTATCAAGGCTTGAGCTAACATTCAAACATTAGGTCACCGTTGACTAGTAGGAGAAGCATGATACATATAGTGAGCGCGTTTGGGTTGGGCTGAAAGTGACGTTGCGGGACCCGAGAATTAAGCTACCTGCCATAGGGGATGTTTGGATAAGATGATTTTAAGGAAGATGGAAAAAGAAGATTAGAAAATAGAAGGGAAAATGGGAAATATGATTTTGGATGTGAGAAAGAGAGAGAGAGATAAATAGTGGGGCTCTTCTCTCCGGGCACCAAAATTCAATCTTTCTAAAATTGAGAGAAGTAAATGTAAAACTTTGAACTAAAATGCCCACTACCTATGTTGTCAACGTTTTGTTTTTTTGTTTTTTGTTTTTTTTTTTTTAATGAAGTGCTCATTCATATTTTTTATAATAAAAATGTAAAAAGTATTATTTTTTATTTTATCTAATAGGGACATGACTGTAAATTTATATAAACTATATTTTCTATCCTTCCATTTTTCTTCTCAACCAAAAAAAAAAAAAAAAAAAAAAAAAAAATCATCTCTCTATTATGGAAGCTCGAGAAAAGGGGCCAAAAGGAGAAGGTGCACCAAGCTGTGGATGTTCGGTTCCCTCTCAATTCTTCTTTTTTTGGTTTCACACATTTGGGGCATGGCGATGTGTTTATGTATACATGTGCTTCTAGGGTGTGGTTTGTGTGAGTCTCTTTTCTTCTTTTTATTTTAAGATGTCGTCACCAACCATTGGTTTAAAGTGTGATTGGTAACCTATTTGTCTAATTCATTTTAGTTACCTAATTAACTAAAAACCTATTTGGGGGTAGTTAATTAATTGAAGTAAACTAAAGTTTCAAACCAAAGATTCTTGGTGTGTGTTTGGATCCACTGAGAAGTTGCTGCGTTTATGTTTACGTTTCAGCCTTTTTTTTTTTAACGCTAAAACGCTACTGTTCATCACTGTTATGAACAGTAGTCGCAACTTTTGACCGTGAACAGTGCATTCGTGCACTGTTCACGGACCCACAAATTACACTTTTTAGCAACTTTTTTATTAAAAATGGGTCCCACGGTACTATTCACACATTTAAAAATTATTTTGCTACAGTGTTTTCAGTTTTCAGTTTTCAATTTAGCAAAATAAGTTCTATCCAAACACACCCTTGGACTCGGAAGTTCAGTTAAGGTGGGAAATGTGTTAAGCACCCTACACTGCCTATCCAAAGGATAGTACCTCATTTTAATTTTAATTCTAATGTTAACATTTTAGAGAAAATAAATTAAATACTTGCCATTTGATTTTTGAAAAGGTTTTGTTCAAAAATCTGTATACAAATTGATGATGCACAAAATCGTCAATGAGTTAATTGTCCACACGCGCACTAATTAGGATACCTAAGAAATAAGAGAACAAAGAACCTACAGAGAGCACCGGTGGAGTGTCGGCTAAAGACCCTCCAAAGGTTAAGTTAGTGATCGAAAAATCTCCAAGAACTCAAAAGTGTGAGAGCTAGGAAATTTCACATCCCTTAGGGGAGAGGAGGCTTGGTGTTTATATAGTAGTGTAGAGCTGACCAAGATCCCTTAAAGGTTGGGGTTTCCTTGTAGAGAAGATCTGGAGTTAAGGCTTTGAGATCTTAGGGCTCCTCTATCCATACTAGGAAGATATGAACATGTAGTAGAGACTTTGAGTGTGGTGTGCAAGTTATTTCCATATAGAGACAGATGAGTGGAGAACACGCAAGGGTTTGTAGGACCCAGCATGCTTAACTATTGGTATGCAAATTACTCGTCAGTGTGGAGATGGAGGATGAGGTGCAAACCATCTGTCGAGAGCAGATGCACGATCCCCGACAGATCCCTAGAGACCGACGGGTCTTCTAGGAGAGCATGGACGTGAAGGGTGGTGCTTATACCAGGTTTTCAACCCAGATGGGTCTTAGAGTTAGAAAATTTCTTATGGGCCGAAAATACCCTTATTAGCTACCCCCTATTCCGTTATTCGACGGAATAGCCAACGGATCACGGAGTATATTGAGATATTTATGGTCATTAATTGTCTTGTCGAGGGGTTTGTGCCATCTATTGGGGTAAAAATGTCTTTTGAAGAGGCAAGGTGACATGTAGCGATTCTTGATTGGGCAACTCAAATTGTAGCGACTCTTTGTTTCTTATGGTCCTTCATCCTATAAATAGTTCAATGCCATTTTAGAGCATCCACACTGGTGGGTGCAAAATACAAAATGTGCAAAAATTTGCACAATATAGCATAAAATAGACCTGCATCAATGCTTGTAAAACTTTGCATATATGCAAAATTGCTACAGTAACTATATATATATGCACGATTACTGTAGCTTTGTATATGATTTTTTTTCTCTCTCCTCTCCCTTGCCTTGTCAGACTCTCTCTCACCCTCTCTTCAATATCAAGAAGAAGAAGAAGAAGAAGACAACCTCAACATCCGCCCAACATCACAACCGACCACCATCCAAACACCACCAACATCCACCCACCATCACAACTAACCAACCACCACCACCACCACCACCACAGCCAACCCATTACAACATCAATTTAATCCAAACACAATCAACCCAAAATTAATGAAAAATCATCACAAACCCAATTTAAAATCAACTCAAAACTAAAACACCAAAAAACTCATTTGGCAAAATACAAATCAACCCAAAACCCAAGCCACAGCTACCATGGAATGCTTGCCGCCGCCATGAGAGAGAAAGTGTGAGAGAGTGTGAGTGTATTGAGCCATGGAGGCTTGGTAGAGAGAATTTTTTTTTTTTTTTGGATTTGAAGAGAGCACCGGTTTGATAGAGAGAGATGGGGGGAGAAAGACAAATAATTTTTTTTTTTAGAAATGAAAAAGAATAAGAAGAAAGAAAGAATAGCAAAAGAAAAAGAAGAAGAAGATGCTAAAGAAGAAAAAAAATAGAGGAAGAAAGAAGGAGAAGAAGAAAGAAGAAGGAAGAAGAAGGAGAAAAAGTGAAAGAAAGAGAGAGAGTGTTCAAGTGGAGTGTGTGTGGGATAAAGTGGTGGGGTCGTGGGTAAGTGAAATAATAAATTAAAAAAAGGTGAGAAAGTAAGTGAAAGAAAAAGAGAGAGTGTTTAGGTGGAGTGTGTGTGGGGTAAAGTGATGGGGCTGTGGGTAAGTGAAATAATAAATTAAAAAAAAGTGAGAAAGTATTATTTAAATAAAAGATGGTGTATTATAAATAATCTGATGCGGGTGTTTTTGCAAATTGGTTGTATAAAATAGAAAATGTAGGTTTGTATTGTAAAATAGAAGGAAAATTTTGCACATACTAATGCTAATGCACTTAGCCTCTTATTTGCCATTTCTTGCATTCAAGCGCCTAATCCAGAGCTTTTTTCCTTCGTCTGTCTCATTCACTCGTCGCCCTAAGGAGGATCGTCGCTTTTACTCATTCGTCGCTCACTCACCTACAGCTACAACTACGTAAGTTCCTCTTCTTTCCTTGTTGCTTCATTGTTTCATTTTTGTTTTGATAAAAGGTCATTGGTCTTGTGTTTGGGAGATAAGTGTGTAGTATCTCAGTTTTCATTTGTCGCTTGTAGATGAAGGAATGTTAGGAAGTAGTGAAGCGACGAGTGAATGTTCATTGTCCATTCGTTTGGAATCAGGCGATGAAGAGGCCTACCCGTTGGGATATGAGTGTAGACACTTAATTTTGCATCCATAATTTAACCTTGGAAGATGACCAAAATAATCATTCTAAGTACCCAAAAATTATAATTGTATTTCATGCATTAAATCATTCATCACATAACATAAAAATGACCTTGAGATTCTAACGATCACAATGGTATGTCCAGTTACCAAATCGGACCGTTGGATTGAAAGATATCACGAGATCAAGTTTTCACGATTTGCATGCATTTCATTTGGGTGGAACTGATCACATGTAATTAATTGAAATTAATTTTTATTGGTTAATAATTAAAAATAATTAAATTAATTTTATTGATTGATTAAGAGTATTTTCCTTAAAGTGGGATTTGTTGCACAGGATTAAAACAATTAAGCTGATATAATTGAAGACTGTAGATAATTAGGCTTTCGGGATAATTATATTCAAAATAATTCTTTTAAAAATTATAATTATCACTTTGGGATGAATTTTATCATGAAAATAACTCTAAAATTCGTCCAAATACAGTTTTAGACTTGGAAATCACTTCAAAAACGTGCTAGTCAAGTAGCAGATTTCAGATTCACGTTCCATGGCACTTTTGGCATAGTAAAACTCGAAATTCGAACTAGGCTATTTCTGGAAAAGTTGTAGAGAATTGAATTTCCCTTAAGCTACTAATATTTCAGCTTAATCGGAATTTTGAACAAAGAGATATGATCAAAATACTGAAACGTGTTCAGATTTGAAAAATCAGCTTACTCATATCCAAATCTTTTTTTTTTTTTTTTAAGATTTTCCCATAGGTTTTTTGCATATTTTTAAAGCTGATCTGACTTAATTTTTAAGCAATTCTAGCTTATTTTCTAAGCAACTAACCCCTCTATAAATAAAGGAGGCCTCCCAACATTCAGTACCTCTAACCTCTCTCTCTTCCCCTTACATTAAAGAAATTCCTAAAGCAGTGTGAACTCTAAAGTAATCCCTTCTCATAGAGTGAACTCATGCAAGTAAATTCCGAGTCCATAAGCCCTTTTCTTTCTATGTTTTCATAATTCACATGTTTGTTTGCATATATGTCCATGTCTTTCTTTCATGTTTAATATATTCAAATGTTCACATGATTCACGCATAGTAGATCTAATATGGTTTATGAAGTTCTTCTTATGAATCTATTACTCTTTTCATCAAATCTTTTTTACAACAATAAAAAAAAAAATTAAAAAAAAAATAAAAAAAAGATCTGAATTTTCTTCTTAAAACCTCACATGTTTTCTTAATAAATAAAGATAGATTTGAATTTTTCATCAAATCTCAGATGTTTTCTCAATAAATAAATAAACAGATCTGGATTTTTCTATCAATTCTCACATTTTCTACAACAATAAAACCAGATCTGAATTCTTTGTCTATCAAACTTTATGTTTTTCTTAACAATAAAAAACAAATCTAATATTTTCTATTAAATCACATGTTTTCTCAATAAATAAAAAACAAATCTAGATTTTTCTATCAAATCTCATGTTTTCTACAATAATAAAAAACAAATGTAATATTTTCTATTAAATCACATGTTTTTCTTAACAATAAAAAACAGATTTGGATTTTTCTATCAAATCTCATAATTTTTTTCAAAATAAAAATAGATCTAGAATTTTTCTATTAAATCACATGCTTTTCTTTCAAAATAAAAACAGATCTGGAATTTTTCTATTAAATCACATGCTTTTCTTTCATAATAAAAATTGATTAGGCTTTTTCTCTCAAATCTCATGTTTTTCTTTCATAATAAAAACTGATCTGAAATTTTCTATTAAATCTCATGTTTTTCTTTCATAATAAAAACATATTTGGAATTTTCTCTACAAGTCTCTATGTTCTAATAAAAAACATATCTAGAATACTTTTTCTAAAAAGTTTCCTCACGTTCTAAAGAGAATAGATTCATAAAGCTCACTTCATGACTTAATTTTAAATCTATCATTCAAACACATGTTGCATATCATCATTGCATGATAATGGGTACTTAAATGACCATTAGAGTCTAGAAGACCGGATTTTGTCCAGGCAAGATGGGTGCCTAACAGCTTTCCATCCTGTAACCTAACCCCGGAACCATAGATCTTAGGTTCGTAGAGTAGTCTTTATTGTTGGTAGATTGTAACTAGGAAACAAGGCCATGTAATTCTTTTACTAGATTGTAACTAGGAAACAAAGTCATGTATAGTTTCTTTCTATCAATTGTAATTTTTCAAATAAATAAGAACTCGATGTTATTCATGTATTTTGTATTTTTTCTTATTTTTTTGTAATATATAAAAAATAAGTTGCGACTCCGCATAATCCCAAAAAGAAAGGTGTCGATGCCTATCTCTTTTTTGAGAGCCAGTTCGATTTCTCATAGTGGCGAATCCACTGGGGATGTCGAGGGCTAAGCTTCATATTAGACTTAGGATGATCAATTAAGTACCCTTTTTTGTTTGTATGATATTGTTTATTTGTATGATATTGTATGAAATATTGTTTGAAATGCCATGTTGTTTGTTTATAGCTTTCTTTTAACTGTCATTGTGCATGCCATGAAACAAAAAATTATGCATGAACCCATTTCAAAAATCTAGTAGTAGTAACCATAGATCACCAATCTTCATTAGATTCGGGTACCCAGTGGTGAACTCACCAACTCATAGCCCAAAGTCACTTGATCATTTCTTGTTGACTGTAAAGGACAAACCATGCCATCTGGATCTACGTTACAAGTTGGGAGGTGTAATGTCTTAGCTATGGGAAACAATAAAACAACAAGCCCACCCTAAAAAAGTAATGGCCCATAGATCCTATCCTTAGGCCGGTCCATGTTAAAATTGCATTGCATTTTGTGTTTGTTTGTTTTAATTATTTGGATGATTGAGATGGATGGGGACATAGCTTTGATTGAACCAACCTACCTTTTCATAAAAGAGAATCTGGTTAAGATCAGAGGGAAGAGTTGAAAAAGAACCAAAAAGTGACAGTGAAGCAAGCTCTAGTTCAAGGTTTATTACAGTATTATAGCCATTATGCATAGAAGATACTCCACAACTCCAGCACCACAACCCAATGTTTAATTCACAAGATAGTCCAAGTGACAAAAGATTAGAAGATTCTATCACCATGGCAGAAGGGAATGAGCATTAGAACACTGAAGAACACATGAGTACCCAAGAGTTACTAAATACTGGTAGCTAGTCAAATCCAGCTGAGAGAGGGTATGAACCTTATGGTTCAACAATTCCAGAATATGAAGAACGACCAAGAAGGAGAGAAGACTAACCAAACTTCCCCCATCACAAACATGAAAAGAGGATTAATGAAAAGATGAGCAAGATGGAGGAAATGATCAAAAGGTCAAGAAGGTTGGACAATCTCATAGACTATCATTCACTTTCTCTTTTCCTAGATGTGAGGCTACCCCCCAAGTTCAAGATGCCAGTCCTAGATAAGTTCGATGACACCAGTTGCCCCAAATTCCACTTAAAGATGTACAAAAGAGCCATGCAACCCCTAGAAACTATTGAAGAGATGTTAGCCCAAATATTCTAGAATACTTTGATAGGAGCTGCCCTTAGATGGTTCCTCAATGTAGAAGACACCAAAACTCAGAATTGGGAGGACATATGCAGGAAGTTCCACAATCAATACAAGTACAACATAGAGGTGGACATAACAAGAAGGGACCTTGAAACTACAAAGCAAGGCTCCAAAGAATCCTTTTCTTCTTTCATAACCAAATGGAAAGCCAAGGCACCACAAATGATCATGAGACCTAGTGAAGAAGAGCAACTCCAAATGGTGGTGAAGAATTTGATACCCATTTACCACGAGCATCTTTTTGCCCAATACTTCCCTAACTTCAAAGCCTTGATAATAGTTGGTACTCAAGTGGAAGATGCTATCAACAATGGCATGATCAGGGGAGAAGACCTTGTCTCTAAGAAAATAACAACTCCAGAAAGAAGGGTCAATGCTATCAATCCCCAAACATCATCAGTTGCCAAGTCTCAAAGAAAATTTTCAGAACTACACATGACATTAAGTGAAGCCTTGGAGAAACTACAAGCTAAGGGAGTATTGAAGCCATTGGATCCCAAGCCAATACCACATCCCATGCCTAGAGGCTACAACCCTAATGCTCATTGCAAATATCATCAATGGGGTGGCCACACAATTGACAAGTGTTTTCACTTAAGGCATGACGTTCAAGATCTGATTGACCAACAAGTCATTTCTCCGCCTTCATCAGCCAATCATCCTAACTTTTTTTGAATTTCATTTTACAAGTTTTTAGATTGGCTCTTTGGTCTTCTTGTTTATTTAGGATTTGCTTTCTAGTTGGTCTTTTACTCAATAAAATCCATGTTGTGTTTGATGCATTTGGTTTGTCATGTTATTCATATGTAAATTAAAAAAAAAAATCAAAATAAAATCCAAAAAAAAAAAAATTTCAAAAAAAATCTCAGACCTAGGGGCATTGGGTTTTCCTAGTAATCTTTTTCTAAAAACGTTTTTGTTCTTTTAAAGACTCCAAGATTTTTCCAAAGCCTTCCTTTCAAAGACTCCAAATTTTTTTCAAAAGCCTTATTTTCAATTGAATAAAAGAAGACCCATTCGACAAAACTTTTCCCAAATCTTGATGCATAATTGCTCTACCAATCAATTTGTCAATGAGGGATTCAACTTCATTCAATACATGTAAGGACTTTTGCTTAACATTCAAAATATGAGAAGAAAAGGTCCTAAAAGGCAATCAAAGAAATTCATAAATTCACCCAAATTTCCTGAACCACATAAACTTAATCCCAATCTCTAAAGAATTTTTCACATCATTGGGGCATTTATACTTCTATTCCAAGAAAAATTATTAAAGGAGTTTAAGTAACTGTGCCTACAAGTAAGCATCACTAGGGATAGGAGGCCATTTTTGGTAACCCACATTATTCCTTGACACTCATTACAATAATTATCCATTGCTAGCCAACTTGAGTCTTTAAACAGTTAGCCTGTTTTTCAATGAACTCATTAAAAACTTAAACCTTGGGTGGGAAAATTAAGTATGCATGCTTAAATCTGAAGTTAAGGAAGGGTTGATGGATTCAACACCGCTTGGTAAGTTCCTTAATGTAGACAATGTGACAAGTTCAAAAGAAAAAGATGAGGGGTTCATCAAGTTCAGAAAAGAGAGCTCATCAAAGAAAAGGGATAGTTCACTTCATCAAGCTAGGAAGGAAGAAAATCCATCAAAGAGAGAAGGTTTTGAGAAAGCATCAAACTGTGAGAAAAAAGAGATTGTCATCAAGCTAGAAAAGACTTCAACAAAAAGGATGAGAAATAAAAAAGAAGAGAGTGCAAGAATTTTAATCAAGTTATGAGAGGAAAATAATGGTTTATCAAAAGTTACAAGAGACATGAGATTCCATGAAAGATCATTCAAGCTAAGAGGGATGAGCAAAAAAATGAAGATTCATCCAGAGAAGAAATTCGACCAAATTAAGGAAGATGAGGAAAAGAAAAAGTAAGATACATTTCATCAAGATACATTTCATCAAAAAATGTGTTCAGTTAAGTCAAGAAAATGAAAGTGCATTAGAAAAGATAAAAGGACATCAAATACAAATGCAAATTCATCCAAGAAAGATGACACTTTGTCAAACTGAAAGAAATAGAAAATGTAGTTGATTGAAAGCCAATAAAATTAAAAAAAAAAAAAAAAAAAGGAGCCTTCTAGGCTGAAAACCCGAAAGGGTGGTCTAGGCAAAAATTATGGATAAAAAAAAAAAGGAAAAAAGCCTGCTAGGCTGAAAACCTGAAAGGGCGGTCTAGGCAAAATTGGGGGGAAAAAAAAGGGGAAAAAGCCTGCTAGGCTAAAAACCTGAAAGGGCAGTCTAGGCAAAAATTAGGGCCTAAGAAAAACCTGCTAGGTTGAAAACCCAAAAGGGCAGTTTCGGTAAAAATTAGGGTAAAAAAAAAAATAAAGAAACAAAATGAGAGTGAGTGATCTACCACAAGATGGGATGTTGAGAAGACCAAGAAGAGAAATTTGTCAAGCTAAAAAAAAAATCAAGACAAACTGAAACGAAATAATGAAGACCAATGAGAAAATGATGAACATAACAAGGATTTTAGCACAAAAGTCAATGATGGAAGATGTCGAAAACTCTTCCAATGCTTGAATTTAAAGTGTTACATACTTGGGGAAATATCATAAGGGTTTTAAGCCTTTTATATCCTTCCTTTCAATAACCTGAACCCAATCTACATTACAACTTTTGAATAAAGACCTCCTTGAAGTCCTGCTGATTGAAGGCACACCTACAGTTCTGATAATATTTTCTCTTGGATTAAGAAGGAAAACTGGTCAAGATTGTTAAGCCCCACTGGATGACATCTTTAAAAGGCAAAATTTCTCAAATTCTCAGGTGACATAGAAATTTTTTTTTTTTTTTCTCTAAGCTTGGAATATTCCCTTTTTTGCTTCCAACAAAAAAATGACTCTCAAGAGAACTAAATTTCCAAAATCTCAAAAAGTTTCAAATCTTCAAACTTGGGATTTTTCCCTTTCTTGCTTGTTCCCAACATATGTGATTCTCAAGCATTTCATTTCTTTGATTGTCTTTGAAGACTTAATATGAAAATGTTAAAAATGAAGAAGCAAATTTGATTACATGTTTTTAATGATTTCAAATCCTTCCTAGCCAATGAGATCAAGTAACAATTGAGAATTATGATTAGTCAAAGAGGTTGTTCAAAGGATCACCTATTGTTCATTTGAAAAAGATAAAATTTCAAAAAATCTCATTCTACTCTATTTTTTTTTTCTAAAAAAATAAAGAGTGACTCATTTAAAAAAAATCATTTTTCTAAACTTTTTTTTTGAAACTACGTCTAGACTTGATCCTTTATCAGAGAGGTATGTAAGCAGCATTTCCAAAGGCCCGGTCCCAATTACCCAAAAAAAATTTCAAAAAAAAAAATTCATTTCTCAAAACTTTTTTTGAACTACGTTTGGACTTAATCCTCTATGAGAGAGGTACGTAGGCAGCCTTTTAAAGGCTTGGTCTCAATTAACCAAAAAAAAAAAACTTCATTTCAAAATTTTCAAAGAAAAATTAATTTTCAAAACTTTTTTTTTTCGAACTACGTTTGGACCTGATCCTCTATGAGAGAGGTACATATGCAGCCTTTTCAAAGGTCCGGTCCCAATTACCCAAAAAAATCTTCATTTCAAAAAAAAAAAAAAATCATTTTTCAAATTTTTTTTTTTGAACTACGTTTGGACCTGATCCTTTATGAAAGAGGTACGTAGGCAGCCTTTTCAAAGGCCCGGTCCCAATCACCAAAAAAAAATCTTTATTTCAAAATTTTCAAAAAAAAATTCATTTTTCAAAATTTTTTTTTTGAACTATGTCTAGACCTGATCCTCAATGAGAGAGGTACGTAGGCAACAATTTTAAAGGCCCTGTCACAATCACCCAAAATTTTTTTAAAGACTCAAAATCAAGACGTTTGTCTGGGTGAATTTTTGGTTAGGAACACCTGTTTTGCATCAAGCATGTTGACAATTTCTTATGCAAACATGTCATCAATTTTATGTGCAAGCAAGTCTAAACTAGGGGCAATGGCCCAAAATGTTTTCATAATAACTAATTACTAACAAGCTCATGAATAGATTTTTTTTTTTTTTTTTTTTGTAGGGGGTGGACATGGATCTTCCTTCTACTCTACATTCATCATCAATCTTCAGTTTAGATGTTGCCATATGTCCTACAAAAAATTGGAAATGTGTCAAAACACAAGAACCAGATAAGATTCAAGATGTGCCAATCGGCACTTGAGAAGTGCCGATCGGCACTTCAAGAGTGCTGATTGGCACCCCAACATGCCGATTGGCACCCCAAAATTTTCAAAATTCACATTGAAGTGCCGATTGGCACCCCAACATGCCGATTGGCACCCCAAAATTTTCAAAATTCACATTGATTTCTAGATTAGGGGCATTCGGCCATACCTCATCCATTTTGAAAAAAAAAAAAATCTTTTTCTAAAAATATCAAGGTTTTCAAAAATTATGCATCAATATGCGAACTAAGGGCATTTGGCTATGCCTCATCCATTTAAAAAAAAATCACATTTTCTTAAAAAAAATACCTAGGTTTTAGGGAATTGTGCATCAATTTTCAAACTAGGGGCATTCGGCAATGCCTCATCCCTTTTCTATATATATATATATATATATAAATCTTTTTTCTAAAAAATTTCAAGGTTTTTCAAAATCATGCACCAATTTGCAAACTAGGGGCATTCAGTCATGCCCCACCATTTTGAAAAAAAAAAAAAAATCACATTTTTCTAAAAAGTTCATGGGTTTCAAAAATCATGCATCAATTTGCAAACTATGGGCATTTAGCTATGCCGCATTCATTCTAAAAAAATCAATCATCTTTTTCTACAAAAAAAAAAAAAAAAGATTTCCAAAACCATACTCCAATGGGTAAACTAGGGGCATTCGACTATGCCTCTTTCAGGTGAGATCACCCATGTCAAGACTTGCCAAGTAAGATCAAAGTTTTGAGTAACAAAGTTGCATCAAGTAAACTGTAAACTTTTTTGAATCAAGTACTATTTTCTTTGAAATAAGTTCATACATGCTATCCACTGTAGGGTAGATAGTAGCTCGCTTACCTTCAAAGGATTGACCTTAGTTCTCCCAAAATCCATAGGATTGACAATAGTTCTCCTACACACTTTAGAATCAACAATAGCTCTCCTACCTTCAACGGATTGACCTTAGTTCTCCCAAAATCCATAGGATCGACAATAGTTCTCCTATACACTATAAGATTGACATTAGCTCTCCTACCCTCAAAGGATTGACCTTAGTTCTCCCAAAATTTGTAGGATCGACAATAGCTCTCCTATAAATTGTAGGATCAATATTAGCTCTCCTACCTTCAAGGGATTGACCTTAGTTCTCCAAAAATCCATAGGATGGACAATAGTTCTCCTATACACTATAGGATCAACAATAGCTCTCCTACCCTCAAGGGATTGACCTTAGTTCTCCAAAAATCCATAGGATTGACAATAGTTCTCCTATACATTGTAGGATCAACACTAGCTCTCCTACCCTCAAGGGATTGACCTTAGTTCTCCCAAAATCCATAGGATGGACAATAGTTCACCTATACACTATAGGATTGACATTAGCTCTCCTACCTTTAAAGGATTGACCTTAGTTCTCCCAAAATTCATAGGATTGATAATAGTTTTCCTATACACTGTAGGATCGACAATAGCTCTCCTACCCTCAAGGGATTGACCTTAGTTCTCCCAAAATTTGTAGGATCGACATTAGCTCTCCTTCCCTCATGGGATTGACTTAGTTCTCCCAAAATCCATAGTATCGACAATAGTTCTCCTATACACTATAAGATCGACAATAGTTCTGCTATACATTGTGAGATCGACAGTAGCTCTCCTACCCTCAAATGATTGACCTTAGTTCTCCTAAAATTTATAAGATTAACAATAATTCTCCTATACATTTTAGGATCAACAATAGCTCTCCTACCCTCAAGGGATTGAGCTTGGTTCTCTCAAAATCCATAGGATTGACAATAGTTCACATATACACTGTAGGATCAACAGTAGCTCTCCTACCCTCAATGGATTAACCTTAGTTCTCCCAAAATTCATAGGATCGACATTAGCTCTCCTACCCTCAAGGGATTGATCTTAGTTCTCCCAAAATCCATAGGATTGACAATAGTTTTCCTATACACTGTAGGATCGACTGTAGCTCTTCTACCTTTAAGGGATTGACCTTAGTTCTCCCAAAATTCATAGGATCAACATTAGCTCTCCTACCCTCAAGGGATTGACTTAGTTCTCCCAAATCCCTAGTATCGACAATAGTTCTCCTATACACTATAGGATTGACAATTGTTTTCCTATACACTGTAGGATCAACAGTAGCTCTCCTATCCCTAAAGGATTGACCTTAATTCTCCCAAAATCCATAGGATTGACAATAGTTCTCATATTCACTGTAGGATCGACAATAGCTCTCTTATCCTCAAGAGATTGGCCTTAGTTCTCCCAAAATCCATAGGATTGATAATAGTTCTCTTATACACTGTAAGATCAATAGTAGCTCTCCTACCCACGAGGGATTGACCTTAGTTCTCCCAAAATTCATAGGATCGACATTAGCTCTCTTACCCTCAAGGGATTGACCTTAGTTCTCCTAAAATCCATAGGATATAGAACAGTTCTCCTATACATTGTAGGATCGACAGTAGCTCTCTTACCTTTAAAGGATTGACCTTAGTTCTCCCAAAATCCATAGGATTGACATTAGTTCTCATATACACTGTAGGATCTACATTAGCTCTCGTACCTTTAAGGGATTGACCTTAGTTCTCCCAAAATCCATAGGATTGACAATAGCTCTCCTACCCTCAAGGGATTGACTTAGTTCTCCCAAAATCCATAGGATTGACAATAGTTCTACTATACACTTTAGGATTGACAATAGCTCTCCTACCTTCAAGGGATAGACCTTAGATCTCCCAAAATCCATAGGATCGACAATAGTTCTCCAATACACCATAGGATTGACAGTAGTTCTCTGATTTATAGAGGATCGATAGTAGCTCTCTTACCCTCAAGGGATTTACCTTAGTTCTTCCAAAACCCATAGGATCAACAATAGCTCTCCTATGCACTGTAGAATTGATAGTAGCTCTCCTACCTTCAAAAGATTTACTTTAGTTCTTCCAAAATCAACAGGATTGGCAGTAGTTCTTTTAATCTCCACAGGATCGACATTAGCTCTCCTACATTCAATGGATTAAATTTAGTTCTCCTAATTTTTATTTATTTTTTTTAAATCAACCTCAATTCTCCTGATTGCTTGATTGATAAATTCCAAATTTGAATATTCCGAGTTCTCAATCCTCATAATTCTAATATGAATTTTCTCTTGTCTATTGCAGGAAAATTTCAGACCTCAAATTCTAGATTGAGCAAATAGAGTTCTCAATCGCCCCAACAGATTGACCAGATAGAGTTCTCGGTTGCCTCAAATTCCAAATTGAGCAAAAAGAGTTCTCAATCATCCCATTAGATCGAGCAGATAGAGTTCTCGGTCACCCTAAGACTTCCAAATTGAGAAGATAAAGTTCTCAGTCACCCAAGTTCTAGGTTGGGCGGATATAGTTTTCAATCATCAGCATTCAAGCATCTACAAAGGTTCTTCATTCATCAAGCAAACTAAATATCAACATTTCTCTTTTTTATTTAAGACAATAAAACACTAGTGTTATGTGCCAAGGTTCTAGGTTCTAGGGCTAGGAAATCTTTGAAAAATCAACCTCGACTAAATCATGGTTGCTAAAATTCGTCTTTTTTTTTTTTTTTTTTTTTTTTTTAATATTGACATTCGCTTTTCAAGCTCTGTCAATGGGGGGCATTCTATAGTCACTCAATTTTGCACCCATAATTTAACCTTGCAAGATGACCAAAATAATCATTCTAAGTACCAAAAAATCATAATTGCATTTTATGCATTAAATTATTCATCACATAACATAAAAATGATCTTGAGATTTTAACGATCACAACGGTATGTCCGGTTATGAAATCGGACAATCGGATTGAAAGATATCACAAGATCAAGTTTTCACGATTTGCATGCATTTCATTTGGGTGGAATTGATCAAATGTGATTAATTGAAATTAATTTTGATTGGTTAATAATTAAAATTAATTAAATGATTTTTTGTGATTGGTTAAGTATTTTTCTTAAAGTGGGATTTGTTGCATAGGATTAAAACAATTAAGCTGATAATATTTAAAGATTATAGATAATTAGGCTTTTGGGATAATTATATTCAAAATAATTATTTTAAAAATCCTAATTATCACTTTGGGATGAATTTTAACATGAAAATAACACTAAAATTCATCCAAATACAGTTTTAGACTTGGAAAACACTTCAAAAACGTGCTAATCAAGTAGCAGATTTTAGATTCACGTTCCAGGGCACTTTTGGCATAGTAAACCTCGAAATTCAGACTAGGCTATTTCTGGAAAAGTTGTAGAGAATTGAATTTACCTTTACTTGACAAAATTTCAGCTTAATCCTAATTTGGAGTAAAGAGATATAATCCAAATACTGAAACATGTTCAGATCTGAAAAAATCAACATACTCTTATCCAAATTTCTTTTATTTTTTTTTAGGATTTTCCCCATACGTTTTTTACTTATTTTTTAAGCTGATCTAACTTAATTTTTAAGCAACTCTAGCTTATTTTCTAAGTAACTAACACCTCCATTAATAGAGGAGGCCTCCCAACATTCAACACCTCTAACCTCTCTCTCTTCCCCTTATGTTAAAGAAATTCTGGAAGCTTTGCTTTAGGAATTTCTTTTCTATTAAGTGATCTTACTTTAGATCTCAAAGAGATTCATTCTCTCTGATCTCTAAAGCAATCCCTTCTCATAGAGTAAATTCATACAATCCCTTCTTATAGAGTGAACTCATGCAAGTAAATTCCTAGTCTGTAAGCCCTTTTCTTTCTATGTTTTCATAATTCACATGTTTGTTTGCATATATGTCCATGTCTTTCTTTCATGTTTAATATATTCAAATGTTCACATGATTCACGCATAGTAGATCTAATATGGTTTATGAAGTTCTTCTTATGAATCTATTACTCTTTTCATCAAATCTTTTTCACAACAATAAAAAAACAGATCTGAACTTTCTTCTTAAAACCTCATATTTTTTCTTAATAAATAAAGATAGATTTGAATTTCTCATCAAATTTCACATGTTTTCTCAATAAATAAAAAGAACAGATCTGGATTTTTCTATCAACTCTCACGTTTTCTACAACAATAAAACCAAATCTAAATTCTCTCTCTATCAAACTTTATGTTTTTCTTAACAATTAAAAACAGATCTGATATTTTCTATTATATCACATGTTTTCTCAATAAATAAAAAACAGATCTAGAGTTTTCTATTAAATATCTTGCTTTCTACAATAATAAAAAACAGATCTAATATTTTCTATTGAATCACATGTTTTTCTTAACAATAAAAAACAAATTTGGATTTTTCTATCAAATCTCATCATTTCTTTCAAAATAAAAACAGATTTGGAATTTTTCTATTAAATCACATGCTTTTCTTTCATATAAAAACTGATTAGGCTTTTTCTCTCATATCTCATGTTTTTCTTTCATAATAAAAATTGATCTTAAATTTTCTATTAAATCTCTTTTTTTTTTTTTTCATAATAAAAACAGATTTGGAATTTTCTCTACAAGTCTCTATGTTCTAATAAAAAACATATCTAGAATAATTCTTCTAAAAAGTTTCCTCTTCTAAAAAGAATAGATTCATAAACTCACTTCATGACTTAATTTTAAATCTATCATTCAAACACATCTCATCATTGCATGATAATGGGTACTTAAATGATCATTAGAGTCTAGCAAACTGGACTTTGTCTGGGCAGGATAGGTGCCTAACACCTTTCCATCCTGTAACTCAGCCCCAGAACCATAGATCTTAGGTTCGGAGAGTAGTCTTTATTGTTGGTAGATTGTAACTTGGAAACAAGGCCATGTAATTCTTTTACTAGATTGTAACTAGGAAACAAATCCAAGTATAGTTTCTTTCTATCAACTGTAATTTTTCAAATAAATAATGATAGAGAAGCAGAAAATAATCCATCTCCAGATCGTCCAAAGGGATCGTCCAGAGCCTACAGCGCAGGTTGATTCGAGAGTTTATCCAGAAGAAGGAGAAACGTCCATGAATAATAGCACCACTCCATAAGTTAAGTCTCCCATGGACGACATGATCGTCCATTAGGTTCGTCCATGAGCAATCGTTAGATATCCTTGGACGACTAAACCGTCCTACACCAGACGGACGAAAGCTCAACACTTAGACTTTCGACTAAACCCGCAACTATCTCAACAAACCCTTCGAATAAGTTAACTTCCATTAGCGGTTACAGTTTTATATCCGTTGAGGTAGTTAACTCCGGAGTTGTTGGTTTCCACAAATCCTGGGGAGGTTATTGGACAAATAACCGTCCCAGGCTCCCTATATAAGGGACCGGTCTGAACCCGACAGCGGTAAGATTTTCTCTCAGACAATTTTCCAAAATACTTGGAACTTCTTTCTCTACTAGACTAACTTCTCCATCGGAGGGGGTTCGACCGGTCTTCTCCGGTCTCCTCTTTGATCGCGTTTTCTTCCTTGCAGGCCATTAACCGTTTCGATAGCCCACCGAAGCCAGGCCATCCACCTCACTGATTCGGAGCGATATCAGTTGGCGCCGTCTGTGGGGAGAGCGAAGGTTGTTTTGCGACTTTCTTTTCCGCGACAAAGGGTTAGGATGGTCAAGACCAGGTCGAGGGCTACTAGCCCTGGCCGTCAGGGAAGCAGAGGCGCTTCAAGTGATCCCCAGCGTGATCGCCAATCTGCACCAGTTATGCAGACGTCATCCGTTCAAAATATGCAATCCATGGCGGCTGCAATGGCGGAATTGACTCGCCAAAACCAGGAGTTAAGGATGGAGATCAGTCAGAGAAGACAGACACGTGAGGAACACGCAGGACAGACACAAGGCCATGGTGACAGAGAGAATACTGAGGTTGGAAGCCAGTTTAGAGGCACCACTTCACGGGCAGTGCCACACTTGAAAGAGGAGATGGACCAAATGAAGAAAGTCATGGAGGAGATGAAGGAGAACATGAGGAGAACGAATCCTATAGAAGATTTGGTCCACAGAACTGACTCTCCTTTTACGGCTTCCATCAATGGCCACCCTCTACCATCAAAGTTCAAACTACCTTCCCTGGACTCGTATGATGGGACGCGTGACCCCTTTGATCACATTGCAACATTCAAGACAACAATGCACCTTCAAGGGGTCCCTGATGAAATCATGTGTTGAGCCTTCCCTACTACCCTTAAAGGCCCGGCACGAGTTTGGTTCAATAAAATCCCCCCAAGTTCCGTAAGTTCTTTCGAAGAGTTAAGCAAATTGTTTGTTAACAATTTCATCGGGGGACAGAGGCACAAGCGCTCTTCGTCCAGCTTACTGACCATAGAACAAAGGGAGAACGAAAGCCTGCAGTCATTCATCACTCGCTTCAACAGAGAAGCCCTTAGTGTGGACGAGGTGGACGACAAGCTTCTACTGGCAGCCTTCCACAACGGGATTAATTCGAATTTATTTATCCACAAGCTATATGAGAAGGAGCCTTAAACCATGGCCGAGCTCGTCCATTCGGCTCAGAACTTTATGAATGCAGAAGATGCAATCATAGCCAAGAAGAGGAAAAGAGCTGAGAGGATGGAAGCGCACCCAGCTCGACACTCAGAACAAGCCCCTCGTCCAAAGAAAGGACGGACGGAAGATAGGAAGGAACGAGATAACAGGAAGACAGGTCCTTTGGGAAGAAGCCATAATTATACACCCCTGAACGCTCCACTCGATCAGGTGCTCATGCAAATCAAAGACGATCCTTCTTTAAAATGGCCAGAGAAGATGAAAGGGGATCCCAATAAGCGCAATAAGAACAAATATTGTCGCTTTCACAGGGACCATGGGCATGACACGGATGAGTGTTACGACCTAAAACAGCAAATTGAGAACCTTATCAGACAAGGAAAGTTGAGGCACTTCGTTGGAAGGGATCGTAAAGATGAGAAGTTGAAAGGCAAAATAGAGGAATCATCCCGGCCCCTACTAGGAGAGATAAGGATTATCGTCGAAGGGAACTCGATGGGGAAATCTTCCAAGTCGAAGAAGACGTATCTCAAAGCGGTACAAAACGTCCAGCTTTCTGGACGATCACCAAGGACGAGATCAATGGATGAGCCAACCATTTCCTTCACCGACGAAGATGCTGAGAGGATCCATCACCCGCATGACGATGCGATCGTCATTACACTGCTTATTGCAGATTATACAACCAGGAGAGTGTTAGTTGACAATGGAAGTTCAGCAGACATATTGTACTACCCCGCCTTCCAACAAATGAGACTTGGACGAGATCAACTTCGTCCAGTATGCTCGCCACTGATAGGATTTGGAGGAATGAAGGTGCAGCCCGTGGGTACCATTACATTACCAGTTGTGGTAGGGTCATACCCGCAACAGATAACGAAGGAAGTCAATTTCCTCGTGGTAGACTGTACCTCTTCATACAATGCCATTATTGGAAGACCCACTCTTAATAGTTGGAAGGCGATAACCTCAACTTACCATCTATCAGTCAAATTCCCTACGGAGTACGGGATAGGACAAGCACAAGGAGATCAGTTGGCAGCTAGAGAATGCTACTTAGCCATGATGGCTTTGGACGAACAGGTGCA
The DNA here is from genome assembly GCF_932294415.1 of Quercus robur. Taxonomy (NCBI): domain Eukaryota; kingdom Viridiplantae; phylum Streptophyta; class Magnoliopsida; order Fagales; family Fagaceae; genus Quercus; species Quercus robur. Next base: position 7,987,939 of record NC_065537.1, read on the forward strand.
AACAATGAGCATCGAGGAAAGAAGAGTTAGCCCACGGAAGTGTTGGAAGATGTTCTTTTGCAAGAGGATGATCCTGAGAAATTTACCAGAATTGGAACAGGTATGAAGGAGAAGGCAAGAAAAGACCTCATCCAGTTCCTGAGAAAAAGTATCGACGTTTTTGCATGAAGTCATGACGACATGCCAGGAATCGACCCAAGTGTGATCACTCATCGATTGAATGTATACCCCTTTTTTAAGCCGATTCGTCAGAAGAAGAGGGTATTTGCTCCCGAGAGGGATAAGGCAATCAAGGAAGAGGTTCAAAAACTGACCACGGCAAAGTTCATTAAGGAAGTCTATTATCCGGATTGGTTAGCCAATGTGGTGATGGTGAAGAAAGCTAATGGAAAGTGGAGAATGTGCGTAGACTTCACTGACTTGAACAAAGCATGTCCCAAGGATAGTTATCCTCTACCACGCATTGATCAATTGGTGGACTTTACTGCTGTCCATCAGTTGCTGAGCTTCATGGATGCCTTCTCAGGATATAATCAGATCAAGATGGATGAAGCTGATCAGGAAACAACTTCCTTCATTACCAGCCAAGGCTTGTTTTGCTACAAAGTGATGCCCTTCGGCTTGAAGAACGTAGGGGCAACTTATCAAAGGTTAGTGAATCACATGTTTCGTCCACAAATAGGACGGAATGTGGAGGTTTATGTCGATGACATGCTTGTGAAGAGCATAGACGAGGGAAGCCATCTAGACGACCTACAGGAAACCTTTAAAACACTTCGGCGATATAAGATGAAGTTGAACCCAAGCAAGTGTGCATTTGGAGTATCGTCGGGAAAGTTTCTGGGGTTCATGGTTTCGCAAAGAGGAATTGAGGCAAATCCGGACAAGATCCAGGCTATATTGAACATGGAGCCACCGAGGAGTATCAAGGAAGTCCAATCCCTCACAGGACGAGTTGCCACTTTGAACAGGTTTGTTTCGAAAGCCACAGATAAGTGTTTACCTTTCTTTAAAGTCCTCAGGAAGGCATTTGAATGGACGGACGAATGCCAAAGGGCCTTCCAAGACCTGAAGGACTATCTCACAACTGCCCCATTATTAAGTCCATCCGTGCAAGGAGAAGAACTGTACCTATACTTAGCGGTGTCCCTACACGCCGTAAGTTCAGCTTTAATCAGAGAAGAGGGGAAAATACAAAAACCGGTGTACTACACTAGCCGGGCACTCAGAGGAGCAGAGGGAAGGTATCCGCTCATGGAGAAATTGGCTTTTGCACTGATAACGGCTTCTAGGAAGTTAAGACATTACTTCCAAGTTCATGTCATCAATGTCATGACGGACCATCCGCTTAAGAAGGCAATGAATAAGCTGGAAGCCGTAGGACGACTGATTCAGTGGGCAATTGAACTTAGTGAATTCGACATTCGGTACCAACTGAGAAATGCAATAAAGGCTCAAGCCCTAGCAGATTTCATCGCAGAGTTCACTCCAAGTTACGAAGACCTGAGGGAAGGAGAGTACAACAACAAATGGGTCGTCCATGTAGATGGATCGTCTACATTATATGCTGGAGGAATAGGAGTTGTTTTGCAGTCGCCAGAAGGGGACAAATTGAAATACAAGGCCCGTCTGCAATACCAGACTACTAACAATGAAGTGGAGTATGAAGCCCTTTTAAAGGGGTTGGAACTGGCCAAATCCATAGAAGCAGACTCAATACTTGTCCTGGGAGACTCTCAATTGGTAATAGGCCAAGTAAATGGGACATGTGAAGCCAAGGAAGACAGAATGAAGAAATATCTAAGGAAGGTAGTACGCCTTGTGAAGAAATTCAAAAAAGCAGATTTTGTTCAAATCCCAAGGGAAGAGAATGTGGAGGCAGATACTCTGGCGAAGGAAGCATCTGCGAATGAGGCGTTGGACGAAATGGATGATGTACACTACATGCCAAGTATAGACCTTCCAGAACTGATGCAGATAGAAGGAGAAGGAAATTGGATGACCCCAATAGTGTCATACTTAAAGGACGGAAGGCTTCCAGAATAGAAGGACGAAGCTAGGATGCTCAGGGTCAAGTCAGCTAGGTATGTGCTTATGGACGAGGTGTTATACAAGAGAGGTTTTTCCCAGCCTCTCTTAAGATGTTTGGCTCCGGACGAGGCAAATTACATGTTGAGGGAGGTTCACGAAGGAGCATGCGGGAACCATTCGGGAGCCAGATCACTCGTCCATAAAGTCATCCGTAGCGGATTCTATTGGCCAATCATCCAAGCTGATGCTAAAGCATATGTCAAAGTATGTGATCAATGTCAACGCTTCAGGAACATTCCCAGACAGGCAGCAGAATATCTCACACCAATGATGGCCCCTTGGCCTTTCGCGCAATGGGGACTAGACATTTTGGGGCCCTTTTTGACTGGAACTCGGCAAATGAAGTTTCTGGTGGTGGGAATAGATTACTTCACAAAATGGGTGGAAGCCGAACCCTTAGCCAAAATTACGCAGCAAAATGTCAAGAACTTCGTCTGGAAGAACATTGTATGCAGATTCGGAGTACCTAGAGTACTAGTGTCTGACAATGGACGACAGTTTGACAACACACCTTTCAGGGAATTTTGTGAACAGCTTGGAATGAAGAACCATTACTCCTCACCCTCCCACCCACAGGCTAATGGCCAGGCAGAAGTAGCGAACCGATCCTTGCTGAAGATCATCAAGACTCGGCTCGAAGGGGCAAAGGGAATATGGCCGGATGAATTACTAGGTGTTTTATGGGCTTATAGAACGACAGCGAGAACTCCAACAGGAGAAACTCCTTTTAAACTAGCCTACGGAAGTGAGGCAGTTATACCAGCAGAAGTACACATGACGAGCCACAGGGTGAGGAAGTATCAAACTGAAGAAAACGAGGAACAGCTCCGTCTTAACCTTGACCTTATGGACGAGGTCAGGATGGATGCAGAACAGAGGACAGCGAGGTACAAAAATCTCATGGCAAGACAATATGACGCTATGGTGAAGCCTAGGCGTTTCAACATTGGGGATCTCGTCTTGAAGAGGGTTACCTTGGCAACAAGAAACCCGGCCTACGGGAAACTTGGCCCAAATTGGGAAGGACCTTATAGGGTTATCAACTGCAAAAGGCAAGGATCCTACTATTTGGAAGCTTTGGATGGGCGGAGGCTGGAACACCCTTGGAATGTTGAGCACCTCAGGAAGTACCATCAATAAGTGCCGACTCCTCACCAGTGTCCTTGGACGAGATATCTGGACGAGCAGAAGTGTTTACTACTATCAAGTGTTTTTAAGTATTTTAATAATCCCCTAGAAAGTACATTAGTGTTTTCACTTTTGTGCTATTCATGGATGAGTTGGTTTGTATTTTTAATTCAATAAGGCACTAGCTCATGAGCATGTGCCATGCCTGTGGACGAATGTTTACATAAGTTTGGATTTTCAAATATATATATATATTGTTTTCAAGTATATTATTGGAATCCTTATATGTTCATTCAGATTGATCCGCAAAAAAGAAAGCAAGCATGGACGAATGAAATCCTTGGACGCAAGGATATATCGTCCATAAGCCTTCCTCCAAAGGAAAGATGAAAAGGTACATTCGTCCAAAGCAAGAGACGAGATGAAACCTAAACTGAAAATGAAGCTAAGGTCCATCCGTCCAGAACATAGGACGAGATGAAACCTAACCTAAAAATGAAACTAAGGTTCATCCGTCCAGAACATAGGACGAGATGAAACCTAAGCTAAAAATAAAGTAGAGTTTCATCCGTCCAGAACATAGGACAAGATGAAAAGGGCATACTCGTCCAGACCTCAAGACGAGATGAATTTCCAAAAGTGTTCGTCCGAGACACGGACGAGCAAAGACTTCAAAACTAGCTTAACAATCCATTACATTGGACGAGAAATCGCTAAAAAGTCTAATCATCAAGGACGACAAAATGATCGTCCATAATTTTGGAATGATGAAAAATCTAGCCAAAAGGAATCAATTTACTTTATCTTGGTGATGTAATAAAATTCACCCCCATGCTCAAGACGAGGTGAATTGAATTCCTGGATGGACAAACCACACAATGGAAACGTATATATTCAAACACAATGGAAGTAAAAATAGAAGTATTCCTTTCTTTCATGAAATTCAAAGGGTGGACGACCAACGTCCAAAAACCCCTTTAGTTTTGAATATGAAAATGTATATAAAACTCGTCCATAATCCTGGACGAGATGATTGTACTTGCATGAACTTTAAAAAAGAAAAAGAAGTAAAAAGCCCAAAACAACGAGCACTTCCATGAAAAGGCAAATAAAAGTAAATTTTCAAAGGAAATTGATTTCACTTGGGCAAGCTCGTCTTGGGGTCGTCCTGAGTGACTTCAGTGTTAGCGTCGTCCATGATGTTGACGTCCTCGAAACTCGTCTGCAACACGGAACTCTCTGTAGCAAGAGGAAGCTTGAAGGAGTTGAAGTCCAAATCAGGATATGCCTCTTTGGCATCAGCACGGAAGTCTTCATAGCCAGCTGCATAATGACTGTCTAGACGATTCTTATACTCGTTAGACTTCTTAAAGGCAGCAATTGCCTCTTCACGTGCCTTCTCCAAAGACGAGGTAAGCTCTGAAACTTGTCCTTCGAGATGGACGATGCGGGTATCCTTTTCTAAGTTGTCAGCTTTGAGCTCCTCCACTTCGTTCTTCAGCTTCGTCTCGCTTCCCAGCAGACGATTAAAGTCCTCGGTCAACCTAATGACCTCCCCCTTCTTGGATAAAATCTCATGGCTCAGCTCTTTAGCCTTATCCTTGGCCGTCTTAGCATCTGAAGCAAGCTCCTTGGCTTGACAGGTTGCTGTATAAAACTTTGACATAGCCTGCATTTGGACGAATAAGAGTTAGACATTTCATTCAAGATAAAATGTTTATACACAAGGACGAGGAATAAACTTACCTTGAAAAGGTCATGGATGCCAGAGCGTTCAAACTCCTTCACTGACATGTTGTAACATTCGTTAACTTCATGATCAGTGACGATTCCTTTGAACGTCCTCCATGCGTAATCCTCGTCCAGAACCAAATTAGGTGGACGATCAGAGGACTCTGAAGGGCTTGGCTTATGAGAAGCTTTGGGAGGAGGGGGAGGATCAGACTGGACAGGATGAACTGTTTGGACGGGCTCCACGTCCACCACAGGTTCGTCCAAGTTCACTGTTGGTGGTACGAACTTAGGAACCTTTGGAAGGGAAGTCTTACTTGACTTTTGCTTCTTGTGGCCACGACGACTGGGGAGGTCGTCTAGGTCCACAGTACTTGAGATCGGTTTAGACTTCCTCTTCCCAGCCTGGACGGAAGCCACTTTGACAGTAGGGGCAGCAACATCCTCGTCCCCGCTAGCCACTGTTTTCTCTCTGTTTTCCCTCATCGTGCTTATCCCTATGACGAGGAAATTTAGTCAAAAATTAAAAACAAAAAATAATGAAAAAGAAAGGAGAGCTGAAATAATAAAGTATAATGGACGACACTTACTTTGACAAGTGAGCTCTTCGTGACTTAAATTCTCAACAGTTGGGACTGGACCAAGTCCCCAAGTTGCTAGACGACTAAGGGTAACTAAATCGTAGAAAGTCCTTCTTGAAAAGGTGCGAACCACTTCTATACGGTCCAAGAAAAACTTATCCAAGTGTGGACGAACGACAGCTGCATCACCAAGATAAAGGGTTAGACGATTGATAGATAAATTTTTTTTAGGTTTTTAAGGACAAACGGGATAAAATGGAAAGAAAAACATACCCTCAGGACGAAGACGACCTAGAGGGCTGGTAAAAGGTGGGAAGAGGGGATTACCCACATCAGCTGGGTCCCCAGCCCAATTTCCAGAAATAATAAAAAATTCTTTTTTCCAAAGCCGGTCAGACGAACTACGACCCTCTATTAAACTGTAATATGAACCTCTGGACGAGAACTGGTAGAACCCAGCAGATTTTTTGATCTCTGAGGGCTTATAACAGTAAAGGAACTCGTCCACTGTAATTGGACGGTCCCCTTCCAATGCCTCACGCCATAATACTTGCATGGCAACTATCGTCCTCCAACCATTGGGGTTGAGCTGGTTTGGCCCAATACCCAACCTTTGGAAGAGGTCTCTGCAGAAAGAGTTTAAGGGAAACCTAAGGCCAGCTAAAAGGTAAGAAGCGTATACCCCTAAGCTTGAGGAAGGGGAACAACACCATTCTCCAGCCTTGGGTAGACGAGGGTTAAGCTCTTTAGGGATTTGATATCTATCTACAAGAGTTTTTAACTTAGCACCGTCTAAGGTGGATGCTACCTCTGGGGCACAACTATAGATTACATCTTCTTCGTCCTCTTCCTCGTCTTGAGGAGGACTAGATGGCTGTCTGGACGAACTAGCCCCAGATCCAGAAGCCGCCCTACGTCGTTGTTCCTGAAATTCCTTTAAGGGGATGCCAGGAACCCCAGACGAGTAATGCTCGTCTGAGGAATCACTACAGGACGAACTATCTACACTACCCTCACTCTCAGAAGAACCGTCCTGGTAGTCGTCTATTTCTCTCTCTAAACTAGAAGATGAAGACATGGTTGAAATGTAGAGGACTTAAAATGAGAGCCTAAAAAGAAAAAAAAGAAAGAGGAAATACCTGATGAAACTAGGACGAGAGCTAGACGAGAATCTTGGACGAGTTGGCAGAAGAGAGAATGAGGAAAAAAGTGAGGGGCATGAAAGAGAATGCGCTATTTATAGGCCCCAACAACAGGGTCAACGAAACGACACTCGCCACTCAGAGATTGACACGTGGCGATACCTTTGGGAAACAAGATCGACACGACTGGCCATCCAACAGTTTCGCGACACGTGGCGTACGAAAAAGCGAAATTTTGTTAAAATCACGACAATGTCCTGGACGACTCTTTGAACAAAGGGGCAACTGATAGAGAAGCGGAAAATAATCCATCTCCAGATCGTCCAAAGGGATCGTCCAGAGCCTACAGCGCAGGTTGATTCGAGAGTTTATCCAGAAGAAGGAGAAACGTCCATGAATAATAGCACCACTCCATAAGTTAAGTCTCCCATGGACGACATGATCGTCCATTAGGTTCGTCCATGAGCAATCGTAAGATATCCTTGGACGACTAAACCATCCTACACCAGATGGACGAAAGCTCAACACTTAGACTTTCGACTAAACCTGCAACTATCTCAACAAACCCTTCGAATAAGTTAACTTCCATTAGCAGTTACAGCTTTATATCCGTTGAGGTAGTTAACTCCGGAGTTGTTGGTTTCCACAAATCCTGGGGAGGTTATTGGACAAATAACCGTCCCAGGCTCCCTATATAAGGGACCGGTTTGAACCCGACAGTGGTAAGATTTTCTCTCAGACAATTTTCCAAAATACTTGGAACTTCTTTCTCTACGAGACTAACTTCTCCATCGGAGGGGGTTTGACCGGTCTTCTCCGGTCTCCTCTTTGATCGCGTTTTCTTCCTTGCAGGCCATCAACCGTTTCGATAGCCCACCGAAGCCAGGCCATCCACCTCACTGATTCGGAGCGATATCAAATAAGAACTCAATGTTATTCATGTTTTTTGTATTTTTTTCTTATATTTTTGTAATATATAAAAAATAAGTGGCGAGTCTGCATAATCCCGAAAAGAGAGGTGCCGATGCCTATCTTTTTTTTTAAGAGCTAGTCTGATCTCTCACAATGAGTTTGTGTCAGATGAGCCATCTGGCTCTAAGAGGGAGTCGTCGGCAGGTTCACCCCCTAAGACGGAGGTGGAAACCAATCCATTGGAACAAGTTTGCAAAAACATCGTCCTTCCTGACATCTGGTCAGTCAATGACTTGTTAGAGAGCATGACAAACGAGGTCTTTAACAGACTTAGGCCTCATTTTCAGATCCCCAATGACATCCCCATCAAAAAGGCTGATAAAGAGGAAAAACGCTATACGGGGGAATCATACGAGGTTAGCTTTTATGAGGCCACCTTTATTGCTGGGCTGAGGTTGCATCTTAGCCTCCACCATTATCAGTTAGTGGATTACATGGGTGTATCCGTCTACCAGATAGCCCCTAATACCTAGAGAATCTTTATAGGTGCCGAGCTGCTATGGGGTTAGCTAAGTGGGGGATGCCGATCCTTGACCCTTGAGGTGTTCTTCTACTGCTATAAGTTGCACGAGATCGCTCAGTCGAAGGGTTTCTATAATTTTGTGTTTCGTCAGGCTGCACTGAGGTTAGTGTATCGTTAGTGGAAAAGTAGGTTCTTTTTTGTCCAAGGGGTCAACTGGGTATGTAAGCTCGACGAATGGGATAGTGTGGGTAGTTTCTATGACCATGCATGGGGGATTTTAGACAAGTCTGGTGAGTCGTTGGTTTCTTTTTTTTTTTTTTTATTTTTTTTTTATTTTTTTTTTTTACATTTGTACCGAACTTACACGCTTCCTTTTTTCTTTGCAGTAAAAACTTACCCGACGATTACCCTAGAGCAACTTGACTTTCTTAAGCGAATGTGGGCCATTCCTTTTGCACGAAGGTCTTGGAAGAGGCTTGTCACTCTAGATACACATTATGCTTTTTGTGGCGGGCCTGAATCTACTCCAAAAGCCAGATGACTTGACTCCTTCTCACGAATTCGTAAGTGTACCATTCGTCAGTTCTTCATTCAGTTTAAATTTCTTCTTTTTACTTATTTTTCCGTCGATTTCATAAATGGAATCTAGGGAGAATAAGTATGCGAAGATTAAAAAGGCTACCGCTCTTCATGCTAAGTCAGGTGGGTCGTCGGTCCCTCCTGCAAAAGTTGGCCAGAAGAGGAAGAAGCCAACGGATGATGGCCAAACCAGCAAGAGGGTTCAAGGCCCCTTTATCCGTCCAGACCAAGTAGAGACTGTCCAAGGCACACCTGAGCTTCCTCGTCACAACGTGGGTAAAGGGTTGATGACCCTCAAGGTCCAATCATCCATCCATCTATCCCTCTGCTTGTGAAGAGTAGAGAGTATATAGTGGATATGACCCACTCATTCATCTAGAATGCTGATTTCAACGAGTGTTTGGAGTATGAGACCGAAGCTTTGGGTGACCTGGACCTTTTTAACATGACGAGGGTAAGTTGCATTTCCCTCCCCTTGCTCATTTCCTGTTTTTTGGGTACATTTTAATGCCCTAATTCTTTTTTGGTCCGTCCATTTCTAAGGCTTGGTGAGGATGAAGGCCCTGCAGATTAGGTGTGCTGATAAAGAGGTGTCGGTTTAGTGCTTGAGAAGCCGTTTGGAGACCCAAGAGGAGACCCTGAAGAAGTTCAAGGAATCCACTCGGACCCTAAAGATGAAGCTAAACAAGCAAAAGGCCAAAGCGTAAGGGAGCGTCCGTCAAGTTGAGGAGCTGACGAAGGAGAATTCTAACCTCAAGACCGAGTTGGCTACCCTTTATGAGCATGTGGACAAGGTTAGGGAGGAGGCTGTAATGGAGTTCCAAACGTCCCAGGCCTATTTTGATGAGATGGGGGTTCAATACGGCGATGGTTTTGAGGAATTTCGTAAGCAGGCCGTCCTCTTGTTTCCTGGTATGGATTTCTCCCAGATTTAGATTAACACCCCAGTCCCGATAACCCCTGTTGGCGATGATGTCCCTCACGAGGATGAAACGAACCTTGAAGAAGCAGAAGCCGTGGGGCCAGAGGGCAAGGGAACCGATAGATCAGGAGAAAAGGAGACTGATGAGCAGCCAATCGAGTTCGCCGAGGCAGCCAAGCCAACTTTGCAAGCCGACGAACCTCATTCCTAAGAAATTTTTCTTCTTTTTTATTATTGATGAGTCCAGAAAAATCATTAAGGTCGTCCATTAATATGGACAACCTTGCATCATTAGTAGGCCATCAAAGAGAACCACTCAACACATTCAATAATGACCATCAAAGGTCTTAAACTCTCATCAAGATAAAGAACGTTACAATCAAGGTAATAATCACCATAATTTATGTACAACAGCTACCTAAGTCACCTATAAAAGGGACAATTTGCCTCACTAGCTAAGGTATGTCAAAAACAAGTACAAAATACTACAAAACACTACCTATATACATAATGTATGGGCCGATACTAACTTAAGCATCGGAGGCTCCCCCACCAGGCACAACTCGGTGGTCTCTTCGATCTATCTCTCTTTCATCTTGTAGGTCTTACAAAATCGTCTAATGCTTCGGATTGGACGAATGATCCAACTGACGATTTTGGCATCATCAATTATCATCATGTAATTTCAAAACAATATGGGTGCCATATTTTGGCACAAACAACTTTTATCCCTCATCAGGTTTGACAGTATTAATTTTATGATAATTTTTGTTTTTGCTTATATTCTTTCTTAAATATCGCACCGTCTATTATGAATGCTTTATTTGTGTTGAACATAGCTTCTTACAAGGATAATGAAAAAATGCCAAGTGCTTATGCCCGTCGGCATAGGTCATAGCTTGAACGTTTATCAGTTTCTTTTGAAGTGGAAGTCCCGCCACTCTCCCCTTTTTTTTTATCAAGTGTTTATGCCAGTTGGTATTAAATTGAGTTGACGGGTCCGCTTGGAGTAGGACTAAGATTGGGTGTCCCATAGGTAGGACTCAAGACTCTTTAAGTGACTAGGCACTGTTGGGTTAAGATCGCTTGACCCCGGTTAATTAATTCGATTACTTAAATTGTTTAAATAGGTTCAATTGCATACAAATTGTGAAGGCACCAACAAATCACCAATTAAACTAAATGCAGCAGAAATTAAATTGACACGGTGATTTGTTTACAAATGGGGAAAACCTCTCTGAAGGTAAAAAACCTACTTGGTGGTTTTAAAGTCACTACTCCCAAGAATCTACTAATCAACAATCAAACGGTTACAAGTATAAGGAATCTTACCAACTACCTTGACCTATCTCGAAATACCAACTTACAGTCGAACCTTTACTCCAATACCCAATTAGACTTGATCTTGTAGTTGCCTTCTTTCCTTTGATGCACAGATCTCCTATTTGTGACCTACCCTTTGTACAGATCCCAGTACGTAACTAACTCTAGCAACTGGAACAGATGTTGTTGGCTACAAAGTTCTTCACTTTATCAACAGTGAAGATCTGGAAGCATTTCGTTACAAAACCCTATGGCATACAAACACAGTAGCTTCTCACAAAAAAAAAAAAAAGTCTCTTGCTCTCTGTATCCATATGTGATGGCTTTTAAAATAAACCTTATATATGTCTAGGGTTGTGAGAAAAGAAAGCCTAAACAAATCCATAAGTTTGGGCTGAAATTCATATTTGGAAAACCGAAAATCGTAGTTCATAGATCGAGCTTCTGTCGAGCTATCTATCGAGCTGCACATTACGTCTCAATAGTAGGCATTTGTCGAGCTATCTATTGAGACTTAATGAATGGCTTTTCTTCACTTATTTCATGGACCAACCTTCATGGCTTTCAAGACAAATACTTGATATCCTTTGAACAACATATTTCTTATATCTACCCAATTACAAGTAAAGTGCATTTTGTCAAAGGATTAGCCAATTACATAAAATATGACCCTAACAATCTCCCCCTTTGGAAATCCGTGACAAAACCACAAGCATAATTATGAGAGAAGTATAAAACAACAACTCCATAACTATTACAAAAGCCAAAAAGTTAAAAGTACATAAACCTAACTAATACAATGAGCCCTTGAAAAACTTTGCAAGAAAAGAGATCATGGCATGATAGACTTGCGACATGTCTTATCTAAAACACTTAAACAAGATTCATCAAGGCATCAAGTGTGAAACATAAAAAAGTTGTATATAAGGAGAAACATGTGTATAAAGATAGAAAAGAAACAACACATGTTAGACAAAGGTGAAGAAAAACATACATCATATATATATATATATATATATATATATATCAAAGAATACAATGTATGTAAACGTGGTCACAACACCATGGTACATGAAGTGCGAAAAGATATATCAAAACCTCACTACATCCCTCAAAGCACTCTCCCCCTAACTGGCCTAACCCTATTCTAGTTCTCCCCCTAACAACAGGACCTTCTCTCATATACAAAACTACTCTCCCCCTAACAATAGTGACGTGCATGTGTGAAAGGATACATGTGATAGCCAAAGGGAAGATGAATTTATCACGTGTAGCAGTGTCTCGATAGCAATATATCATAGATACTATCATATGTGAGGCAAAATCTATAGAAAGATCTTCCATAAGAGAAAGAAGGAATTGAGCACGAGGCTCAATGATAGTGTTATAATGAGACCATGGAGTGAGAACAAAAGTCATCACCATATTAAGGATCTGTGGACCCTTAGCAAACTCAGTTGTGGAGAAATTAAGAGTATCTTCCCACACCATGGCCTTCTTACAGAAGAGTGAGGCCATCTCGTCTCGAGAGACAAAAATGAGATGACGGTGACTAGGGTAATTAGGACGATCAACCCTAGGAACATGTAGTACCTCAAAAAAGAACTCCGCGGTGACTACGATATGTGTACCTCGGAATACCATAGTAAACCTAGGTGCCATGAGAAGGAAACTAAAATGAAAGAGAGAGAGAGAGAGAGAACACAGCAAGAACATGAGGCACAGGAAAGAAGAAAAAGACATCGTGCAGTGCATGATAATGCATGAACATGTTACATGCTAAAGAAATTGCATCATGGGTAGAACCTAATCCAAACTACAGCACTCACATTGTATAATCAAGCACACAACTTAGAATGCATGAAAATATGATTATAATGATAGAGAATGCAATGCATGAGCATGTGAGATCATATTAACAGAACCCAACCCAAAAATTTTCATAGAAACTCAAAAACCTCAAATTTTCCTAAGAGCTTGAAAACCTAGGTCTAAATGTATGGGAGGATGAGAAAGGAGAAAAAGAAGGGATTTAGACCACTTACCAGTGGATTGAAGCTTGATAGAGGCTGAAAAAGGGATTGTAAGAAGGATATTGGTGAAAAAGAAAGATTTGGATTGAAAAAGGGATTGTAAGAAGGATATTGGTGAAAAAGAAAGATTTGGATTGAAAGAGAAGAGAGAGGTATCAAGATACTTAAGTTTGAAATGATTCAGATCGGACCTCAGATATATATAGAAAAACACAACTTGATAGATTGAAAAGGTATCAAGCTTCTATCGAGAACAAAAACTCGACAGATCAAGAGGTATCAAAGAGGTATCGACGGCAAAAAGATCTCGATAGATCAAGGAGGTATTGAGAAACTATCGAGCAAACAGAGACTCCAAAGAATTGGCTCGATGGATCGAGCTATCTATCGAGAATAAACCTAGAAATCACGATAGAAGAGGCATGTAATGAGGAGCTATCGAGCATCTATTAAGAAGGTATCGAGCTGCTATCGAGAAGCCTGAAACAAGGTTTTCAAGAAGGAGAAGCGGCATAAGATGAATGCAATCAAGATAGACACCAAAACAAGCAATCAAAGAGCATGTTAAGCATAGAAACACATCCTCAACTCTAGATGCAAAGCATTCCTAAATCAAAAACGCACTAAACAAGTCTAACCACTTTTATTGCAAAAACATGTTTAGACAGTTTAGAGAGAATATACTAGCATATGTACTCCTTGTGATGGCCAAATCACATTGTACCCGTATAATAGTATCAAGAGTGGCAAAGAGTATGCGTGTTGTGTGTGAAACTTTTGCAAGAGAGCATAAGTAAAACATTATATGAAAAGTAATGATATAGGAAGATCAAATACATTTACACACAATCATAACTGTTTGATGGAAGTCATCACCTTCGAGGTATATCATATAACTCTCACATCTCCTAGAACACATGCTTGCAACCATATTAAAAGTATTTTGATTCATTTTGCTTTTCATGTTCTTTGCATATTTTTCTTTTAAGCATAAAATGACATTACATGCATGGGTATATAAGAAGGAAGGAAATTACCCAATTATGTAAGCCAAACATCTTGTTTTTGCTGTGCAAGTGCTAAACCTTACCGAGCATGGCTTTTATGAATTGCACACAGATGTTATATGATTGACGAGTTTTAGTGGTGAGATGATTATTTCTGCCTTTCTCTTAGAATTTTCTAATCCTTCCCGTCAAAAAAAGTGATTTAAGATATGAAAGATAAGAGATCAACCAAATCATACAAATCACATAAAAGAGCCACAAAACTCACATTGCTTAGCTGTACATAAAGATGTTCATCTAAGTTACAAGAGATACAAGGTTAAGAACTTTGTTTCAAAGGCCATCTAAGGTACACAAGTACCAATATACACAGACACACATTGTTTTTGTATTTTTCAAAATTCTTCCTTTTTTCTTTTATTAAAAAACTTAAAACAAAGTAAAGACAAACAAACAAACAAACATAGCATCAAAACAAGATTGACTCAACCTACAACACGAACCATGCATGAGATCAAAAAAGTGAAGGAATCACTTGGTATCTTTTTCCTTCTAGATGGGAGACCTGGATGGGGATCCTTTCTTTTGCATGAACCTTTGTTCAGATAAATAAAGAGGAGAGTTGAAACCAATGAAATTCGAGAGTTACATGACCGCCTTAAGAAGTTCTCTCAGAGGGGATAAAGAAAGTTGAAGTTGATTTTTGTTCCCAAGAGATGACACACTATTGCTTTGTTTAATGACTAGCCACTTATAGCAATTTAAACGAATGTGCTCAGATGCTCCACTGTAGTGACAGAAGTAAGGCTTCTTTGGTTGAGACTTCTTATTGGTGGGGCGATGATTATTCTACTTAGTCTCTTTCTTACCAACCTTAGGAGGTGCTCCTAGAATGAATTTTCCCTTATCATTTTTATCCTCACTCACATTTTCAGTTTTAGAATAAGTTACCTCAGAGCTATCATTATTAGCAGGGGGAACAAAAATAACTCTATTTAAGGCATTAGAAGAGGTACTGGAAGAGGAGAGAGTGTGATCATACCCGAGACTTGTTCTGTCAGATGCAGACTTCTGGAAGTTTAGGATTTAATCCAGCTTGGCACTTGAAGTCATTTCCAATTGTGCTTTTACCTGAAACAATTCAGCATCCAATTTCTTGGTCTTTTCAACAAGAAGGCTGTTCTCAAATCTCAGTACTCCAATGGTCTGATCAGCTTCATCAACCTTGTTGGAGAGTTCCTCATGTTCCAACTCCACTTCACTTAGCTTTCTCGTAGCCAACCTGTAAAGCTTCTCATGCTTCTCAGAGACCTTGTACAACTTAGAGTAGGCAGTGTGGATGTCATCCTGTTCATTCATCTTCTCAAACTTTGATTCTAACAGCTTTTCTTCCTCATCAATTAGGTCTACTGCTTCCTCAGGGGACTTAATAGTAGCTGTGAAAGCACTCACTATCCCATCTTGGTCACTTTCATCAGAATCAGCTTCTGATTCCGTATCACTCAAGGTGCCAACTAGGGCTTTGCTTTTGCTAATGGATTTGAGATGTGGGACACTCTTGCTTCATGTGTCCAAATCCTTGACACTTATAGCACTTTAGCCTAGTAAGAACACTATTGCCTTGACCAGCATCCTTCGATTCTCTCTTGCCTTTGTCTTGGGACTTGAATTGAGAGAATGCAGACTGTTTGCGATCCTTATCACCTGCTTTGATGTTCACATTTTTTATGAACTTCTTGAATTATCTGGTGATATAAGATTTTAACTTATTATCCTAAACTTTAAACGACTTATCGTTATCATCATTCTTAACCTTCAAGGCCATGGTCTTGCCTTTACTACTCTTACCAACCCTTACTAACCCTAGTTCGTAAGTTTGCAAGTTTCCAATCAGCTCTGTCAAAGGAATAGAGTCAAGATCCTTTGATTCTTCGATGGCAGTGATCTTGGCATGGAATCTCTCTGGAAGTGATCTAAGGATCTTCCTGACAATCTTGGGTTCCGGAATTTGCTCTCCAAGATTGAAGGCTGAATTCACTATGTCCTTGAGCTTAGCATAGAATTCAATGAAAGACTTGTCCTCATCCATCCTTATTTTCTTAAAACTGGTAGCGAGCCTTTGGAGCTTGGAATTCTTAATAGCTTTTGTGCCCTCATAGGTATTCTAAAGAATAGTCCGTGCTTCCTTTGCATTGTTAGTGGATGAGATCTTCTTGAATTCTTCATTGACAGCACTAACCAGAGCATTCAGTGCTCTACTATCAAAATTTTCAGCTTTGATCTTTGTATCATCCCACGTTGCCTGTGGCTTTTCAAGTTTCTTTTAGCCAACTTTAACTGCAAGCCACACTTTCTCATATAAATACTGCAAAAAGGCTTTCATGTGTACTTTCTAGTATGCATAGTTAGTACCATTAAATAAAGGAGGAATAATCAGGGATTGCTTACGATCGATAACAATAGGGGTCAATGGATAACACAACAATGATTAAAACTTAATCAGAGTGTGCCCACTTTGATACCACTTGTTAGGTTAAGATAGCTTGATTCCGGTTAATTAATTCAATTACCTAAGTTAATTAAATTGACACGGTGATTTGTTCATAAATAGGGAAAACCTCTCGCAAGGCAAAAACTCCACTAGGTGATTTTAAGGTCACCACTCCTAAGAATCCACTAGTCAAAATCAAGCGGTTACAAGTATAAGGAATCTTACCAACTACCCTGGCCTATTCCGAAATACCAACCTAAAGTTGAACCTTCGCTTCAATATCCAATTGGACTTGATCTTGTGGTAGTATTCTTTCTTTTGATGCACAAATCTCCAATCTATGACCAACCCTTTGCACGGATCCCAATACGTGACTAACTTTAGCAACTTGAATAGATGTTGTTGGCCGCAAAGTTCTTCACTTCATCAACAATGAAGATTTGGAAGCACTTCATTACAAAACTCTATGGCATACAAACGCAGTAGCTTCTCACAGATAAAATAAGTCTCTTGGTCCCTGTATCCGTATGTGACGGCTTTTAAAATAAGCCTTATATATGTCTAGGGTTATGAGAAAGGAAAACCTAAACAAATCAGTAAGCCTGGGCTGAAATTCAGATCTGGAAAATTGAAAATCGTAGTTCTTGATAGATTGAGCTTTTCTCGAGCTATCTATAGAGCTGCACATTAAGTCTCGATTGTAGGCATTCATTGAGCTATCTATCGAGACTTAATGAATGGCTTTTCTTCAATTGTTTCTTGGACCAATCTTCATGGCTTTCAATACGAACACTTGATATGCTTTGAACAACATATTTCTTGATGTATTAAACCCATCTTTGATCTACCAAATTACAAGTAAAGTGCATTCTATCAAATATGACCCTAACAGGCACCCGTCAATGTCCCTAGTCGTCGGTCCATTCTATACGTAGGACTTAAGATTTTTCAAGTGACTAGGCACTTGTCGGTGTCCTTAGTCATCGATCCATGACGTAGGTAAGACTTTAAGATTTTCAAATGACTAGGCACCCATCGGTGTCCTTTGTCATTGGTCCATCCTGTACGTAGGACTTAAGAGTTTTCAAGTGACTAGGCACCTGTTGGTGTCCTTAGTCGTCAATCCATCCCGTAAAGTAGGACTTAAGATTTTCAAATGACTAAGCACTCGTCGGTGTCCTTAGTCGTCGGTCCATCCTGTAGATAGGACTTAAGATTTTTCAAATGACTAGGCACCCATCCATGTCTTTAGTCATTGGTCCATCCGGTAGGTAGGACTTAAGATTTTTCAAGTGACTAGGCACCTATTGGTTTACCTTAGTCGTCAATCCATCCCGTAGGTAGGACTAAAGATTTTTCAAGTGACTAGGCACCCATCGGTGTCCTTAGTCGTCGGTCCATCCCGTATGTAGGACTTAAGATTTTCAATGACTAGGAACCCGTCAGTGTCCTTAGCTGTTGGTCCATCCTGTAGGTAGGACTTAAGATTTTTTAATCAGCTAGACACTCGTCGATGTCCTTAGTCGTCAGTTCACCCCGTAGGTAGAACTTGAGATTCAACTTTTCCTTGTTGTAGATAGACAATTCTTCAAAAAATAATCCCTTTATAAATAATCCAAGTATATGAGAAGGTGGACAATTTTCTGGACGAGCCTTTTGGGGTTTACTTGGTATAAATTTAAACAACTAGTAAATTTAATTGTCTACTTAACAAAACTTAAAACAAAAGCGATAACATAGTTTGTAGTTCGTGCACTAGTAGTAGTATCTCCTCAGGTGCTCGGCGTTCCATGGATGACGTAGCCTTTGTCCATCGAGCATCTTCAGGTGGTAGGTTCACTTTTTGTAGTAGTCAATGATCTAGTAGGGTTCTTCCCAATTGGAGCCTAGCTTGCCCTGTGTGGGATCTTTGGTTGCTATTGTCACCTTCCTTAGGACGAGGTCCCCGACTTCAAAGTGTCGGGGCTTGACCTTCATATTGTAGCTTTTGGCCATAAGGTTCTGGTAGCCAGCCATCCTTTATTTAGCAGTCGTCCTGACCTTATTCAATAGGTCCAACAGTAGGCGTATTCTTTCTTCATTCTTCCCTTCATCATGATGAGCTATCCTATCTAGCACTACTTCTGCTGGAATGACAACTTTACTTCCGAAGGCGAGGCAAAAGGGTGTCTCTCTTATGGGTGTTCGAGCCGTCATCTTGTATGCCCATAAAACACTTAGTAGCTCATCTGGCCATATCCCCTTTGCCCCCTCAAGTCGAGTCTTGATTATTTTGAGCAAGGATCGGTTTGTAACCTTAACTTGTCCATTGGCCTGTGGGTGGGATCCCCAACTACTAGTAGGAGTCTCTGAATACGTCATTGTCGAATTGCTTTCCATTATCGGAGACTAAGGTTGCGTTTGGATTGGGATGAAAAGTCTGCGTCTGCGTTTACGTTGTTTTTTTTTTTTTTTTTTTTTTCACGCGTTTTTGAGCGTTTTGAGGGGTGCGGCTACTGTTCATGCACTGTTCAATGAACAGTAGCCGCAAACTTTGACTTTTCAAATATTTTTGGACCAATCACAACACATCGTGTACTGTTTACGGACCCACAAATTTCACTTTTCAGCAACTTTTTCATTAAAAATGGGTCCCACGATACTATTCACACATTTAAAAATTATTTCGCTACAGTGTTTTTCAGTTTTCAGTTTCAGTTTTCAGTTTTCAGCTGTATCCAAACGGACCCTAAGACTCTGCAGATTTTGAATCGGCAAATAATGCTTTTCCAGACAAAGTTTTGGACATTCTTTTCCGTGATGGTGGCTAGGCTAGCGGCTCTACTTCAACCCGCTTGGTGAAGTAGTCGATTCCTACAACAAGAAACTTGAGTTGTCGTACCACTATAGGGAAGGGTCCCATTATATTGAGTCCCCACTGAGCAAAAGGCCACAGAGCATCCATCGGAGTGAGTTGTTTTGATAATTTTCTGATGACTTTACTGAAGTGTTGGCACCTGCCACACGCCTTCACATAGGACTGGGTGTCCTTTTGCATGGTAGGCTAAGAGTACCCCGCCCGTATGAGCTTGTGAACTAGTGATCGCACCTCTAATTGGTTCCCGCATACTCCTTCGTGGACTTCTCTCATGACGTAGTCGGATTCGTTAGGAACTAAACATCTTAGATATGGACGGGAGAAACCTCTCTTATACAAAATGTCTCCCATCAGCACAAAACGCAATGTCTGCACCTTTAGCCTTCGGGAAGCATTGTGGTCTTCTGGAAGCATCCCTTTTTTTTAATTTTTTATGTAGGAGACGATTGGAGTCATCCAGTCAACTCCTGTTGGAATTGCCTGTATATCTACTTCATTAATGGCAAGCGAATATTGGATGAAGGATAGTACCTGACTGCCAATGGTCATGTGTTCTTTGGATGTTGCTTTGGCTAGATGATCAGTGTGCTCATTTCCTTCCCTTGGGACTTGTACGAATTTCACTGCAAAAATTCTAATTCATTTGCTTCTTAACCAGATGTAGGTACTACTTCATTTGTTCCCCTTTGGCTTCGTAGTCTCCGTTAACTTGCCCGATGATAACGTGGATCGAAGTCACTATGTATGACTATTGATGAGGCCCCTGCTGTTTTAGCCAGGTCGAGGCCTGTTAGTAAAGTTTCATACTCAACCTCATTATTGGTCGTTAGGAATTGGAGGCAAACTGCACACTTTATCAAATCCCCTTACAGAGAAGTGTGTTATGTTTTATTTGTTTTTTTCGACAATACTAAACTTTTTAAAATTTCAAATTAATTATTTAAATTTCTCATTCTCTTAAGTAGATTATCATGATAATCAAACCTTATTACAAATTTACAATTAATATTACTCAAATAATTGATAGGCACATTCAAATACATAGTCACGTAGATTGTATTCTTCTATAAACTTAAATTTCCACTTCCAAAATATATATGAATTAACTCACATAAAAAATATAAGAGGGAGAGAGAGTGCATGTGATAGGGAATTCAAAAATGTACACCAAAACGTATCAACCCAAAGTACAGATACACAAATAAAAAATAAAAAAAATCATCAATCTAAAGTAGAATTACAAAAAAGAATTAATAATAAAATGAGAGGGAGAGAAAATAATCACTTTTTGGGAGATAATGTGAGAGAAAGAAAAATTATATAAAAGAAGATAAGAAGAAGAATACTCAAAAGAAAATGTATAATTGTAAAGACCAAATTATCTAAGTCATGCTACGTAATAAAATAATTTTATATCACTATATAATGTCATAAGATAATAGCTAACAGTAGAAGAAAACAAAATTAAAAAAAAAAGATAATAAAATAAAATACAACCAAATCGTATCAACCCAAAGAAGGGTTCAACAAAAAAACTCATCAACTTCAAGCATTTGACAAGTCGCCAAAACCCGTGGTCATCCATAACTATGGCATGAATTCTTTTCCCCTCTTTTGTTTTTTCAAATTTACTACGCCTCCATTGTTCTGAAGAAAACATTGCCATCAATTCTCCTTTGAACTCATTAAGGCATGACAATGTCAAATATGATGTTGCAAATCTAGTGGCAGCAGGTCTGATCAATTCCCTCCCTTTAGTGAAATCCCTCAACCAATTTAAAAGCATAGATCTAGAATATATGTACGTTGTAATCTTCTTCCCCTTTGCAATTGTGTACTTATGGTCCTTAATCTTTTTTTCAAAATCCTCAAGCATCAAATCCAAGCAATGGGTAGCACATGGAGTCCAAAACAAGGACTTTCTCTTTTGCATCAACATCTCTTCAGCTAGTTTGTAGTTTGCAGCATTGTTAGTCACCACTTGTACAACATTCTCCTCTCCAACCCTATCCATTACTTCATCTAACATTTGACAAACTTTTTCAGCTATTTTAGATATGTCAGATGTGTCTATAGAGTATAGGAAAATGGTTCCTTTGGGACTATTCACCAAAAAATTACAAATGGATCTCCTTTTCTTAACAGACTAGCCATCAGACATAATTGAACAACCTGTTTTTGTCCATTCAACCTTATATTCTTCAAGCATTTGTTGTGTAAAATCTACCTCATTCTTCAAGCATGTCTCCCTAATCTCATCATAGGAAGGAGGCTTGAGGCCAATTCCAAATCTTGAAATCATATCAATCATTCACAGAAACTCCGAATTTTTGACACAATTAAAAGGAATGGCACTAGTGTAGAAGAATCTAGCGATTTGTTGGATCACTATATCACTAAATATACGATTCATTGTTACTTGCTTCTTTTTTTTGTAACAAACTTATCCATGGAATGTATGCCCCTCCCTTTTGATGAATGTAGTTGTTGTACTTCAACTAATTCATCATCACTGCCATCATCCACTTCTTCTATATTATACCACTTTTTTTTTTATAGATGCTTCAGCTTGGGCATTCAAAAATAGCCACAAATTTCTCCTTCACCATTTCTGGCACACTAGGACAAGCTGAAACATTTTTCCTAGTCCCAACTAAATGATGCTTCAGCCGATATATACCCCCACTATTAATTTCTTTGCAATAATTACATTAAACTTGCCTTGAACCTACTTCAACACCGTGATACCATCCCAGGTCAAACCTATTTCCTAATGCATTTTTTTGCTTAATTTTCTTTCTAGCCAAAGTAGACATTGTATATTTGTACTAGAGCTGCAAAAAAGACACCAAGATACAGAGCATGCTCACAAAATCACACAGAGAATTCATCAAACAGGTTGTGTGCAATTCTAAACTACTAATTGTGTTTACTAATATTTCTCAAAAGAATCAAATAATGAAGATCCCATTTCATAATTTTTCAAATTTTACTTAATTTAGTTAACAACATGGAAAAATAAAAACCTTAAAAGCTTCGTCAAAATCATATACACAACACAACAATGTGGAATCAAGCTATCACAGCACAAATAAATGATAAACTATAAGTATTAACTATCAAAACAAATTACCCAATAGCAGAAAGCTTGAAGGCAACAATGGCTCATAGCAACATCATTGAGAGGGCTGAAAGGTGCTGGGTTTTTGACAGAGGACTAAAGAGGCACGGCTTTGGGGCTGAATGTTTCTAAATATTTTAGGTTTTGTTTTTTAAAACTTAAAACTTAAGTACTATACGTTTTTTTGGGATTTTATGTTGACATAGGGATAAATTTGGGACTTCAATTCGTTATTGGGCTTCTGATAACCCTTTGGGCTCATGGGTTTAGTTGGATTATCTTAGCCCAAACGAATCTCACTATATAAAAAAAATATGATAATAAAATAAAATAAAAAAGCCCAAGCCAAAAATGTGTTTTGGTAGGATCGGTAGGATCTCATACGATCATACACGATCCTACATACGATCCTACCATTTTTGCGATCCTATTACGATTCTAAACTTTGGTGAGGTGGGATCATAAAATTATGCAATTCTACGATTCAGATCACGATTTTGACAACGATGGTCATACTTGAGAAAGTTTATCCCAAGGTTGGCTCAGATCTTGAAACCTGTGGTCGAGCAAACCATGAATGAAGTGGCATTTGTATGGTGTGATCAATGCGAGAATGCATTCATGAAGATACAAGCAATTCTGGCAAATCCTCATACCATGGTTGCTCCATTAATTGGTAAGCCCCTCTTACTGTACATAGCCAATATGGAGCAATCATTGGGGGCTTTGCTAGCTCAGGAGCAAGGAGGTATGGAGAAGCCAGTATACTACATTACTAGGCTTATGAAGAGACCAGAGCTGAGGTTTTCCACGGTTGAAAAGGTATGTCTATCTTTGGTTTTCGCTGTGTCAAAATTTAATCATTACTTTCTAGAACATCGTATACAATTGGTGACCAAAAGTAACCCTGAGAAATATCTCCTAACCCGCCCTCAATTGTCTGGGAGAATGGCTTAGTGGGCCACCCTAACATCGTGCCATGATATCGAATCCATAAAACCATCTGCCATTAAAGGGTAAGCAGTGGCCGACTTGCTAGTCAACTTCCCAAGGACCAGTAATTTCTCACTTCCCCAATAGGAAGTTTTGGTGACAAAGGAGCAAGAATGGTCTATGCACTTCGATGGTTCATCTACATTTCAGGGAATGGGAATAGGAGAAGTGTTGAAGTCACCAAGGGAAGAACACATGTTTTCCTACAAGCTGCGTTTCCCTTGTTTAAACAACAAAGCAGAATATGAAGCCTTAGTAGTAAGACTGAAAGCTACCAACAGACTTGGCATAAGAAGTTAAAAGTATTTGAGGATTCCGAGTTAGTCATTAAGCAAATAGAGGGAACCTATGGGGTGAAGAATCCTAACTTGGCCGCTTACAGGGCCACAGTACAGGATCTCATAAGGCGCTTCACCTCTATAGAATGCAAAGTGATTAACCGGAATGAGAACAAGTTGACGGATTCACTGGCCACCCTAGCCACAAATTTGTATTGAAGAAAAAGAAGATGAACCTTAGGGTAGAGAAACAGCCCAACCTGATCAAAGGCAGGTTGTGCCTCCCAAAAGGTTAGCAAGAACCCATGTTAAAGGCAATGTTCCAAGGTAGAGATATTGGATCAAACTTGCCATTGAACATGAAAGATTTCCTCAATATCAATGGAGATTTGTTCTTCAAAGGAGCAGAAGGGTTGCTAATAAAGTGTGTCTTAAGACAAGAAAGGCTGACATGGTTGCATAGATTGCACCATGAGACATATGGGGTAAACCTCAATGTCAGCTTATACAGAAGATTATAGAGGCTAGGGGTCTTTTGGCCAAAAATGGCCAGTGATGCCAAGGAAGAGCAGAGAGATTGCAAGACTTGTTCTATTATACCCCCAAACCAAGCAGAGGTACTGAATAACGAAGTACAAGAAGAAGATTGGTAGGATCTGTACGTAAAATACCTTCTACAAGCGGTACTACCTACTGATCAGTTAAAAAGAGAAAAGCTGAAGAAATATGCAACAAGATTCAAGATGGTGGATGGGAAGTTGTTCAAGAGAAGCTTCTAAGGGAAGTGGTTAGTGTGCATTTCCAACAAAGATGTAAAGGGTATTCTCTTTGATTTGCACGAGGGAGAGCCAGCAAGACACCCTGGTGGTAGAAAGTTATGGCAAATGGCTTTGCACCAGGGATACTACTGGCCCACTATGCAAAGAGATGCCCAAGATTTCGCCAAGAAGTGTCAAGAATGTCAAATGCGAGGAGACAAAATACACACAAGCCATCAAAGCCTCCACCTGACTTCGGCTCCATATCCTTTCCACAGCTAGAGGTTGGACTTCATAGGTCCCATAAGTCCCTCTTCTGAAGGATGCGTTTGGATATTGGTGGCCACTGAGCTATTAACAAAGTGGGTAGAAGCTGTGGTCTTAAAGAAAGCAGTAGGTAACTCAGTGGCTAATTTCTTAAGGAAAAATATAATATGTCGTTTTGGGATACCAAGTAGATTCAATTCTGACAATGGCACACCATTCTCAAACAAGGATGTGTGCTGTTTAACAGAATGATACTCCATAGCTCACACAACATCGACACCTTATTATCCCAAAGAAAATGGCCAAGTTGACGCCTCCAACAAGAGATTGCTAAAAATATTGGGAAAAATGGCTAAGGATAATGGAGAAGGATGGAGAGAGGAACTTCCTATAGCTTTGTCGACTCATAAAACAGCCAAATCACAAGTTTTCACTAAAATGGGAAGGACCGTACATTGTGGAAGAAGTACACCAGACCAGACATTATTGGCTGAAAGATCAGACAGGTACAAAGGCGTATAGCCCCATTAGCGGAGCTCACCTTAAGAAGTATTATGCTTAGTTTTGTAATTTGATACTTTTTGTTCCACAATATTTACTCTATTAAATAAGACCCTTTCCATTCAGTTATCTCATATTTTACTGTTAATGATATGCATGCAAAGTTCAATATCCTAACTGAATAAAAACATAATAGAGTTTACAAACAAATAGGTCTCCCATGACCATAAAATATTACAAACTTGAAAATTAAATAATGTCTGTAAAAGCATCAATGTTTTCAAGAGAGAAGTCTAGATGGCTCAAAGCTCCTAGCTCGCTTTCCAACTTTTCAATTTCTTTATCAAAAGAATTATGTTTTTGCTATGACACCTTCTTGCTGAGTCTAAAGGGCAGAATAAGCTTCCTGTGTGAATGACAAATCCCCCTGAAGCTTGATTGTGGAATTGGGTGATTAAAATGTTGCGTGCCTTCATGGCCAACTTTGTCTCCTCTGCTTTGTTGATACAAGAGGTCCTTTTAACTCTCAACTATTGAAGCGAGGACAAAGAAGCATGAACAGAAAGCCCTGCCTTCTTTAGGTCTCTCAATGCGATGACACGACTCTTCAGCCACCCGACATTGAAACCCTATGCTCTCAACTTCACTTAGTATGGAAAGGAGTTCATCAAAGGAAAAAGTCAAATTATCCTCTTTACCTTTGGACTACAATTGGGGTATAACAAACCCAATGCGCTCCAACATAAAGCTCCTAAGAGACAGTGTCCACTTGTCAGTATCCCTCATTATCTCATGATACTTTGAAAGAAGTTTGGAGCACACTACTTTCAAAGGGGGAGAAAGCAATGAGACCAGTGGATTGGGGTCTACCTTAGTGCTTTCGCTTTCTCAATCTTTAGGATTATCGATGTACATTCAGTTGGAATCCCCCTTTACAGCATCAGATTTTGTTTCCTCCTTAGAAACCACTTCCTATATAGAGGCATCTTGTGCCAAAGGAGTGGGTTTCACTTTGGTTTGAATCTGAGGAACAGCTTCTGTAATCTGTCAAAGGTTAAAAGAAAGAAAGAAAAAAGGCCACATACCCCATTGATCAAGAAAAACATAACAAAAGCATGGGATAAGGAAAAAGGACACATACTCCCAGTTTCTTTATAGTAGGAATCTTGACATTCTTCCCTTTCCTTTTGCTGGCTAAAGGTTTGGCTTTGGTAGAGAGTTTCAAAGTCAAATCACCTTGGAAGATGGGTGGAATGTCTACACGTTAAGATCCACTCTCTCCAAAATTCCTAACACACTCCCTAATGCCAGACCACCATGCTTTAAACCTGGGTGAAGGTAATCTGGTTCTGGATGGGGAGGCAAAGGTTGGCCCGAGAACCTCTATCAACACCAACACTAATGTCTTCTGGAATTTCATCACAGGGGGCTTTTTCTTTCCTTGCCGCTTTCAAGATTGGCTTCTTCAAGGTTTTCTTTACTGCATTTTCAAGGAACTTTACAACTTTGACCTCATCAAGAGACAAGAAAATGTTGGCTACCTCCCCATCACCAAATAGGGGAAGTCTCAATATCTTATAAACATCTTCAAGAGAGGGAGAGACCTCTTAACACCCTGTAAAGAAGGTATGGGTAGTAGAATTCCATCGATACAAGAGAGAAATTAGGCTCTCACTATCCTTGCTGATGTCTAGATTGGAGAATGCCAACACAGTCTGCACAAGGTGCACTCTTTGCAAGATATCCATGAAAGGAGGGTTTGTTAACACTCTTTGACACCAACTTATCCAGCCTTTGGAAACAGAAGTGTGAGATTTGAAAACTACATCAGTGGTAGGAGCAAAATCTCCTTTGCAAGTGCCAAGTCGAGGAATGTGCTTCAAATCCAAATCCAGAATCAAGAGATCATCAGGCTCTCCTCATGCTGTGTAGGGAGGATTTGCAGAGCAAGAAACATATTTCCAATCAAAACTTTTGTCGAATAGGTAGTCTTCAAAGAAAGGTGGAATGATCCATTGCTCCTCGGTGGAAGGATTCTCTTCTCCCCCTGACAGTGGTCTGTTAATCTTGGGGGTTGAAGGTGTTGTGACCTTCAAAGAACTAGATCTCAAACTGCATTTGACACCCATGGGTTTTTGTGCTTGTGAAGAATTTTGGGACTTAAGGGTTCAAAAAAGAAAAGGATAAGGAAAAAAAAGGGAGAAAGAGGGAAGCAGTTTCTTTCCTTTTATACTTCGAACAATTGCTCTCTTTCCCTCTAAGAAGAGCCGTTCAAAAACGTGGCACCTTTTCAAATTTATTGACACATGTCAACAAGGGGAAGAGTTAGAATTTCTGACAAAGTCAATTAGCAAAAAGCAAAAGAAAAATCGTCTTTCCAGGGATAATGAAAAGGCATGATTCTTCATCAATAGGTTTGTGCTTTGGTTAACTAACATGTTTATGTGTTGCTTCTTTGTGCAACAATATCAAAAAAATAATAATAAAAAAAAATAAAAAACATATATAAAAAAAAAAAACATTTAATTATACAACAATTTTAGAGCATATTATATTGTTCATATATATTTTCATAAATATTCAAAAAGGGGGGGGGGGGTGGGATTTACATTTGTCTGGCCCTTGTGGCCTATCACCCCCTTTTCTATACTTAAAAAAAATAAAAATAAATAAATAAACAAACAAACAACTACAAAGTTTAACCTACAATCTAAGGCCAATAATATGGCCTATTTACCAAAAAAAAAAAAAAAGATTGCAGGATTGAAGGCGAATATCTTATAGGGAGCAAAGCTTGTAGGCATCCAAATCTACCCCCAAGTCAGAATCCTCTTGGGGGTAGTCTGGAGCCAGGTCCTCCTCTTCATCCTCCTCCTCACCTTCATCATCTCTAGAGTCTAAAGAAGAATCAAACTCCAAAATCAGAGTCACTGGGCATTGTTGCACTGGAGTTAGAGCTTGTTCTAGAAGCCCTGCGCCTTCTTCTACGCCTTTAGACACTCCCCATGAAGGCATTGTAGGCAGCATCTTCAGCATCCTCTTCGGCCTTCAACCGAAGTTCTTCAGAGTTCTCCTCCTTTTCTTCATTGTCTCCGTACAGTTAAACCTCTTGGGGAATAAAAACTTGAAGGGGAAATGGGAAGATAGTAAAAGGAAGGGGAGGGGGAATGTGGTTTGGTGTGCTGTTAATGCTTAGAGAGCCTGAGTCACTGTTGGAAGTAGTGGAGCTATTTTGTGGAGAGTTGGAACCAACATATGAAAGGTTGGACATTTTTTTTTACAGTACGGTTTTTCTCTGAAGAAGAAAGAGAAAGCATGGATACAAAAGGAATGAAGAATAAAGGAGGATCTCTTCCTCTTTTAGATCACCAACTAAAGTCAAGTGATGTGACACGACATTTATGAAGAGTAATGTTTGTCTACCAAACATGAGAAATGAAGTGAGGCCAAATTGACTAGAAACGCTTGCGAATGCCCCGTATCCCAACTTCAAACGTAACGAGGCATAATTGCATGAGCATTGAAGTCTGATCTGATGTGACTGCCAATGACCTTAGTCATTAACGCCATTGATAGTCAGGGGGCTAATGTGTAGTACACTAGCCAAGGCATGTAAGAATGCTAACGTGGTTGGATCCAGACCATACATGTGGAGCAGCTATGAGCAAAGGAAAAGGAACGTTGGCTAAAGGAGAGGATCTTTGGCCCATGCCAACGATGTGACCTTCTTGGAGAAGAATGAGATTTGCACCTGATATGGACAACTAACACTTGCACAAAAAGGAGATAGTGATCTCCTATGGTCAGATGCTATAAGAACACCCCTTATTGGCTAAGTTCGTGTTGGACCACTATTGAGGACACGTGTCTCACTTTGTACAATAGTTGTATTGGGATTCAAATGGAGGAATGGTGGTTTGACACCTGTCCTTATGTAACTATCAACATTCCTCATATTATAAGAGGAACATGTTGCTGAACCTTAGGGCAAGAACCAAAAGAAACAAAAGGAGAAAAGAGTAGAAAGTTTGGGTAGGAAAGTGAGGTAGAGAAAAAAACGCATCCTTTGGGAAAGAACATCACCATTGTAAAAAGACTTTCATTTTCTTTATATAATAGAAAGGAGAAGAGAGTAAGGGATATTCCCCTTGCTCACCCATGGTTTTTCATTGCTTTCAAAGGGTTTGTCACGTATTTCCCCTGTCTTCTTTACTTTCCATGTTATGCTTTCTTTTTCTCTCGACATTAAAGTGTTAAAGTTTTCGCTTAAATGTACTGTTAGATCTATCATTTACTCTTTTACAGAGTTTGATAATCTACCTTGCACATACAACACTTTTTTGGGAGATAATGCGAGAGATAGAAAAATCATATAAAAGAAGATAAGTAGAAGAATACTCAAAAGAAAATGTATAATTGTAAACACAAAATTATCCAAGTCATGCTACATAATAGAATAATATTATATTATTATATAATGTCATAGGATAATATCTAACAATAGAATAAAACAAAATAAAAAAGATAACAAATTAAAATACAACCAATCGTATCAACCTAAAGTAGAGTTCAACACAAAAACTCATCAACCTAAATTAGATGTGCAATAAAGAACTAAAAATCTAACAAAAGAAGGAATATATATATATATATAGAGAGAGAGAGAGAGAGAGAGAGAGAGAGAGAGAGAGAGAGAGTATTCACCTTTTTTGGGAGGACAAAATATGGATTGAATGGAGTAGAGAGAATATCAAATTTTTATGGCAAATGAAATGAGGAAAAGAAGAGTCTAAGTAAAAGGAAGGTGAAGGGATGAGGGGAATTGTAAGGTTAAGGTATAGAGTAATAGGGAGATCAAAAGGTAAAAGTGGGGGAAATGTTGGAGGATTGTAATTGTAAGGTGAGAAATTAATAAGAAAAAAATAATATAAAAGAAGAGAGAAAATGTTAGAAATTGGTGGATGATGTGGCTTAACAAAAGTATAACAACAATGAACATTACGCTTAACTTTTAAATATATATAAATGAGGTACTCAAATGTATATAAAATTAAACTTGATATATGAAATGGTATATTTTTATATATCTTTTTTCAATTGTTGTTATATTTTTAAGTTTCTTGACTTGTATTTTTATTTTTACAAATTAAAAATTATAAACCTTAAATCTTTAATTTTCACCCTTTAAAAGTTCACTTTATAAAATAAAATAAAAAAATACTCCTTAAAAAAAGATAATGAAATAATTACAACGTCAAATGTAAGAACGGAATATACATGTGCCTGATAAAATAAAATAAAGAGTGGTGACATTTTTAGGGCCTAATTAATTATGATTACTTATGGATATACTGGATTTTAATTTTTTCTTCATTATTTAAGTGACGTATAACACATAATCAAAATTAATTTTCCAAACATTATAACAAATAAGTATTATAAAATAACTAATAACGAACATGCGCATCATGCGGGGCATCCACTAGTACTAGTTAATAATCTAATAATTTAATTACTATAAGTCTATAAGAATTAGTCTACTATGTTTAACATCAACTAATAAGTAATTAAATAATTAACACATATTATATCATACTTTTTTCCCCATGAATGAGCTAAAAGAATATCAAGACACAGCAATACGGTAATTGGGACCAAGAATATATTCAAAAGGGAAAAAAATAGAATAATGAAGAAGTTTTTTTTTTTTTTTAAATAATTACAACATGCTGCTAATCCCGCAGATCAACCCTTTCCCCCCTAGACCCCCAAACACTTTGTGCATGGAAAGATGCTAATTCAAGGAGAAAAATAAAAATAAAAATAAAAATAGAGAAGAACTAGGAGGTTGTGGGTTTCAGAACAAGTTACACTCAAATATATTATTTTGATAAGTTACACTAAAAATATGTCATAAAATTAGTTCATATCAATTATGTCAACATTCTATAGTTTTAATTCAATTTTGTTTCTTCTTTTTTTAAATATAAGGTCCGTTTGGGTAGTGCAGCTGCGTCCGCGTTTTGGGCGTTTTTTTTTAAAGTCCAGCGCGTTATGCACTGTTCATTGGCCATGAACAGTGATTTTAGGCCAATGAACAGTGCTAAACAGTAAAAAAAATTATTTTTTTATTGTTTTCATTTTTCAGTTTTCAATTTTCAACAAAATAAGCTGTATCCAAACGCACACATAATAAAAAAAAAATCCAAAAATAAACACTTTGAACTTTTTGAAAAAGCCCAAAAAGAGCACGCTTCTTTGAGTGCCACCCGCTTTAGAGGCAAAAAGCGTTGGACTTTGCGCGACTTTGCGCTTAAGCACGCTTTTACCAACACTAATATTTCAATGAAGATCTAATGGAAATCTTGGGCCAATTTTCCACCTCTGCCTCTGAAACCATTATCTCACCATAGAAGGGAGTTTGACAACCCCAACTAGAGAGGATAGCAGGAGCAGTCATATGCTGAATCTTTTAAGCTCTCTCAAATTAGGAAGAGAAGAAAGAACCAAAAGCAGTAACTTATCTTCTGGAGAGGACTTCACATCTTTTCCCGCTAACCACCAATTCCTAAATCTCAAAGAGTGATCATCTGAACAAGTTCCTCTCTGCAGTGAGTTTCAGTTGCTCTTAGAAGGAATTGAAGCAACACTCGTTATCAATTGCCCCAACGTTTACCTGAGATTATATAGCACGCCATATTGTCCAAGTCAAATCCCAATGTTACTTAAAATACTCTGAACTTAAAAAACAAATGTGTTAGTCATCAAACACATTTGCTGGAAAAACTGTAGTACCATCATTACCTCAAAAGTCTTTATCTTGAATTGAAATACAAGGCAAAAGAAGCTCCAACAAGAATAAGAGTAAAGATTTTTTTTCCGAAGGTTTAAAAAAAAAAAAGGATAAGCTTAATGTGACTTGAAAACATATCAGACGTTTAGGAGTTCATACATGATGCAAAAGGATCAGCAGCTAGCAGCGACCGGAAATTGGTGGTGGGTTTGTGAGGCACTTGTTAACATCTGAAAGTGACACTGTAAAGGAAAAGGAAAAGAAATGAGCAAAAATTACTACATTGAAAATCTCCCAGTTCATTAAAATTTATATTAACCTTTGCATGATTTAGTGCTTCCTTTTTTTTTTTCTTTTTTTTTTTGAGATCCAAAGATTTTAGTTGAAAAGCATTTAACAGCATCTCTAGGTGTGTCAAAACTATTTTTACTACTAGAAAGCTTTACTTTGATATTTATAATTAAAAATAAAAATAAAAATTTAAACCTCAATTTCGATGTTTTGAACTTTTCTTATGTTGGAGAGAGAACACCTTGGGTGACCACATTTGAGAGATTAATATAACATATACAGATTACACTTAACCATAAAGCTTAAGCCAATGTGTTTGTGACCAATTATGTTATATTAATTGCTTATTCTTGTCATTCGTATCAAATGTAAGACTTCACTACTTAACTAACCACACTATTCATATGTAAATATTTCAACATTCTACTCGTATAATTTAAATTAAAAACAAACACTAGTATCATGAGACATGGTACGTAGAGGTAATAATTAAGCCAAAGCCATGTTGTACTGATATTAACATAAAGGATGTACCAATTATTATAAAACCAAATTTAAATTGTTTTTACAACTAAATATTATTTTGAAACCTATAATATACAAATGCTAAATTGCAAACCACACCCATAAAGTTTGGTGTCAGGAGGTATTTTCATTTTACTTTGAAGTTTCAAAATTTGGAATTTCACTCCCTAAAGTTACATACCATTTTGACAATTAGCCCCTCCGTTAGTGTTGTACTGATGTGTCTGTTAAGTGACACATCTACTTGCCATGTGTGTATTGTTGATCCAATAAAATAATGTCAAGTGGATTTATTAAGCCACATCATTAAATAATGTAAAAAGATATTCTAAGAATTATAATAATTACTAAAATTTAATTAAAAAATTATTAATTTGATTTAAACTTTTCTTCCGCACTTTGGGTGTGTTTGGATAGAACTTATTTTGCTGAAACTGAAAACTGAAAACTGAAAACACTGTAGCAAAATAATTTTTAAATGTGTGAATAGTGCTGTGGGACCCATTTTTAATGAAAAAATTGATAAAAAATGAAATTTGTGGGTCCGTGAACAGTGCACATGTGCACTGTTCACTGCAGAAAGTCCACATTTGCTGCAAAAACGCGTGAAAACCAAAAAAAAAAAAAAAAAAAAAAAAAAGAACAAAAACGCAACGTAGAAAACGTGGACGTGAATACAAACACACAGTTTATTTCCTAAGTGAAGAACAGGACCCAGGGATAAACCCTTGATTTTTTTTCTCAGATGAAAGAGTCTTTATTTAGATAGAATTATTATTATTTTTGAAAGAGACTTTGCAAATTCTCTCTTCTCCCAAAACAGATCCTACGATGGCCAATTCTCACTGATCAACCCACCCATCAACACTTACCACTCTTCACCACCGCCTCTTCGTGGCGAGTCTCTCATCAACCATCTCAAAGCGAATCGATCAGCTCTTTGATTTGTTCTCTCTCTAAACCCA
The DNA here is from genome assembly GCF_932294415.1 of Quercus robur. Classification (NCBI taxonomy): domain Eukaryota; kingdom Viridiplantae; phylum Streptophyta; class Magnoliopsida; order Fagales; family Fagaceae; genus Quercus; species Quercus robur. The sequence goes on from NC_065537.1 coordinate 8,021,751, forward strand.
CAGTAGAACTCCAAATCACAACTCCGCCTCTCACATCTCTTCGCCACTGCCACCACCAACAGTGACTCATTTCTCACCGCGAATCCTTCCCTTTCTCACTCTCCTAACCAAACCCTAACCTCAAAGCCTTTCACTCTAACCAATTCTCTCTAAAATGCCAAACCCTAAGCTCTCACCTTCTCTTTAATATGAGCTTAACGAGACTCTAAAGGGCAAGTGGAATCTGGATTTATGAAGTGGAGGTCCTAATGATCATAGATCGGGGATGAGTCAAATTGGTATTGTGGCGTATGAAAGAGATGGTGGCTGGATTTGTTTGAAGTTTGGGTTTGATGGTTGTAACAATGGTTCATGTGGTTGGCTAGGTTTGTTGTGAACTTGTGCTATTCTTGTGACACAAATTGGATGTTTGATGATTATTCAAAGAAAATTTATGCGTTTGTTTAAAGGAAATTTTTGTGGTTGGTAGGGTTTGTTGTTTTGAGTAGAATTGGTTGGGTTTTTTTTTTTTTTTTTTTTTTTTTTTTTTTTTTTTTTTTTTTGTGTGCTTGTTTCCAAAGAGAATTTTTGGGTTTGTTAGGTCTTAGGCATCCATTTGGGTGTGAAGAAAATTGGACAAGAAAGTGTGGAAGCAAAGTTTAAATTAAATTATTTTTTTTTACTAGGAAATTAAATTTTAGTATTTATTTTAATTTTTAGAATATTGTTTGGGGAAATTACATTTTACCACCCTAAATTATATTCCTGATTACACTTTACACCTTAAACCTTTTGAACGCACGTTTTGCACCCTAAACTATGATATTTGTTATACTTTGCACCTCGACATCAAGTTTGTTGTTAATTTGAATGGAAAAATATGGTACCATGTGAAAAGACCTAATTACTTCTCTTCTCAATCCTTTAAACAAAAAATAAATTATACTTTACCATATTAAATTATACTCATAATTACATTTTGCACCCTAAACTTTAAATTTTTGTCCAAGTTAACAGCAAACTTAACGTCAAGGTGCAAAGTGTAACAAGGAGTCATAGTTTAGGATGCAAAACGTATATTCAAAAAGTTTTTGGTACAAAGTGTAATATAGGGTATAATTTATGGTGGTAAAGTGTAATTTTTCCATAATATTTTAAGTTATTAAATGATATGACATAATAAATCCATGTGGCATTATTTCATTGTACCAACAATACACATGTCACAAGCTAATGAGCCACTTAATGGACACTTTAGCACAGCACTAAGTCACTAACTGATGGACTATAGATTAGAATGGTATGTAACTTTGGAAAACGTTTCTCTCCAAACTAATGATTACAACGATATGTAACTTTGGAAAAGGTTTCTCTCCAAACTCCTTTAAACTCCTCCTATGTTTTTTTATTGAATGTGAATTTTGAAAATTTAGTCGTTGGATTACATATTCTTTATTCTTTATGTTCTTAACACACATGTAAAGTTTCGTTCAAATCAGATGTTATTTACTATTCAATCAATAACTTATTTTTAATACATAATTTTATACCACAAAAATTGAAATTTAAATAATTAATTGATAATATAACTATTAATCTTTGATCTTTTTAAAATTTTGCAAGCATAGATAAATATATATATATATATATATATATTTATATATAAAGCAAAGATCTCATGTGGGAGTGCAAAGATCTCATTAAGTTGTTTTTATTATTACCCAAAAAATCACATTAACTTCTTTTTACTAATATCTAAAAGATGGGCTATTGTTGAAAATTAAACCAAACCTTATGAAAAAGTCCAAGCTTACTTATTCCCTTACATATTATGACCTAAACATGATCCTTTTCCATGTGTAGATGAAAGTTCAGATCCTAACCCACTTACAATCTCTCTTTCTACCACCCCATGCGTAGATGAAATTTGAAAGCCAAGACCCTAACTCACTTAGAAGCTCTCTTCCTCCATACAAGCTTCCCTTCATACTACACACACTCTTCAACTTCCTTACAAACAACAGTTTTTAGTTCGGATTCACTGATCCTATCTAACCAAACCAACATTCCTACTCATTTTTCAAGTCTTAATTCAGTCCTTCTGTGTAAACAAATGAAGATGTATAGTCAAGGAAGATATACAATCACCCTAAAAAATAAAAATAGAAAGGAAATGTATAGTCTAACCTCAACAGTCCCACCACTCTATTCTCTCTCTCTCTCTCTCTCTCTCTCTCTCTCTCTCTCTCTCTCTCTCTCTCTCATATTGAGAGCTATATTAGGATTTCCCAAATATAAGATAATATTCAATCTTACCAATGGGCTACACATTGGAAGGATTGTCTACTAAGATAACGAGTGCTTCTCTTGCTATGTTACATGAGTAATTCTTAGGTACTCTCGGAGCAAGATGAATAATGCTCTCTTATCTCACATTTATGGTAGAGTTTACTCATTAAATTCATTATGGGGTCTATCATGAATGTAAAAAGAAGAAGCATCATTTTACTATACTTCAAGAGTACCTAAAAATTTTCCGTATTAAAGAAAAAGTCAAGTGCTATGTGATATGGCATAGTCACCAATAGTCATATTGCATTCAACTATATTCATATTAAATTGAGTCGTTTGTGATATTATAACACTAGGTATGAAAACCAATTTGTTAACGACTTTTGATATGCTCCTACAAATGATTAAGAAATTCACAAAAAGTTGGATCAAACTATTTGTGTGCCTTCAAATTACAGATTTTTTTTTTTTACACAAATGCATGAAAGTGGTAGGTCCATCATAAGCATAAAGATGATCATAAGTTCAGATAATGACAAACAATTGAGATACTGCGGTAATAGATTCTAATAACATTTGTCCTTTTTGAAAATCTAAACAATTTATAGGATTTTAGCCACAAATATTTGGCATAAAATCGATGATGCAAAAATAATTTTGGTATCCCATAATAGAAACTAGAGAGGACTACAAAAACTTTTAGTTAGATGCACACCAAAATTCTTTTTTAAAAGTCTTCCTATAGTATTTATTGTTTCAGTTTGAGACCAATATAATTTAATTATACTTTTTATGCAAAGCTTGAGACCAACATATTTTTAAGCAAAGTTTTCCTGTGCATCGCACAGATTTCCGACTAGTTCAATAAAAAGATATAGAGGGAGTTTAAAGGGTTTCTCTCCAAACTACCTTGTCCTGTAAGTTTCAGGAAGTAAAATCAAAATACCCCAAATTTCAAGGGTGTGGTTTGCACTTTAGCCAATATACAAACGTATAGCTAATAGCCATTCATAATTGATCATTTTATCCTCCAAACCTTCCGTTAAATAAATAGAAAATTTAAAAATTTAAATAAATTTTTTTTTTTAAAAAAAAACCCTTTTTTTTCTCTATTGTTAAACAGTTTGATTGCTAGTTTGGGTTTTGTTCGTAGGCCATTCTTTTTTCTTTTCTTTTCTTTTTCTTTCTTTTGATAAGTATGTTTGTTATGGGAAAATGAATTTTTCCCGGGTGGAGTCCAAATATTTTTACTTATACTTTTTGTAGCTATATACTTGTATTATCATATTTTTCAAGCTTCTCATAAAAAAATAAGATGATACAAAATGATTTTGGAAAAAAGATTTTAAATCATTGATGAAGCTGTTCTTATAGTATAGGAGATATCAAGCTTGAAGAATAGACAACTAATCTTTGGAAAAAATATTCAGTATTAGTTCATTAATGAAATTTCTTGTATGATGTTTAAATTTATGCTGCCCAAATCAAATAGAAGATTGATATTGATAGAGGGCGGAAATCTCCATAAAAAAAATAAAATAAAAATAAAAATAAAAATTTCTTTGAATAGGAATTCTTGGTAATAGCAAACAAAATTCCAATACTGGTTGTGATGGTGCATGTGAATAAACAAAATTGAGCAATAAATAGAAGAAAGTTAAAATTAGTTCAAATCAAGAACCTGAAAAAAAGTGCTTCTGGACTCATGGCCTAGGTAAAACCTCTATGTGGGGATGTGCGCAATTTTGGACCAGTCATCATGATCTCTCTGCACACATTTGGTAATAATCAATATATATATATATATATATATATATATCATATACTATATATATATAGTGTGGGTTCTAGTTAACTCAACTAATAAAAATTCTTACCATTGAATAAGAGATCTGGATTCAATCCATAAAATTTATCGTGCTCTTTGTTCAGTTCTAATTTTTGTATATCATTGTTTTTTTAACGTGCAAATGTTAATGTTTTATTATCCATTGGCATTGTTTGAGGGACCCATGAAGTATCTTCAGCCTACAATTCAAATGCTATCAGTTAGGTACTAGATCTCTTTGAGATAGCAAAAGATATCACTTTCTTACCCTTTTGCATAACCATCACAACTCCAAAACCAAAACAGAGCAACATTTTCGCCAATTTTTAGTTTCAATCAGTGTAGGTACAAAATAAGAATTGGCTTTAAGGGATCTCTTTTTTTTTTCTCCCCTTGCCTCAAGATATATTTTTTGTTCGACTTTGTATTCTTGGAATTAATTGTCCTCTTTGCAGTGTAAGTTGGAGAGTTACAGTAAGAATCCTATATATAATGGTGATGAGGGGTTTTGTATTTTCCTCATTATGTTTTCATTTGAATACATTTCATACATAAACACATATTAAGAGGGATTTTATAATAAAAAAATAACAGGGAAGTTTGTTTTCTTTTTGTCTTTTTCTTTTTTGACAAAAGTATTTAGTTTTCTATTAATCATCTATAGAGTTATCATAAGATTTTTATAATATCATATTTATGATTAGCTGGCTTATGGAGCTATCATGGAGTTTTTATGATATCATGTTTACATTATTAGAGAATGATATTGGTAGATTTAAACACTTAGTGAAAATAGCAATTTCCTAACAATAGAATTTTATTTGGTTATGTTTTTTAAATAAGAAAGTGAAAATCTCATGTGGGAGATCGTGAGATTCTGCCATGTAGCACAATTACACCATATAATAGACATCAATAATATGGAATGGATTAAAATGTTTTTATCATTATTTAAATTACAATATTCCTACGTTGTTCTTAATCCTTTAATTGCTCTTTACTTTAAGTGAAAGTTTTTAATGAACATGTGTGTGCAATTTTAAATTTTCACTTTTCATGATGAACTCATTACTTCAACTAATTTCTATGACATACTCTATTTCTTTATCTTCTTGGGATTTTTAAAAAAATATATATATACATATATATATACACTATTTATCCCCTTCATTTCATATTACTTTAATTCAATAAAAACCTATTCATGTTTTCGTAACATTACTTCATGCTATTTCTTTAACATATTTTGAACATTTTATATAATCTTTCACATGGCAATTTAAAGCATTATCTGCGCATCACGCGGGCCCTATGCTAGTATATAGAAATGAAAGAAAGGCAGGGGAAAGCCCTCTTCTGGTAAGCATTGTTTAATCTTTTTAAGAAAAAAAGATTCAAAGGATTTGAAACTTGGAAGTGCATAAATGCAGGGGTAGCCTAGCGGAAACTAGGACGGAGTACCTGGTGAACTTTGGAATGCTGCCACCGCTAATACTCTTTTACCAACACTCTTTCTCCTGAATTACCCCCTCACTTGTGTCCTCGAGCAAATGACAAGTCCTACAAAGTATAATCTATATATATATATAAAACCGAAGCCTTTGAAGCTCCCACAATTTTCCACGTCAGCATAATATTTAAAAAATCCCACAATTTTTCACATTAACACAATATTTAAAAAATAAATAATAAAATTAAAAACCCTTTTCACTCCGTTAAAAACTCTATTCACTCAAAAACACCGGATACTTATCTTTAAAAATATATATATATATATTAAAAAAAAAAAACAACAACAAAACCTAAAACAAAACCTGGCCGTCCCTACTCTAATATGTTTCATTCTCTTAACTATTCCACAATCAGGAAAAAAGAAAAGAGCGAGAGAGAAAAGATGATGAAAACGTCAATGGCTTCCCTAAGGTCATTCTCCGCGAGGTTCGTGGTTGCTCCGCTGAGGTACGTTACGATCTTTGCTGTTTTCTCTGTAAATCTTTCACTCTAATTGTTTATTACTGTTAAATCTATCAATGTGTTATGAATTTTCGCCTAAAATTTGCAAATTGTGAACCGAAATTTGGTTGATTAATGCAATGGTCCACAATTCACATAGATGAGAAAACTTGGCTAATCTTGAAGCGAAGTTTGATATGAAAAGGGTTTTTTTTTTTTTTTGACGGTTTGCTCTCTGTGTTCTGCAAGAAAACGAAGAGGTTAGGATGTAATTGATGTTATCTTGGTTCTTGGATTATATTTTGACTAATTGAAACCAAAATCCTAAACCTTTATCTTTTAGAACTTTGTTTTGTGTGTGTAATGCTGCCAAATCTTTCTTTGTTTTATATGTATAACTTTTTTATGTACATATATAGTTTCCTTGCCACCGTCAAATTCAAAGAATCTGCAACTGAAGCCAACCTTCTCTGAAGAGCAAAATCCTAACCCCGGGTAAGAATTCTGATTCTCTTTCAATTGAAAACCTACCTACCCTGTTATTATTTACTTTTGGTGTATGCAAACCCTTAAACAACTGTCAAATATGTTGAGTATATTGAACATGAAAAAATAATTATTCACCCCGGTATTTTGGTGCATCTGACTTTAAGATTGTCATTGATAATCCTAGAAAATGTGTTCCCAACTTTTGGATTGCAATTCTATAAGATACATTCATCAATCTGTTGCTATAATGTTTTTTCTCACCTTTGCAGGTACCATCAGTTGGTATTCCAGCACCAAAAAGGGCTCAACCTCTTGGTACCATCTCTACTGCTCCTTGGGGTTCTGCACTTATTTTGCCAATTTCATATTCATACATAGCCATGAGTTTTAAGGGACTCACTGAAGCCTCAAAGATAGGAACCTTGAATGCAAACTACATGGCAAAACGTTTGGAGGTTCTTAACTCATCCTTTTCATCTTTTGGTTTTATGTTTGCATATATGTGTTGATCTTGAAAAATAATTTCATTTGGCTTTCTGCAGCATGAAATAGAAGTTCATTGTTTTCTTAGTATAATATAATGATGTGAACATTACAGAGCCACTACCCCATTCTTTTTCGAGGAGTCAATGGAACAGTCGCCAATGAATTTCAAGGTATCTCAAATCATGCTCTTCCTATGGATTCCCAATTCTGTAAGTTTACTTTGGCTTATAGTGAGTCATTTTAATTGCAAAACATAGCTGGTATACAACATGTGTTTGACAAAATATCTTACTCACTTTTGCATTTTTTCTTTTTTGATAATTCGATAGTTATACTCTTACATTAGTTTAAGTCAACTTCATGGTTTGTGTCTCTTGGTTTTAAGCCTTTTCCTACAATTAAGGTAGTTTTGACATGTAGGAAAAGTACCTCTCTAAATTTCTGCCACATTTACCATTAAAAAACGAAAATGAATCACTTTGCATAGACTGTTATGTTCTAGGTGTTCACTACTCTTATATTAAAAGCTTTAATGCCGCCTATATTGATTCTCAGGATAAAACTTCAAATGGAAGTTTAAGACCTAGGGTAAAAGTGTTTGCGAACACGTGCAAAAAGGTTTTGAAGTGCTGTGGAAGGAACATTTTCTTCGGTTATTACTTTTTTGCTGTAGAAACATCTATGATATTACTAACTATCCTTCTAATGACCATTATTCAATTATAATATACCTTTTGATATGGTCTTCTAGGGTAAACATGAAGAAAAATGTTTGATGATTCAAAAAAATTTCTTATCATAAATTGTGTGTAATTTATAAATTTGTATTTACCTAAGTTAGACCATATTTCTTTCTGATGTCTTATGCTTTTTTTTTTTTCAAAAATTTTAAATATGTGTGCAGGGTATACTGTTGGCTATGTGAATATTAAAGCAAAAATGTTGTTTATACTTTGCAAGTTGAACTTAGACATTGATGCTCAAGGTATGTGTATGCATGAGTAGATTTACAATATCAGCCAAGTCATAAATAGTTGTTTCTACAATCAAGGCTATTATGCTATGTAGGGAAAACAACTATTTTAAAAACAGACATGCGTTAAGCAAAAACCCTTAAACGCCACACCCCTATACAATCAGCACATCCCGAAGATGAAATGATGTATTCATTTGGTAAAAAACATAGTAACAGAAAATATCTTCCTTCTCTCAATTTTCACTCTCACATCTTTAGTACTTGCACTTTTTGTTATTTTTTGTTTCTTCTCTGCATATACCTAAGGTGGCATAGCGTTATTATTTTCCCTCTTCAAATACTGTTTTTGCAATCCAAAGTTTCTGCTGTTGCTTTTCCTATTTGAATTAGCATCTCCATTTTTAGTTATTTCTATACTCTAGAATTTTGTTTTTATTTCATTGGCTAGGGTTCGTTGGTCACATTTTGTTAATTGCTTTTATTTGGATTTTTCCTCCAAATTTACAATAATCCGGCTTTTGGTTTGGTGATTTTAGGGGTTTAGTGATTTTTCCCTGGAACTTCTTATCGGTGCTTAGAAAAACACATAATTATTCATGTAGGTAATTGCAGCGTTTTAAAATTTTCTGTAGGGAGGTTCTTTTTATAATTCAAAATTGAATTTAAAGTCGTCTGTATATATTTTAGAAGAAATTTCCCCTTCTGAATTGTCTAGGGTTCTTCTTTCACCCTTATTAAAAAATAGATGGCTTTATTGTTTTTGTTTTTTTCCCTTGGAATTTTTTTTTTAATTTTTTTTTTTTACATTCTATCCCTGCCAGAAACAGTGCTAATTGGTGGGTATACTATTGTGGAATTGCATCGTGTTTTGGTTTAGGACTCTATCACCACAAGTCAAACTCAAAACCCACACACACGATGCAAAGGGCAAAGAGCAAAGGGCAGTGGACAATTGGGCCTGGATTTTTTAATTTGGAAATATTTCCTATTCTATTTTTTCTTTCTAATTGAAGCTCCTTTGGAATCGCAGTTCTCTCTAAATGGTGACAAGTTGAATTTATTGCTTTGAAACTGGGTTTAGTAATTTAATTTGGATGCTTTGGTCACAATAGATGGGTTTATTGTTTAGACTTATTGACAATTTTTTTCAAAGTAAAAACAGTTTTCTGTAATTAATCTTAATGAATCCTGGGGATCAAATAAGTGTAGGATTGAATGTTGTGCTGATATTTGCTTTTCTTTTTTAATCTTATTTAGGTCTATTGTTCAGTTAAGGTTTGTCGGAACCGCAGGCAAAGAGAGATAGGCCGTATCCCCGTAACCGGTAAAGTATTTGCTTTTTTTGTTTTGGTTTTATTGTGGTAGAACTCGAACACTTTAGTGGCTTTAAATTTTAAGATATTTCATACTTAATTCCATCTGCCTTGATACTATAAATAAATTACCACTTATCTAAAAATTCTAAATTGTTAGAAACTAATAAATTTAATCATTCAATCAAAATTCTTAATTGCTCTTTCGGAAATCCTATTGCAAGGAGGGGGGAGAATATTGTCCAAAGAATGATGGAAAACTAGCAGTTTATTCACGTGATTTCAAATCAATATCTAATCTAATACTATATATGTTAAAACAGAAGCTAAGAGAAAGTAAGGACCTACAATTAAGGATGTTGGGAAAGGTAGAGATAGAGTTATTTTCTATATTTTGCTCCCATGTCTTGCTGCTTGCTTTGTTGTATATGTTCTTCCCGTTGGTTGTGCAGGGTGAATGGGAAAAGGAGCTATCTTTGCTGGGTTTCTTGGTTCAATAAGAAAAAGGAGGAAGCTTTATACATTTTTGGTCGTGCTTTCCTTGGGTTTCTTTGAGAGGTTGGTCAGACTATTATGGAGAGTTGTTGGTGGTCTTTTTGGGTTAGGAAAGGATTCTGTTTATGGAGTTATGGAGGGCTGGAATAGTGGTACTTTTTGTATTTGTTATGTTACTTTTTTTCTTTTCTATCTCATTTGTCTATATTGAATTGTGCTTAAGAACAGCCAATGCTATTGCCCATTGTACCTAGATATATAAATTACTTTGTTATATACTACAGAATATGAGTAGCAAGATAGAGTTACAAAAAATTGCCCCCTTTTGTAAAATATGTTACAATCTAATTTTATAAAGAACATTTTTCTACCATTGAGTTGGCTTATCAGACTTGGAATATATGTAGTTTGTTTTAAATCTAACCTACATATGTAAAGGGTTTGTGATGTTTCATTCCTTAGAGGTATAGAGTATGGGTATGTACACTTTACATGAAACTGTAATTTGTCTTTACACAAATTTTACTATTAATAGGAAATTTCCTACTACGATTGTTTAAATATGAGCTATGAAAACAAGCTACTACGATTGTTTAAATATGAGCTATGAAAACAAGTTTGAGTAAAAAGTGAAGAAGAGAATTAATTTTTTTTTAATAATTTGATAATTCAAGAAGAGGGTGTTTAAACCTAACAAATATAACAATAATGTTATATAGATTTTGTAGATATTCTTTGTGCTTTCCCGTGCATCGCACGGGTTAGCGACTAGTTTGAGTTAAATAACGAAGCATAATAGGAACAGAGCTATAATTCTTGAACATTACGCTGACAATCACATAATAATCAAGTATAGAAATTTCAAGATTATTGAGTAAATTCAGATGTAGAAAGTTCGGGATGGGGAATCTGAAAAGAGTAGGGGGCAACAATGCCTCTTCTGAAAAGGAATCAACTTCTTTATTTTTGTAGGCAATATGGAATTCCCAAAGAAGGTGAAGACCCCACTCCATGCAACAGAGATCATTGAAGCACACACCAACCAAAAAAAAAAAACCTGAAGAATTGCAGACCACCCTCTGATTTTGTATGGGCTTGTTCTAGTTTGAGGTGGTGACATGAGAGATAGATACTCAACAGTGATATCGATCATGACATCCAAGGAGATAAAGGAAACAAGCAGGAAAGCCTTATGATTCATTATAATTAACATCAATTTAATTTTATTATCTAATAAAATAAGGTATTAAATCAATTTTACGACTAGCTGGATTTTATAGAACACGTACATGACCATAACATTAAAATGCTGCCATGTGAGTAAAGAAAACAGCAGATGAGGACAATTCAACTGAATAAACCAAACAAACATAGAGCATATCTGGCTTTAAAATACTTATTAGTAAATGCTAGTTATTACATGAAAGTACCTCCAGATTGACCTTGATCTGTCAGGCAAGAAGTACCTGAGCAATCATGGGCCAGTTTTCCCCCTCTGGCTCTGACACCATTATCCCACCATAGGACAAATTAAAATTTTTGTAGTAAGAAAGGAGTTTGACAGCCCCAACTAGTGAGGATAGCAGGAGCAGTCATGAGCTGAATCTTTTGAGCTCTCTCAAGTTAGGAAGGGAAGAAAGAACCAAAAGCAGTAACTTTTCCTCTGGAGAGGATTTCACATCTTCCCATTCACCACCAATTCCTAAATATCAAAAAGAGATCATCTGAACAAGCGCCTCTCCCCACAAGAGCAGTGAGTTTCAGTTGCTCTTAGAAAGCACTGCGCAACACTAACAACTGCCCCAATATTTACCTGAGATTCATAATTGCCCAAGTCAAATCCCAATATTACTTAAAATACCCTAACTTCTAAACCAAAAGTGTTAATAAAAAAACACATATGCTGGAAAAACTGTATTACCTTAGGTTCATCATTCACTCAAAAGTGATTGTCTTGAAGTAAAATGTAGTGAATGTATATATAGGCAAAAGCAGCTCCAACATGAATGAGAGTGAAGTGGTTTGTTTTTTCAACATTTAGGTGTTTGTACACAATGCAAAAGGATCAGCAGCTAGCAGTGGCATGAAATTGATGGCGTGTGTAAGGCACTTGTTATTTACAGCTAAAACACTGCAAAAGAAAAGGCAATCAAATGAGCACATATGGCCACCTTAAAAATCACCTAGTTCATAAATATTTATATTAAAGCATAGCATGATCTAGTGCTTCCTTTTTTCTTCTCTCTTTTTTTTTTTTTTTGGATTTCTTGAGATCCAAAAACTCTGGTTGAGAAACATTTAACTGCATCTCTTACATATATGTAAAAGGATAAAGTTTAACTACAAAATTGGTTTAGCCTAAGGCTACATCCTTACTCAATAAAATAAACATTACTACATATTTTGAAAATCTAACAGTTGAATTGCATGTTTTTTACACTTTTAACAGACATATCAAATTTTATATCAATCGGATATATATATTATATGATCTATAAGCTTATATTTTAGGCATAATTTTAATCTACAAAAACTAGCAATTTAAACAATTTATTAATGGCATAACTATTGATCTTTAATTTCCTAGAAATTTTGCAAGCATGGAGAATATAAGAAGAAGATGTAATCCAATTGTGGAATTCTCAAAATTCACCTCCAATAAAAAGATATTGAGTAAGGTTGTAGCCCAATTTTGTAACTAAACTTTGTCCATAATATTTTTACTACTGGAAAGCTATACTTTGATATTTATACTAGTAAAAAAAAAATCTAAACCTCATCCTGGATGTTTTGAAGTTATCCTATCATTTAAATTAAAAACTGAAAATTTGGCATCATGAGACATGGTGTGTATTGGTAATCATTAAGCCATATTGTGCCGTTATTAACATAAAGGATGCACCATAAATAAATTATTATAAAACAAATTTTCTATTTATTTTTACAATTACACATTTTCGTGAAATCTATAATATACTAATGTATAGGTAATAGCCATTGATTATTTTTCCTTTAAAACTTCAGTAAATAATTTGTTAATAGGAGTATTCTTTTTCTTTTATGAAAAGCATGTTTGTTATGGGAAAATGAATTTGCCCAAGTGCAGTCCAAACATTTTTATTTATGCTTTTTTTTTTTTTTTTTTTTTTGCTATATACTTGTATGATCATATTTTTCAAGCTTCTCATAACAAATTAAGATGAAACAAGAATATTTTGGACAAAAGATTTTAAAATATTAATAAAGCTGTTCTTATAGGAGATATCAAGGTTGAAGAATAGACAACTAATGTTTACAATATGAGTTCATTTAAGAAATTTCTGGTATGAGATTTAAATTTATGCTATCCAAATTAAAGAGGATTTTGATTTCGATAGAGGGCTCATTCTCCATCAAAAAACGATTTCTTTGAATAGGAAATCTTGGTAATAACAAACAAATTCAAACTCTGGTTGTGATGGTGCATGGGAAAAATAAAATTGAACAATAAATAGAAGAAATTTAAAATTAGTGCAGATTAAGAACCTGTACAAAAGCGCTTATGAACTCATGGCATAGGTGAAATCAATTTCTTTTCAATCTCTATGTGGGGGATGCGAGCAATTTTGGACCAGTCTTCATCATCTCTCTGACACCGCTGATTCAGCATTGGGCAATCCTCAATATATAGAAAAGAAAGGGAGGCAGGCAAGCCCTCTGGTAAGCACTGGAGCTTATCACACCACCTCATTGACAACTCTTCGAGCGAGTTAAGGTGTTGAAACCCCTTACCATTGAGTGATTTCAGATGTCGAAAAGTTATGATGGAGAAGCTGGTAAGAGAATCGGGCAACAAAACCTCATCTGGAAAGGAATCCACTTTTGTGCCTTCATATCCAATTTTGAATTCTTTGAGAGAGTGAAGACCCCGTAAACCCCACTTCATGTAACTGGGAAAGAGTTCATCGCAGTAGGAAATCTCAAGTCTTTGTAAATTGGAAGGAAAACCGCCATCAGCAATCGATTTGAGTTCTGGACACCTAAGCAATGTCAAAACCATAAGAGAGGGGAGGAGGGTGTGCATCCCTTCGGGCAGTGACGTTAATTTATTGCAATCAATGACTTCAATATTTGTTAAATTTAGGGCACAAAGTCCTCTGTTGGGAAAGGACACAAAATTGGGACAACCCCTGATTTCCAAACGAGTGAGAGAAGTGAGATTTTGATGACGTCCCTCTAATGCTGACAGAGATTCAAGATTTTTACAATTGCACAATTTGACAAATTTGAGCTTTGGCAGTAACTCTAATGGTAAAGACCAGAGTGAATTGGGACCCTTTTGTACCTTCAAGCTTTCAAGTGATGGATAGTAATGACCCCTTGGCAATGGCAATATCCCACAGATTTCCAGTGACTTTAATGAAGTGGGTAGACCACCTCCAGGGAGAGAGGTATGGCATCCTCCAATTGTGAGACTTCGGAGACTAGGTGGTAATTTGTTCAATTGCACCTCATCACAACCTTTCAAGTGCAGTTCATGAAGATCCAGAGACTTAGGAAGTGAAGCAACAAGCTGGTCACACTCTCTAATTTCAAGTACATTTAAACAGGGTAGTTTACTAGGCAGACTTCTGATTAGCTCGGGACATCTAATAATGCGAAGCTCTCGGAGAGTAGAGAATACTCTGCCTTCATATTTGCCTTCAAATGTATCCCATTCCTTCCACAGTGGCATCCCTGTAAATGTTAATGTTTCAAGGGATTTGAATGGCTTAGTTGCAAAAGAGCCATTCCCATAGAATTCACTGTCCACACTTAATATTCTTTCAAAGCCTTCAATTGAGAGTTCCTTAAGGGCAGGTAGCTTCCCAAGTGGAGGCAAGGAGAAACAATTCTTGCAATCATAAAGCTTTATGGACACAATATTAGAAAATGAACTATCTCCTAACCAATTTGGAAATCTTGTACCATAATAACATCGGATGGTTAGAGACTTTAAGTTTGTATGATGACGCAACTTCTCAAGCACATTTCTTTCTTTTTCTGAATTATCGCTGAAATGACCCAATCCCCATTGCAACTCCAACTCTGACAAGTACTTCTTTTCCTTCAAATTAACCTCCATGACATCTTTAGTGCAATGGACGTTTTCCAAGTTTGATATAGACAATGTTCCAGAAAGATGCCGAAGCTCCCCCAGCTCTCTAATGCTAGACTTTCTATGTTTTCCCACAAAAAAAGTACTTAGATTTTGGAGACTTCTCAATTTACCCATTTCTAATGGCATCTCTTTCAAATTGGTGCCTCTTATATCCAGGAAGCGTAGGTTTACTAGTCTTCCCATGTTGGTTGGCAACTCTTTAAGGGAATAACAATCCCGCAACAACAAGGTTTGCAAATTATACAAATTACACACAGAATCAGGTAAGCTTTCAATGCTAGTGCTACTAAGATTCAAATAACGTAAATGTTTCAAATTACCAATAGACTTAGGTACCCTTATGTTTTTATAGTTGGACAATGCTAACACTCGTAAACACTTAAAATTGTCCAGCAAATCAACTATCACCTTCATTGTTATCTTTTCAATTGTTGAAGACCATTCAAATGACGATTTTAATCCCAAGAAGGTTCGTAAACCCTTGGCTTTATAAGACATCCCAAATTTCCTAGAGGCATCAAATCCAGTTGTAAAAAATGAAAAATGGCGTGTCTTTATTGTGATTTCAGATGGATCGTCAATGTCGAGCCTAAAAGAAAATTCTCCTGATATAGATTTTGCCAAGTCATTAAAAAGGTCATGCATTATGAAAAACAACTTATTATTACTTGATTGTTGAAAAAATGACCTTGATACAAGATCATCAAAGTATTGTTCACCTATTTTTTTGACGTTTCCTTTGGATTGTTGCAATAAATCTTCTGCCATCCACAACAAGACTAATTGCTCCTTTGAAAATTCATAATCCTTTGGAAATATTGAACAATAAGTAAAACATCGCTTCAAACATGATGGAAGGTAATGGTAGCTCAATCTTAGAGCTGGAAAGATACCACTTTCACCTTCTGGTAGATCCCATATATCACTCTCCAAAATCCTCGTCCACTCACTTGGGTCTTGTTTTGAGCGTAACAAACCACCAAGTGTTTTTATGGCTAAAGGCAAGCCTTTACACTTATGGGAAATTTCTCTACCAATTACTTCTAGACCTAGATGTTCACTAGAATTTCCATTTTCAAATGCATGTTTTTCAAATAAAAACCAGCATTCTTCAAGTGACAATGGCTTTAGATGATGAGGTGGAAAAGGGCACACAATTGATGCAACTTTTTCACTACGAGTTGTAGCGATGATCTTAATCTTTTGTGCCCCACATCTAAAAACTCGAAGTAACTCATCCCAAGCAATATAGTTCTCATTCCAAACATCATCTAAAACGAGAAGAAATCTCTTCCCCGTTAATTTCTCTCTTATTCTAATTTGCAACAAATTCAAGTTTTGAATGTCACAATTAGAGAAAGTGATATCCTCAAGAACAGTTTTTGCTATTCTGAAACAATCAATATTTTCTGAAACACACACCCATGCTTTGAGATCAAAATTATCTTTTACTCGGTTGTCATTGTATACAAACCGAGCAAGGGTTGTTTTACCAACCCCACCCATGCCCACTATAGGAACAACACAGATCTCATTACCACTTGCACCATTTGATTGCAACTTCTTAAATATTTCCTCCCTATCAATATCCCTACCATACACACCATATTCTTCAGGGCAAGAAGTTGTAAATTGTCGTGGTGGTAGTGGTACTTCACCAGCAAAGGCTTTCAGACCAAGGACATCCTTTTGTTTCATTATATATTCCAATCTAGTCAGGATCTCTTCCAGCTCTGATGTTATCCTTTTGTCAAATGTATTTGAATAAGAAGAGAAGAGGTCACGTACCGAATTAGTGCCAGTTTGAAACTCAGATTCTGTGGCGATCTCATCAAGGAGGTCATCCGCAACATAAACAGCATCTTTGAGATCATCCAGCCACTTTTTCACGGCTGGGTTTGTGATTTGCTTCTCCTCTGCATCAATGAGCACGGCATCAGCAGAGTTCAGCACCACGATCAAATTCTTTCGCAGCCCATCATTGCTCCCGATGAAGTAGTTGACTACCGCAGGAGAAGCCAATCTGTCGAACGCCACCTGAAGGAATGCAGAGGCCACTGCAGGGACCATTGAATTAACAATGTAAGCGCCAGCCATGGTTTCTTCTTTGGAAGGAAGAAGGTTGATTGAGAAGTCAACGGAAGTAGTGAGCCAAAAACCTAGAAGAGATTGGTGGTTGTGTAAGCGTTTTTAAAAACTTAGATTAGGTTAGATTGTAAGGATCCGGTCGGTGGAGTTAAAAAAAAAAAAAAAAAGGTAGAGGGTAGAAAATTGTGGAAGATAGAAAAGTAAGTTTATATAAATTTAATTATAATAAAAAAGTGACAAATAATTATAAAAAGCAATTACTTAATTTATTAAAAAAAAAATTATGTTCCAAAAAAAAAAACCGTGTCTAGTTAAACCCAAAAAAAAAAAGAAAAAAAAAAAAGCAATGTCCAGTTGTCCAGGAAATAAAAGAAAAATAAATAAATAAAAGAGGCAACTTGCCTTGCACAAAATTAAGTAAATAAATAAACAAGGAAAAAAATAAAAGAAGAGATGAACTGGGCATTTTTGTTCATTAAATAACCCTATTTTCTTTCTTCAGTTTTCTCTTCATTTTGGGAGGAAAACCTTTTGGTGAGCTTAGGAAGAAAACACCTAGGCTTCACCATTTATTTTCTTTCCTTCCCACCCAACTAAACACACTCAAAAAAGTTTTCCTTCACATTTTCTCTCTAAAGTTTTCCATCCACCCTATTTCATCTCCAAACAAACACACCCTTAGTGATTGAAGGGGTATGAGAAGGGTCTAATTTCAAGTATTCAGGAAGGAGTTTTACACATATACACTTAGGATATGTTTGTTTGGAGGTGAAATACGGTGGATGGAAAACTTTGGAGAGAAAATAGAAAGATATGCTTTTTGGAGTGTGTTTGGTTGAGTGAGGAGGAAGGGAAATAAATGGTGAGGCCTAGCTGTTTTCTTCTCGAACTCACAAAAAAGTTTTCTCTCCAAAATTGGAAGAAAATTGGGTGGAAGAAGCTTCTCAAATGAGCTTCCAACAATACCCCTCATGTTGGAATTCGCGTCCAAGTCTCCAACATGTTGGCCTCTTTTTTCTTTTTTTCCTCTCATTTTTTCTTTCTCTAATACGTGTTGGTTTCCTTCCTTTTTTTTTTTTTTTTCTTTCTCCTTTGATTTTTTTTCTCTGTTACTAACTAGATTAGAATTTCTATATTGTTAAAAAAAATAAATAATAAATAAAAAAACTTATAAAGTACTACACCAACAATGAGAAGATAGATTGTGGATCTCATATGCTATTTTGTAGCAAAATTTTGTCCTTAAATAAATAAATCATCTTGTATGTCCTTTGGAGCATTATTTTTTTATTTTTTTTTTATTTTTGAGAGGGATCCTTTGGAGCATTAGTAGTATTCGATACACCATACATTTCATATATTATTTTAGAACATAACTCATTAAAATAATTCCAACCATTGAGAGTGGTTTCTCGTTTTCTAGTCTAATTGAGATCAAACCAATGATATCATCAATAATTTAATTAATAATTTTAAATTTATAAAATAAGTAATAACTAATCTCTTTTTTTCTTACAAAATATGTTCAAAAAATATAAACAATTTCAAATAAATTTTCATACTTTATATTAAATGTATTAAATGGGGTAGGGAAAAAAAAGTATAACAATCAATCAAACCTTACAAAAATAATAATAATGCTATAAAAAATTTATTTATCAATTCTTTACATGAATAATGATTTAATTGTACTTCCCTCAACTTAAGTTGAGGATTGATAAGGTTTTTTTCTTTTTCTCTTTTTCTTTTAAGAGATCTATTCTAAAACAAAAAGGTTTTAAATTAGATGATAGCGACTTAAAGATTAAAATACAAACCATTATTTTACTTTTTACAATTATGTTATATATTTGTACTATTTGCCAATCGATATTAAAAAAAAAAAAAAAAAGACACATGGCTGCCATGCGTGGGGTGCATCATCCAATGTCCCCAATTCCCATAGCGCCTTTCAAACTAATATATTATTATTATTAGATAGGGATAGGTTCAAGTTACACATGGTGTAATTCTAAGCAATTATTACACCACCCAATAACTTATTATAAAATTCATATTTTGAAAATCCCACCGTTGAATTCCATGATTTATATGTTTTTAACATTAATGCCAATTTTTATGTCAATTGGATGTTATTTACCGTTTGATCTATAAACTCTTTTTTATATTTTTTTATATTATTTTAAACTACAAAAACTTGAATTTAAATAATTGATTGATGACATGATTATTAGTCTTTGATTACCTCGAAATTTTGCAAGTTTGGAGAATATACGAAAAAGATGAACTAAGGCAGCTTCTTGAAGAAAACCCTACGGTGTATAAACGCAGTAGCTTCTTGAAGAAAAAGATGAACTAGGGTAGATTATCTCTGGTCACAATATGCTTGTGAAAAACCTTTTCATTGAGTTGCATCAACTGTGATGGCCCTTAAAACGATCCTTATATATGTTTAGGGTTATAAGAAAAGAAAGTCCAAACATGTATATACGGATTGGATGAAATTCAGAACTGAAAATCTAATTTCCATAAATCTCGATAGATAGGTTATCTGTCGAGAGCTATTGAGTATCGGACTGAAACAACTTTTTAAACCTTGATAGATACTAGCTGTCAAGCTTTAAAAACCAACACTTCTTCACTTGAATCTTAGACAGATTTGCATGACTTTAACACTTGAACTTGAAACCTTATTCCTTGAAGTATTAAACACATCCTAGATCTACCCAATTACAAGTAAAGTGCGTTTTGTCAAATGATTAGCCAATTCTACATTGACATATGTTCCTAAAAATATCAGTAACTTTTGTGAGGTTCCCAAGAGATATTAGTATCGATCCTGTCAAATTAAAATTAGTTGGTTATAAAATAAATAAACTTTGGTAAGTTTTGTGAGGGTGGTAAAAAAATCAAGAGTTCTACCTTGAAATCTGTTGTAGCTGAGGTCAATAAGATTGAGATCCTTTAGATGTGAAAGTGATGAAGGAATATGGTAGGTGAAGTAGTTATGGTCTAGGAAAATTTGAGTAACTTTGGTGAGGTTCCCAAACAACGCAGGTATTGGTCCTAAAAAATTGCAATTTGTGAGATTCAAAATATTTTTCAAGAATTGTGTATTCCTAATTGAAACTGAGGTTCAAAAGTGACAATGGGATCTTACTACTGAGATTGTTCCATTGCAGATCCAAGTAAGAGAGTTCCTTGAGGTTTGAAAGTGACAATGGGATCGTATCGTTGATATAGTTATATCCTAGACTTGGGGAAGAGACTGCCTTGAGGTTTGAAAATGACGATGGTATCTCACCATTCAAACTGTTTTCTAATAGATACAAATAAACGAGTTGTATAAGATATTTAACAATTATAGAAATTATGCAATCTTGAATGATTTATTTGAAACTAGGTATTTAAAGAAAATTATTTGAATTTTAATTTTGAATTAGCCTATAACACCATGCGTAGGCATGAATGAATTTAGAACTTATCAATAATTAGATACAAATTAATATTCCTACCTAAGTTGAATACCACTAATAGTCATTTTTTATATTTTTGTCAACTCTTTAAGAAAAAAAAATCCCCTAGGGATTATTTGGTAGAGTACGTCGATTATTTATTATTTTATTTTAGAAAATAATAAAATATATTTTGTCACTTCTTAACATCATTTTTGTTATTGTGATACAATAAATTTATTTCATGTATACATTTTTCAAATAAGATATGAAAAACTAATATTTTAGAGCATGGTCAATTTTTTAACTGAAATTTGTATTTGAACTAATAATAATTTTTTATATGAAAATCTTGTTTAGTTTTAAGTAGATTGCAAGTAGTTTCAATTTTCAATTAGGTATGAAAATAGTTTTTAATATCTTAGAAAGAAGTATTACAAAATTGAAACTCATTTAAAATCTAGAGACATATGCTATCAAATTAGAAGACAATTGTAGAAAATTGGAATGCAATTAGAATCAAATTTGGATTCTTAATTGAATTTTCTCTCAACTTTTATTTTAATATAATATATATGATATATGATTTGAAATGAAATATGGTGTAAAATGTCATTTTTAACTCTTGTTTAAGAAAAATCTTTAAAACTCAAACCCACATGAATTGTTTAAATTAATATCAAAATGTCATCAGCATATATTTGGTGATGGAACTCCTTAATATTTTTCAATGAAAGTTTATTGTGGATTTAAAAAGAAAATTTTTTTTTCTCTAGTATGTGCTAGAAACTAAAAAATAAAAAGGTGCGAATTCTTACTTACATCGTAAATTGAGTTCGCGTAAGTTTTGTAAGCCGAAAATGTCATCTGGCAGACTTCCACTCAAATCAGAGTGATCGAGAATAAGGGATACCAAAGAAGAGAAATTCATGAAAGAAGTAAGTGAAATAGAGGACATGTTAACATAATCAAGATGAAGTTCCCTTAGCTTGGTCAGATTTTGAACAAGCCTCTTCACAACAAATGTTTCGAGATTAATGACATTGTAAGAGAGATCTAGTGAGGACAACTGGGAGAGGTGGGATAATTCAAGTGAGACTTCACCACCAAACCCTGATAGACAAAGGTTAAGATATCTCGACTTGGCAAAATGACCAGACCCAGATGAAATTTGCAAGGATAAAATTCATTGAAAGCGAGGTTGAGGCATTGCAAGTGAGGGAGAAGAAAGAGGCTAGTTGTTAGGACATATGTGAATCATGTTAGGAACATATGTCATTTAGAATTGGCTAATCTTTTGACAAAACGTACTTTACTTGTAATTTGATAGATCTAGGATGTGTTTAATTATTCAAGGAACAAGAGTTCAAGTCCAAGTGTTAAAGCCATACAAGTCTATCCAAGAAACAAGTGAAGATGTGTTGGATTTTAAAACTCGACAGCTACCTCGACAGATGGCATATATCAAGATTTAAAAGACCGCTTTTGCCTGATGCTCAGCAATTGCTCGATAGATAACCTATCTATCAAGATTTACGAAAATTAATTTTTCTGATCTGATTTCACACGAATCCTTGTATACATGTTTAGGATTTCTTTTCTCACAACCCTAAACATATATAAGGATTATTTTAAGGGCCGTTACAGCTAATGCAACTTAATGCAAAAGTTTTTTACGAGCATATTGTGATTGGAGACATATGTCTTAATTCATCTTTCTCTTGAAAAAGTTGCTGCGTTTGTACACCATAGGGTTTTGTAACCAAGGAGTGGTGGTGCATGCTAGAGAAGGCCATTTTCTCTTGAGGTTCGTTATTTACCACGCCATAGTTTTTCTTTTGAGGTTCGTTATTTACCACTAGAGAAGGCCATTTTGGTAGTGGTGCATGCTACGTATAAGCTTCCTCACTACTTCTAATCCCACACAGTTGTTGTCTTAACCTAACTTCTGCTCAGATCTCTACTTCGAAGTACTAATTATACTGGAAGGATTGCCAAGTGGGGTGCGATCTTAGGGGCTTTTGATATCAAGTACATGCCTCGCACCTCTGTCAAGGGTCAGGTTTTCGTAGACTTGGTGGTCGAGTTTGCTGAATCCCTATTAGAAGAAAAAGTTGAAAAGCAGAACATGGATGAAAAATCAATTGGCATGGTCTCCATGCAAGAACTTTTATCCTGGAGGGCATACATTGATGGTGCAGCAAATCAAAGAGGATCTGGAGTGGGGCTAGTTATAATTTCTCCTAAGAAGATTATTATTGAAAAATCCTTAAGGTTGGGCTTCTCGGCCACCAACAATGAGGCCGAGTATGAGACTCTATTGGTAGGGATGACTATGGTTCAAAAAATGGGAGGAAAGGCAGTAGAGATGTTTTCAAACTCGAGATTGGTTGTAGACTAGGTAGGGGGAAAGTTAGAGGCTAGGGATATGAGAATGCAATAATATTTAAATTAGGTTAGGCACTTACAATCAGGGTTTAAGTCCTTTAGCTTTCTGCATGTCCCTAGGAGTGGAAACACACATGCTGACTTTCTTGCCATGCTCGCAACCTCCTCGGCAAAAAGCTTACCTCGGGTGATCCTTGTGGAAGACTTGTGTAAACCTACTGAAGTAGAGAGAAACGTGGTTCATATTCATCAAATTAGGGTGGGTCCTAGCTGGATGGACTCCATTGTGCTATTCCTTAAGGAAGACATCTTGCTCGAGGGTAAGTCCGAGGCTTACAAGATACAGAGAAAGGCTCTTCGGTTTTGGTTGTCTGAGGATTAAAAGTTGTACAAACGCTCTTTTTCTAGACCATATTTGCTATGCATACACCTTAAGACAGTGGAGCTACTCTTAGAAGAGCTACATGAAGGGATTTGTGGAAACCATACTGGAGGCAGATCCTTATCTCACAGAGCCCTCACCCAGGGATATTGGTGGCAAAATATGCAGAGGGAAGCACAAGAGTATGTGAAGAAATGCAACCAATGCCAAAGATTTGCCCCAAACATTCACCAACCAGGAGGTGTCCTTAACTCTCTGTCCAGCCCTTGGCCTTTTGCTTAATGGGGCTTGGATATTGTAGGGCCCTTCCCTAAGGCAGCAGGGAATAAGAGATGGTTGCTGGTCGGCACAAATTACTTCACCAAATGGGTTGAAGTTGAACCACTAGCAAATATCAGGAATATGGATGCCAAGAGATTTATCTGAAAAAATATTGTCGCTCGGTTTGGAATCCCTTATACACTCATCTTGGACAATGGTCTTCAGTTTGATAGCAAAGTCTTCAGGAGGTATTGCTGTGACCTGGGCATAACAAATAGATATTCCACCTCCGCATATCCATAGGGAAATGGATAGGCTGAGGCTGTCAATAAGGTCATAGTGAGTGGGCTTAAAAAGAGGTTGGATGACACAAAGGGAAAATGGATGGAAGAGTTGCGACACGTCCTTTGGACATATCAGACTACACCTCATAGGTCCACTAGGGAGACACCCTTTTTAATGACTTATGGGGCCGAGGCTATGATTCCTCTAGAGATAGGATTTTCGATGCTGAGGACAAGCTTTTTTACTCCGAGCAGCAATGATGGGCTATTGGAGAAGAGTTTAGATTTAATTGAAGAACGAGGAGAAAATGCTATGGTTCAGCTGGCGTACTATCAACATAAGCTCAAGCAGGGGTACAACTCAAATATAAGGTCAAGGCCACTAGCGCCTGGAGACCTTGTATTAAGAAAAGTTTTGGGTACTGCCAAGAACCCAGCCTGGGGAAAGTTAGGGCCTAATTGGGAAAGACCATATCGCATCACATCAGTGGCTGGAATAAGTGCATATTATTTTGAAAATCTAGATGAAAATGTTATATCACACCCTTGGAATGTAAACAACCTAAGAAGGTATTATTATTAATGAAAGCTTTTTTTACCATATTTTGGTTTATTACATTATGCGTCATGCATCCTACTATTTGTTTGAATATCAAACAAAACCTTGGTTATGCTTGGTTTCTCGGACCACATACCATGGGTAAATTGATATTTTAAGTTATCTATCTAGGTATTAAACAAAACCTTAACTATGCCTGGTTCCTCAGACCACATGTTTAGGTAAATTAATACTTTATGACATCTTTCTAAGTGTTAAACAAAACCTTAGCTATGCCTGGTTCCTCAGACCACATGTTTTGGGTAAATTAATACTTTATGACATCTTTCTAAGTGTTAAATAGAATCTTGGCTATGCCTGGTTCCTCGGACCACATGTTTTGGGTAAATTAATACTTTATGACATCTTTCTAAGTGTTAAACAGAACCTTAACTATGCCTGGTTCCTCGGATCATATGCTTTGGGTAAATTAATACTTTATGACATCTTCCTAAGTGTTAAACAGAACCTTAGCTATGCCTGGTTCCTCGGACCACATGCTTTGGGTAAATTAATACTTTATGACATCTTTCTAAGTATCAAATAAAACCTTGGTCATGTCTGGTTCCTCGGACCACATACCTTAGGTAAATTGATATCTTTTAATCATTTTTCTAAGTGTTAAACAAAACCTTAGTTATGTCTGGTTCCTCGAACCATCTACTTTGGATAAATTAATACTTCATGACAGTTTTCTAAGTATCAAACAGAACCTTGGTCATGCCTGGTTCCTCGGGCCACATGCCTTGGGTAACTTAATATTGTAAGACATTTTTCTAAGTATCAAATGGACCCTTGATCATATTTGGTCCTCGGACCACATGCCTTGGGCAAATTCATACTTTTTGTTATTTCTTTGAGTATCAAGTAGAACCAGCAATGCTAGATAGCAGAGATCTTCATGGTGGTAACTTGAGCAAATGGACATTCATGAGCATCACTTAAAGCATTTAACACTATATCTATGATTAGTTTAAGAGCTGATTATCATCTCCAGTTCCTTAAACTTACTGATAGGTGGAGAATTGGGTAGAGCTTGACATGACTGAGTGCTTTACCATTATGTATGTTTTAAAGGTTAAGGTTACATTTTGTTGAAATCGTGGACTTAATAAGTTTAACCTGCTCTGTTGCTGTTCATGTGGGGGTGGTAAGTATGCTACCACTTATGCAGGTTAATAAGTAGAATTATACCTCATTATCACATTTATTAAGTGTTAAATGAAACAGAGATTATGTTTGGATCAATATAAATATCACAAGTATAAAAGAAAGACTTGCAATTTTCATTAACATTAAGCCTTTGAAAAAGGCCATCAAATTACAAAAGGTTGAATATATTACAGAGCTTAAAAAAAAAAAAAAAAAAAAAAAAAAAAAAAACAACCTAAGGCTTCATTTTTATTACAAGCTTATCCTTTTGAGTCTTGGGAGGTTGGGCGGAGGCCGCCGTGGTGGATGTAGGTCCCTTGCCTTTGAGGTCTTCCTTGGAAGGTATGGGGAGAGTTGCCAGCATGATCTCCATGCTTTGGGAAGCCTCTTTCTTCTTGGGGGTCTCTTTAGGGGCGTCTTGAGGGAAGGGGGCATCCTGGGCCACTTCC
Source organism: Quercus robur (assembly GCF_932294415.1). NCBI lineage: Eukaryota > Viridiplantae > Streptophyta > Magnoliopsida > Fagales > Fagaceae > Quercus > Quercus robur. Next base: position 8,047,759 of record NC_065537.1, read on the forward strand.
TTGGTGAGGTTTGCTACCTTCTTAGCATCCTCGGATTGCTCTGCCACCTTGGAGGAGATGTTGGCTGTGGGAAGAGCTTTAGTTGGGCTTTCCTTGCCTTCATCTGCCTTATTGGAGACCGAGTCAGCCTTGGGGCCCGAGGAGCCGGGGGCGTGGATGGTTGGAGGGTAGAACACATTCTCTGCTCTCCTAAGGGTAGAGGTCGCCTCAACCCCAGCTTGGTTGAGGGCCTTGTTCCATACTTGGAGGCAGTAGAATCTACACACCTTTGAGACCTTAGCCCTGAGGGCTTCCTCAGTCTCTGCCATGCCCACGTCGTAGCCGTCCTACTCGGCCTGCTCCTTGGCCTACTCGGCCTGCTCCTTGGCCTTCTCGGCTTGCTCCTTGGCCTTCTCGGCCTCCTCTAGCTTTTTTGTTAGGTCTTTGATCTAGCTTCTAGCGGCAGAAAGATCATCCTCAGCCTGGCAAAGCTGCTTATGCTGAGCCTCAGTCTGCCTTTCCACTACGTCCAGAGTGGCCTCGACGCTTTTCTTGTTCTGATCGGCTTCAACTAGCTTGGCATTAAGGTCTTCAGACTTCTTCTCTGCTAGCTCGAAAGCTTTCACAGCGGCAACATGCCTGCCCTCCTTTTCCTTCATCGCCCTATGAAAGTTGATGACTATTTCCTCAGCTTTGTGAGTAGCCTGGATAGCCTTTAAAAAAAAAAAAGTCAGCAAAGTGTAAGTATAAGTAAAAAAGAAAAAAGGAGGGTAGATAGTAGACTTACCAGAGTGAGGTCTCTCTTTAAACTGAGGAAGACCTTGTGCTTCCTCATTGACTGCCAATTGGCCATATCATCAGGCAGGAGTAAAGCCTGCTCCACGGCATCGGCCACGTAGCTGGCCTTCCCTTCTTGGAAGTTTCTAATTGAAGCATCAGCAGGTAAGGGCGCCCCATCCAATACTATGGCAATGGCCAGGCAGGGGTCCTAACTTGGGAATCACCCCTCCTACCAGCCAAGGTCTATGTTACCCTGGCCTATTTGGCTCCCTTCTAGGGCTCGGTCTCCTTGGCCAAAGGGCCTCTCCCTCCTTCTGCCACATCCTGGCTTTTCTAATCCCTCTTCCTTTTATGATCAACAGGATTAGCCCGAAGTAGTTAGGTGGGCAGAGGAGGGGGAAGCTTGGTTTGAGTGGCCTTCTCGAGCGCTTTATCCCTAGCTTGGGACTCTATTACTGCAAGAATACCCACCCCGAGCTTGCGCTATATCCCCATATCATATGGTATGGAAGTAACTTCTTGGTGGTGACTAGATTGGGCTGGAAGAGGTTGGCCGAGGTCACCAATAGGGGTCCTTGGGGACTGAGGCTGGTTGAAAACCTCGTAATCATCCTCTAAGTCCGAGACGTTTACTATCTCTTCTTCTTTTTCTTCTTCTTTCTCTTTGATGGCAGGATGAGAAGAAGTGGCCTCTTCGATTTTGTATTGAGGTGGCAAGGGTACTTTTGGTATGCCTTCTAGGATAGGATCGGTGGAGAGAATGCCCTCTGGGATAGGACCGGTGGTTAGAAAACCCGGAGCGGCAACACTTATCTGATGTAGGTGAAGGTCTTTTGCTTTAATCACGCACTTCGGCACCTGGTAGCTCTTGGAGATGGGGGTGTAGCCAAGAATGAGGTGTGCTGCTGTGAGCTGACCATCACTATGGACGAATACCCCGGCCTTCAATATCTTGTCTAGGCTCGGCTGGTTGACAAGGCCAAAGTTGGGTATAGCAGCGTTCTTATCTGCAAAACCATTAGGAAAAAAAAAAAACACCGTCAACAAAAAACAGGGCCAGTCAAAGAAAAATTCATATATAAATGCAAACAAGAGAAACAGGGAAGGGGATGACTTTGAAGTAATCAACCTAGACCTAAAGCCCCACCTGGTGTCCCCTCTCTCGTTGGGCAGGGGAGGCCATTGTGCTACTCCCCTAAAACGATCAAGAAATCCTTATTTAGGTATTTGTTGGAATCAGGGAGGCATTGGATGAGCCTAACTTTAGGGTACCTAGACTTTAGGTAATACCCCTACTCCTTTATGTGGTGGAGGTTGTAAACCCAGTTGACGTCATGATGGGTAAGCCCTAAGCCGATTTTCTCGTTAAGGGCATTGATGCTACCTAAAATCCTAAACATATATGGGGCACACTGGGTGAGAGCTAATCTATGAGCCCTAAGGTAACCCCTAATGACGATGCCCATGGGGATTCTCATCCCTCCCTCTATAAAGGCAATCATTGGGATTACCACTTCTCCCTCTTGCCTTTTCTCGTGCCATTCCCCTTCCTTACAGTACCTAATGGCGACTCCTGGCGGAATCCCATACTGAGCTTTAAAGCTTTCTAAACCCTCCTCGGAGTCTACCAAACAGGCGAATCTACCCATTCCTAAGAAAGATTTGGAGGTACTAAGAAGACTGAGAGAAGTAAGAGGAGCTAAGGAGAAAGGCACAAAGAAAAGAAAAGTAGATGGAAAAAATAATTGAAAAGATTTTTGAAGACTTACACAAAGAAGAAAACTCTCCTCAGATTGGCTCTTGGTAGGTGTAAGGGCACGAGTAAATTGGGTAAGTTTGCAAGTTCGATGTATGAGTGCTAAAGTGAGATGAATGATTGAATTGGGCAGTATTTATATCAAAAAGAGAGTTACAAGCGGGAAAATTCCTGCTCGGGTTCCAGCAAAATCCTTAGCCGTTGGATTCGCATCGCACCGTAGAACGTGGGGAACATGGAGTCGTAAAAATTTAATGAAGGTGCGTCTCGTATGCCAAAGCATCAAGAGTGTGCCTTGGGCAGTTAAAAAGGCATCTGTGCAGTCAGAGGTGATGTATGATGAGCACGAAGTAATTATAGTGACATCAAAATCCTCCTTTCTTCCCGAGGAGCTAGAAAGAAGAATCTCGAGGGGCTGTATATATATCTATATACATATTGGGCCGAGGGCCCAATCCAAGGACATGAAGTAGTCCGAGGAGGGGCGAACGTTATCAGGGGAGTCCGTGTTAGTAAGTGAAGAAATTAGTTTTGATCATAAGGGTACGTGTGGGTGGTTCGAGGACAAATGCCTCCTCGGCTGATCAAAGCCAAAGTCCGAGGGGGTGGTCTACCATTTAGGGCAACATTCTAGGAAATTCTATTGATATGGATAAGCATCATAAAAGCATAGAAAAGAGGGAAATCCTAAAATATCTAAAGAAAAAACTGCTACCATCGCATTGAAAGCTCTGCACCTAACCAACTGGCCGCATTAATGTGGAGGTGATACCTGAACAGTAATTTTCAGCCTTATAACTACTATCGGAGATTTCAAGAAGGTGCTGATGGGACAAGGATCAATACCAACAATCTACCCTACACTTGGAGGGTAGAAATGAGAGAAAGAAGGTAGTATAAACAAAAAGAAGGCCTTGAGAAAAGGGGGGGGGGGGGAGAGAGAATTAAGAGAAAAACACTGTAGCAATCAAAAGTTGAACTTGTAATCAAATTTGAAATGAAATATATAAGAACTGATCTCCTCAGACTGTGCCGATGATGATTTTCTTTAGATTAAACCAGTCTATCTTCATTTTCTTGTCATCTGGATCCACTTTACTTGTTGTTTAACTCGTTAAAGTCTAACTTTCCAACCCACTCTCTACAAATTTATTGTGTTGGGCTTTTTGGGCCTAAACCCATCCATCCTTTGGGCTAGGGACTCAAATTGTGTCCTTACAAGTGCTATATGGCTAATTGCTTTTACATAGGGCAATCCATACAATAAATTATTAATGTTTCAAATAATAGTATAATAAATGATAATTTTTTTTAGGGGAATTGCATTTTGTCGCTTATCATATTAATGTTATAAAGTGGATTGCAATGTTTTCCTCAAACTTCAACGCTAAGCCATTGATTTCTTTAAACTACTGTATCAATTGTAATTTATACCCTTGTCCTGTGTATGGGCTAGCATTGTAGATACATTATGCATAATTTTTTATGAGTAATTTGTAATTGTTTTTTGTCCTACAAAGTGATCAATTTATATTTCTTATGTATGTTATTTGTCCTAATATATATATACACACACACGCACACACAAGCAAGATGAATGGTAGAAATCATGAAAATTAGACACCTAAGTTTAATTGTATTTAATTTTGATTGTATCTGTTGTCAAAATTTTAGTTTAAAAACCAAATTCATTCTTGGTTTTTATTTATTTATATTGATTACATTAGTTGGGTTTACTCAAATAATTTGTTATACATGTTTTAAATTATGCAAGAAATGTTATAAAAAATTTGTGCATACCAAACACCGGAAAATGCTTTCAAGCTCATTTTCAAAGTTGTTACTAAACACCGGAAAAATAGATAGTTTTCGGAAAATACTTTTTAGAAAATGAACAATTTTTTAAAAAACGTTAATACTGAAATAAACAGGGCGGTAAGTCCATGAGACCTTACAAATTTCCAAGTATTTATTCAGTCAACAAGTCTTCTTGGACCTGTGGAAATAGTATGATCCCAAAAACAAAAATTCTAAGATAACATAAAATGCCACAAATATGTGCCATAAATGTCACACGACAGGCTTTTAGTGGTGAAGAAAAAGTAATGGATTCATGTGAAAGTGATAAATAATTAGTTATAATTTTATAATAAAATAGTTGTGGTAAAAGTTATGACATTTTATATTGTACTACTTCCACAATTACTATTTTTTTTTTCTTTGGAACCGTCTGTCACAAATAAGAGTCCAGTCAGGCAATCACTAATCTGACAAGGAAGACTTGACTCAGTAGTTAGCTTTTAGACAAGTTAGTGGATTTTTTTTCTTTGGTATTTACTAGGTAACAAAAGAATCAGGGGTCCCAACATAGAGAAAATGAGCCACTTATTAGTTTTTTTTTGGCTGAATGAGCCACTTATTAGTTATTACCAAGACTTGACTCCTATTAACATTTATGATTTAACAAAGGAATCAGGGGTCCCAAAATAAAGAAAATTGGCCACTTGATTTTAGAGACTTGACTCTAAAGTGAAGTCTCTAGGACTCTAACAGTGGAACTTGCGTGTTTTCTGGGAAGAAAGTTGGCACACAAGTTTTTTGGCAATTGATAACTAGTGATGAGTAGTCCTCATTCACTCATGAAATTAACGTTGATAGACTGACACAGTGAATTGGAGGAGGCATGTTTTCCCGTTTCACTGAATTTATATGTTTTCATAACTACAAAAGTGCTAAATCCCCACTACTGAGTATAAGATATATGGATTCTCGAAAAACAAAAAGTACAAGATAATGCTGTCTTTAATAGAAACAAGGATATTGCATTACATGCGTACTTTTTTTGAGAAATAATTTAAAAATAAATAAATAAATAAAACAAGTGCATATATATATATATATATATATACACTAGCCTTTGAATATGCGCCCATGCGCGTGCTTAGAGACTCTTCTATTTTTTGAGTAAGGGTTAATTTAGAGCATTTGTTATAATTTGAGATTACTATATTTTTCAATCACAAAAAAACCTAGGGGGTGTGATGAGTATTATGTGTGATGAAATAATTTTTCATCACATCTCTAGATTTTTTTGTGATTGGAAAATATAGTAATCCCAAATTATAATAAATGCTCTAAATTAACCTTTATCCAAAAAATAGAAGAGCCTCTGAGCAAGCGCGTTTTTCATCAGACCTCTAGATTTTTTTGTGATTGGAAAATGTAGTAATCCCAAATTATAATAAATGCTCTAAATTAATTTTTATCCAAAACATAGAAGAGCCTCTAAGCACGCGTGTGCTCAGAGGCTAGATAGAGATAACCCATTCGATTATTTATGGAATAAAAGCCTCCAAAACAATTGTAAGCATAAGACCCATGTATTTATAAGTATTCGATATCAAAAGCCAACAATACATAATCCATAAGATCATATAAAATTAATATGTGACAGATTAAGAACCAAGGTTCTCTAAAAAAAAAAAAAAAGATTAAGAACCAAGGAAAACCAAAAAAGAGGACTACCAAAAAAAAAAAAATCATAGTATAAATCCAAGTTATTAAATAAATACATGCATAAAATATTAGGATTTAAAGCATAATTTGTGAATATGGTATTCTTCAATGATCTCAATAGAATTTAGAAATTTAAAATTGATCCTAAATGAAACCTTGGAAATAATTTGGAGTAGAAGTTTCATGCTTTCAGCTACTTAATGAATATTTTGTATGAGGCTAGCACTAATATGTGATTGTATGTATGGCAGATTGGCAGTATAGTAGTGAAGCTGCAATCACATTTATAATCAGCTTGCACAGTTGCACCTATTAGAATAGGTTCAAGGTTTTTGAGGTTGGACCGAGATCGAACCGTGATGAGGTCATAATTAATTTAATAATTATTTAAAAAATAAACAAATATATTAAATGAGTAAAAATGAAATTTTAACTAAAATAAAGATAAATAATTATATATATATATATATATATATATTGTACGGCACCGAGCTCCCAAAGCCCATACAGGCCTTGGGCCCAGACCCATCTAGGCCCCGGGCCCAAGCCCATACCAGCCTTGGGCGCAGGCCCAGCAGAAAGTTCCAGTTACCTTATGCCCTTCTTAAAACTGCCTTAGGGCCAAAAACAAGTTTTGGTTATTAAGTTCCCGGGGTTGACCGGTTAATATTTCCCGGTAGAGCGCATGAGTCAATACCCGGGAAGGTCATGATATGCACGGGAACGTGAGTTGCCGAACACAATCGGAGAAAATGGAGCCAAGTTCCAAGATCATAAATGCTGCACCGCCCTTTCACCTAAACAACCACTTTAACCAGATAATACTGGACCTTCAATAGCACTAACGATGAATATAATCATGGTCTCCCCACTAACCTTGGCTATAAATAGAGGAAAGTTGGGAGAAGAAGGGGTTCAGAAAAATTGAGAGAAAATAGTCAGGGAGAGAGCATTTCAACTGAGCGTTGCTTTGAGTCTCTCTGCCGAGAACGACCCATTGTAGGAAATCCTTTAACCCACTACAAATAAATTGTGAGCCCAAGTGATCTAAGGCCCAGAATTCTTGTACTTGGTTCTTACAATTGGCGCCCACCGTGGGGCCATCCTACGAAGCTGTGGTTCGAGTGAGACTCAAGCAAAGAAGATGTCTGAGGAGCATTCAAGAGGGCACGTTCCGAGCAATTCCGCAGGATCTTCTCGGGGATCGACGTGGAGGGAGAGAAGGCAGAAGCGGCTGGAGGATAGGGAGCGTTCAAGAGAGGAGGAAAGGTCCGGATTGGGAGAAGGATCGGACCAAACACACCGGACGATTTCAAACGTCTCAGCGCATCGGCAACATGATGATAGAGACCGGGAGCTGGAGCGGTTGCGCAGATTGGTAATGGACTTGGAGCTGGAAGCAAGGGGTCGGCGCCATGAAAGGAACCACAACCCCCAACCCAGGAGGAACCGTGGCGAGGAAGGTTCCAGCCGATCTGTTACACAACAACACCGAGACCGATCCCGTTCTCAAGAGTCACGTCGTCACTCCCGGGATATTCGTCGCAGACGGGACCGTTCCCGGTCGCATGGATATGATAACCAAGGGTCAGAGTCGCCAGAGGAGCGGCAGCACCACAACGCCGCGATGGATGCCATGAGCAGGGCCTTGCGGATGGCGGCCCGGTCTCCATTCTCTGATGAGATTGAACGGGCACCCATGCCGAGCAGATTCACGCGTCCACCATTCAATTCCTATGAGGGGAGGACAGACCCCGTGGAGCATGTCAGTCATTACATCCACATGATGTCGTTGCATGCGCACAACGACGCATTGATGTGTAAAGTATTCCCCTCTAGTCTCGGCTCTACCGCACTGAGATGGTTCAATGGGTTGCGGAAAGATTCTATACACAGCTTCGCCGAGCTGATTCAGGAGTTCGGCAGCAGGTTCGTAACATGCAGCCGAGTGCAACAACCGGTCGACGCATTGCTTTCCATGAAAATGAGGGTCGGGGAAACCCTTCGGAGTTATGCCAGCCGATACTGGGAACTCTACAATGAGATTGGTGGGGGAAACGAGAAAATTGCGGCTAGCACCTTCAGGATGGGGCTCCCCGAGGATTCTGAACTACGGGAGTCGCTGACAAGAAGACCCCCGGAGGACATGAGGAAACTGATGAGACGCATAGAGGAGTACAAACGCCTGGAGGATGACCGGCTGCAAAGCAGGGGGAAAGCCCCTTTTACGGGGAGATCTCGGCAAAGCACCTTGTCGCCAAAGCCGAAAAGGGACTTCAGAATGCAGGAACCAGAGGTGCAGATCGAAGGGGTTAATGTGTTGTTTAAAGAGCCCGTGCACAAGATACTGGAACGGATAAGGAACGAGCCATTCTTCAGATGGCCGAACAAAATGGGGGGCGACCCATCTCGGAGGAATCAAAGCCTATACTGCACTTATCACAGAGACAAGGGGCACACCACCGAGCAGTGTAGGGTATTGAAAGATCATCTCGGGCAGTTAGTGAAGGCAGGGCACCTGAAGGAGTTTGTAGCAGATTCCACTGACCGGGAGATCGAGCAGGGCGCCCCACAGAGAAGGAATCCCCTTCCACCACCCCGGGGAGTAATCAACGTCATTCATGCCGCACCGAGAGGGGCAGCAGCGGCAAGGATGGTGATGACAATGGCTTGCGCGAAGGGAGAATCATCCAAGAAGCAAAAGAGGGTTGGACGGCTAGACATCTCGTTCGGTGAAGATGATTTCGAAGGAACCATCCAACCTCACGACGACGCTTTGGTGGTGACAGCCCGGATAGGCGGATTCCTGGTGAAGAGGGTGATGATTGACCAGGGTAGCGGGGCTGACGTCATGTACCCGGACCTCTTCGAGGGGCTCGGGTTAAAAACCCAGGATTTGGCGAAGTATAACACGCCATTGGTCTCGTTTGATGGGAGAATTGTGATTCCCGAGGGGCAAATCTCACTCCCAGTGGACATGGAGGGCAAGGAAGTTGTAGTTACGTTCATAGTAGTCCGATCGTTCGCACCGTACACCGCAATCCTGGGGAGGCCGTGGATTCACGCCATGGGGGCAGTTCCGTCCACCCTTCACATGAAAGTAAAGTTTCCTACTGAGTACGGAGTTGTAGAGGTAAGGGGGAATCAGCAGGTGGCGAAGCAATGCCTCATAGCCGCGGCCCAGTGGGAAAAGGAACAGCTCGGCCAAGCTGAGCACGCCGAGAAAGAGACTGCATAGCAATTACAGATACCCCAGGAAAAGGGGGCGAACGTTGCCGAGGAGGTGCTGAAGGTAAGAATTCTCCCAGATAGTGACAAATACTTCCAGATAGGTACAAGCATGAATGACCGGGAAAGGGTAGAGATGTTGTTGTTCCTGTTGCAGAACATAGACGTCTTCGCGTGGAACCCGTATGAAGTGCCCGGCGTAGACCCCGAGTTCATTGTTCACAAACTCAATGTGGACCCATCATTTCCTCCGAAAAAGCAGAAGCCGAGAAGAGCATCAAAGGAGCACGTCGATGCAGTAAACCTGGAGGTCCAACGACTGAAGGAAGCCGGGGTCATAAAAGAAATATTCTTCCCGAGATGGCTAGCAAACACTGTCGTAGTAAAGAAGAAGAGCGGTAAATGGAGAGTTTGCGTGGACTTCACCGATTTAAACAGAGCGTGTCCCAAGGATCCGTTCCCGATGCCCAAGATTGATCAGTTGGTGGATGCCACGTACGGGCACCCGAGAATGAGTTTCCTGGACGCCTTCCAAGGCTACCACCAGATTGCCTTAGCACCCGAGGACCGAGAGAAGACAGCATTTATATCCCCGAACGCAAACTATCACTACGAGGTCATGCCGTTTGGATTGAAGAATGCCGGGGCCACCTACCAGCATATGATGACAAGGATGTTCCGGGAAAAAATTGGTTGCACGGTTGAAGTTTATATCGACGACATGGTAGTAAAGAGCAGAAAAGAGTCGCTGCATACTGAAGACCTTCGGGGAGTATTCGAGATACTACGACGACACAGGCTGCGCCTCAATGCCGAAAAGTGCACTTTCGGAGTGGGGGCTGGCAAGTTCCTGGGTTATCTGATCTCCACTCGGGGAATAGAGGCTAACCCCGACCAAATAGAGGCAATCAATCGCCTAAAACCACCGAGCAACCCTAAGGAGGTGCAGGTGCTCACCGGGATGTTGGCCGCCTTGAACCGGTTCATCTCCAAGTTTGCCGATCGCTGCCGGCCATTCTATCAACTTCTGAAGAAGTGGAAGGGGTTTCAGTGGGACGAGAGCTGCGATAAAGCTTTTCGAGAACTAAAGGAGTATTTGGCAAAGGCGCCGAGGTTGACGGCCCCGGAGCCCGGGGAGGATCTGTTTATGTACCTTGCAGTCACCAATCATGCCGTAAGTGCTGTATTACTAAGGGACTGGGGAGTGCAAATACCGGTGTATTACGTAAGCAAGACCTTGGTCGATGCCGAGACAAGGTACCTGCCTCTTGAAAAGTTGGTTTTGGCCTTGGTACATGCCACGAGGAAGTTACCACACTACTTCCAGGCACACACAGTGTTCGTCCTCACCGAGTATCCATTACAATCACTGTTGAAGAGATCCGATTTCACAGGACGGATTGCTAAATGGGGGACTCGGTTGGGATCGTTCGACATAAGATACCGACCTAGAAGCTCGGTGAAAGGGCAGATTCTCGCTGATTTCATCGTGGAATTTACGCCTAAGAATGAAGGCCAGGTAATCTGTAGTGTGGAGATTCGCCCGTGGAGGTTATTTGTGGACAGCGCATCAAACGCTATGGGGGCCGGGGCTGGTATTGTCATAATCACCCCTGAAGGTATGCGACTGGAACATTCCTTCAGATTGGGGTTCAAAGCCTCGAACAACGAAGCCGAATATGAGGCCCTGTTGGCCGGACTAAGGGCAGTATTGCATCTGGGCGCCAGGGACGTGGAAATCTACTCAGACTCTCGGCTGGTTGTTTATCATATCACTGGGGACTTCGAGGCTCGGGATCCCCGAATGAAAGCTTATCTGAGTACGGCAAAGCAGATTATCGGTCAGTTTGGAACGGTAAAAATATCCCAGGTAGCCCGGTCGCAAAACAAGCATGCTGACTCTCTTGCCACGTTAGCCTCATCGGCTACCGAGGATACACCAAGGCATATCACGATTGAACTTGTAAGGGAACCAAGCATCTGTGTGAAGACTGCCCTCGACCGGGCTGGAGTAGAGGTTGCGCAGGTGGCGGTGGCCGGACCATGCTGGATGAACCCGATCATAGACTTTCTTTCCGAAGATAAAGTTCCAAAGGACGAGGCCGAGGCCAATAAGATTCGACGAATGGCTCCCAGGTACTGGTTGTCTTCGGACCGAAAGTTGTACAGAAGGTCCTTCGCTGGCCCTTACCTCTTGTGCCTGCATCCTGAAAAAGTCAAGGAGCTTCTAACCGAGCTGCATGAAGGAGTATGCGGCGGGCATGCCGGGGGACGATCTTTAGCACACAGAGCAATGACGCAGGGGTTTTGGTGGCCACAGATGCAGAAGGACGCCGCCGAATACGTTCGGAGTTGCGAACAATGTCAAAGGCACGCCCCAATGATCCATCAGCCGGCCGGACATCTAAACCCTGTCAGCAGCCCGTGGCCATTTGCACAATGGGGGCTCGACATCCTCGGGCCATTCCCCCGAGCAACGGGGAACCGCCGTTTTGTACTGGTGGCCGTGGATTACTTCACGAAGTGGGCTGAAGCTGAAGCCTTGGCCAATATCCGGGATACCGACGTGAAAAAGTTTGTGTGGAAAAACATAGTTACAAGGTTTGGGGTGCCGAATTCACTAGTGACAGACAACGGGCTACAGTTCGACAGCAACGCTTTTCGGACCTTTTGCAGCGAGCTCGGCATCAAGAACAAGTATTCGACCCCGGCATACCCCCAGAGCAACGGCCAAGCTGAAGCAGTAAACAAGACTATTTTGAACGGGTTCAAGAGAAGGTTGGATGGAGCGAAAGGAAGGTGGGTAGAAGAACTACCCAGTGTCTTGTGGGCCTACCGCACGACCCCCAGGAGATCCACGGGGGAAACCCCATTTTCTCTGGCATACGGAGCAGAAGCAGTGATACCAACCGAGGTGAGCTTATGCAGTGCGCGGGTCGTCGGGTTTGACCCCGTACAGAACGCCGACCTTATGATGGAGCAGTTGGATTGGCTAGAAGAATGCAGGGAAGCCGCGACCGTACGTCTTGCCGAGTATCAACAGAAGCTGGCGCAAAGGTACAACCGAAATGTAAGGACCAGGGAATTCAGTGCCGGGGAATTGGTGTTAAGAAGGGTAGTGGGGAACATGCGGGACGTGGCTGTAGGGAAGCTTGCTCAGAGTTGGGAGGGACCATACAGAGTCACAGCTGTCGCAGGGGCAGGAGCTTACTACTTGGAGGACCTGGACGAGAGGCCGCTCCCCCGACCATGGAACGCCAACAACCTGAAGAAATTCTACGCGTAACCATTGATGTAAGCCGAAACTTGTATTCTATGAAGATTAAGAGTATGATGAATTTTTTTGTCTTTGCTGTTTTTTACCCTGTAGCCGCACACTAAGAGAATCGCCAGCAGGACCTAAGGACAGAAACCTGACTCTCGGCTCGATCAATATCGCCGAGCAGGTGAAAACCTTACAAACAAAATCCTAAGGACAGAAACCTGACTCTCGGCTCGATCAATATCGCCGAGCAGGTGAAAACCTTACAAACAAAACCCTAAGGACAGAAACCTGACTCTCGGCTCGATCAATATCGCCGAGCAGGTGAAAACCTTACAAACAAAATCCTAAGGGCAGAAACCTGACTCTCGACTCGATCAATATCGCCGAGCAGGTGAAAACCTTACAAACAAAATCCTAAGGGCAGAAACCTGACTCTCGGCTCGATCAATATCGCCGAGCAGGTGAAAACCTGACGAATAAATCTTAAGGGCAGGAACCTGACCCTCGGCTCGGTCAAAATCACCGAGCATGTGTGAACCTTGCAATTAAATCTATGAGGACGGAAACTCAATTCTCGGTTAACCCAAAACCTGATAAAAACCTAACCCTTTTTACAAAAACTAAGTTCAAATAGCGCTCTCAAAACTACTCATAGCTCCGCACAACAGGTTCTCGGGGGTACATTCTATTAAGCGGCCATAGCACTGGTATAATTCGAGCAAAGCACAAACGGATATAATTTCATTCAACAAATTGAAACAGGAAAAGAAAACGGACTTCCAATTAAACGAGTAAAAGCAATTGTTCAGTCACCACATCCCGGTGACATGGGCAAATAAAACCAATAAATTAAAGCAACGGTTCAATCACCACATCCCGGTGACATAGGCAAATAAAAACGAAATAAAAATAAGCTAAAATAAAATCAACTAGGGGGTTGAGTCGGTGGTGGCACTTCCTGTTGGACGATCAGGGAGAAAGGCTGGGCCTCGTCAAGAAGTTCCTGCACGGTAGGTGTGCTCGTAGCCTCCAGTTCCTCGGGCTCGGCATGAGAGTCGATTTGCTCAACCAACTCCCTCATACTGGCCGTCTCCTCCTCGTCTAGAGCAGCCGGGGCGTTCTGGACGGCAGGTACAGGGCTCGGAAATGGAATCTGGCCGGGGTCTCTCAGCGGCGAGTCTTCAGGAACTCCCATTGCTTGAAGAGCAGCAAACCACCCGGCCTCGAAACCCATATGCCGAGCCCGAGCCACCACCGGCTCTGCGGAGTTCTCGGCGTCGGCGAAGCCTACATCGTACCACTTCTGCTCCGCGGCCGCCAAGCCTGCCCTGAGATCAGCTATCTCCTCGGCATGAGAAGTGTTGAGGCTGAGGGCTTCGGCCAGTTTAAGTTCCGTCTCATTTTGCCTGGCCAGGAGGTCAGTACACCTCTGTTCGGCCGATGCTCGGAACTTCTCCGCGGCAGCAGCCTTCTTCTCGGCAGACTCAGCAATCTTGGCCTTTTCCTTAGCCGTTTTTACTGCTGCCTCCCGCGCCCCCTTCTCGCGCTCATTTTCCTCATCAAGCTCCCGTGCCCGGGCAGCCACGATGTGAGCCAGTTGAGCGGCCTAGCAAGCGCGAAGGTTAGCAAAGTGACAAAAGGAAATCTACATGGAGCAAATAGACAAAAGAATTACCGCAATGGCGTGCCACTCTAACCGGCGCCCCACGGACTCCTCGGACCCATCCTCAAAGGCGTGCACGTCCTCGGGAAGTTGGAGAGCTCCGGCCAAGGTTTGGGCAATGCGGCCGCCCTCGCCCTTATCCCACATCCGAACAGAGGCCGTTGATGGCAATGGCTTGCCGTCCAGAAGGAACTTTGGCTCCCACGCTGGAGCCACTTGGGAGGAGGATGCGCCCCCCGTGCCGGCTTCGATCGGCGGCTCGCGGATGACAATCCCCCCTGTTGGTCGAGGAGGAGTCCGGACAGCGGCGTCCCCCGGGGCCGTGGAATGTTGCTCGGTTACTTTCTGTTTTTTCCGGGCACGTCCGGACTGCGAGGCGGGAGGAGGTTGAGAAACTGGACCCCGACCCTGGGTAGGCGGGGGCTGGTTGGTCGGCCGGGCACCAGGCACGAACCTGTCAAGGGTCATTACTCTCCTTGCCACCATTCTTGCACAGGGCTGGATCGCTTCAGCTAGCAGGTTAGCCGTGTCTGTCACTTGCTGTTGATGCTCGGCGGGTGGATCCTCGGGATGGGGCTGCTCTTGGGCTTGGTCCCCTTGTTGTATAGCTTCGTGAGCTCTCTTTCTAAGGCGCCGGGATACCTGCTCCGCGGAATCGTCTCGAAGGGGAACTAGTTCGTCCGCGGCAGTGAACCGCCTACCAAATTCCCTCGCTTCCCCGGTTGTAAGCTTCGGCGGCAAGAAATTCACGTACCGGACGTCTATGTACGAGAGCAGGGGGCTGTCAACTATCAACGCCTGCTTGAAAGGTTACCAAGTAGAGTAAACCGGTTCCACGCCGAGGATCAGGTGTGAGGCCCGGAGTTGCCCGTCCCAATGCACGTAGATCTCGGAACGAAGGACGAAGTTTAGGTCCCTGACGTGGACGGCTCTGAGGTCCTGAGCAAACACTTTGCCGTCTGCAAAAGAACAGATAACGCGTTAGCTTTTAACAATAAAAGATTTTCTTTTACTCAAACAACTATAAGAAGGGGAAGGTACGAACCCACTTCACGCCGTGTGAGGGGGCAAGGGATCTCCCCGGCAAACCAATTGCCGCGCACCCTGACAAACTCCCCGGCGGAGTTCCTGTTCGAATCGGGTAGGCACGATATCAGCCGTACCCGAGCATCCCTTGTCTTTAAGTAGTAATTTGTGGATTTGCTCCCACAGAGGCTGTACATTTGGTTAATATCATGGTGGTCTAGTTGTAAGTTAAAGGTATGGTTCAACTGGCCGACACAACTAACTACCCGGTAAAAATTGGGGGGAAGCTGGTCGGGGCACAGCCCATAGTAGGTGAGTGTGCTTATCAGGAGGGGATCTACCGGGAACCTAACCCCACCTTCTAAGATGGACATCAAAGGGAAGAAGGCTGTACCCTGCCCTCGGTGGAGTTCCATATCACTCTCATGGCAGTAAGTCACGTCCACGTCACTGGGGATACTAAATTTACTCCTAAAGGTGGCCAAAGCAGCCGGGGTATCTAGAAGGTAAGAATAACCCATCTATAAAGCCTAAAACTACAAGAATAAAATCAAAGAAACAAAGCTGAAGGAACAGGAAGAGAGACTTACTTTGGGTTCTAAGGAGGAAAAGAACGCTGAGCAAGCAAGCACACAGAAATGTGGTCGGCAGAGAGTAGGCACTAAAGATCAGAGGCGAAGGAAAAATGGAGTGACGTTTGGAGAAGAACTATTTATAGAGCCAGAAGAAATGGGGAAAGAAGAAACGCTTGATCAAGCAATAAATGGGCACAGCGAACGAGCGACCCAGCAAATGCCAAGCGTAATCGATTTGCGCGCCGCTTCGGTTCACGAACCGTCAGGCAATAATGACGACTGCGCCTGGCGCCGCGAAACGGCGCGTCTTTTGAGATGACTATTAATGAGAAGTGACAGCCAGAAGTCCCAGACTAAAAGATTCACGAGGTCAAGAGGCCCAGGCAGCTCCTTGATTCTCCTCGGCGACCGAGTATGAATCAAGGGGGGGCTATTGTACGGCACCGAGCTCCCAAAGCCCATACAGGCCTTGGGCCCAGACCCATCTAGGCCCCGGGCCCAAGCCCATACCAGCCTTGGGCGCAGGCCCAGCAGAAAGTTCCAGTTACCTTATGCCCTTCTTAAAACTGCCTTAGGGCCAAAAACAAGTTTTGGTTATTAAGTTCCCGGGGTTGACCGGTTAATATTTCCCGGTAGAGCGCATGAGTCAATACCCGGGAAGGTCATGATATGCACGGGAACGTGAGTTGCCGAACACAATCGGAGAAAATGGAGCCAAGTTCCAAGATCATAAATGCTGCACCGCCCTTTCACCTAAACAACCACTTTAACCAGATAATACTGGACCTTCAATAGCACTAACGATGAATATAATCATGGTCTCCCCACTAACCTTGGCTATAAATAGAGGAAAGTTGGGAGAAGAAGGGGTTCAGAAAAATTGAGAGAAAATAGTCAGGGAGAGAGCATTTCAATTGAGTGTTGCTTTGAGTCTCTCTGCCGAGAACGACCCATTGTAGGAAATCCTTTAACCCACTACAAATAAATTGTGAGCCCAAGTGATCTAAGGCCCAGAATTCTTGTACTTGGTTCTTACATATATATATATATATAAATATATATGTATGTATGTATATACACACACTTAACATTTTTGTTGGAGCTCTTAAGTCATGACAAATCTCATTTGAGTACCCAATAATTTTTATTTTTAATTTTGAGACCCAGAAAAATGGTTAAGAGAGAAATTGGTCTATCTACCCATGGCCAAGCCTATTTGTCAAACCAATCAAAAAAAATTTTTATGCCCAAGCCCATTTGAATAGTCCACCATTTATGAATTAAAAAGAAAAGAAAAGAAAAAAAAAAACTATAGGAATCCTATAGGATGCCCACCTATTTAAAAATGGGTTAAATACAAAAAGCTAGAGGTGCTTGACAATAAAGCATTGGTGGTTGACAGTAAAGCAAATATTAGTGGTTGAGTTGAAGCAGCAAAGGACACTCCATTTACCAAAAAAGAAGAAGACTCAAGCGGGAAAAATGCAGAAACAGTATCATAAAAAACACAGAGGGAGAGAGCAAAAAGAGTGCAAGCGAGACAGAGAAGAAGAACAGGAAGATGGAGGTGTGATCTCAAGTTCGATAGTGTCTCACGGTGGTTGAAGTTTCAACCTTCAACAATGGCGGTAAGCTTGTAAGTACCAGCAAATTTTTAGAAAAAAAAAAAAACCTTTAACGGTCTGACTTGTAAGAACTGTTTACGGTTTTTAAATGTCGAAGGTTCAACCGGGGTTGGCACGGTTCACTGACTTTTTTGCATAGGCTAGTTCTTGGAGTTTAAAGAACCCTTTTGATGAATGGTTCCTGGTTAACCTACTCGGACCGCACAGTTTGGTTTGGGTTTAACAACGTTGAGTGTATGGTGTCCAAAAAACACAAATTATCTTGATCACTTCACTACAACATTTAATAGCATTTAATTAGAGGTATAAAATTTTATTATCCAAAAAAATACCGTTACAAAAAAAAGGGATAAAGTTTTGCTTTTCTAGTTATCTAAATTTGCGATGAAGAATAGAATTCAAATATTGGTAGAACCTTAGATAGAGACAATTCCAAATCAATTCATAACCGAACACTTTATTTATCAAGCAATGAGTACCCTTCCCCACTGGACAACCAATAGCCAGTTTGAGTGCTAGACTCTCAATTTCATGTGAAACACTCACATATTTCTTAAAAGAAAAGGCAAAAGTGGAAGGAAGATGAAGAAGGTTTAAAATTTTAAAAGAGGGAAATTTTAGATCTGTTGATCTTGTTTTTAAAAAAGTGGGGAAAAGTATATATATGATTAAAATTATAAATGTAAAAGAATCATAAAAGAGATGAGTAACAAATTGCAAACATAGTTCATCAAACAAAAATTATCAATGGGTAAGAAATTTCTTCTATCTTATCCAGTGGACTCTCTCTCTCTCTCTCTCTCTCTCAATGCTCCTTATAGCCTTGTGAATCCTAGTAATGCCTTTGGAATGAAAGGATTTGATGTCCAGGAGTATTCATCAATCTGAAGAAAACAAAATTATATTTGAATCAACATCATAAAGCTTCATTGATTCAATGACATTGAACTCCACATTTGATTCCTTTACATAAGCCCGGATGATGCTGCAAAAAGATATTAAAATAATTGGACAAAATTTTATTTGACATGAGAGAGAGAGAAAAAAAAATCCTTAAAAAGAGTGTATAAAAAAATGGAATAGAAAATTTTACTACTTATTATAAAAAAAATAAATAAAAGTTCATTGTATTTGTGCTACCTTTATGCCCAAAATTTGCAACCGTATTATCAAAAATAAGATTTCAAGTGTTTAAAAAAAAAAGATTCATAAAAGGGGAAAAAAACATAACCAATTATCAACCAAAGTTTAATAGAAAAAAAAAAATAAAATAAAAACTCACATGGATTGAAATTGAAGTTGGAGAATGCATGTGAGGGTGCAAAAACAAATGAGTATGGAATAAGCAGAAAAGGGAGAGAGATATGAGAGTGATGGATGTGGGAGTTTTCATTTAGAAAAATGATCCAACCAAATTGTAGTGATACGGTTAGCAATTTGAAAACCAATAGGAGAGTAGTAGTGTCTAATTTTAAGGGATATGGATGAAAAGTTATAGTGATAGTTTTATAGTATGAGTGTTTTTTTTCCCTCTCTTCAATTTCAAAATAAGAAGAATTTTTTATAAAAAAAATTAAATACAAAAGAATTGAATTGGAAAAAAAAAAGCGTATATTAGGGAGTAGGAGTAAGGGAAATGTCAATTCAAAAAAGAAAAAGAAAAAAGAGAACCTAATATCAAAAAGGAATAATAATAAAAAAAATAAAGAGGTAAATATGAAAAAAAAAAAAAGAGTGAAAAAAAGAAAAAGAAAACAACCAACTTAGGGGTAGTTACACTACAACAAAATGTATTTTTAGCGACGAAAATTAATGAGGAAATATTTTTCATCGCTAAAAATACAGATTTAGCGACGAAATATGAATTTCATCACTAATAATGAAAAAAAATTATAACATTTAGCGACGAAATATAATTTTCGTCGCTATTGTGATCTGAAAAATGGGCGCCAGCAGGAGAAAGTTTGGCGTGAACTTATTTAATCTATAGTGATGAAATATTTCGTCGCTAAAAGTTGAAATTTTTAGTGACGAAATATTTCATCACTGTAGTTATTGATGTGGATAGTATTAGTGACGAAAATCATTTCGTCGCTAAAAATAATCTTATTTCATTGTTGTAGCGACGAAAGCAGAATTCCTGACTAAAAATATGCTTTAGCGACGAAATATGAATTTCGACGCTAAAAATCCTAACAAAGCCTAGGTTCTTTAGTGACAAAACGGACCTTCGTCGCTAAAAACATAAAAACCATACCTTTTGCGATGACAAAGTGGGCATTGGTGACGGAAAAGAATTCGTCACTAAAGAGGTGACTATAAACCCCTTTTGTTTCACTTTTCCCCTTTTATTTCTTCACTTCCCTCTTTTATTTCAGCTCCCAAAATTTCGAGCCCTCTCAAAATTTCACCACTATCGATACTTCACCACCGTCGCCGTCGATACTGGCTGCCGACCGTTCGCCGACCCTCTCGCCGTCGATACTTCACTTCTTCGACTCTTCATCTCCCACCTCCAATGACCCTTCGCCTCCCACCGATCCTTCACATTCCAACCGATCCTTCACATTCCCACCACCAACCGTTCGTCGATCCTTCACATTCCCTACTGACAACCACTCCCTACCGGCGACCCTTCGTATTCCCACTCCTCTTCGCTGATTCATAAACTGCCCTTGCCTGAGCTCAACGAGACAACCGCCGTCGCCATCGCGTCGTCGAGGTCATCGATCTCCCAAAAGGCGTTGTCGAGGTCGGCTACAACCGTACCACCAATTCGTGTGGCTCAAGCAGAAGCGCAAGAAGGAGCACTGGTTTCACTCCATCGGCCGAAACGTCTCCATCGGTAAGGTAAAAAATTTATTTAAATTTCTTTTTATATATATAATCTTTTTTATATAAAAGGTAAGGTGAAAAATTTATTAAATTTCTATGTAGATTTTTTTTTATAAGAAATAGTTTGTGTAATATTCCTAAAAAAAATATGTAATCCCCTTTGCCTTTGTTGCTTATTTTTCTCATTTTTCTTTTGGTTTTTTTTTTTTATATTTTTTCTCTATTGTTCTATGATAAAAGGAATTTGAAAAGTGAATTAAGTTTGTAATTTATATATATATTTTTTCTCCATTGTTCTACTGGTAGGCATGTGATTCTAATGTGTTGTGTAGTCGTAGAAAAACTATGCACTTGTCATGGCAGGTGCTGAATTGTACTTACTTTTGGTTTGGTTCTTTTGAGTCTTATTTCCATTTGGGCTACTAGTTTGGAGCTTTGCTGTGTAGTTTGTGAAATTGGGGAGGTGGGTTTGGTTTGAAATCTGGGTTGGACGTGGCTACAGGGGTTGGATGTTGATATTTTAGTTGAAGAAGTTGAATGGTAATAAATTTGGTTTATCTAAGTTTAGTTGAACTGAGCATGTTGATGTCATATTCTTGTAGGATGAGGAATTTGGATGACTGCTAGATTGTGGAGAGGCAAGGCAGAAGAAATTTATGTTAGATATCCTTAAGTTTCTTTACATCTTGTTAAAGATAACTTTCCCCTCATCACTTTTTTGATTGTAGTAAGCACTACCTGTATTACATGTGTAAGCTATGAGTTTGTGTAGTAATTTATGAGATGATCATTTTCAAAATTGAAGTACTTATAAATTTAACTTTTCTTTTGCAGGCTAAATACACATTGTTTGCAATAACTTTGGATTTTTTCTGAAAATTGTAAGCTTAGCTTGAGCAAAGTAAGTAAATTATAGTCAGAAACTTATAAAACTCTATAATTGTGATGTTGGAAATTGGATTTGTGGTGAGTTGTTGTGTTGGAGCAAGCGAGTGGCTTGCATGGTGTTATAAGGTGGTTTAAACTAATATTGAGAGTGTTTTTCATTTCTGGCAAATGTGAATAAGTATTGTTGATTAGATGTCATAAATAGTATTTTATTTGATTTAAATACTTGTAAAACTCTATACTTGTGATGTTGGAAATTGGAATTATGGTGGTATGTTATGTTGGAGCAAGCGGGTGGCTTGCATGGTGTTATAAGGTGGTTTAAACTAATATTGGGAGTGTTTTTCATTTTTGCAAATGTTAATGAGTATTGTTGATTAGATGTGATGAATAGTATTTTATTTGATTTCAATACTTGTAAAACTCTATACTTGTGATGTTGGAAATTGGATTTGTGGTGGTATATTGTGTTGGAGTAAGCGGGTGGCTTGCATGGTGTTATAAGGTGGTTTAAACTTGGGAGTGTTTTTCATTTCTTGCAAATGTTAATGAGTATTGTTGATTAGATGTGATGAATAGTATTTTACTTGATTTAAATACTTGTAAAACTCTATACTTGTGATGTTGGTGATTGGTTTTGTGGTGAGTTGTTGTGTTGGAGCAAGCGGGTGGCTTGCATGGTGTTATAAGGTGGTTTAAACTAATATTGGGAGTGTTTTTCATTTCTTACAAATGTTAATGAGTATTTTCGGTTAGATGTAATAAATAGTATTTTATTTGATTTAAATACTTGTAAAACTCTATACTTGTGATGTTGCAAATTGGATTTGTGGTGGTATATTGTGTTGGAGCAAGCGGGTGGTTTTTCATTCTTTTGAATTGTGATTGGGTATTGTTGATTTACATGTGATGAAAATATTTTAAGTGTTTTCAATACTTGTAAGCATTATATATTGTATGTTGGTGATTGGTTTTGTGGTGGGTTGTTGTGTTGGAGCAAGCGGGTGGCTTGTATGGTGTTATAAGTTGGTTTAAATACATATTGGAAGTGTTTTTCATTTCTTGCAAATGTGAATGAGTATTGTTGATTAGATGTGATGAATAGTATTTTATTTGATTTCAATACTTGTAAGCATTATAGTTGTGATATTTGTGATTGGTTTTGTAGTAGGTTGTTGTGTTGGAGTAAGCGGGTGGCTTGCATGGTGTTATAAGGTGGTTTAAAATTGGGAGTGTTTTTCATTTGTTACAAATGTTTATGAGTATTATTGATTAGATGTGATGAATAATATTTTATTTGATTTCAATACTTATAAAACTCTATACTTATGATGTTGGTGATTGGTTGTGGTGGGTTGTTATGTTGGGGCAAGCGGGTGGCTTGCATGGTGTTATAAGGTGGTTTAAACTAGGCGAAAACCACATTATCGTCCCTACATTTTCACGCGATTCCCATTTTGGTCCCTAACTTTTTTTCTACCGCTTTTAGTCACTATCCTAGAAAATGCATCTCGTTTTTGTCCCAACTGTTACATCAGAGACGGAAATTGCACAGGTGGCAAACGGCATAACTTAAAAATATTAAAATAATGTCCACATAAGCCACGTGGAATCAAATTTAATTTAAAAAAAAATTACTTATCATTATTAATTTTCATAAGATTGTTCTTTTTGTTCTTCCCAAAACGAAGAACTCAAACCTAGATTACAAGAACACAGACCCAGCAACCAATAACTCAAACCTAGATTACAACAACATAAACGAAAAAAGAAAAAAAAAGAGATCAAACACAAACATAGACTCAGATCACAATAAACAAAAATGAAAAAAAAAATGTATATACTTTTTTTTTTTTAAGTGTTAGTCAAAAGTGTATATACTTTGAAAATCATTAAACCATTTTTTTTTATTATCATTAGAACATTTTAAACCTTGATCAGAGAGAGAGAGAGAGAGAGATGAGGCCGACGGTGCGTGGTGCGTGGTGGGTCAGATCGGCCTTAACCACTATCTCGGCCACAATGAAGCTCGATCTCAGTGACTTTGGGTCAGATCGGCAGTGTGTGGTGGGTTAGATCGACTTTTCTCTCCTCTGCCGATCCCAGCGAGTCCACCTCCACCACCGAAGCAGCGGCGCTCTTTTTCAGATCGGTTATTCTGTTTGGGTCTTGTTGGGTTTTGCTGGGGTTTGTCTTGTGGGTCATGCTATTTAGGTGGGATATGATAATTTGTTTTTTCTTTTCTTTGGTTTTCTTGTGATGGGTTTGAGTTCTTGGATGTTGGGTTTGATTTTCTTGTGATGGGTTTGAGTTCTTGGATGCTGGGTTTGATTTGGGGAGAACAAGCTGTAAAATGAAGAATAAGTTGAAGAACATGAAGAAATTTTATTATCTCTATTTCTTTTTTTTTTTTCATTTTTGTTGTTATGATCTGGGTCTGTGTTTGTGTTTGATCTCTGTTTTCTTTTCTTTTTTCGTTTGTGTTGTTGTAATCTGGCTTTGAGTTATTGGTTGCTGGGTTTGTTTTCATGTAATCTGGGTCTGAGTTCTTTGTTTTGGGAAGAACAAGAAGAACATTCTTATGAAAATTAATAATGATAAGTAATTTTTTTAAAAAATTAAATTAGATTCCACGTGGCTTATATGGACATTATTTTAATATTTTTAAGTTATGCTGTTTGCCACATGTGCAATTTCCATCTCTAATGTAACGGCAAGGATAAAAACGAGACACGTTTTCCAGGATAGGGACTAAAAGCGGTGGAAAAAAAGTTAGGGACCAAAGTGGAATCGAGTGAAAATGTAGGGACGAAAATGTAATTTTTGCCTTTAAACAAATATTGGGAGTGTTTTTCATTTCTTGCAAATGTTAATGAGTATTGTTGATTAGATGTGATGAATAGTATTTTATTTGATTTAAATACTTGTAATGTTGGAAATTGGATTTGTGGTGGTATGTTGTGTTGGAGCAAGCGGGTGGTTTTTCATTCTTTTGAATTGTGATAGGGTATTATTGATTTACATGTGATGGAAATATTTTAAGTGTTTTTTATATTTGTAAGCATTATATATTGTATGTTGGTGATTGGTTTTGTGGTGGGTTGTTGAGTTGGAGCAAGTGGGTAGCTTGCATGGTGTTATAAGGTAGTTTAAATTGAGAGTGTTTTTCATTTCTTGCAAATGTGAATGAGTATTGTTGATTAGATGTAATGAATAGTATTTTATTTGATTTCAATACTTGTAAGCATTATAGTTGTGATATTTGTGATTGGTTTTGTGGTAGGTTGTGTTGGAGCAAGCAAGGGGTTTGCATGGTGTTATAAGGTGGTTTAAATTCATATTGGGAGTGTTTGATTGTGCAATGTATATTTGTTTAAGTATTAATATAGACTTGTGCATTTATGAATGAGATAAAACTTTATCTAAGTAGCTTATAGACTTAGACGTTAGAATACATTATGCATGAGTTGTCATTATTTTACTAAAATAGGATTCACCTTACAATTGTAGTCAAACATGGATAAAAGTTGGATGACAATAGGTAAGACACTTGATGGCAGATTAAGTCGTCTATATATTGAAGGGGTCAATGCATTTATTAATTTTGTAAGGGCGGTTGTGGACTTGAGTGGTAATATTCCGTGCTCGTGTATTCATGTGTGAATTGCTATTGACAATCTCTTCATACTGTGCGTATCCATTTGCTTCATCGAGGAATTATGCTACATTAATTGGTATAATCATGGAGAATCTCATGTATTGAACGAGAATATTCATGATAATGAAATGTCAGATGATGATCATATGGATGATATTGATGCCTTGGTAGGTGACTGAATTAGAGGAGAACCAAGAAATGTAACCGAAGATGAGGAAGTGCGTAATTTTGACAAATTTGAGGAAGATGCAAAGCGTGAGTTATATCCAGGTTGCACTGATTATAGTATCTTGAAGTTTGTTATTGAGATGTTGAATGTAAAGGTAATGACAAACTTGAGCAATAAGGGACTTGATATAATGCTAGAATTGTTAACAAAGGTTTTATCGAAAGGTAACTTGGTTCCAAGGTCAACTTATGAAGTAAAGAAGATATTACGTGACTTGGGCATGTCATACGAGCATATAGATACATGCAAAAATGATTGTGCACTATTTTGGAAGGAAAATGAAAACCTTGATAAATGTCCGGTGTGTGAGGTGCCTTGGTACAAAGATGCACATGCCTAAGGTAAGAAGATTCCTCATAAGGTATTGCGTTACTTCCCATTGACACCGAGATTGAGGAGATTGTACATGTCAGGCCAAAGAGCTAAGGACATGAGATGATATATAGACAAACGTGTGGATGATGGGATAATGAGGCATCCGACTGATAGTGAGGAGTGGAAGGAGTTTGATTTGCAATATCCTGATTTTGCCCTCGAACGTCGCAATGTAAGGTTGGGGTTGGCTACAAATGGATTTAACCATTTTGGGAATATAAACAATAACTATAGTATGTGGCTTGTCATACTTATCCCCTATAACCTACTACCTTGGCTGGTTATGAAAGAGCCATATTTTATGTTGTCCTTACTTATTTCTGGTCTCCATCAACCAGGAAATTAGATTGATATTTACTTGAAGCCACTGGTTGACGAGTTAAAGGAGTTGTGGGAAGAAGGTGTAGAAACTTATGATGCTTATAGTGAAGAGCATTTTCAGATGCGTGAAACTTTGTTGTGGACAATACATAACTATCTTGGATTTGGTAACGTATCTGGGTGGAGGACAAAAGGGTTATCATTCTTGTTACACTTGTAATGATGAACCATATTCAGAAGTTTTGGAAAGTAAAATTGGATTAATTAACCATTGAGCTTATTTGCCTATGGAACATTGTTGGAGACATAGTTGGTTGCATAATGGTTTATCGAAGAAACATAAGAGATCTTTAGAGTTACTAGTGGGAAAGACACAAGAGCAGCTAGATAGAATGTCAAATATAATTTTAGGAAAGCATCCAAGTAATAAGAAGAGACAACTCATTTGGAGAGCTAAACTGGTCAAAGGTTAGTATTTTATACAAGCTTCCATATTGGAAAAATAAAAAGCTTAAGCACAATATTGATGTCATGCATGTGGAGAAGAACATTAGTGAGAGTATTTACGGTACTTTATTGGGAATTGAGGGAAAAAGCAAGGACACTGACAACGCACAGATAGACTTGCAAAATATGAACTTCAGGCACACGTTGCATTTGAAACAACGTCCTGATGGATCATATGACAAGCCTCGGGCTTTCTTTTCATTAAGCCTCAATGAAAGGGATGATTTTTATGACTTTTTGAAATTAGTCAAATATTCGAATGGCTATGCAGCCAACATATCAAGGTCAGTGAATGCAAAAAATGGTAGATTATCTGGTTTGAAAAACCACGACTGTCATGTGCTACTACAATGAATTCTTCCAATTGGGTTGCGAGGGTTTGCAGATAAAGACATTAGTATTGTATTGTTTAACTTGGGCAACTTCTTTAAAGACTTATGCTCAAGGACCCTAAAGTGGAGTGAATTGGAGAAACTAGAAGAACGTATAGTTTGTAAGGTTGAATTTATTCAACCATCTAATTGGCTTTATTCCGTGCCAAATTTGCCTGTAATTCAGCATTTAGTAACCCTGTATTTAGGTGGGATTGTTGTAAGGGTAGTGAGTGAGATAGTGTGAAGATTGCTCAAGAGTGTGCAAGAAAATAGAGTGTCGCGGCTGAGACTCGCGGGTGGACTCGCGGCTTCAACCCGCCAGAAGATGCACACGTGCCAAGCATGCTGGAAGATGAACAGTCATGCTAGCTGGAGCACTACAGGACAAAACAGGACAACTGGCCATACGGTTAACTCGCGACTGGATCTCGCGACTTGGTCAAGCCGCGAGCCACCCCTGTTTTGGAAAAACCTGACGTTTCGCATTCCTCTTCACTCCAGTATAAATACCCTTTTAACCCACGATTGAAAGAGAGCTTCCAGAGAGAATTTTGAGAGAGAAACCCTAAAGAAAAACCAGATTGTTTCACCCACAATCTCTACCTTAGAGTCTCATCAAATTCCCTCACTCTCTTCCTCTCCATTGTCAAATCCTTGAGAGGCCTTATACCAAACCTGGTTCTCACCATTGTCATCCCTGTGAGACAGACGTTTGGAGTTCTGGGAAGCAATTAGGAAGGAGCCAATCTTCATTGGTTGATGCTACGGTGTAGTAGCGGAATCCGGAAAGCTAGAAAAGAAAAAGGTTCGGCGCAACCTCGTTGGAGCAAGAAGCTTGGAGGGCTTAGGTGCATTGGGTAGATTTGGCTTGGAGGGTCTATTGCTGTCCTTGTATCCCAACTGTATTTTCTAGTGGATTGATTACCGCTTGGAGGGCGGCGGAGAGGTTTTTCGCCGAGGTCTTCGGTTTCCTCTTCGATAACATATCTGGTGTTATCTCTGTGTTTGCATCTTCCTTCCTCTCTATCTCTGCCTTTATATTATCTGCTGTGGTTTATTTTGTTGTGGCTTAGATAGTTGTTTAATCAATTCCATATTATAGCATATGTTAAATTTCCGCACACTAGTTGTTTAACATATTGCGTGTGTTGATTAAATTAGTTTTTGGGGGTCTAAACGTTCAAAAGTGTTTTTGTACACGTTTTTGAACTTTCAATTGGTATCAGAGCGGGTACACATCTGTTTGGTTTCATTACCATTGTGTGATCCTTGACTCCCTTTTTGAGATGGATAGGTCTCAATCCCTTAATGCACCTCCATATTTTGATGGAAGTAATTATGCATTTTGGAAGGTTCGTATGAGAGCCTTTTTATGCTCTATTGATGAATCCGTGTGGGATGCTGTTGAGATTGGTTGGGCCAAACCTGAGGCAGCCAAATCCACATGGGATAAGGCAGCACTTGCTGCATCTAATGCTAACAGTAAAGCACTAAATGCTATCTTCTGTGGTGTGTCTCCAGATGAATTTCACAGGATTTCTCACATTACCATTGCCAAAGATGCATGGGAGATTCTGGAAACAACTTATGAAGGCACGAAGAAAGTAAAAGATACCAAGTTACAAATGCTGACCACTCGGTTTGAGGAGCTCAAGATGAGTGAGGATGAGTCTTTCGACTCTTTCTATGGGAAGTTAAATGAAGTGGTTGTCAGTAAGTTTAACTTGGGAGAGAAGATGGAGGACTCAAAGATTGTAAGGAAGATCCTTCGATCATTGCCGGAAAGCTTCCGTGCTAAAGTGACAGCCATTGAAGAGAGCAAGGATCTTGACGACATCAAGGTACAGGAGCTGGTTGGATCTCTACAGACCTATGAGATGTCGCTGCCAAATCAACGGAAGGGTAAATCCCTTGCTCTAAAGACTGTTAATGAGAAGGTGGAAGATCAAGGCTCATCGGGAGAAGATATGGTGGACAAGGATGTAGCCTATCTTGTTAAAAATTTCAAAAAGTTTTTGAAATTCAAAAACAATGGAAAATTTGATGATAAGAGAAAATTCCAAAATTCTGGAAGGGAGAAAAGGGATTTCAACAGGAAAGATGGAAAAGAATCCCAATCCACACAAGGTGTCACTTGTTTTGAATGCAACGGGCATGGACACTTTAAGAGGGAATGTCCGAATTATTTGAAGTCAAAAGGCAAGGTGTATGCCACGACCCTGAGTGACTCAGATTCGTCCGACTCAGAATCTGAAGAGAGCTGTGATGGAGAAGGGAACTATTCAGCTTTCATGACTATTGCTCATGTTGAGTCGTCGGATGAGTTAAATTTGCTTGTACAAGACCTTGGAGAACATAGTGATGATGAATCACTAGGAATTGTTGAAGAATCAGAAGCTGAAGAAGAAGAAAGCACAGCAACTCTTCAAGAAAATTACAACTCACTTTTGGAGAAGTCTGGTGAATACACAAGGGTGGCCAAGGCTGCTGTGAGAAAGATGAAGAAGGCTGAGGAGGACTACAAAAGTCTCCTGATCCGGTATAGGGAGGCCAAATGCGAGATTGAAACTTTGAATGGTGAGCTCTCCGAAGCTTACACTAAAGTGAGATTTCTTGAAAGTGAGGTTGTTCAAGCAAATGCAAAAATAGAGAGGGTCACCACCAAGAAGCTAGATGATGTTATATCATCTCAGAAGAGCTTTTCAGACAAATCCGGACTGGGATTTACCGGAGGAAGTAGCTCAACTGGAAATGTCACTAAAGAAGTGAAGTTTGTGAAGGCCAAAGATCCAGTTGTAGCTGACCCTATTGGTGTGAAGCTCGAGGTGGAGGAGAAGAAGAATGTGGTGGACCAACGGATGCTGAATCATCGTAATCAGTATGTGGGTAGGTCTGAGTCTCGTGCCAAGTCACGTCCTCGACCACAAAGAGGTCCTAGAGGAATGTATGTGTGCCATTATTGCGGACTTCAAGGGGACACTCGACCAAATTGCCAAAAGCTGAGAGCAAAGAACAGTGCTACTCCTCAAAGGTCAGGAGGACCAAGAATTGATAGGAGAACTTGGGCAGGGGATCAACCTAGAGAGCAAAATGGAGATCCCGGAATGATGGACGTGATGAAGATGATTGGTGCATTCACCAACTGCTTGGAAAGCTTCTCACGAAGGTTTGAAAGCCCTAACTCCCGTACCCAATCCTTTAAGGAAATCACCCCAAACGCAAGTGACGTGTGGGTGAAAAGGGGTACTCATGCATAAGCATTACAAATGTCCATGCACTAATACTTCCTATGCTTTGTGACTATGTTTGTGTGGTATGCTTGTTGTTTTTGTTTTTGGTTGTTTGCTTATCTTCTTGTGAATTTTTCTTAATTGTGTTTTATCAGTCTTTTTGTTTCTTGAGTCAAAAATCCAAAAATTACATAAAAATTTTGAAAATCAAAAAGTTTGATTGACTTTGTTGAGTTTTGTCTTAAAACTCGTTTTGCCTTGTACCTTTGTGCTAATGGCTTTGTGCATTTTCGAGCATTGCTTGTTTTCATGCACTCATATCACTATGAGAAAAATCTTGAAATCTATGTGATTGTTGTAAATAGATCTTCAAACTTGTCATGAATGATTAGTGAATGGTTATGTTGATCTTGAAACATGCATAGACTTGTGTCTATATCTCTTCCCACTTTTTATTTTTTTTTGCTAAAAAGAGCTCACCAAATGTAAATCTCCAAATGAAAAGAGATATTGAGCTGCAAAAGCCTGTCGCACATTCTAGTATTTGACTAGGAAAAAGGGTAAGCGACCTTATATTAAAAGTGAAATTTCTTTCAAAAAGGCCAAAGGCCTGTTCTTCAAAGAAAAATGTTGTCTATACCTCTCACAATGAGAGATGATTGCCTCAAAAGATCAAATGTTATGGCTGAAAGTGGAGCAAAATGAAAAGCTCCAAGTTATGTTATCAAGTTATGTGGGAGGTCATATATTCATATTTCTATAATTGAGATTGGTCACATGATCTAGTGCTAATTGTGTATGCCTTGGTTGAATTGATCATTGAAGCTTCACATTAGACAAAGGACTATCTCATTGTTGATATCCACACACAACACACAAGTTTTTGTTCGATAAATGCCATATTCATTTGTGTGATTGTACTTGATAAAATGTGTTTTCACATGCTCAATCTTTGTTAATTCAAGCACAAAAAGATTTTTGAGTGTTTTAGGTGTTTTTGGAAAGTGTTTTGTTGGAAAAATCTGAAAATTTCAAAAATACAGTTTTGCCCTGTTTTGGCGGCTCAGTCGCGGGTATGTCAAGTCGCGAGCCTCAGTCGCATCTTCGCTGGTCAGTTTTGGCGACTTGTTCGCGAGTGGAAGGTCCAGTCGCGAGATTCACTCAGAGATTTTCGCTGCTCAGCTCGCGACTCACTCGCGGGTAGACCTTCCAGTCGCGAAAAACACTTAGAAAAATTTTTCAAAATTTTGTTCTTGAGTGCTTTGGCGGCTTGATCTGGCGACTGTGTGGCGACTTAATCCAGTCGCGAAAATCGCATGTTTTGCAGAAACAGGAGCAGTTTTTAAACTTCTTCAGTTTTTTTTTTTTCCCTCGAATTTTTGTGACTGTTCATCTTCTCTCTAAACACTCTCCCTCCCAAACACTCCGTGCTCCCTTTTCCAATCTCTTGTGTTGCACTCTTTTAGCTCAAAATCGTCAAGTTACAGGTATGGGTTTTCTGTTTTACCCTCTTTTCTACTTTATTTTGTGCTTTTACCCTTGATTTTTCGCATTTGATTGTGTTTTTGAAATGGGTTTGAGTTTCGGTCTCTGCTTCTTGTTCTTGCTTAGCTTGTGGATGCTATTGCTATAGTTTGTGTTAAATGATTGTCATATGCTTATTGCTCTTCATCTTGTGCTTAGCTAAGTGTTTATTTTATTTCAATCTGATCTTTGAGCTGTTGAGTGATTTCTATTGGTTCTGTTTGAGGTTGTGAGTTTTACTGTGCTAGATCTGCATGTTTTAGTGTGTTAATCTGTGGGAAGCTTCTGTTTGGATCATTATATTGTTTGAGTGTCATATTTTCCATTATCTGTCTCAATGTCATTTATCTGCCTTCAGGATAGTTTCACCATGTTGTTCATGTGTTTCCTATCCTAGGCTTGGTTTATCCATATGTTTGAACTAAATAGCTTGCTGTTTAAGTGTTTGAAGTTCACTTGTTTGGTTGATATCTCTCTCTGTTTACTACATGGTTCTGACTGGTTCTGCACATATATTGCTATATGTTGTTGTGGCCTTTTCTGATTGTTCACAGATGGCACCTTCACCTCAGAAGAAGAAATCTACTGCGAAGAAGGCTGACAAAAGACTTAAGATGGATTCTAGATTGTTTAGGTCAGTCCACCACTTTGAGAGATACAAGGATAACTTCTTGAATGCAGGAATCATTCAAGAGAGATTTGTGGATTTGGAGGACTTAAGGCAAACTTTTATTCCCAGTTGTTTTGAAGGAAGAGGATGGGAAAAGCTTTTGGGTGGTTTCCCTGTTGTGTGTGAACCCTTAATTAGGGAATTTTACTCAAATGCTGTGATAAAGGATAATGAATTGAGTTGCTGGGTGAGGGGTAAAGAATTTGTCTTGGATGCTCATGTCATAGATGATGCATTAGGACTTGAAGGATTAGATGATGAAGAATTTATCAATTACAAGGATAGGAGTGTGTCTATTGAAACAATTCAACAAAGGTTAGGTGGGCAGAGAGAAGGGAAATGTTTGAATACCACTGCTTTTCCAGTGGACATGAGGTGCCTTACCATAATCATGATGTTTAACCTCTATCCTATTAGGAAATTGACTACAATCAACTGTGCTAGAGCAGTCTTTCTGATGGATCTCAAGGAGAAGAACTTCATAGACATAAGTTCCCACATTTATGACACCATTGTGGATGAGACTAGAACAACCTCTAGGCCTAAATTGATCTTTCCAAGTTTGCTTATGAGGATCTTTAGGAGTAAAGGTGTTCCAATCCCTCAAGACATCAGTCCCATGTCTACACCCTCTGCAATCAACAAGCTCACCTGCAAAAGGATAAGTGTTAGGCTTCCAGGAGAAGAAGATGAAGGTGATGAAGGAGAGGCTGCTCCAATGGAGACTGAAGCAGAGGCAGCAGGGCTTGCATCAACTTCAACACCTAGGAGAAGTGGCAAAAGACACAGAGCTTCAACTTCTGCAGACACACCTCCAGATGCTTTCCAGATCATTCTGGAAAGGCTTGATGGGATCAGGGCAGTACAAACTGAGCATTCTGACAGGATGAGAGCCATGCAAGACCAGATTGATGTCTTGGCTGCTACACTTGACAGCTTCACAACTCAGCATGACAAGTGACCCTTTGGCCATTCCATGTCAAAAAGGGGGAGAAAGTTCATTGATGATTGAGAAGCAGAAAAGCTGCTCTTAAGGGGGAGAAATTAGTTGAGGGGGAGTAATGTGTTTATGATTTGGGTATTTTAGTGTTTTTATGGTTTTAATACATTGTGTTTTGGTGTATAACTGTTTCTAACTCTTTTCATATACTCTTGGTTAAACTTTAATATATGTTTGATGATGTTATTCAGGTATTTGTTGGTTTGTACCCATATGCTTATGTAAGCTTTTAGGGTTATTGTCTTATGCATAGTTTGTAGGCTTTATGGTATGTACCATGCTTAAGTGCAGCCTTTATGCTATGTTGAAATCAGTACTTTAATCTAAATGTTCTGCATTGTGATTGTTGTACTGTCACTCTTGTGCCCTTGTAGGATTGTTCCTAGATGCATATGCCTTGTGTGCTATGCATTGGTTGAGTGTTGAACATACAAGTGTCTTGCCTTGTGCTTGTTAACTTGTATGTCCTTGTGTTCATTCCAAGTGTGAATGAGCACTGTGATCACTACCTTGTGGTGTTCACTTGGTTGATCAAGCCATGGTTTGTTTATTAACTCCATCTTTGCTTGATCTCATATTGCCTGTTTCATATGCATTTATAATTTTCTGCTTACAATGATCATGGTGTATTGTTGTGTTTCAGGAGTTTATGTTCATATGATTCAAGTGCTTCACAGCTTCTAGAGTTAGGTGTGAGTGAGTTTTGTTCAACTGTTCCCAACTCACATGTTAAGTCTAGAGTTTGTTTTAGGGTTTTGTCACGGAATAGCCAAAGGGGGAGATTGTAAGGTTGAATTTATTCAACCATCTAATTGGCTTTATTCCGTGCCAAATTTGCTTGTAATTCAGCATTTAGTAACCCTGTATTTAGGTGGGATTGTTGTAAGGGTAGTGAGTGAGATAGTGTGAAGATTGCTCAAGAGTGTGCAAGAAAACAGAGTGTCGCGGCTGGGACTCGCGGGTGGACTCGCGGCTTCAACCCGCCAGAAGATGAACACGTGCCAAGCATGCTGGAAGATGAACAGTCATGCTAGCTGGAGCACTACAGGACAAAACAGGACAACTGGCCATACGGTTAACTCGCGACTGGATCTCGCGACTTGGTCAAGCCGCGAGGTCAAGCCGCGAGCCACCCCTGTTTTGGAAAAACCTGACGTTTCGCATTCCTCTTCACTCCAGTATAAATACCCTTTTAACCCACGATTGAAAGAGAGCTTCCAGAGAGAATTTTGAGAGAGAAACCCTAAAGAAAAACCAGATTGTTTCACCCACAATCTCTACCTTAGAGTCTCATCAAATTCCCTCACTCTCTTCCTCTCCATTGTCAAATCCTTGAGAGGCCTTATACCAAACCTGGTTCTCACCATTGTCATCCCTGTGAGACAGACGTTTGGAGTTCTGGGAAGCAGTTAGGAAGGAGCCAATCTTCATTGGTTGATGCTACGGTGTAGTAGCGGAATCCGGAAAGCTAGAAAAGAAAAAGGTTCGGCGCAACCTCGTTGGAGCAAGAAGCTTGGAGGGCTTAGGTGCATTGGGTAGATTAGGCTTGGAGGGTCTATTGCTGTCCTTGTATCCCAACTGTATTTTCTAGTGGATTGATTACCGCTTGGAGGGCGGCGGAGAGGTTTTTCGCCGAGGTCTTCGGTTTCCTCTTCGATAACATATCTGGTGTTATCTCTGTGTTTGCATCTTCCTTCCTCTCTATCTCTGCCTTTATATTATCTGCTGTGGTTTATTTTGTTGTGGCTTAGATAGTTGTTTAATCAATTCCATATTATAGCATATGTTAAGTTTCCGCACACTAGTTGTTTAACATATTGCGTGTGTTGATTAAATTAGTTTTTGGGGGTCTAAACGTTCAAAAGTGTTTTTGTACACGTTTTTGAACTTTCATAGTTCTTATACTATGCAAGTTTGAAAGGTTTTTTCCTCTAGCATTCTTTGATGTTATGGTCCACCTTGCTGTTCACTTGCCTTGAGAAGCAACTCTAGAAGGCCCGGTACAATATCGGTGGATGTACCAAATTGAAAGGTAATTAGAGCGTTTTATGCATCTATCAATTGCATCTTTCCCATGTGGTATAAAATCACATACTGTGCGTATTTTTTACTTGTAGGTACCTTTGAAAATTGAAAAGATACGTTTCCAACCGAGCTCGACCAGAAGATTCGATTGCAGAGGCTTACATTCTTAAAGAATGTATTAACAACTGATCTTTGTATATTGATGGGATCGAAACTGTGCATAATCGAAGAGAAAAAAAATGAAGATTTTGGTGAATCTAGCGAAGGATTGATAGTTTTTTTACAGACTGCCCGACCTACAGGTGGTAGGGGGAATGATGGCAACTTGTCTAATGCATTGCTTGATACTGCTCATTGGTACTTGTTGTACAATGGTCCTGAGCTAGAGCCTTATTTGAAGTATGTGATTTCATATGCATATATTGTTTGATTAAGTTTTGAATATTATCTACAATACTTAGCTGAAAATAAATCACCTTATTTTTAACAGTGAACACAAAAGCACATTACATAATCCTACTAGAGAAGCCATAACTCAAATCCAACGACAAGAGTTTCCCAAGTGGTTTAGAGAATGTGTAAGACATTTGAAATTTAATCACACACTAATAAATTTAAACATTTAAATAGTTTCGTGATTGCTTATTACTAATTAATATCACTTGTTGTATGTCATTATAGATGAATAGATTGAAAGTTAACAAGTCATTAGAAACTACTAAACAGTTATAGTCATTAGCAAATGGTCCTAAGCCGCACGTAAAGGAGTACACAGTTTGTATGGTCAATGGTGTAAAGTTCCATACAAGGGACTTAGACAATTGTCGTGTAATCCAAAATAGTGGTATATGTATCGAAGGGGACCATGAGGGAGAAATGCATGACTTCTATGGTCATGTGTGCAAAATTTGGGAATTAGAGTATATGTTTCGCCATAAAGTTATTTTGTTCTAGTGTGAATGGTACAATACTGGTACCAATGGTCGAAGGAGAACGATAAAACTGATGCACACTGCACGAACATTGATGTTACAAGTCAGTGGTATCAAAATGACCATTTTATACTTCCTAGTCAAGCGAAACAAGTTTTCTACCTTCAAGATACCAAATTGCGTGACCCTTGGAAAATTGTACAGTGCATCCAACATAGAGGAGTGTTTGATGTCTTGGAAGTCGGGGGTGGAGAATCCAATGATAATACAGATGATAGTGATGCATTCTAACAAGAACCAATTGTTGATATTGTCCCTATCGATGTTGAAGACAATATTATTGAGTATTGTATGGGTGATGTTGAAACTAAGGTTGTTCCTGAAGGTGGAACTTCAAGAGATGCAAATCAAAATAAAGAGCATGACATTCCTGATGTTGATCTTGATATGGATTATAATATGTAGAGTTCATAACAATTGTCTTAAATGTTATGTGCTTGTCTTAAAGTTTTATACTTGTCTAAGTAGCAATTGTTTTAAAGTTTTGTGCTTATCTTAAACTTGATATGGATATTGATGTGGTCATTTGTTATGTTGAGTTAGTAATAATTGTGTTCAAATTTAGCATTTGTAAATTGCTTGATATAAATAATGGTGTGGATTATGATATATAAAGTTAGTAGTAATTGTTATTGAGATGTTTTGTACTTATCTTGAACTTAATACGGATATTGATGTGGTAATTTGTTGTGTTGAGTTAGTAGCAATTGTGTTCAAATTTTGCATTTATGAATTGTTTGATATGGATAATGGTATGGACTATGATGTTAAGTTAGTTGCAATTATACCTATCTTTCATGTCAGTACATAGTTTCAAAAAATGCCCAAAAAGGCCAAATACACTCATAATATACCGAGGTATGAGATGACAAGATTGGATAGAATAAGGCAAAACCAAGAGAGAATTGATACTTTGGGATTGAAGCACGTCTCAACTTCTCTAAAGGATTTTGCTCAGTCCAATTGTGCAAAAGGGAAAAGAAGTAGAGCTAGTGTTGTGGTCGATGATGATTATGTACCACCTGTTGGTGACGATGACAATGATGATGAGTCATCTAATTCTTTAATCCATAAGGTACAATAGATGTTCCATAGGGTACAATAGATGATAATAACTTTGTTGTTCCATTATTTGCAATGACTTTGTTGTTCCATTATATGTATGTTTGTTAGTTATAGATGGCACCAGGACGACTTACACGCTTGCGAGGTGAGACATCTATCTCGGTGGTCCAATCTACAGTCCAATCTACGGAAACACCTCTTGAAACAAATCCTCTCGCCCGAAATTCTTCTAGTGCGGAGGCTACCGATGCATTAACTAGCACGACTGGTAATTACATAGAACATACTAAATTACAACTATACCCTATCTTTACTATTGAGATTATACTTCACTTAATGTACATGGAATGTATAATTTTTTAACATTGATAATTTTTAAATAGGATCTAGCAGAAATACCCGTGGAACAACATGTGGTATAGCAGTACGGGCACTTGTTGAAAAAAGTGGTAAGCTGCCAGTACGTATAGATGCAGAGTATGATGCTCCTGTTGGGAAGAATGCATGCAAGCTTTTCAATCAAATTGGCGTACAAGTGCAAAGTAATTTTTCCAGTTACAACGAGAAAAATCGGAAAAGTGTTGACGTTGCTACTAGAGATGTGGTGCTTCAAAATATCGCGGTAAATTTACATTTATAACGTCTAACTCGTCTTTGTTGTCACTAAGCATATTAAATTCATATAATAATATTTTTATAATACATATACACTTCATTTTACAAGATCAGTTTGAGCTACAAGGAGATTCGAACTTGGTAACGAAAACATTAAATACAAAATGTGGAAGATTATTGAATTGCAGCTCTAACAAGTTGCATCAGGCTTATAAAAAGCTCGTACAATCTCATGGTGCTGACTATGCAAGAAGCCACCTGCAAAAGAATGCCACACTTGAGTAATGGACTGGACTCATTGATGAGAGATGGACCAATGAGGAATGGTTGGTAAATTATTTATGCGTATATTATTATTATCCAATGTTTATTATGTTGTCAAATTATTAGATCAATACTTAGATGAAGTAAATGTATACTATTTTATTCATGATCTAATAAATATCTTAAATGTTCTTTATTAAAAAAAATCAAGAAAGAACTCTGAAAATAGGAAGAAAACTTCAGGCAAACATAAATGCGGGACAAAGGCACTTGCTATTAGGGTTGATGAGGAGGTGCGTGTTTTTTCATTTTCTTAAACCTTGATATATTACATGTTGTGATTAATTAACTATATCTAGCTAACACTCAAATGTTAATTAATCAGACAAATAATAATGGTGGTCAAGTTCTTGAATTGGCAAAAATCTTCAAAGATGTTCATTTCAATCAAAATACAAATATGTGGATACACCATGCGGATAAAGCGACATATGTATATGTATCATTCCATCCCAATCATGTTTGTAAAGTTATAACATATGTAGTATTAATGTTGTGATTGTTTGTTTCTTTCTCTCTTTTAAATGATAGGAAAATATTCACAAAGTGCAAGATAATCATTGTCAAGATCCTAATGCAATTCCCCTTACACAAGAGGAGATCTCAAACTTGGTTTTTAAGAAGAAGTCCGGTATTGTAAAAGGACTTGGCATGAGACCTTCCTCTTCTCTAGTAACCACCGCCTTCTCTAGTTCTTCGGTGAAGTATATCCAACGACTAGAAAATGAGATAATTGAGCTCAAAGAGGCAAGAGCTAGGGACCAAGAGGACCGAGTTAGGTACCGCGAGCTAGGGACCAAGAGGCACGAGCTAAGCAAGAAGAGGTCCAGAAGAATATTCTTAACTTTTTGAGGAGTAAGGGTTATGATGACGCTCTTACCTATAGGAGTGGTTCATCTTCAAGTTAAAACACTTATTGGTTAGTACTTTATTTTAGCAATTGATCCGCACTACATGGTGTGACTACTTTTTTTGATGCATTATTTGAAACTAATTGTATTATATTACACTTGAAAATTTATATTTGCTTTCTATAACTTATACATTAGGAGTTGTGATTTTAATTCATTGGTGCGGCTACTCTTAATGCATTGTTAGAAATGTTTCTTATAACATAGTTAATATTTTTACTTTACGATTTTAATGTAGTATTGTTTTTATATTTGTGCAGATTTCTTATTGGTGACTTTTAGGGGATTTACTTTTAGCATTACTTGAAAACATATGAGGACATCTTTCGTTAGTTCTAATTATATTATGCTATACGTTTTGTATTGTTATAAAACATCTTGAGTTATAGTATGTGTTGTAAACAATTATTGTATGGAAGGAGTTTGAATTGAATACTTGTTTTATTTTTTACTTGTAGAATGTATGGATCTTTTTTTATAAATGTGTTTTTGAAATAAATGTGTTATTCAAATGTGAGGTTGTAATAATGTAATGACAGGTTACAGGTTAATGTCAAAGTCATGAAAAAAAATAAAAACAGAAAATAAGTTTTAGCGACGAATTTTTCTGTCACAAATATAGCAACAAAAAAATTGTTTTAGTGATGAAATATTTCGTCACTAAATGTAGCAGAATTTTGTAAGAAATGGTTTTAGTGACGAAAATTTTCGTCGCTATATGTGCCTGGATTTTCTTAAAAATAGTTTTAGTGACGAACTTTTTTGTCACTATATGTACCCGAAAATAGTTTTAGTGACGAAATTGTTCATCACTAGATATGATTTAATAAACTAAAGTGTTTTTAGTGACGAAATATTTTCATCACTGAATAGTGTTTTTTAGCGAGGAAAACATTTAGTGACAAAACGTTTTCTTCGCTAAAAGTTTTTTTTTTTTTTTTTTAAAAAAACAAATTGGGACGAAATTTTTCATCGCCAGGACTCTTAGCAATGAGGTTTCAGCGACGAAATGAGTTTTGTCGTTAATTAGTAGATTTCGTTGCTAAAGATCCTTAGCGACGAAAAACTAGACTTTTAGTGACAAATTTTTTTGTCACTGAAAATACATTTTGTTGTAGTGGACGTGGGTTTTAAAAAAAAAAAATGAAATAGATAACAAAAAAAAATTGCGGTGAACCAAAAAGAAAAGATCACATAAAAAAGAAGAAGAGAAAAGTGTAAATGTGGAGCTATGGAGGAAATTCAAATCTCTTAATACTTTCTTCTAAAAAAAACACTTTTAAATTTATCCTATTTTATAGGCAATGTTATGAAAATGTTGTAGATATAGTATTTAAAAAAAAAAAAAAAAAAAGTGGATGGCAAGGGAATGAATGTAGGGTTTTAACTTTTTAACGTGAGTTTTTAAAATTTATAAAAAAAAAAAAAAAAAAAACTCATTAACGTGGGTTTATAAAAAAAGAAAGAAATATTTTCTGCTAATTAATTAAAAAAATAAAAAAAGAGAAAAGTTTAAAAGTGAAGTTTGCTTCTGAATAAGTGGGTTAGTGGGAGAGTGATTCTATTTTATAGGCAATGTTTTAGTGGGAGTTAAAGATGTATTTTTACTTTGTTATCCTTTAGTTTTGTCTCTACTTAAACTTAGGAAAATAGGGGTATTTTGGAACCAAAAAAAAAAAAAAAATCCGGTCCAAATAGGGGAAGCCCCTTAAATAGTGTATATATATATATATATATATATATTATAAAAAATGCTAGGTAAATATGGGAAGGGGTTGTTAGTGGGGGGTTTAAATCCTAGTACTCAGGCTCCACAAAAGGTGTTAAATCCACTGGGCTATCCCTTGAACTTAAAAATATTTTATTTTAAATGACATTGTTAGGTTCTAAAGATTTAGGTTTAAATGTTTAGAATCATATTTTTGTTATGTTGGCAAACCGAGAACCAAACATGTCTAGTCTAAGTGTAAGACTTGTGTGTTACTCTTTGTGAGATTTAAGAGGTTTTGTACCTTCTAACTACAATCAAGCGTTGGTAGAACATAGTTGCTGCATTAAGATCATTACTGATGGTGATCTGAAACCTTTGAGTGGGATCTCAAAGTCACAAACAAGGTAAAGGAGAGGGTATAGTTGTTGTAAAAATGTCAATAAATTGTTAAGGGAAAAAGGGAGAGTGTAGAAAAATTTATTAAGTTTCAGTATCCTCTCTATCCAAATTTATTTAATTTGAAGGAATTGAAAAAAGGACATTTTTTGAGGATGGTATGAATCCTTTTTTTAATAAGTAATAAACTTCATTGAAAATAAGAAAATACAATGAAAACAAGGCACACAGGCAGTGTTCCATACAGACCACAGAAAATATAAACTAAATAACAATGAAATTACAAAAATCAAACAAATCAGGCAGTGTGTTTTCACTTTCATCTTAACTATGTATTAATTATTGGGGTGGCTTTTTAGAATCATGTGATTAACTATAAGAAGTCACTTTCTCTTGCTTCTCTTACGCACTTCTGCTGGGCACAAGACTTAAATAACCCTTGAAAAAAATCAACTCATACAGCTCTAAACAACTTGACAGTGTAAAATCCAATTAATTTTATTTTTATCTAGTCTATCTAAAATTATATTGTGTCACCTTTTTATATTTATAAGGGATCATTAATAGTGTAACTAAAGCTGGTACCACGTTTGCGTTCAGCTGGGCTTCAGGCCCTTTCATCAATGGTAATTCATCCACATGCCCGTATAATTATGTCTATGCACTGAATGATACTTGTTTTCCACATTAACATATTTAGTGACATAGTTATTATGCATAACATTGTTTTAATTGGTAGATTTCACATGCACCAAATAGGTCTTGAATACATGATATTTCATTCACGCATTATGGGCGATGTGCTATTCGTGGTGAAAACTTTGCTATTCCAGATACTGCCCCTAATTCAGAACAATTGCAACAAGAACCAAATGGATTTGAGGAGAGCACTGACTCAGCATTTGATGATGCTGTCCAAAGTGCTTAATTGTTGGAGATAACAAGGGGGCAATTGCACAGTGCATGTCTGCAAATAAAATGGTTGATGCTTTGGTTATTGCTCATGTTGGCGGTGCATCCTTTTGGGAGAGCACACGGGATCAATACTTTAAGATTAGCCGATCACCTTACCTAAAGGTAGTTTATTTATCTTGAATAGCCTCATTTTACTTTGATGAACATATGAAGCTATGTAAAACGATTGGAGATAAATATTTTTTATCTTATCAATCGATTATTAACAATGTATTTATAATGTCTCTTTCATACATGGGGGTTTCATTTTTAGGTTGTTTCTGCACTGGTTAACAATGATCTCTTGAGCCTTGTAAATACAAGGCCCCTGAAAGTCTGAAAAGAAACACTTGCTCTTCTCTGTAGTGTAAGTTTTATTACTCTGGGCAAAGATAGAGTTTTTTTTTGTGACATTCCAGTGCATTGTTTACAATTTGGTCAAAGAAATCAAGGGTAGGTGGTGATTTGAAGTATATGGCAGCAACTTGTTTTGTGAATCACTAATGCATGTGACACACTAAAGGTTTTGTGAATCACTAAGTGCATGTGACACACGGATCATATCTGATAAGCATCTTCATTCTTGACATTCCGATTAAACAAGCATCTATAGTTTTAGTAAAAGGAAAACAAGAAAAAGCAATAAAAGGAGAGAGAAAGAAATATTATCTTCATCTTATAGCCATACAAGTCTTCATTTGTTTTCTTCAACTTTAATTATTTAACTTGTATTCATTTCTAACTAATCATTATGGTTCACCTAAAAGGTATGGGATGCCAAACAAAAGGCCGTTGTAGCTATATACGAGGATTTTAAGGAGTCGTATGCAAAGTTGCTGTGTTTTTTACCAGGATTAAGGATGCAAGTATGGGTACAAAGTATAAGTTACTAGTGGGCAACAATTACGAACGGGGAACCTGTACATTCAAGTCCGTATTTTGGGCATTTTGTCCGTCTATTGTTGGGTTCAAGCATTGTAGGTGTCATGCCCCCAACCCAACTATAAAGATAGGCACGTGACAACTACCGCATGCTTATAAAGTAAGCATCCTACAAGTGTGCAAGGCCTTCTTAGCAACTAAAATTTATCCTCAAAAATTAAGACAAATAAATCCAAAATACCTCAACAATTTCTTTATGAATAGATCTCCAATAATTTAATAGGAACAAAATCCAAACCTCATGTACATAATGCCAATTGGCCAATAAATATAAAACTATCAGAAAACCATCCAATCCCAAAATCATTAAGCTTCTTTTTTTTATGCTCACAACACAACATCCAAACTCCCAAAAACTTGCTATTCTTCACAATCTGAAACTGGAGGGGAAAAAGGGGTGAGCTGACAACTCAATAAGTAACCAAATCCTAATAAGTTCTATCAAGCAATAGATTTGTAAAGTATAAGATGTAATATGTGTTTTCAAAGTTATAATATACTATGTGTTTTCAAAATACCGAAGAAGTTTCGTAGTCTTAAAATAGTAAGTTGCACATAGATCACATACTATAATCTTACAAATATATCATGGATGGTTTAGAAAAGGGTCAGTTTCCATATATCAAAAGCTATAACTTACAATAGGTTCCAAAAACACAAGCAGTTTTAGTGACTTAAAATAGTTCAAATACTCAAACATTTCTAAAATCATATATGTAGTTTTAAAGACTCAAAGTAGTTTAAATATTCAAACGTAATTCATATTCTTAACAATCTTATAACTATGGTCACACTATATCCCCGTGACTGGACATAGCAATAGATCTGTAAAGTAATAATATATAATATGAGTCTTCAAAAGTTATGATATACTATGGGTTTTCAAAAATAACTAAAGAAGTTTCATAGTCTTAAAATAATAAGTTGCAAATAAGTCACATATTTTAATCTTACAAATATATCATAGATGGTTTAGAAAGTAGTCAGTTTTCCATATATCAAAGCTATAGCTTACAATAGGTTCCAAAAATACATAAGCAGTTTTAATGACTCAAAATAGTTCAAATATTCAAATGTAATTCATATTCTTAACAATCTTATGAATATGGTCACGCTATATCTCCGTGACTGGGCATTAGAGTACCAATGAATGACCCCCATTGGCTGGGTATCAGAGTACCAATAAATAACCCCCATTGGTTTGAGTATCAGAATACCAATGAATATCCCCCATTGGCTGGGTATCAGAGCACCAATGAATAACCCACATTGGTTTGGGTATCAGAGTACCAATGAATAACCCCTATTGGTTGGGTATCAAAATAAATTCACCAGCGGTTGCTTTGATGGTGTAGAGAAGCAGTGAGTCCAGACATC
Source organism: Quercus robur (assembly GCF_932294415.1). Taxonomy (NCBI): domain Eukaryota; kingdom Viridiplantae; phylum Streptophyta; class Magnoliopsida; order Fagales; family Fagaceae; genus Quercus; species Quercus robur. The sequence continues at coordinate 8,092,095 of NC_065537.1, forward strand.
GTGGTATTCAACTCGTGGACAGAGGAGACAATGCGATCAAGTTTCTCATCGAGGGAGAGATTGCTGAACTGAGAGTCATTGTGAGATGCAGAAGTTTCTGGTTTGGCTCTCTTCCGACTATGTCCAACACTTGCATTGTATGTACGCATGTTGATTGGACTTGGTTTGGGAATAGGAGACTCATCAGCCGTTGGATAAATTCCCTTGAGCTTCAAGATCCGTGAAATGAGACTGCAGAAAGGAATGCATATCCGAGACTCACTTCGAAGAACCGTTTTGCGCAGAACATGAAAGATATGAGCACAAATGTCGATTTCTTCATCAGAGATTAGATCATGAAGAAACAAAGCACGTCCGAGATTCATATACCCAGTACTTGATAAAGGGTACAAATTGTGAAACATCACAATTGTAAGCACTCGCAGTTTCGGAGAAAGGGAGGAAACACTGATGGATTTGCCATTTGGTGAGAACTCCAAGTCTTGACCAAGACTTTGTTTGAGAAGCTCCTCATCAGGACATAGATCATCATAGACCGGTGAATGACGAAAAATGGGTCTGTTGATGTGAAGAATTTCCGCCAGGTATGTAGGAGAGACAGAAAAGCTCCTTTGCCGAACCCAGCACTTAAGTTCATCTCCTTCCACAATTGCGTTAGCATAAAATTCTTTAACCAACTCTTCATACACGATATCCGGATCAGAGAGAAGGTAATTCCAATCCTTGTGAGCAAAACATATCGGAATGTCAGTGTTATGAAGTGAGGGCAGATCCACAGCTCTCTCTAGTAATGGTGTGGCATGAAGAAAAAAATTCTCATATGACTGATAGGCTGAATATGATCTGAACTTATTGGGATCGAATCGCTGTGATGAAGAGCGAGTCACTTTTGGGAGAGGTGTGTCTTCATCAACATCAATTACGGGTTCCTTCCCTTTGGAAGAACCTCCTTTCACAGCAGCCTTTTTGAATGGAGACATGACCAGTCTGTATTATAAACAAGGAAAATGATAGAACACAATCCAACAGACTATATCAGCAGTGGGTTAGTGAAAATTTAGAAACAATGAAGAAACCCTAACAGCTGGATGAGTATGGTCAGAAAGTAGCAATGAGGGACACCAAAGGCCCAAATTAGAACTACACAATATAGAGAGATCAAATATAACCACATAATCAGCTGAAAAAGGACCAAAATCAACACCACATCAACAAGAGACCACACAGGATCAAAGTGAAACATGATAGCAACAGCAGATCAGACAAAAATAGTTAACCCTAGCTAAGCACAGGATAAAGAACACAACCACCAACATGAATAAGCTCAAACACAGAAACATAAGCACTCAAGCGAAGCTAGAACAAAGAATAATAGTTGAACTAAAAAACCCATCACAAAATCACAAACAAATGTGAAATAGCCAGAGGGAAAACCAAAAGAACAAGTAAAATAGGGTGCAGGACAGAAAACCATACCTGTTAGGCGACGATTTTGAGCTGAAAAGAGACAAGTAAGGGAGATCGAAAATGGAGGCACGGTGATACAGGGTAAGAGCAAATGAGAAAGACAATGAACAGTCACAAAAAGATCGAGGGAAAAATGAAAAGTTTAAAAAACTGGCCCTGTTTATCCAAAACACGCGATTTTCGCGACTGGAACGAGTCGCCAAAAAGTCGCCAGAGTAAGCCGCCAAAACATTAAAGAACAAAAAGTTGAAAAATTTTCTAAGTGTTTTTCGCGACTGGAAGGTCTACCCGCGAGTGAGTCGCGAGCTGAGCCGCGAAAATCTCTGAGTGAACCTCGCGACTGGACCTTCCACTCGCGAACAAGTCGCCAAAAATGACCAGCGAAGATGTGACTGAGTCTCGCGACTTGACATACCCGTGACTGAGCCGCCAAAATAGGGCAAAACAGGAGTTTTGAAATTTTCAGATTTTTCCAACAAAATACTTTCCAAAAACACCTAAAACACTCAAAAATCTTTTTGTGCTTGAATTAACAAAGATTGAGCATGTGAAAACACATTTTATCAAGTACAATCACACAAATGAATATGGCATTTATTGAACATAAACTTGTGTGTTGTGTGTGGATATCAACAGTGAGATAGTCCTTTGTCTAATGTGAAGCTTCAATGATCAATTCAACCAAGGCATACACAATTAGCACTAGATCATGTGACCAATCTCAATTATAGAAATATGTATATATGACTTCCCACACAACTTGATAACATAACTTGGAGCTTTTCATTTGACTCCACTTTCAATCATAACATTTGATCTTTTTAATCTTTTTGAGGCAATCATCTTTCATTGTGAGAGGGATATATATAACATTTCTCTTTGAAGAACAGGCCTTTGGCCTTTTTGAATGAAATTTCACTTTTAATATAAGGTCGCTTACCCTTTTTCCTAGTCAAATACTAGAATGTGCGACAGGCTTTTGCAGCTCAATATCTCCTTTCATTTGGAGATTTACATTTAGAGAGCTCTTTTTAGCAAAACATAAATAAAAAGTGGGAAGATATATAGACACAAGTCTATGCATGTCTCAAGATCAACATAACCATTCACTAATCATTCATGACAAGGTTGAAGATCTATTTACAACAATCACATAGATTTCAAGATTTTTCCCACAGTGATATGAGTGCATGAAAACAAGCAATGCTCGAAAATGCACAAAGCCATTAGCACAAAGGTACAAGGCAAAACAAGTTTTGAGACAAAACTCAACAAAGTCAATCAAGCTTTTTGATTTTCTAATTTTTATGTGATTTTTGGATTTTTGACACAAGAAACAAAAATGATTGAACAAACAAAAAAATAACCAGCAGTATACACAAAAGAACAAACAAACAAGAAACATGTTGCAAAAATGTGTGCCCCAACACAGACAGATTTAACATATTATAAAAATGTGAAGCACACAACACACAAGAGAGTCAAGGAATTGTACCGACACCAATGGTCTTACGGAGTGATTCAAACCGTGGACCATCGAGAGGCTTGGTGAAGATATCCGCCTTTTGATTGTCGGTGTGTATGAACTCAAGACACACAACTTTTTCCTCTACCAAATCCCGAATGAAATGGTAACGTATCTCTATGTGTTTGGATTTTGAATGCTGAACAGGATTTTTGGAAAGATTGATGGCACTGGTGTTGTCACAGAAGACACACATCGTTTCTTGAGGAATTCCATAGTCATGAAGTAATTTCTTCATCCAAAGAAGCTGAGTGCAGCAACTTCCAGCAGCGATGTATTCTGCTTCTGCAGTAGATAGAGACACTGAATTCTGCTTCTTGCTCATCCACGAAACAAGATTGTTACCAAGATAAAAACAGCCGCCTGAAGTGCTTTTCCGATCGTCTACACTGCCAGCCCAGTCAGCATCCGAATACCCAGCAAGACACGCATTTGAGTCTTTTGAATACCACAGACCATAGTTTGCAGTACCATTCACATATCTAATGATTCGCTTAGCAGCAGTCAGATGAGATTCCTTCGGATTAGCTTGGTACCTGGCACAAACGCCCACACTGAAAGCAATGTCCGGTCTACTTGCTTTAAGGTAGAGCAAACTTCCTATGATGCTCCTATACAATGTAGGACTTACTTCAACTCCTGATGAATCCACATTCAGTTTAGTGGAAGAGCTCATGGGAGTAGAGGCATGTTTTTTGGAGTCTAGGCCAAACTTCTTGACAATATTTCTGGCATACTTCTCTTGAGATACAAATATACCCTCCTTCTATTGTTTGACTTGAAGACCCAAAAAGAATGTGAGCTCCCCCACCATGCTCATCTCAAACTCCTTCTTCATCTCCTCAGAAAATTCAGTAGCACGATCTTCGATAGTTGCTCCAAACACTATGTCATCAACATAGACTTATGCCACAAGGAGATAATCTTCATCATTTTTGACAAATAGAGTTCGATCGGCGTACCCTCTCTTGAAACCTCTATCTAGAAGATAATGTGTAAGACGGTCGTACCAGGCTCTAGGCGCTTGTTTTAAACCATATAGTGCTTTCTTCAATCTTAATACATGATCTGGAAAATGAGGATCCTCAAATCCTTTTGGTTGCTCAACAAAAACCTCTTCATTTAGATATCCATTCAGAAAAGCACACTTAACATCCATTTGATAAAGTTTGAACTTCAAAGTGCACGCAATGGACATGAGGATTCGAATGGATTCGAGTCTTGCCACCGGAGCAAATGATTCATCAAAATCCACCCCTTCTACTTGTGTGTATCCTTGAGCCACCAACCGAGACTTGTTTCGAATTATCTCTCCATCTTCATCAGTTTTGTTTTTAAAAATCCACTTTGTGCCTATAACACGAACGTTCTCAGGCCGTGGAGCAAGTTCCCACACGTCATTCCTCACAAACTGATTCAGCTCTTCATGCATTGACTCAACCCAATTCTCATCTTGAAGAGCCTCTTCAACCCTTTTTGGTTCAAACTGTGCAAGATAACAGTGATATGTTACATGATTGGCTAGCAGAATATTTCCTTTCCTGAGGCGAAGACCGTCATCAAGTGATCCTATGATATTACTTTCCGGATGATTCTTGATAATTCTTGAGGATGGCCTTTTTGAAGTGGAAACTTCATCACTACGAGAGATAGGAGGATGAACTTCTGGAGGAGTAAGAGGGCTTGAAGTTCTAGACATCGATCTCGTTTCCCTTCTTGGGTTGATGGGAGTCGATTCTACTTCTGGTATAGGTTCTTCACCTTCTATATCCAAAGCTTCTACCTCAACATCAGGCTCTTCGGTGCTCGGCCCTTCTACATCATCAATCATTTCCACCTTAGGTAAGGCATCATCAATCTTGACATTTATGGATTCCATCACAGTCTTTGTTCTCTTGTTAAACACTCTATATGCTCGACTTGTAGTAGAGTAGCCAAGAAAAATACCCTCATCACTTCTAGCATCAAACTTCCCAAGATTCTCTCGATCATTTAAGATATAACATTTACTTCCAAATACCCGGAAATACTTCACTTTAGGCTTCTTCTCATTCCATATCTCATATGCAGTCTTCTTTGTACCAACTCAAAAGAAAATCCTATTGCCAATGTGACACGAGGTGTTGACAGCTTCTCCCCAAAATTTTTGAGGTATTTGCTTGTTAAGCAACATGACTCTTGCCATCTCCTGAATCACACGATTTTTTCTCTCTACCACTCCATTTTGTTGTGGAGTTTTGGGAGCTGAAAACTCTCTTTTAATACCATTCTTCTCACAGAAGGACTCGAATCTTGCATTCTCAAATTCTCTCCCATGATCACTTCTAACTTTGGCTATTGGAATCCCCTTTTCATTTTGTAATTTCTTGCACAGAATCTCCAGCCTCTCACAAGCTTCTGATTTTTCTCTAAGGAATTCAACCTAAGTGTATCTTGAGTAGTCGTCCACAATGACCATAATATATCTTTTTCCCCCTAGGCTTTCAGTTCTGGTGGGCCCCATCAGATCAACATGAAGTAACTCCAAACAACGAGAGGTGGCTATCACATTTACCTTGTGATGACTTGCCTTAGTTTGCTTCCCCATTTGACATGCACCACAAATGGTCTTCTTTACTTTTCCAAACTTAGGAAGTCCCTCGACTGCTTCAAGTTTGGAGACTTTTGCTACTTGTTTGAAGTTGGCATGCCCAAATCTGTGATGCCACAGCTCCAACATATCCACCCGAGCACTTCTACACGATATTGGTGCCGTGGGAACTATTCCATAACAATTATCCGTAGTCCGATTTCCTTCCAAAACATGAATCCCCTCTTTATTGATGATCAAACATCCTTTCTTGGAGAATTGTACCAGGAAGTCGTCATCACAAATTTGAGTGATGCTCAGCAAATTTGCCTTCAGCCCTTTTATGAACAGCACATCTTTCAACAGAGGCAAACCGGGTATCTCAATGGTTCCTTTGCCTAGGACTTGAGCATGGCTTCCATCCCCAAAGGTCACATAGTCACCCACCTTTTCTTTGAGTGACTTAAACAGTGACTTATCCCCTGTCATATGGCGAGAACACCCACTATCAAGATACCACAAACATGCATTAAACACCTTTAATGAGGTATGCACAAATAGGTTCACATGTGACAGACAATCTTGACCTTCAAACACAAACTCATCATCAGGTTTCATGCTACTTTTAGATTGATTTTTCATTTTCAGATTCTCAATCATCTCACACAACATTCTATTCTTTCTTTTATATTTCTTAATCAATGATTTTGATTCAGATATGCTACTGTGTAAGACAAGATTCTGATTCTCAAGATATTTCAGCATGTGAACAAAAACTCTAGCATGTTTCTTAGTTATTAATAACTCTACAAGATCATCAGTAAGACACCTTTCAGACATATGCATAGAGACATTTTCACAAACACTTGAGCTACAATTCAGCATGGTATAAACGAAAACAACAACCACAACTCAGGGGTCTAGGATCACACTGAGGTGATAAAACCAACAGCAGTGTACCCGCTCTGATACCAAATGTCGGACCGTGTGCCTTACCAATCCATCCAACCACCAATTGGTGAAGGACGAGGGGGCACATATCTTTTATAGCATTCGATCGCAGACCAAGCCCATTGGTATTGGAGCAAATTGTGAAATCCCTCACAAAAAATATCTTATTCAAGCATGTATATAAAAATCATATACTTAGTATTAAAATATATTTGTAATAATCGTTTACTTGAAATTAGTAATACAATAGAAATAAAAATTCTCACAATTATAAACAATGTTCAGTAGTTAAAAATACATTAATATAAGCAAAATAAAACCTAATTAGGATAAGGTTACTTACCTCCAAAAGCCATACCAAAAGGAACTTCTCCCTAACACTTCTTCTAATATGCTTAGATATCACCTAAAACAATTTTCAAATAATTTTACTTAATAATCAAATAATTTAAAAAGGACTTATAATGGTATCCGGCCAAAAGAGAGACTACTAAAAATATCCAATATCTATCCACTTATCTTACACCAAAATTCCACCTAATTGAAATTTTTTTCTATATATATATATATATATATTTATTTATTTATTTATTCTGCCACCATTAATGCCTTGAAAGATAAGGCTATAGCACCTAGTATTATGTCACACTAGGAAAGACAAGGATGTGGGCCATCCTTCAAGTGCTGCACTTACATTACAGCTTTCTTTTTTTTTTTTTTTTTTTTTTTTTTTTTTCATGATGGCATGTCAGAACTTAAAGCTAGGTGCAAGCCATGCAACAGGTTTTTCTTTTTCATCAAATCCCATAGTTCGGTACTGTTATTCAAAGAAAGTCTGTGCAAAACATCTAACCCCTTAAAAGAAAATTTGTGGCTTAACAGCGTAAATTTTCTGCAGTAGCAGCGTCTAGTATATCGAAAATAAATTCAAAGTTTTCTTCGTTTGCATCAAACTCTTGAATAATTAAATAGTTTTACTACTGGCCAAAATACCCACATAAAAAAAAAATGCTCTAATTCCAAATAAAGCTTAGATTTGACGAGAAAGAGATTCTTAGGCTCTTACCTCAAGTGTGCCGTCAATCTTTCTCTACTTGAACAAACTCAGAAGTCCTCCAAAAAAATCTATCATTATACATTAACTTAATTAGCTTATATATAGCTAGGGTTTTAACCTAGTTTTCTAAAATCTTCCTTAGTAATATTAATTATAAAATTGGCCCCACAAAAGATTTACTTAAATACCCCTCCTTTTTATTTATTTATTTTTTTTTTCCGGGTATTACAGTAGGCTTGTGATCAACATTTATGAAACTCATCTCTATGGAAAATATAAAGGGAAATTGATGATTGCAATGGCGACATATCCTAATAATAAGATTTATCCACTAGCCTTCACCGTTGTCGAGAGCGAGAGCACAGAGACTAGGGCTTGGTTCTTGGCTTGTATAAGAAGGTATGTTACCAATCGGAGTGATCTGTGCGTCATATCTGATAGACACCCTAGGATTCAAGCTATCTTTAGAGACACTAGTCGAGACTATTTGCAGCCTCCCATGACAGAACATCGTTACTACCTTCGTCATCAATGCAGTAACGTAAACATTAGATGGAACAATGAAACTTTGAAAAATCTAGTATAGAGGGCAACAAGTGCTACCCAAGAGCGAAAATTCATTAACACCTTTGAATTAATTGAAAATGTCAACCGGGATGTGCACCAATATCTTAAGGATGTGCCCAAAGACAAATGGGCACTAACTTTCGATCAAGGGTTACCGTTATGGGGCGATGACTACAAACGTCTCCGAGTGCTTCAATGGTGTTCTAAAGGGTGCTCGTAGCCTGCCCATTACGGCAATGGTGAAATACACGTGGTTCAAACTGAATGCTTACTTCGATGATCGTCGCAATAAGAGCATAGTGCAGTTGAATTCGGGGAAAAAATGGTGTAAATATGCCCTGGATATCTTTATGAGAAATAAGGAGAAGGCGGAGCATCATAGGGTGATGAGATTGAGGACGCAACAACAATCATATCAAGTAGATACACTGCATAATCTAGCGTCTGCTGGTGGGGGGGATCACACACATGGAGTTAATCTGCTACAGAGAACTTGCATATGTCAGAAATGGAAACTGTACAAGATACCAAGTTCACATGTCATTGTAGTTTGTATTAGGTATCGACATGATGCAGAGTAGTACATTAACCCATACTATAGTGTGAACGCACTGTTCCGCAGCTATGCTCATGTTTTTCTTGCGTTGAAAGATAGATTATCATGGCCAAATCCTAAAGAAACTCGAAAGGTCGTCCCTAACCCCCAATTGATCCTAGAGAAATGTCGCCCTGTCTTAACACGAATCAGGAATGAGATGGATGAGGGCAGGAAATAGTCGAGAACCATACCATGGAAGGAGGGGGGGAGAAAGGTGCAATGCGGGTTTTGTAACCAAGAGGGGCATAACTGAAGAACATTCCCTAAGCGGAACGAGGTACCGATGAATGGTGGTCTCGTGGACTAGGTACACTAAGTTTGAACCGTAGCATCCTTCTAAATGCAACTTTAAACAAAATGCATGATATATGCCATTAGATTAAAATGCATGCTATATGCCATTCAATTTTCATTTTTGAAACATTAGAAAAATTGGATAAAATTTTAAGGACCAAATATGGCTGACTGGGGAAAAAAATTTGGGTTTTGATCTGGAAAGCTTGAAAATTTGTGGGCTTGAGCTGTTTGGGTGTGAGAAAGTTGTTCAAGGTTAGACATTTGACATAGTTACTTGGATTCTATTTCTTCTAGGTGATTATTTTGTAATTAAATGCTAATTACTTAGTTTGCACTTGAACTTATAGCTGCTTGTTTTTGATCTGGAAAGATTGTAAATTTATGGGCTTGAGTCATTTAGGTGTGTGAGAAAGTTGTACAAGATTAGATATTAAAAAAAATTATAAAAAAAAACAAAGCTTTAATCCCAAATATTTTGGGGTTATCTATGGATACTGTTTCCACGAGGTGATTAATTTAAAGTTAAATGCTAATTAATTAGTTTGCACTTTGCACTTGAACTTATAGCTGATAGGGGGGAATAAAAACTTAGGTTTAGATCTGGAAAGCTTGAAAATTGTGATCTTCATAAAAATTAAGAACTAAGAAACCCCAATACTGCCCTAACTTGTTTTCTTACCACCAGAGTTAAGGGCCCAGAGGTCTTAAACTTGGTAGGGTAGCTGTTGATATAGACTTGTTGAAGCATAGGGTTTCTAAATCAGGGTCTGATATAACATGTTTGATTGCTTATTAGATTTATTATGAGAGCAGAAAAGGAACTAAAATTTCAGATTTTAGGGTCACAGCTACAACTGCATCGCTACCATACTGGTTGAGAATCAAGGGTTATTACAGCATTGACCCTTCATGAGAAACACCTTTTCAAGTAACTTTATGTTAGGACATATATGGAACTAGTTAGAACATATGTCATGTTGATTTGGTTAATCCTTTGACAAAACGCACTTTACTTGTAATTGGGTAGATCTAGGATAGGTTAAGTACTTCAAGAAACATGTTGTTCAAGCCAAGTATTAAAGCCATGAAGATTGGACCAAGAAACAAGTTAAGAAAAACTGTTCATTAAAGTTAGACAGATTCTCGACAGATAGCTCAACAGATAATATCTATCGAGGTTTAATGAAGAAAGCTCAACAAAAGCTCCACAGAAATATCTATCGAGATCTAGGAAATCAGAATTTCCAGATCTGATTTTCGGCCCATGTTGACATGTACGTGTAGGGTTTCTTTTCTCACAATCCTAGACATATATAAAGCTTATTTTAAAGGCCGTCACATAAGAGAATACAAGGAGAACACATGCAAAAGGTGACTAAGTGCCTTATTCTCTCTGAAAGAAGCTACTGCATCTTTGCGCCTTAGGGTTTTGTAACCAAGTGCTTCTTGATCTTCACTGTTGATGACGTGAAGAACTTTGCAGCCATTAATCTTCTTCAAGTTGGTGAGTTAGTCATGTACTAGGAGCCGTGCATCATTGGTTAGTTATGTACTAGGATCTGTGCAAAAGGATGGCGTTCATATATTGAAGAGTTCAGAGATTCTAAAGTGGTAGAATGTTTCTATTGTAAGTTCATTTACGGGAATTGTAGAGTCTAGGGATAATGGTTTTGTACTAGGTCTAAAACTTTTCTTTACTATAGTGAATTGCTTTTCGGGAAGGTTTCCCCTAGGTTTTTTACTGTGAAACTAGTTTGTTTCATTTGTTTTCCTGGGTCATCATATTTTGCCTTATTCACTTTTCCGTTGTGCATGATATTGATGTTAGTTTGTTTTAACAAGTTTATTCATAATAAATCTAATTAACAACTTGGATTTAAAACTTGTTAATTCTATCAACCGAAGTCTAAATTTCCCAACAAGTGGTATCAGAACGGGTACACTCTGATTGGATTAATTTCCTGAGTGTGATCCTTGACCTCCTATTGTCATGGATCGTATACAATCTCTATTGATTCCTCATTTATTTAATGGCACTAATTATGCGTACTAGAAAGTTCGTATAAAAGTTTTTTTGCAGGCTCTAGGTGAAAAAGTATGGCAAGTTGTTGAAGTTGGCTGGATTAAGCCAAAGGAAGCATCGGTGGATTGGGATGAAGCAATAATCAAAATGGCAAATTTCAACATTAGGGCCTTGAATGCTTTGTTTAGTGGGGTGACCAATGAGGAATTCAAGAAAATATCATCCACTGAAGTTGCCAAGGAAGCATGGACCATTCTTGAGACTACCTATAAAGGTACTAAGGCAGTAAAGACTATGAAACTTCAAATACTCACTAGTAGTTTTGAAGAAATAAGGATGGAGGAGGATGAAACCTTTGATGAGTTCTATGCTAAACACAATGATATTGTGAATTTTGCCTTTAACCTTGGAGAATCTATAGCAGAATCCAAAATTGTTAGGAAAATCCTTAGGTCCTTACCTGGAAGATTCCATAACAAGATCACTGCCATTGAAGAAAAGAAGGACATTGATCAAATTCCTTTGACTAAGCTTGTAGGGAACCTTCAAACCTATGAGATGGGATTAGGTTTAATGAGAAAATATGGAAAGAGTAGAAACTTGGCTCTTAAGGATATAGAGGAAAAGATTGATGACTCTAAAAATGAAGACAAAAGCAAAGATGAAGATAAAGATGATGATGAGGATGAGGATCTAACCTTCATAGCTAATGAGATTATCAAGCTTCTTCAATATAGGAAAAAGGATAAGGACAAACCTCCTAGGAAATCTAAATCCTCTAGGAAGGGTAAGATTGAGAAACCCCTTATCCAATGCCATGAGTGCAAAGGTATTGGTCATATGAGGATAGAGTACCCAAACTACCGTATGAAGGAAAAGACCAAGAAATTAAAAGATAAAAGGGTTAGTTGCTACTTGGAGTGATAGTAAGAATGACTCTTCTGATGAGTATGTGGATGAATGTGGTCACTTTATGGCTTTTTCTGCCACAACTGATAAGGTGATTGTAGAGAGTGCTAGTGACAGTGAGGATTCTTTTGATGATGAAGTACCCAAGAAGTTGACCCTTCAGGAAGCCTATGATAAGCTATGCACTAAATTTAAAAAATATGAAAAGACTTCTCATCCTTGTAGAAAAGAGCTTAATGAGGTAAAAACTGAAAAATCTAATTTGTTAGTCAAACTAGATGAGACTACAAGGTTAGTTGAGACTTTTGTTGTGGAGAACACCTCATTAGAAGAGAAGGTTAAGAATCTTGAGGTTGAGCTTAGTCAAGCTAGAACTCAAATAGAGAGGATGTCTAGTGAAAAACTTGATGAGGTTTTGAATGCTCAAAAACCTAGTTCTGATAAGACTGGCTTAGGATATGTTGTTTCCTCTAGCCCCTCCTCTTCCACAGCTTTTGGATCAAGGACTGTCTTTGTGCCTCAATCTAAGAAAGATGATAAAGGTATGAAATCCATAACTGATTTGTCTAATTCTAAATCATTTGTTAGACCTTATGTTTGTCACCATTGTGGTGTTTCTGGACACATTCGTCCTAATTGCTTTAAGTTGTATCCTCAAAAGCAAGTGTCCAAACGGTCACAGGTTTCCTCTCAAGGACTTATACCTTTGTTTGGAGAGTTTTAAAAGCTTTGAGCTTTTTAACTCAATTTCAAGAGAATTCTAATTCTTTTATGTCCCTTAGTAGACATACTAGGACACGTGCCTTTTCATCTTCGCGGCCAAAGACTCGTGCTGTGTGGGTGAGAAAGGAGCCTAAGACTTAATTGTCTTTTCTATTTATCCTCTACTTTAATTTTTTCTATCTAAAGTAGGACTCTCTTTGCTTGATTTATTATCTGCTTTTGGAATCATGCTTTCATGCATCCGCATCTTTCTTTCATGCGTTCATGTTGTTTGTCTGTTTTTGTTTGGTTTTTTAGTTTTTATTTTATTTTGTTTTCAAAATAAAAAAAGGGGAAAAAAAATACAAAAATGGTGTGTTTTTGTATATTGGTACTTGTGTACCTTGGATGGCCATTGAAATAAAGTTTTCTAAAATCAAAAAAGAAAAAAAAAATGTTTGTGTATATTGGTACTTGTGTACTTTGGATAGCCATTGAAACAAAGTTTTCTAAATTTTGTATCTTTTGTAGCTTAGATGAGCATCTCTATGCACAACTAAGCAAGTGAGTTTTGTGGCTCGTGTTTATGATGAGTAAGATTAAGTAATCTCTTGTACTTAACACTCGTATCACTCTTTTTGATGGGAATGACTAAAAAAATCCTAAGAGAAAGGCATAAATAACAATCTTACCACTGTTACCCACCAATCATGAAATAACATCTGTATGCTTCGACATGGTAAAAGTGCAATGTTAAAACTTAACATAATTGAGTATTTCTTCTCTCTCTTATATGCCCATGCATGATATACTCAAAAGAAAAAAATATGTACAGAAAAAAAAAAAAAGCAAAAAAAATCAAAGTGCTTTTAAATATGGTTGCAAGCGTGTTTCTAGGAGTTGAACATGTGTTAATGTATGCTCACTAAATTGTCTTGACTTTTTTTAAAATATAAAATTGGTTAGACTTGTTTAGTGTGTGTGTGTGTGTTTTGGATCTATGTATGTGTAAGGTTGAATTTATTCAACCATCTAATTGGCTTTATTCCGTGCCAAATTTGCTTGTAATTCAGCATTTAGTAACCTTGTATTTAGGTGGGTTTGATATAAGGGTAGTGAGTGAGATAGAGTGATGATTGCTCAAGAGTGTGCAAGAAAACAGAGACTCGCGGCTGGGACTCGCGGGTGACTCGCGGCTGCAAGCCGCCAGACGCAACACACGTGCCAAGCATGCTGGAAGGTGAACAATCATGCAAGCTGGAGCACTACAGGACAAAACTGGACAACTGGCCATACGGTTATCTCGCGACTGGATCTCGCGACTTAGTCAAGCCGCGAGGTCAAGCCGCGAGCCACCCCTGTTTTGTAAAAACCTGATGTTTCACATTCCTCTCCCACTCTAATATAAATACCCCTTTTACTCACGATTGTAAGAGAGCTTCCAGAGAGAATTTTGAGAGAGAAACCCTAAAGAAAAACTAGATTGTTTCACCCACAATCTATACCTTAGAGTCTCTTCAAATTCCTCAACTCTCTTCCTCTCCATTGTCAAATCCTTGAGAGGCATTATACCAAACCTGGTTCTTACCATCATCAACACTGTGAGACAGTTGTTTGGATTTCTGGGAAGCAGTTAGGAAGGAACCAATCTTCATTGGTTGATGCTACGGTCTAGTAGCGGAATCCGGGAAGCTAGAAAAGAAAAAGGTTCGGCGCAACCTCGTTGGAGCAAGAAGCTTGGAAGGCTTAGGTGCACTGGGTAGATTAGGCTTGGAGGGTCTATTACTGTCCATGTATCCCATCTGTATTTTCTAGTGGATTGTTTACTGCTTGGAGGGCGGCGGAGAGGTTTTACGCCAAGGGTTTCGGTTTCCTCTTCGATAACACATCGCGTGTTGTCTTTGTGTTTGCATCTTCCCTCCTCTCTATCTTTGCCTTTTTATTATCTGCTGTGGATTTTATTTTGTTATGGCTTAGATAGTTTTTAACCAATTTCATATTATAGCATATGTTAAGTTTCCGCACACTAGTTGTTTGACATATTGCTTGAATTGGTTAAGTTGTAATTTGGGGGTCTAAACGTTCAAAGGTGTTTTTACACGTTTTTTGAACTTTCAATTGGTATCAGAGCAGGTACACTTGTTGTGGTTTTATTACCTAAGTGTGATCCTAGACCCCTGTGTTGTGGTTGATTGTTTTGGAATATACCATGCTGAATTGTAGCTTAAGTGTTTGTGAAAATGACTCTATGCATATGTCTGAAAGGTGTCTTACTGATGATCTTGTAGAGTTGTTAAAAACTAAGAAACATGCTAGAGTATTTGTTCACATGCTGGAATATCTTGAAAATCAGAATCATGTCTTACACAGTAGCATATCTGAATCTAAATCATTGATTAAGAAATATAAAAGAAAGAATAGAATGTTGTGTGAGATGATTGAGAATCTGAAAATGAAAAATCAATCTGAAAGAAGCATGAAAACTGATGATGAGTTTGTGTTTGAAGGTCAAGAATGTCTGTCACATGTGAACCTATTTGTGCATACCTCATTGAAGGTGTTTAATGCGTGTTTGTGGTATCTTGACAGTGGGTGTTCTCGCCATATGACAGGGGATAAGTCACTGTTTAAGACACTCAAAGAAAAGGTTGGTGACTATGTGACCTTTGGTGATGGAAGTCATGCTCAAGTCCTAGGCAAAGGAACCATTGAGATACCTGGTTTGCCGCTGTTGAAAGATGTGCTGTACATAAAAGGGCTAAAGGCGAATTTGCTGAGCATCACTCAAATTTGTGATGATGATTTCCTGGTACAATTCTCTAAGAAGGGATGTTTGATCATCAATGAAGAGGGGATTCAGGTTTTGGAAGGAAATCGGACTACAGATAATTGTTATGGAATAGTTCCCACGGCACCCATATCGTGTAGAAGTGCTCGTGTGGATATGTTGGAGCTGTGGCATCACAGATTTGGGCATGCCAACTTCAAACAAGTAGCAAAAGTTTCCAAACTTGAAGCAGTCGAGGGACTTCCCAAGTTTGGAAAAGTGAAGAAGACCGTTTGTGGTGCGTGTCAAATGGGGAAGCAAACTAAGGCAAGTCATCACAAGGTGAATGTGATAGCCACCTTTCGGTGCTTGGAGTTACTTCATGTTGATCTAATGGGGCCTACCTGAACTGAAAGCCTAGGGGGAAGAGATACATTATGGTTATTGTGGACGACTACTCAAGATACACTTGGGTTGAATTCCTTAGAGAAAAATCAAAAGCTTGTGAGAGGTTGGAGATTCTGTGCAAGAAACTACAAAACGAAAAAGGGATTCCGATAGCCAAAGTTAGAAGTGATCATGGGAGGGAATTTGAGAATGCAAGATTCGAGTCCTTCTGTGAGAAGAATGGAATTAAAAGAGAATTTTCAGCTCCCAAAACTCCACAACAAAATGGAGTGGTAGAGAGAAAAAATCGTGTGATTCAGGAGATGGCAAGAGTCATGTTGTTTAACAAGCAAATACCTCAAAAATTTTGGGGAGAAGCTGTCAACACCTCGTGTCACATTGGCAATAGGATTTTCTTTCGAGTTGGTACAAAGAAGACTGCCTATGAGATATGGAATGGGAAGAAGCCAAAAGTGAAGTATTTCCGGGTGTTTGGAAGTAAATGCTATATCCTAAATGATCGAGAAAATCTTGGGAAGTTTGATGCGAGAAGTGATGAGGGTATTTTTCTTGGATACTCTACTACAAGTCGAGCGTATAGAGTGTTTAACAAGAGAACAAAGACTGTGATGGAGTCCATAAATGTCAAGATTGATGATGCCTTACCTAAGGTGGAAATGATTGATGATGTAGAAGGGCCGAGCACCAAAGAGCCCGATGTTGAGGTAGAAGCTTTGGATATAGAAGGTGAAGAACCTATACCAGAAGTAGAATCGACTCCCATCAACCCAAGAATGGAAACGAGATCGATGTCTAAAACATCAAGCCCTCTTACTCCTCCGGAAGTTCATCCTCCTATCTCTCGTAGTGATGAAGTTTCCACTTCAAAAAGGCCATCTTCAAGAGTTATCAAGAATCATCTGGAAAGTAACATCATAGGATCTCTTGATGACGGTCTTCGCCTCAGGAAAGGAAACATTCTGCTAGCTAATCATGTAACATATCACTGCTATCTTGCACAGTTTGAACAAAAAAGGGTTGAAGAGGCTCTTCAAGATGAGAATTGGGTTGAGTCAATGCATGAAGAGCTGAATCAGTTTGTGAGGAATGATGTGTGGGAACTTGCTCCACGGCCTGAGAACGTTCATGTTATAGGCACAAAATGGATTTTTAAAAACAAAACTGATGAAGATGGAGAGATAATTCGAAACAAATCTCGGTTAGTAGCTCAAGGATACACTCAAGTAGAAGGAGTGGATTTTGATGAATCTTTTGCTCCGGTGGCAAGACTCGAATCCATTCGAATCCTCATGTCCATTACGTGCACTTTGAATTTCAAACTTTATCAAATGGATGTAAAGTGCGCATTTCTGAATGGATATCTAAATGAAGAAGTATTTGTTGAGCAACCAAAAGGATTTGAGGATCCTCATTTTCCAGATCATGTATTAAGATTGAAGAAAGCCCTTTATGGCTTAAAACAAGCGCCTAGAGCCTGGTACGATCGTCTTACACATTATCTTCTAGATAGAGGTTTCAAGAGAGGGTATGCCGATCGAACTCTGTTTTTCAAAAATGATGAAGATTATCTCCTTGTGGCACAAGTCTATGTTGATGATATAGTGTTTGGGGCAACCATCGAAGATCGTGCTACTGAATTTTCTGAGGAGATGAAGAAGGAGTTTGAGATGAGTATGGTGGGGGAACTCACATTTTTCTTGGGTCTTCAAGTCAAACAACAAAAGGAGGGCATATTTGTATCTCAAGAGAAGTATGCCAGAAACATTGTCAAGAAGTTTGGACTAGACTCCAAAAAACATGCCTCCACTCCCATGAGCTCATCCACTAAACTGAATGTTGATTCATCTAGAGTCGAAGTAAGTCCTACATTGTATAGGAGCATCATAGGGAGTTTGCTCTACCTTACAGCCAGTAGACCGGACATTGCTTTTAGTGTGGGCGTTTGTGCCAGGTACCAAGCTAATCCGAAGGAATCTCATCTGACTGCTGCTAAGCGAATCATTCGATATGTGAATGGTACTGCAAACTATGGTCTGTGGTATTCAAAAGACTCAAATGCTTGTCTTGCTGGGTATTCAGATGCTGACTGGGCTGACAGTGTAGACGATCGGAAAAGCACTTCAGGCGGCTGTTTCTATCTTGGTAACAATCTTGTCTCGTGGATGAGCAAGAAGCAGAATTCAGTGTCTCTATCTACTGTAGAAGCAGAATACATCGCTGCTGGAAGTTGCTGCACTCAGCTTCTTTGGATGAAGAAATTACTTCATGACTATGGAATTCCTCAAGAAACGATGTGTGTCTTCTGTGACAACACCAGTGTCATCAATCTTTCCAAGAATCCTGTCCAGCATTCAAAATCTAAACACATAGAGATACGTTACCATTTCATTCGGGATTTGGTAGAGGAAAGAGTTGTGTGTCTTGAGTTCATACACACCGACAATCAAAAGGCGGACATCTTCACCAAGCCTCTCGATGGTCCACGGTTTGAATCACTCTGTAAGACCATTGGTGTTGGTACAATTCCTTGACTCTCTTGTGTGTTGTGTGCTTCACATATTTATAATATGATAAGTTTGTTTGTGTTGGGGCACACACTTCTTTGTTAGCTCTTTGTGAAGCATGTTTATTGTTTGTTTGTCCATTTGTGAATTATGTTGGTTCTTCTTTGTTTGTTCAATCTTTTTCTTCTTTTATGTCAAAAATCCAAAAATCACATAAAAATTAGAAAATCAAAAAGCTTGATTGACATTGTTGAGTTTTTGTCTCAAAACTTGTTTTGCCTTGTACCTTTGTGCTAATGACTTTGTGTATTTTCGAGCATTGCTTGTTTTCATGCACTCATATCTATGTGGGAGAAATCTTGAAATCGTTGTGATTGTTGTAAATAGATCTTCAAACTTGTCATAAACAATTAGTGAATGGTTTTGTTGATCTTGAGACATGCATAGACTTGTGTCTATATATCTTCCCACTCTTTATTTTTGTTTTGCTAAAAGAGCTCACCAAATGTAAATCTCCAAATGAAAAGAGATATTGAGCTACAAAAGCCTGTCGCACATTCTAGTATTTGACTAGGAAAAAGGGTAAGCGACCTTATATTAAAGTAAATGTTTATTCAAAAAGCCAAAGGCTTGTTCTTTAAAGTGAATTGTCATAAATCACTCTCACAATGAGAAATGATTACCTCAAAAGATCAAAAAGATCAAATGTTTTGATTGAAAGTGGAGTCAAATGTTAAGCTCCAAGTTATGTTATCAAGTTTTGTGGGAGGTCATATATACATATTTCTATAATTGAGATGGGTCACATGATCTAGTGCTAATTGTGTATGTCTTGGTTGAATTGATCATTGAAGGTTCACATTAGACTAAGGACTATCTCACTGTTGATATCCACACACAACACATAAGTTTATGTTCAATAAATGCCATATTCATTTGTGTGATTGTACTTGATGAAATGTGTTTTCACATGCTCAATCTTTGTTAATTCAAGCACAAAAAGATTTTTGAGTGTTTTAGGTGTTTTTGGAAAGTATTTTGTTTGAAAAATCTGAAAATTTCAAAAATCCAGTTTTGCCCTGTTTTGGCGGTTCAGTCGCGGGTATGTCAAGTCGCGTGCCTCAGTCGCGTCTTCGCGGGTCATTTTTGGCGACTTGTTCGCGAGTGGAAGGTCCAGTCGCGAGGTTTACTCAGAGTTTTTCGCGGCTCAGCTCGCGACTCACTCGCGGGTAGACCTTCCAGCCGCGAAAAACACTTAGAAAAATTCTTCAAATTTTTGTCCTTGAGTGTTTTGGCGGCTTGATCTGGCGACTCTTTGGCGACTCGTTTCAGTCGCGAAAATCGCGTGTTTTAGAAATACAGGGACAGTTTTTAAACTTTTTGTTTTTCCCTCGATCTTTTTGTGACTGTTCATTGTCTTTCTCATCTGCTTTTACCCATTCACACCGTGCCTCCATTTTCGATCTCCATTGTTTGCCTCTTTTCAGCTCAAAATCATCAAGTAACAGGTATGGTTTTTCTGTCTTGAACTCTTTTCTACTTGTTGTTATGGTTTTCCCTCTGAATTATTCACATTTGATTGTGATTTTGAGATGGGTTTTTAGCTCAACTATTACTCTTTGTCCATGCTTAGCTTATGGTAGTTTCTGTCTCTGTTTTGAGCAATTTTATATTGTTGGTTTTGTTCTTCATCATGAGCTTAGCTAGGGTTAGCTATTTTTGTCTGATCTGCTGTTGATGTGGTGTTTCAAAATCATCCTGTGTGGTATCCAGTTGTTGAATGTGGGTTCTTTTCAGTTGATTGTGTGGTTTATTTTGTCTACCTCTACTGTGTAATTCAATTTGGGCCATTTGTGTCCCTCTTTGCTATTTTCGGGCCATTTTCATCCAGCTATTAGGGTTTCTTTATTGTCCCTAAATTTCCACTAACCCACTGCTAATAAAGTCTGTTGGATTGTGTTCTGCCATTTCTCTTGTTCATAATACAGACTAGTCATGTCACCATTCAAGAAAGCTGCTGTGAAAGGAGGTAGTTCCAAAGGGAAGGAACCAGTAATTGATGTTGATGATTACCCGCCTCAAACAAAAGGGACTCGCTCTTCATCAAAGAGTTTCGATCCTAACAAGTTCAGATCATATGCAGCCTATCAGTCTTATGAGAATTTCTTTCTACATGCCAAACCATTACTAGAAAGAGCTTTGGATCAGTCCTCACTTCATGACACTGACATTCCGAAATGGTT
Organism: Quercus robur; assembly: GCF_932294415.1. Classification (NCBI taxonomy): domain Eukaryota; kingdom Viridiplantae; phylum Streptophyta; class Magnoliopsida; order Fagales; family Fagaceae; genus Quercus; species Quercus robur. The sequence goes on from NC_065537.1 coordinate 8,112,682, forward strand.
TGCTCACAAGGATTGGAATTACCTTCTCTCTGATCCGGATGACGCGTATGAAGAGTTGGTAAAAGAATTTTATGCTAACGCAATTGTGGAAGGAGATGAACTTAAGTGCTGGGTTCGGAAAAAGAGCTTTTCTGTCTCTCCTACATATCTGGCAGAAATTCTTCACATCAACAGACCAATTTTCCGACATTCACCGGTTTATGATGATCTCTGTCCTGATGAGGAGCTTCTCAAAGAAAGTCTTGGTCAAGACTTGGAGTTCTCACCCAATGGAAAATCCATCAGTGTTTCCTCTCTTTCTCCAAAACTGAGAGTGCTTACAATTGTGATGTTTCACAATTTGTACCCTTTATCAAGCACTGGGTATATGAACCTCGGACGTGCTTTGTTTCTTCATGATCTAATCTCTGATGTGGAAATAGACATCTGTGCTCATATCTTTCATGTTCTGCGCAAAACGGTTCTTCGAACTGAGTCTCGGATATGCGTTCCTTTCTGCAGTCTCATTTCACGGATCTTGAAGCTCAAGGGTATTTATCCAACGTCAGATGAATCTCCTATCTCAAAACCAAGTCCAATCAACATGCGTACATTCAATGCAAGCATTGGACATAGTCGGAAGAGAGCCAAACCAGAAACTTCTGCATCTCACAGTGGCTCTCATTTCAACACTCTCTCCCTAGATGAGAAACTTGATCGCATTGTATCCTCTGTCCACGAGTTGAATACAAAGATGTCTGGACTCACAGCTTCTCTACACCATTAAAGCACTCGATGGGATATGAAGTTTACTTCTCTTCAAACTCAATTAGATCAAATTCAGAGAAAGCTGGAAGAGGATGACTAGCCTATTCCATGACAAAAAGGGGGAGTGATAGGCATGATCAGAGGGGGAGAATATTACCTAAGGGGGAGTGTCTTTACATTCTTCTTCAGTTTAAGTTTTCACTTTAAGTTGTTATATTATGTTTTGTAAACTGTTATTCAGGATGTTTTTGTGTTTGTACCCATGTGCTTTTGTAAGCTTTTAGGGTTAATGTTTTATGCATAGTTTGTAGGCTTTATGGTATGTACCTTGCTTAATGCAGCCTTTATGCCTTGTTGAAATCAGTACTTTAATCAAAATGTCTTGCATTTTGGTTTATGTACTGTCACTCTTGTGCCCTTGTAGGATTGTTCCTAGATGCATATACCTTGTGTACTATGCATTGGTTGAGTGTTGAACATACAAGTGTCTTGCCTTGTGCTTGTTAACTTGTATGTCCTTGTGTTCATTCCAAGTGTGAATGAGCACTGTGTTCACTACCTTGTGGTGTTCACTTGGTTGATCAAGCCATGATGTGTTTCTTAACTCCATCTTTGCTTGATCACATATTGCCTGTTTCATATGCATTTATAATTTTCTGCTTACAATGATCATGGTGTATTGTTGTGTTTCAGGAGTATTATGTTCATATGATTCAAGTGCTTCACAGTTTCTAGAGTTAGGTGTGAGTGAGTTTTGTTCAACTGTTCCCAACTCACATGTTAAGTCTAGAGTCTGTTTTAGGGTTTTGTCACGGAATAGCCAAAGGGGGAGATTGTAAGGTTGAATTTATTCAACCATCTAATTGGCTTTATTCCGTGCCAAATTTGCTTGTAATTCAGCATTTAGTAACCCTGTATTTAGGTGGGTTTGATGTAAGGGTAGTGAGTGAGATAGAGTGATGATTGCTCAAGAGTGTGCAAGAAAACAGAGACTCGCGGCTGGGACTCGCGGGTGACTCGCGGCTGCAAGCCGCCAGACGCAGCACACGTGCCAAGCATGCTGGAAGGTGAACAGTCATGCAAGCTGGAGCACTACAGGACAAAACTGGACAACTGGCCATACGGTTATCTCGCGACTGGATCTCGCGACTTAGTCAAGCCGCGAGGTCAAGCCGCGAGCCACCCCTGTTTTGTAAAAACCTGACGTTTCACATTCCTCTCCCACTCTAGTATAAATACCCCTTTTACCCACGATTGTAAGAGAGCTTCCAGAGAGAATTTTGAGAGAGAAACCCTAAAGAAAAACCAGATTGTTTCACCCACAATCTATACCTTAGAGTCTCTTCAAATTCCTCAACTCTCTTCCTCTCCATTGTCAAATCCTTGAGAGGCATTATACCAAACCTGGTTCTCACCATCATCATCACTGTGAGACAGTTGTTTGGATTTTTGGGAAGCAGTTAGGAAGGAACCAATCTTCATTGGTTGATGCTACGGTCTAGTAGCGGAATCCGGGAAGCTAGAAAAGAAAAAGGTTCGGCGCAATCTCGTTGGAGCAAGAAGCTTGGAGGGCTTATGTGCACTGGGTAGATTAGGCTTGGAGGGTCTATTGCTGTCCATGTATCCCAACTGTATTTTCTAGTGGATTGTTTACCGCTTGGAGGGTGGCGGAGAGGTTTTACGCCGAGGGCTTCAATTTCCTCTTCGATAACACATCGCGTGTTGTCTTTGTGTTTGCATCTTCCTTCCTCTCTATCTTTGCCTTTTTATTATCTGCTGTGGATTTTATTTTGTTATGGCTTAGATAGTTTTTAACCAATTTCATATTATAGCATATGTTAAGTTTCCGCACACTAGTTGTTTGACATATTGCTTGAATTGGTTAAGTTGTAATTTGGGGGTCTAAACGTTCAAAGGTGTTTTTACACGTTTTTTGAACTTTCAGTATGCTTTGCATTTTTCTTGTTGAGAGATGTTTTTGAAAGCTTAAAATGTTGATTGGATCTTTGGCTGAGTAGCTTGCTTGATTTATTCATCTCTATATGTTTTTCCTTTCTTTGAAAAACTTGTTTTTATCAAGCTCGACAGTTTCTCGACAGATCCTCGACAGATTCGCATCTACTAAGCCCCTTTTTCTCTTTCTCTCGACAGAAGTTAACCCAATTTCGATCCATCGAGATATCTGGAGTTCTTCTCGATAGCTTCTCGATCCATCGAGAAACTTTCTGTCTGGCTGATAAATTCTCGATCCATCGAGGTTAGCTTCTGCTCAATAGCAGCTCGATAGCTTCTCAATCTGTCGAGACCCACTTGCATGCATTGTTTTTCACATGTTTTTGCATCTTTCTTTTATTTTGTTGATAGGCCAAAAACGTATTGACCCCTTGTGATGAATTAATTGATTAATTAGTCAAGTTTATTAATTAATCAAATTAACATGCAATTGTATGTGGCAGCATAAATAAATCACTAATTAACTAAAGTATGTAGTGAAAAATAAATTGACACGATGATTTGTTTACGAATGGGGAAAGCCTACACGGCAAAAACCCCATCGGGTGATTTTAAGGTTACTACTCCTGAGAATCCACTATTATCAAAACAAGCGGTTACAAGTAAAGGAATCCCAGTATCTTATACCATCCTACAGTTGAACCTTTACCCCAATACTCAATTGGACTTATTCTGTAGTGACAATCTCTCATTTTCAATGCATGGCTCCTAGTACGTGACTAACCAATTGTGCGGATCCCAGTACGTGACTTGATCACCAACTTAAGAAGGATGTTAGTTGCAAAGTTCTTCAGTTCATCCAGACGATAAAGATCATGAAATTGCTTGGTCAAAAAATCCTACGATGTACAAACACAGCAGCTTCTTTAAGAACTAAGGCAAACTAGGTTTCCGATCACACTCTTTTTCACACTTGTGGAATTGTGCTCTTGTGCAACTTGTGTCACCTGTTTCACCCCTTAAAATAATCCTTATATATATTTAGGATTGTGAGAAAAGAAAGCTCAAACATACACTCATGGATTGGATGAAAATCAGCTTGAAAAACTGAACTTCATAAACCTCAACAGATATCCTATCTTTTGAGCTAGCTATCGAGTCACGGGCTTCAGCAGCTTTTAAACCTCGATAGATGCTAGTTGTCGAGCTAGCTGTTGAGTTTTAAAATCCTGCACTTTCTTTTTTAATTATTGGACAGACTTGCATGGCTTTAACACTTGAACTTGAAACCTTATTTCTTGAAGCATTAAACTCATCCTAGATCTACCCAATTACAAGTAAAGTACATTTTGTCAAAGGATTAGCCAACTGCATAAAATATTGACATATGTTCCTAACATTGAATCACATATGTCCTAACACTTGTCATCCATAGCATTTTGTTTCATTACATTCATGCATTTATATGGATTCCTTTTGCTCCCTTGATCATCTTTGTTTCTCGGGTGAAGTTTTATAGCTTCTAGTACCCTTTGTCAACCATGACAAAAAGAGGGAGAAAATGTGATTTCTTTTAAAGTCTCTACATGTTAGGGGGAGAAATACATACCCTTGTAAGGGGGAGTTGTGTTTCATCTTGTTAGAGGGAGTGTTTACCTCCTTGTTGTTGTAGGAGCTTCTTTTAGCTTTTTGTACACCGGTCTTGTGACCATTTTTACATACATTTTGCTTATCTTTGATATATATATATATATATATATATATCTATGATGATGATGATGATGTATGTCTTCTTCACCTACCTCTACATGTTTTGTTTCTTTTCTCTCCTTGTACACATGTTTCTTTATATATGCAATCTTTCATTTTTGTTTCACACTAAGATACCTTGATAAGTTTTGTTTAAAGTGTTTCTGAAAGACAGGTTGTCAAAATCTATCATGCCATGAACTCTCTTCTTGCAAAATTTTTCAAGAGTTGTGTTAGGATTAGATTTTATTGTATTCAACAAATGATTATGAGTTGAGTGATTTGTGACTTCTCTCATATTTTATTTGTTTGTTGTGGTTTTATCACAGATTGCCAAATGGTAAGATTGTTAGGACATATGTGGAACTTGTTAGAACATATGTCATGTTGAATTGGCTAATTCTTTGACAAAACGTACTTCACTTGTAATTGGGTAGATCTAGGATGGGTTTAGTACTTCAAGAAACATGTTGTTTAAGCCAAGTATTAAAGTCATAAAGATTAGGCCAAGAAACAAGTGAAGAAAAGCTGTTCATTAAAACTAGACAGATTCTTGACAGATAGCTAGACAGATAATATCTATCGAGGTTTAATGACGAGAGCTCGACAGAAATATTTATTGAGATCTACGAAATCAGAATTTCCAGATCTGATTTTTGGCCCATGCTGACATGTACGTGTAGGGTTTCTTTTCTCACAATCCTAGACATATATAAGGCTTATTTTAAAGGCCGTCACATAAGAGAATACGAGAAGAACACATGCAAAAGGTGACCGAGTGCCTTATTCTCTCTAAAAGAAGCTATAGCTTTTTTGCACCTTAGGGTCTTGTAACCAAGTGCTTCTTGATCTTTATTGTTGATAAAGTGAAGAACTTTGCAGCCAACAATCTTCTTCAAGTTGGTGAGTTAGTTATGTACTGGTGCCGTGCATCATTGGTTAGTCACATATTGGGATCCGTGCAAAAGGGTGGCGTTCATATATTGAAGAGTTCAGAGGTTCTGAAGTAGTAAAAGGTTTCTACTATAAGTTCATCTACGGAGATTGTAGAGTTTAGGGACAAAGGTTTTGTAATAGATCTGAAATTTCTCTTTACTATAGTGAATTGCTTTTCGGGAAGGTTTCCCCCTAGGTTTTTTAATGTGAAACTAGTTTGTTTTATTGGTTTTCTTGGGTCATCATATCTTGTCTTATTTACTTTTCTGCTGTACATGTATTGACATGATATTGATGTTAGTTTGTTTTAACAAGTTTATTTATAATAAATCTAATTAACAACTTTGGTTTAAAACTTGTTAGTTCTATCAACCGGGGTCTAAATTTCCCAACAGTTTATTTGTTTCAGACACTTCTTGAATTATATCTAGTTATATGGCATAAAATTCTAACGGCTGAATTTGGTTTCAGCTACAAAGGCTATGTTTCAGCTGCTCTGGTTCTTGGTGGGGTTGATGTTACTGGACCTCATCTACATACTGTGAGTTTAGTTTCAAGCGTTTAATTTGGCAATAACCTTTTATATTAGCTTTCATAATTAGTTGATTTCTTAAGGTTGAATGTTGAAACCTATATTTTGGTAGATATATCCCCATTGATCAACTGACACGCTACCGTTTGCAACAATGGGATCTGGTTCCCTTGTTGCCATGGCCATGTTCGAGTCCAAGTACAAAGAAGGCCTGACTGTAAGTCAAAATGTTATGGTTGTAAAGTTTTTTAAATGTGTGATGAGCTCACAATGATGTAGTAGTAGTTAAGATACTAGACAACTTCAATACAACTGTCACTTCAATGTTCATCTATTATGATGATGAGTAATTATCTCTCTATCTTCAAATATGATTTACATATGGTTGTGTCCATTACAACTATCAGGAGATTAAATTTTAGTATCTCAAGAAACTAGTAACTTGTAGGAGACAAACATGGCTGCTTTAGCATGACCTGCTTTCTACTTTAACGGTATTGATTGTATCTGAAATGCTTATTTAGTTTTCTCACTTGACCTTTTTTCTCGGCCTCATATACTGCAGAGGGACGAAGGAATCAAACTTCTTGTTGAACCTATATGCTCTGGTATATTTAATGATTTGGGAAGTGGAAGCAATGTTGATTGATAACCTAGGTTTGTTGTTCCTTGCAAGTTTTCACCGCTTAATTGTTGGGGGAAAAGTAATTCCTAATCTAATTCTGATGCAAGTCTCTTCTCCTCTTATACTGCTGCCACAGGGGCACAAGGAGTACCCTTAGAAACCATCCGTTGCCTAATCCCCGTACCTATGTCAATCCAAAAGGCTTTTCTTAATTTAAGAAGACTGGTTAGTGCCATACTCCCTCGCTTTATTTATTATACATACATTTACTATATCCCTAGCGTATTTGCTCAATTTTATGGCTGGCTGATTTTGGTCGGCACAGTTAAATTAATGCGCAATTTAGCTTGTTCATGGCATATAAGTATTGCTTTTCTAGATGGTTCATCTTTAATGCTTGCTAGGAAGCTTGCATTATTAGTATATTTTATTTGCATTCCTTCAATTTAGCAAAGACTGAGATTGACATATTCAGCTCCTTACCTCTTGCCTCGTTTCAGAAATATGATGCTTACTCTTGTAAAATTCATTACTGACTATTTGATTATATTCCTTTTACTATGTTTACAGAAGTTTTCTTAACCAAGATTACTCCATTGAAGGAGAAGGTGGGAGTGATTGGAGGAGGAGATGCAATGGAAGAGTGAAATCCATCACACAGGAGCAGTAAAATGAGTAAGTCGTGAGCAGTACAAAAGACTGAAAGCTCAAAATTGTGTGAATACACAAGAGCTTGTTTAGACTCCCAATTAAAAGTTACGGCTTGGTTGTTTTTACTCAAACTTAAACTAAGTACGGAATAAGAGTAAATGCGAGCGAATAAACAATAAAGCTACTCTAAGCCATCTTTATCAAATATCAACAATAAAATGAAAGCTCAAAGAGTAGGGGAGAAGGATGCAAACACAAGATAACACCGAGACGTGTTATCGAAGAGGAAACCAAAGAACTCGGTGAAAAAACTCTCTGCTGCCCTCCAAGCGGTAAATCGATCCACTAGGGAATAAGTTGGAGTACACGAATAACAAAAGACCCTCCAAGCCTAGTCTACTCCATGTACTTGAGCTTTTCAAGCTCCTGCTACCAACTGACTTGACGAAGCCTCTCTAGCTCTCCGGATCATGCAATTTAGCCCGATTTCCGCCAACGATTGGCTTCTTCCAATGCTTCCCAATAGCACCAAAACCTTACTTTACACTCAGATTAGGTGTGGTAAGTGTTTGATTTATTAACCTCTCAAGGATATGGATATGGAGAGGTAAGAGTAGAGGAAAACCACAAAGGATTGTATAGATGATTGTGGGTATGACAATCTCTAACTCTCAAGGATAATTTCTAGGAGTTTCTCTTTGAAAAGCACTTCTTACAATATGTGGGTAATGAGAGTATAAATAGTGTGGGTGAAGACATGGTGGAGCAGATATGCCAAAATAGCAAAATAGAATGTTTCGCGGGTATTTCGCAGGAAGGCCTTACCTACGAATTACTCGTAAAAACCAGCTGTCATGACTCTTCACATTCCAGTCATGTGCTCTACATGTGGCTCACTTCGCGGGATAGCTTCTCGTGAATCTTCCCGCGAAATCCACTTGGTCATCAATAAAATCTTGAGTCTTCATACTCTCTCTCTCACACAACCCTTACAATAAAATCCCATATAAAATACAAGGTAAACGTGATTGACAATCAAATTTGGCATGGAATTAAAGCCAACACAAAATAGTTGTAAATAACAACTTTACAATCTCCCCCATTGCCTATTTCGTGATAAAACCCCTAAAATGGATTATAGACTTAAATGTGAGTTTGGGAACAATGGCAAAACTCATTCATACCTAATTCTAGAAGCTGTGAAGCACTTGCACCGTATACACCTGTATCCTGAAACACTCGCACACAAACAAAACTTTCATTAAATTTACGACAAGTTGAATACAAGGTACGTATAGGGACAAGTAAAATGTGATCAAGGTGTTTAACAAGGTATAAACTATGAAGCATAACTTGATCAAACAAGAACAGTCATTAAAGAGTGACTACAATGAACATTTAGCTAGTAAATGATCATCCGGACACGCAATGCAATTAAAAGCAACGCAAAAATCAATTGCGTGTCCAACACAAAACCAATGCAAAATACTAAGGTATTTGCATTAAGGATACAATATCCAACAAGGGCACAAGTGTGGAGTACTAAAGACAATGCATAGATAATCTAAAAGTATTTTAAAAAGCTACAAAGCAAGGATACATAAACAAAGTACTAAAGATAAACTGAAGTTTTAAACTAAAGTACTTTAAAGCTTTAAAAGAAAGCAATGTAAATAAAAACATAAAACAAAATATCAAATGTAGGCTTTTCTTGCTCTTGATCTTCATCTCCAATGCTCCCCCTTTGATCTAGCTCTTTCTCCCCCTATCATTACAGTCCCCCTATCATTAACCATCTCCCATTTTTTGTCATGGAATAGCTAGTCTTCATCTTCCTTTAGCTTCCTTTGAATTTGGTCCAATCGAGTTTGGAAAGACATGAACTTTGTGTCAAAATGGGTGTGTTGGGTGTGCACGATAGATGCAAGTTCGGACAGCTTGGTGCTGATTTCTTGGGCAGATAACATAATGTTGTCTAACTTCTCATTATAGGGATGTGAGCTAGAGCTTGAACTACCATGAGGAGTATGACTCTTTTGCTTGGCTGCCTTTCAGGTGTGACTGATGCTAGCATTGAGAGTGCGGATGTTGATTGGACTTTGCTTAGGATATGGGTACTTATCTTCCAATGGATGAACGCCTTTAAGCTTCAAAATTTTTGAGATGAGGCAACATAAAGGAAGGTAGTTCCTTAAGGCAGTTCTCTCAGCAGTTTTGCTCAAGATGTGGAAGATATGAGAGCAAATATCGATCTCTTCATCAGTGATCAAGTCATGAAGGAATAACGCCTAACCAAGATTCATGTACCCGGTGCTTGAGAGAGGATAGAGGTTGTGGAACATAATTGTTGTGAGCAGCCTCAATTCGGGAGATAGTGATGCAACACTAACTGATTTCCCATTGGGAGAGAACTCCAAGTTTTCTCCTAAAGTTTCTCGAAGCACATTCGCCTTCGGGTTCAAGTCATTATACACCGGTGGCTTTGGAAACATTGGCTGGTTGATGTACAAAATGATGGCAAGATAGGAAGGTGTCACCGTGAAGTCCTTTCCTCTAACCCAACATCTTAGTTCATCCCCATCATAAATTGCATTCGCATAGAATTCCTTTACCATTTGTTCGTACGTTTCGTCAAGGCTGGTTAGAAGGTAGTTCCAATCGTTGGTAGCAAACCATTTTGGAATGTTTGTATCAAGAAAAGATGCTTGCTCAACCATCCTTTCAACCAATAAGGGGACATCTTTGAAATAGCTCTCATAGGCTTGAAATGCGGCATATGATCTGAATTTGTCGGCATCATAGAACCCTGTCGATGATCGAGTCTACTTTGACTTTGGAGTGAAGTTATCGAGATCAATCACCAGTTCTTTTCCTTTGCTACTACCCCCTTTAACAGTTGATTTCTTAAAGGGAGACATCTGCAAAACCAGTCACAAGACACAAAGAAATAGGTACAATACACAAAACAAGAACACACACTTGATTAGTACCAAGTTAGTTCATAAATCAACTACAAAGTCCAAAAAAGAATATAAACAATATCACAAAATCATGTTATAAGTGCTAAATATGTACAAAACTGTTAGGATTAGTGCCCTTAAATCCTATTGAATGATGCTATGTATAATATTAAGTATGACAATATGTATGACTTAATATTGTGTTTAATAAAGTTGTTTTATTATTATGTGAAATAATGGTAACATGAATATTCGGACATTATCATATAGTCCATGAGATGCATAGTATGTGATTTATGTGAAAAGTCACAGAAGATATAAATCACAAGTTTTTTGTAAACTCAGAATTATAGTTCGTAGTCAGTGATGAAATTGGTCATTTCATCTGCGAAGACTATAACATATCAACTAAGATGATTTGTCTTGATCATGGAAGTGGTGACTTCTAGTTGATATGTTGATATGTTTTAAGAGTTAAAACATATTGAACTGGACCGTTGTGAGATTTATTATTCTCGTAACGACTGTCAATTGAATAATAAATCTCATGACTTATATTAACATGAACTCTTAATCCTGAGAGAATAATGGACTTGATCATGGAATGTAGGTTACTTTGATATATCGGGAGTGAGATTTAAAGTAATGGTCAAAACCTCAGTATGTTGGGCAGCCATATTTAGTGTTGATGGAACATATATTCTCAAGATGGAATTCATAGTCTCCTAACGGAGATATAATATATTCCCTTGAGATAAGTTTTATGGGTTTAGTTATTCAGAGAGTTAGGCATAATCACTTTAGTAAGTAGTTACTAAAATATATATTTATGAAATTAGATTTCATAAATATATGATAAATAACTTAAAAGGATTAAATTGGGTACTCAAGGATTAAGATATAGTAATTTACAAAGTGACAGTCTACTTTTATGACTTTGTATTACTACGAATATTTTATGAAGGGGTGCATGTACAATAAAGTCTTGAGATATAATTTATAGATAAGACCTAGAGTGCAACTATATTTATATAGTGGTATTAAATATAGTTAATAGTAACTTTGGACTTGTCAAGAGTTGACAGAAAAGTCCAAGGCCCATTGGAGCTAGTGTCTTATTGGTCCCTTTTGGTCCCACTCTAAGCCACATACTAGAGCCCAATTGGAAAGGCCCAAAAAGTTAGCCCAATTAGATAATCAGTTATAAAGAGAGAAACATACAGAATTTAGTAACGTACATTTTGCATGAAATGGTGTATGTGAGTGTTGGACACTCTCGAATTCTCTCTTGAACATTTCATATAACTGATTGAGAGACCACAAATCTTGGGCGTTAGTGGAATTGGAGTGAAGATTAAAAGTGTTCCCAAGTGCTTACAATCTTTGTTTTGAAATTCACCACACCAAGGTACACTCTCTTATTCTTAAATTCTGAAATTTACATAGAGCATAATATCAATTACGAATGAAGTAGATCTGTTATTTTTCCACTGCGCACATGCATTTTTCCATCAAAAACTTATCCAGCATGAGTGATATGCAAAACATGACAAGTGAACAAAAGTGTGCATCAAATGTGCATGTGGTGTGCATATGTGATGCATGATCAAGGCATGACTAAGCACATTTGGGTCAAAGTGTGTAAAACACACAACCAATGATCAAAACATTATAAACATGCACAATCATGGTAATCCCCAAAGTTTGGTACTCATCGGAGTCCAAACCAACATTAAAATGCCATTTGGGCATTTTATCAAACACTTGGTATGCACCAACACAACTAACATGTAAGCAGTGCATGAACATGTGTAAATCTTGCCTAAATACATGTTAAAATGCCATAAGGGCCCAATACAAACACAATCAAACCAAATGGGACAGAGCCCAATCAAGAAAATTGAAAAAAATTTGCACAAAAATAAATTTTCCCAACCCTTTCAAAAATATACCCAACATATGTGAAAAACTAGAATCTAAGGTTTAACCAAAGAAATTAAAGAGAAAAGAATGGTTAAACATACCTTAGAAAAGAATTTGAGTAGATTTCACGGGTTTTTGAGAGAAAATAGGTTTAGGGTTGAGAGAGACTCGAGGGAGGCAAAGTGTGTATGTTTGAAAAACTGTCCATTCAGCCCTTTAAAAACTAAAAACACACGTTTTTCGTGGGTTAGCTTCTCGCGAAGTTACTCACGAAAATTGCCACTGAAGCACAAAACTTTTGCCAACCTCATTTTCATGGGAAGAGCTTACTCGCGAAGCTTCTTGTGAAAATGCCTTCGAAGGATTTTGTTTTTGCTAAAAACATGAAATATGCAATATGAACAAAAACTCTGAACACAAAAGCATAAAAAAACTTTCAAAAATATATAAATACTCAAAAATCTTTTTGGGTTTGATCGACAAGCAATTGAGTATACACATCACATTTGAACACGTACAATCACACAAATGAAATAAGCATTCGTTGAACATTAGACTTGTGTGTTGTGTGTGTGGATCAAGTATGAACTAGTCTATAGTTTAGTATGAAGCTACAATGATTAATTCAATCAAGTCATACACGACTAGTATGAAGTCAAGTGACCTATCTCACTTGTAGAAATGAGCATATATGACCCCTCACCAATGTGATTAAACTTGATTGAAAGCTTTTTGTTTTGCTTCCATTTTACATACTTTCGATCAAAACAACTCAAATTTTTGAGAATCGATGCCATAAACATTTTGAATGAACTTTGACAATTTAGCCTTTGGCTTTGGCATCATACAATTTAGTACAAATTGCTTTCCCTTTTTCCTAGTCAAATACTAGTACGTGTGATGACTTTTTGAGCTCAAAATTCTCTTTTTGAGATTGATATTTGTGGAGCTCTTGAAAAAAGAAAAAAAAATGTGAGGAGATATATAGGCACAAGTCTACGCATGTTTCAAGATCAAGCAAGTCTATTGACCAATCATTCATGACAAGTTTGAAGATCTATTTACAACAATCAAACGTAGATTTTTAGATGTCGCTCACACTTAGAAAATGTGCATACATAACAAGCTAAGCTCGTAAATACACTACGCCATTAGTACGAAGGTATTAAGCCAAACTTATATGTGATATACACAACACAAGTGATCAAACTTTTTGGAGATTTTTCAATTTTTATGGGTTTTTGAATTTTTTAACACACTAAAAAATGGAATATGAAAAGTAAGATTAACAAAAACAACAAGTACAAAACAAACTTGAAAAGAAACATGCTAAAATGAAAAAAATAAGTGAACAATCAACCAAACAATGTCACAACATATCGAAAGAATTGATGTATGGACATGTTCTAATGCTCATGCATTTGTACCCTTTTTCACCCACACGACACGTGCGTTTGGGGTGATATCCCTAGAGGATTGGGTACTTAAGCTGTGATTCTCAAACCATTAGGTGAAGCTTGCCAAACAGGAAGTGATGGTGTCTATTATTTTCATCACATCACTCAAACAGGGATCAACTTCTTGACCTTTTGATTGCTTGACGTTCCAATTCCCCTTTTCCTGTCCTCTTAGCCTTTGAGAATCTGCTTTCTTCAATGTGTGAAGTTTATAGCAATTAGGTCTTGTGTGTCCTCGGATTCCACAATAGTGGCAAAAGTGTTTGATAGGCCAAGAATGTATTGACTCCTTGTGATGAATTAACCAATTAATTAGCCAAGTTAATTAATTAATTCAATTTGCATGCAATAAGCGTGGTAGCACAAACAAATCACCAACTAAGTTAAAGTGCAGCGGAAAATTAATTGACACGGTGATTTTTTACGGATGGGGAAAACCTACACGGCAAAAACCTCACCGAGTGATTTTAAGCTCACCACTCTCGAGAATCCACTATTATCACAACAAGCGGTTACAAGTAAATGAATCCCAGTACCTTATACCAACCTATAGTTGAACCTTTACCCCAATACCCAATTGGACTTGTTCTATAGTGACAATCTCTTCTTTTCAATGCACGCTCCCAGTATGTGATTAATCAGTTCGATGCACGGATCCCAGTATGCAGCTTACTCATCAACTAGAGAAAGATGTTGGCTGCAAAGTTCTTCAGTTCATCCACACGATGAAGATCATGAAGTTCCTTGGTTACAAAACCCTATGGTGTACAAACATAGCAGCTTTTTGAATAGAAAGATGAACTAGGGCATATGTCTCTGGTTCACAATGTGCTTGTGAAAAACTATTGCATTTAGTTGCATTAGCTATAACGGCCTTTAAAACAATCCTTATATATGTTTAAGGTTGTGAGAAAAGAAATTCCAAACATCTATTCACGGATGTGAGTGAAATCAGATCTGAAAAACTAATTTTCATAAACTTCGATAGATACCCTATCTATCGAGCTGCTGTCGAGCACCAGGCTTAAACAGCCTTTTAAAACTTGATAGATACTAGCTGTCGAGCTTTAAAATACAACACTTCTTCACTTGATTCTTGGACATATTCGCATTGCTTTAACACTTAAACTTGAAACCTTATTCCTTGAAGTATTAAACACATCCTAGATTTACCCAATTACAAGTAAAATGCGTTTTGTCAAAGGATTAGCTAATTCTATATTGACATATGTTCCTAACATGATTCACATATGTCCTAACAGTATTGAACTTGAGGACCTCTTTGAGACTTCAGAAGTTTGGCCACAAATGGATTTTGAGGTTTTATCACAACCTTTTGAGCAGTTCCATTTGGCTTCTTCTCAACCTTCACATTCTCAACACTTGGAGTCGTTACCATTGGTTCCTTAGCTTTAACAAACTTCATCTCCTTAGACACATTGGTGCTAGAACTAATTTCTCTGGTGTATCCTAAGCCACTTTTATCAGAAAAAGGCTTTTGATGTGCAAGCACTTCGTCAAGCTTCTTGGAGGCAACCCGCTTCACTTTAGCATTAGCTTGAATCACTTCAAGCTCAAGAAACTTGATCTTGGAGTAGGCTTCGGTTAGTTCTTCATTTAGCGCCTCAACTTCACACTTCGTTTCTTTGTACCTCATGAGTATGCTCTTGTAGTCTTGTTCAGTTTTCTTCATTTTTCTAATGGCTGCTTTAGCCACTCTAGCTTACTCTCTAGTCTTCTTGAGAAGAGAATTATAGGATTCTTACAATCCCTTTGTTCCTCCATCTTCATCAAAGGTTTCTTCCCCAATTCCCATAGACTCTACTTCGGTGTACTCACGAGTTCTTCCACTAGAAGGCTCAAATCTTTCGAAGAGTCCATGGGTACAATGGCCATAAACACGAAGTAGTTTCCTTCTCCGTCAAACTTTCTTCCGAATCTGAATTGGAGTTGTAAGGGTAGTTGCAAAAACTTTACCCTTTGCTTTCAAATATGTGGGGCATTCTTTCTTCACATGCCCATGCCCTTTGCACTCAAAGCACGTGACAACTTGAGATGGAGAAGAATCTTTGGAATCCTTCTTCTTGAAGTCTTTCTTATCCTTCTTGAAATTTGAGAATTTTCCCTTCTCAAAAGACTTCCTATCCCTCTTGAAGTTTAAGAACTTACGAGAGTTCTTAGCAAGGTACGCCACTTTTTTTTCAACCTCATCTTCATCCGAGGAGTCTTGAGCTTCCAATCTCTCATTGATTGTTTTGAGAGCAAGAGATTTGCGCTTCCTTTGTGATGGTAGAGATAGCTTATAAGTTTGAAGAGAATCGATGACTTCTTGAATTTTAATCTCATTAAGGTCCTTGCTTTCTTCAATGGCAGTAACCTTTGCACGAAAGCTCTCCGACAATGATCGTATAATCTTCCTCACAATCTTGGAGTCCTCCATCTTTTCTCCCAAGTTGAATTTGCCAATCACCACTTCATTTAGCTTCCCATAAAATGAGTCGAATGACTCATCTTCACTCATCTTCAACTCCTCGAAGCGTGTGGTAAGCATTTGCAACTTGGTGTCCTTCACCTTTTTGGTGCCTTCATAGGTCATCTCCAAAATTTGCCACGCCTCCTTGGCAATTGTAACATAGGAGATCCTGTGAAACTCGTCAAGTGAGACACCACAAAAAATAGCATTTAAAGCCTTGCTATTAGCATTAGCTGCCGCAAGGGCTGCCTTATCCCAAGTGGATTTGGCGGCCTCTAGCCTAGTCCATCCTATCTCAACGGCATCCCAAATACTATCATCAATAGAACATAAAAATGCATGCATATGCACTTTCCAAAAGGCGTAATTGCTCCCATCAAAGTAGGGAGGTGCATTGAGGGATTGAGATTGATCTATCTCAAGTGGGGTCTAGTATCACACTTAGGTAATGAAACCACAACAAGTGAATCCGCTTTGATACCAATTGAAAGCTCGAAATTGTGTGAATACACAAGAGTTTGTTTAGACTCCCAATTATAAGTTATGGCTCGGTTGTTTTTACTCTAACTTAAACGAAGTGCGGAATAAGAGTAAATGCGAGAGAACAAACAATAAAGCTACTCTAAGCCATATTCATCAAATATCAACAATAAAATGCAAGCTAAAAGAGTAGGGAAGAAGGATGCAAACACAAGATAACATTGAGACGTGTTATCGAAGAGGAAATCGAAGAACTTGACAAAAAACCTCTCTGCCACCCTTCAAACGGTAAATCGATCCACTAGAGAATAAGTTGGAGTATACGAATAACAAAAGACCCTCCAAGCCTGGTCTACCCCATGTACTTGAGCCCTTCAAGCTCCTGCTACCAACTGACTTGATGAAGCCTTGTCTTCTTTAGCTTTCTGGATCATGCAATTTAGCCCAATTGCATCCACCAATGATTGGCTTCTTCCAATGCTTCTCAGCAGCACCAAAACCTCACTTTACACTCAGATTGGGTGTGGTAAGTGTTTGGGTTATCAACCTCTCAAGGATATGGATATGGATATGGAGAGGTAGGAGTAGAGGAAAACCACAAAGGATTGTGTAGATGATTGTGGGTATGACAATCTCTAGCTCTATAGGATAATTTCTAGGGTTTTTTCTCTGAAAAGCACTCCTTACAATATGCGGGTAATGAGGGTATAAATAGTGTGGGTGAAGACATGGTGGAGCAGATATGTCAAAATAGCAAAACAGAATGTTTTGAGGGTATTTCGCAGGAAGGCCTTACCTGCGAATTACTCGTGAAAACCAGCTGTCATGACTCTTCGCGTTCTAGTTATGTGCTCTACACGTGGCTCACTTCGTGGGATAGCTTCTCACGAATCTTCTCGCGAATCCACTTGGTCTTCATTAAAAGCTTGAGTCTTCACACTCTCTCTCACGCACAACCTTTACAATAAAATCTCACATAAAATACAGGGTAAATATGATTGAACATAATTACAATTAAATTTGGCACGGAATTAAAGTAAACACAAAATAGTTGTAAATAACAACTTTACAAAGACTGTGTGTCAAGTTGCATTGTTTTTCACAACTTCCATTATAATTGTTGTATTAAGTAGAATGCTGATGTAGTTTTCAGTATTCAGCTTCAATATCTCAATGTCTCGACATTAACTTGTTATGGATTATACTTTCCAAACTCGCATGCAGGCTGGCAAGATAATTTGGTCATTTGTTCTATATGTGTCTTGCATCCTGATTTAAGATCCTGATTGCTTAAATCGTACCTCAGATTCACACTTGGTAGAAACTCAATTTTATTGAGTAATCTCTAGTTTTAAACTGTTGTGTTTTCCTTAAAATGTGATTTTCATTGATTGAACGCAAAAGTAGAGATTAAACTATGAAGGTCTATTGCTGGGTGATTTTTATTATATAACATTACAACCTGATAATTTAAATCATCATTTCATCAGTTTGGGTTCATTGATAAAACCATGACAGCTATGCCAATTGGAAAAATAGGCCCAGACTGTGATTCCTACATTCCTTTCAATCTTGGTATGATGATTATCTTAAAGCAAAGCAACTAGGGCCATTTTGAGGGAGTTTACTCAAAGTGTGTTGTTAATTTGTTATAGAACATGGAATCAAACTGATATTGAAGAAAAAATTGTTAAACTAATACTGGAAACAAATATTTTAATAAGGAGACTGATCATGATGGATTTCATCAGGTCATCCATCGGTTCCTGTTGCTACATTCTCCTTTACATATTTCTTTTTTCTTAAACAAAAAATTCTAATGTAGGTGGGATATGATTTTATGGTCAAACCTAAAGTGATAAACATATAGTAATTGTTAACATTTGCAGTTTGCATATCAAATTACAAAAACCACCAATGGAAATCCTACTACAGTACTGCTAGTGCTAGTATTGTTTCAAATTACGTTTTTATTCACAAAGAAACCATTATAGTGGATCATAAAAGATAAAATTATAAAGATTAAGATAATTTGAATAAAACAGTCTTCCAAAAGTTACTTTCTATGATTCTCAAAAAAAAAAAAAAAAAAAAAAAAAAAAAAAAAAACCATAAGTTACTTTCTCTTGTACATTTCTTCTCCCTCACGTAAACACAAACACATGCGTACGATATCCTCTGTACATTTACTCAAACCATCAAACTTTCATATGATAGTACACTACTCGAGTTCATAAAAATCGAGTATGGTAGACCTGGAACCCGAGCCAAACCCAACTTCAATGAACTTGAGTATGAGTCTGGATCCTGGAACTATGATACCCGAGCCATACTCGTGTTTGGGGAACTCAGGTACTATGTATGTAAAATTACACAGTACTTGAGTCCATGAAACTTGAGTTCAGGGCACACAATACTCGAGTTTGAGAACCTCGAGTACTAGGTGGCATTTTTTAATGCCCAAAATCCAGCTCAGCCAGTGCCACGTTGGCAGACTCACTAGGATCTCGAGTTCACTGAACTCAAGTACCATTTAGAACTCAAGTTTCAGAAACTCGAGTGCCAAAAAAGTGGTAGATCGCTAAATATTTCCAAAACAGTGCTAGATTACCACAAACTTTACCAAAACGTGGTGTTTGGCTATTTTCACCTTCTAACATAACCATACAATTTTGCCATTACTAGACCAATTAATAAGACTACTCAACGACTGTAACACACCTCAATTACTTAAGGGTGGAAGCAAATAAGAAAGTAAATGAAACTTATTGTGGTTCAATAACTTGTTCTTCACTATGAGTATAGATTACTTCCAAGCTACCATCCTCAGTAGATACCCAAACTTTTATCTTGCAATCCAATGAACCAGAGAACAATTACTTATCCCAGCACATGAGAGACTTCACAACATCATCATGCCCGTTCAGTGTAATCATACACTGCCAATTTTCATGATCCCAAACCTGAAATAAAAAATAAGAATAGAAATTAATTCTTTTTTTTTCCTTGACAAATCTAAACAAAATATATGATCCTTGTGCACATATAAAGAAAATGACAACTACGACAAAAAAGGAGGATAATTAATCAATTCAAATCATATCAGCATCACATAAGATATAATCATATATATATATATATATATATATTGCTAAGTTTTATAGGGTAGAACTCAACTAATAAATTTAAGTAGCTTGATCAAAATACATAGGGGAGAATACATCATATTAATTCTGTTAGAGATATATTAGACATATTAGCCCAATGCAATAGGCCCAAGCCCACTCCTACTTGTACTAGTAGTCTAAGGTTTAGTCGCCTATATATACTTATCTTAGGGTTCATTGTAACATAAGTTATTGTACTACACTCTTACATAATAAAGATGTAGCCCTTAAGGGATTCCTCCGTGGATGTAGGCCGACAAGGCTAAACCACGTAACCCTTTTGTTCTCGGTGTTCCTATTCTATGCTTCCCCTTCTGCATCCATTCTAGCATATACAACATGGTATAATACATTGCATTGCTAATAACATATTTAATAAGGTATCAGAGCCAAACTTTGTTCTTGGCATCAAACAAACATCTCTAGCAAGCAAAGAAGATTCTCACATGCACACCACCATCAGAAGTCACACATGCTTGTCTGCTGGATCTAGACTCCATGGCATCATGCAGCTGCCATGGCTCACGGCTATGTCTAGATCCTCAAGCCCAAGCAATCTGTGTCTCTCCCTATTAGATCTGTGCAAATTGAGGCTTCACTTGATAAAGCCAACCACATAGACGTGATCCACGGCCTTTCGCGACCATAACCCAGGAAGCTGGTCTCCACCGGAATCTTCATGCACCCCCACGCGCCGAAAAGAGTTCCAACACTTACTTCATGTGCCGCCACAGATTCTTCATTTCTATATCGGCTTTCTGACACACACGCCGCCATGTAGGCCCTGTTGTCCGCCGGTCAATGGAACCCAAGAATCTGGCTCTCATTTAACTTCACACACGCCCTCACGCACTTCCTAGGCTTCTGGCTTGCCACCACACGCCGGTAGACTCTGTCATGCGCCAGCCACTCACCGAAAACCTCTGATGATGTCATCCTGACGACATCTAATGATGTCATCTAGCCACGTCAGTGCCATGCAAGACCTAGACATGTCAGCCCTAGTCCAGGTTAGTGCCACGTTATTATGATTATGTCATCGTCTCTACAGCCCTGTCCGTGACCTAACTCGGAAACCCAAAACCGACTTGGACCATGTAGCTTTTGACTGACTATTGACTTTTACTAGGATCCCTTGACTTTGACTTTTGTTGACCTAGACTTTTGCATTGGCCTTTAACCAAAAGTTAAAATTTTTGAAAATGCCTATCTTGCTCAGTTTTTCACATAGATTCCAATTTTGGACTCCGTGTCTTCATTTGAAGCTCTAAAATTGGTTAATTGGCATATTCTTCATTGTGATTTCTTCAAAGGCGTTCTTCAAGGCATCTCTAAGGGATCTTCTCATGCTTATCCAACCTCAAGTCTTCATCGAGCTTCCGCCTTGAGTTTGAGGGAAGGTGTTAGAGATATATTAGACATATTAGCCCAATGTAATAGCCCAATGTAGTAGTCTAGGGTTTAGCCGCCTATATATACTCATGTTAGGGTTCATTGTAACACAAATTATTGTACTACACTCTTACATATTAAAGATATGGCCCTTCAGAGATTCCTCTGTAGATGTAGGCCAATAAAGCTGAACCACGTAACCCTCATGTTCTCGGTGTTTCTATTCTATGCTTCCCCTTCTGCATCAACTCTAGCATATACAACATTAATCGCTAACCCGTGTGATGCACGGGAAAGCTATTTGTACATTCATGTAAACTATTCTTTTTTTCTTCCTTTTCAATTGTTAATATAAAACATTAAATTACGTAATCAAAACTAGAAATCAAACTTAAGTTTAAATTAAAATGAAGTATCAAATCTTTAACATCCTCAATTATCCATTAAATGTATGAAACACAAATTTAAAGAACTACTCAATCAATATTTCAAATAAAGTGTTCTCTGTATCTTCTTCCTTTGTTGCTTCATAGAAGTCACTAAATATGTCATTTTGCTTTCCTTGATTACAGATTTTGGTGTGAGTTGTACATAACTTTGAACATAAACTTTTTGAAACTTTGTAAAATCACCATCTTGTTCACTTGATAATTTGTTGTTACATTCATTTGAAGTATCACTGATGTAAGCCTGGCAATAGAACATGTTGAGAAATGTATTACAACATATAGAAGTTAAAAATCAAATTTGTAATTTTGTTATATTAAATAATACGTATTTCTGTCATTTTATCAAGCTGAATTGCTTTGTAAGTTTCTTCAAAAGATTCAAAAACTTTCTTGATGGTGAAGAATTCCCACCTATACTTGAGATTATAGTCATTTAGTTGTATTTGGAAAACAAATTCTTCTCCATCTAATTAATGAATATCAATCAACTCATAATTTTATAGTTAAATTTTGTAAAAGTAGGTTCATAGTACATAAAGCAATGTTAAGTACACAATGTTATTGTTCAAGGTTTTCTTTTTTCTTACCTTATTATCAGAGTCCCACATAATTTTTGTTATTTCACAATTGGTTCTTCTATTGATGTTCATCTCTTCTTGAACTGTCACTTGTGATTTGAATTGTTTTGGCATCAGCAGCATGCTCCTTCAAGGCCAAAGCTTGAGCCTTGTAATCTGAGCATCATGCTCCTCCAAGTGCATTTATATGGTCACCTTGCAATCTGTAGCAGCATGCTCCTCCAAGGCCAAAGCTTGAGCCTTGTAAATAGACACATATGTAGACAACACATCCTTCCTTAATGTAATTTCCTTCCATGAGTATCCACCAAGAATAACAGCAATATTGACATCTTTACATGTTTCAACAATGTCTGTGGTAGCAACCACAACTATTGAACCATATTCATGACATGAGTGAAGGAACCTAAGGGAAGCGAATTATTCTACCTACCTAGAATTAGCTCTCAAGATAAGGGACATAGCTTTCAAAAGAGGAAAGGCAGCATCAGTCATTTCCATTCTTATCCCATTCAAGGACTTAGCTGCCTGTTCAGTATCAAGCAAGTGTAGAATCAGAGCTTGTGCTACTATTATAATCTTTCTAATTTCTACGGTTAAACTTTCTTCATGTCGCTGTCCGTTTATTTAAGCAATTGTCGAACCATGCAAACTCTTTTTTATTTTTTAATTTTGTTTTGCATAATTTATTTTCTTCTTTAATTTGAATCATGAGTGTGCTATTTGCTAAACAATAATTATAATAATAGATATAATCGGAAAAAGCTTGTAAAGGTTACCATGAATTTCGATGGTCCACCTCAATTTGTAAAAGGGGTATGGTTTGGTGGTGGGGAGAGGGGAAAAGATCTATTTTGTGGCTCCTGCCCAAGCCCTTTTGGGAGGTACGTCCTGTTAGGATGATAGACCACCCAAAAGAGGCAAGTTTGAGGAGGAACCGTTGGGTGCATGCCTTGAGAGTAGAGAGAGAAAGCATTTATACCGTGGCAGAAAGAAGTGTTACGGTATACTGAGGAATGAAACCAAACTTGTCTCTGTCTGGCAAGGGTGAATGTCGCACAGACCTGGTGGTCGGCAAGTACGTCCAGACCAGACAAAGGCGGTTAAGGGGCAAAACGGTAAAACATCGGTCACGGCAGGCACTATAAAAGGGCCCTTGCCGTGCCCTGAAAAAAGGATTGAAAAACAGAGCATTTTTACGGAGTAGAAAGAAAAACAGAGCAAAAAGAAGAGAAAAAAGATAAGAAAGAAAACAGAGTAGAAAAGAGAGAAAATTAAGGAAGAAGGAGAGGCAATACAGTAGGCATGCACCGGTAGATCGGTTTCCCTCTCTCCCCCTTCAAATCTTGCTTTCTTCCAAAACGTAAACAATGACTCTTTCTTTTTTGGGCAATAACCATTCAGGTCCGACTCCCTCAAAGCCATTAATCTCCACAGCAGGATATTTTTCCTAGGTGATTATTTGCATTGAGAAGAGGCGTTCTCCCCTCTTTGGCTTTACTTCGGCAGACTAAGCTTAAAACTTGATTTATGCCCATTTGATTAGCTCGTATTATTTTCTTCATTTTCTCTGTGATTGATATTATCATTATTGTAATCATGCCTTTTAAGTAGGGATTACATAGCCATTTATTTAAATAAGTCAGAATATTCTGTTTTGGTTATTGTTATTATATCTGCCTGTCGTAACTCATCTGCAACAGTGCTGCTTGCCGTAAGTTTACTCCTGGCAGACAAGGCATAAGTTTGTGCACAAACCGGCCCAAGTTGAGTTACAATTGGACCGGCCCCAACTCCCTTACTCAAAAATATTCTGGCACATCACCGCAGGAGGCAGCCCAGCCCAATACACTATACACAACAAAAAAGGCCCCTACACTAGACTTGACGCCTAAGATTGCCAACAAGG
Organism: Quercus robur; assembly: GCF_932294415.1. Classification (NCBI taxonomy): domain Eukaryota; kingdom Viridiplantae; phylum Streptophyta; class Magnoliopsida; order Fagales; family Fagaceae; genus Quercus; species Quercus robur. The sequence goes on from NC_065537.1 coordinate 8,136,663, forward strand.
ATGGCAACAGGGCGGGCCAGAAGGATGGGATTTTCGTCTCTGTCCTCGCCTCATCCCGGTGTGTGGGGCAAACTACCTTGGCCCATCCTTGTCCCTCGAGGCCCCGTAGGGACCCACCCCACCCCTAATACAATTTTATATATATAAATAAATTATTTGCTACAATAATATAAATCACAACAAAACAAAATGTTTTAAAATCCAAGCATTTAAATAAACCAAGTACTTAAATAGTCTAATACATGACAACATAATTCAAAATTTCTTATAACAAAATAAACATTGTCTTTGTATGAACGATATCATCAAGGAAAATTAACTAGTTCTTTAACAAAATAAACATTGTCTTATAACAAAATAAAAATTGACTAGTTCTTTAACAATAATTTTCGCTTTCTCCCTATGTAGTGACACCACTTTCTTCTTCATCAGCAGAATCATCAAGGATGTGTTGGAATGTATTAGCTTCAATTCCATCTACAATAGATGAAAGGCCTAAAAAATGTAAAACAAATTCAATCAAACAATTGAAAAATACAATGAAGAATGCAGCAACATAAATCATTAAATAGATTAACTAGTAAATTTTATTACCTTTGATTTCAGCCCATAACCAATTTTGAGCACACATCAATGCCTCCACGGTCTTTGCATGAAGTTTACTGCAATGTGGACTTAGCAGCTTACCACTTGTGCTAAATGCTGACTTTAAAGTAACAGTTGACATTAGAATGGCTAGGATATCCCTTGCAATACATTGCAAAGTAGGATACTTAGACCCATTAGATTTCCACCATTCCCAAATATCAAACTCCAAAGTTCTTGACATTAGAGCATCCTCAAGGTAATGCTCCAACTCCAATTTAATATTCCCACTCTTTTTTTTTTTTCCTAACTAAGATATCTTTCAAAGTCCATAAAGGAGTCATCAACTTGTGGATCCTCACTTACACAAGTGCCACGAGTACCTTCCCTGCCCATTCTCCCAGAAGTATAGTCACAAATCATTTCATAATAAGTATCTCTAACCATTTGAATTTCATTTTCAGCTTCATCGCCATAAATAAGAGGAAAATAATATTCCAACAATTCAATCTTATATCTTGGGTCTAAAATGGTTGCCACAGCCATAACACCATGAATCACATTCCAATAACAGTCAAATTTTTCTAACATTTTAAATGTCATGCTCCTAATCATATCACTTGGGCTTGTGAACCAAGAATTCAAAGCTATTTTTATTTCACACACCTTAGGAAAAAAAAGATCAGCTATAGTATATGAGGTACTTGAGAATAGCTCTGTAACCTTGTAAACAATGCCGATCTCTCACATATACTACTTGCCATCTCCCATTCTTCCTCTTTTGGAATGCACTTATAAGATGACTCCCTTTGGCTCAATCGAAAAAAGAAATCTCGATACTCTATAGCAGTAGAAAGCATAAGATAAGTAGAGTTCCAGCAAGTCTTATAATCGTGGGCTAGTTCTTTGGTACATTCAACATGTAATTGTCGAACCATATTTGTAAATCGTTGCCTTCTTTTTGTTGATCTAGTCCAAAATCCCACTCTCTCACGAACCTTCTCAATGCATGACCTAATAGCATTCAAACCATCCTGAACAATCAAATTAAGAACATGTGCTGCATAATGCATATGCAACATTGATCAACGCATAACAAGTGTACTATGTTGAAGCTTGTCTAGTATAATATTTATAACTGCATCATTGGTACTGCAATTGTCCATTGTCATAGTAGATAACTTCCTATCAATATTCCATTCCAACAAGGTTTGTAGAAGGATATCAAAAAACACTTCTTTTGTATGTGGAGATGGCACATAAATAAACCTAAAATAAGAAATTTAAATTATTACAACTAATAGTGAAATAAGTTAATACAATATTTGAAAAGAATTTAAATAAAAAAAAATGAATAAATACTTTAAAAAAAATGTACCTCATAACTTGGCTTTGTAATCTCCATAAATTATCAATGAATTGTGTTGTTACAACCATAAACCCTTGCCTTTTGTTTTGTGAAGTCCACATATCAATGGTAATAGCAATTCTACTCCGATTCCTTTCTATTTCATGCATTGATTTCTCCTTTTCATGATCATAGATGCTCATAATGTCCTTCTTGATTGTGTTCCTACAAACCATCTTGAATAATGGTTGAAGAGAAGTTGAATATCTTCTAAAGCCAATGTGATCAACTATAGAAAGGGGATACTCATGCAAGATGATCATACGAGCGAGTTCTTTTCTTGATTCATCTTGATCAAAATGATAAGCATTCACACCTGCCACCGAGTCCACTTTATGTTGATCCCTCATCAAAATTTTTTGTTTCATATCCCTAATGTCCTTAAACTTTTTCCTAGGACATATTTTTAAGTGGTCAAGCAAATGTTTAGTGCCATTTTTAGACCCCCCCCCCCTTTACAAGCAATCTCGTACAATAGTTGCACTTAGCCTTGTCTTTCCCATCAACTTTCCTTTTCTTAAAATGATTCCACACAACTGATTTCAACCTCCCTTGTTCCTCAGTTATCTCATTGTTAGGTTGGGCTTGGGCATCTTCTGACCTATCCAACAAATTTGAACAGGGGATTGTATTATCTTCATCTACCATCATTGCAGATTGATAGTTGTCAATGGGTTTGATAGATGGATTGGAGCTACCATTGTTTTCACTTGAAGTCATTCCTAAAAAAATTGTTTTTGATAATTTATTAACTTAGCAATCCTAAAAAAGTAATAAACATACACCAAAACCTAAGCCAAAAGTCTCCAACACAAACAATGTAGAACAATGTAAAAGATAAACTTATATCACTTATGAAAAAATTCAAGTAAATTAAACCGCGTGTGATTCTTTCACACATTTCAAGGAAAAATAATGTAGATAGGAAGATATAGATATAAGTATTTAACCACATTAACAAGGATAAAATCTTTAAGATTATCAATCAAATAATTTTAAAAATTGTGACTCTATCACATAGTAAAGAAAAAAATAAGTTGGATATAAAAATACAAATATAACCCAATAAACATAATGAAATCTTAGTGTGGGGCCGAGTATATCAACAACTTTCAAGAGACAAATATATTATAGTCATTTGATTGAAAAACATGAAACAATGTGCAAAAAAAAGAAAAAAAAAAAAAAAAAAAAAAAAAAAAAAAAAAAAAGAAGAAACATTTGGAGCATGATAAGAAACAAACCTACTGTCTACTAGAAGCACTAAGTGACTAGTACCTTTTTTCCTTCCAATTGTGCTTCTTCAATAGCTATAAACAAAAATTCCAATTTTAGATAGAAAAAAAAAGAACCACAATTTAAATTGAAAAAAACTAATTTAAGAAACACTAAAACAAAAGGGAAGATAGTGAATGAGATGAACCTAAAAAGCAACGTCTAGGAGTGGAGTCTAGCTTGAAACTTGAAAAACACATAGAGAAGGGAGAAGGGTTAGAGAGCTTTAGTAGTAGTAGTAGGTATTAGAATAAAAAATATTTTGTCCCGCGTCTTGTGTTTCACTTTAAATATTAGTGATTTAGAGTTTACTAAATTTACAATTATAGTCCTTATTAGTACGGGGTGGAGACGAGGCAGGTTGGGGATAAAAATACTAAACCCATCCTTGCCCTGCCTCGGGGTGCGGGACAAAATATTGCCCCATCCCCGCCCCATCACCTTTGCGGGGTGGGGTAGGGCAAGGTGGGGCAAAATTGTCATCCCTAATTGCTAATGGTACTTAGCTACCCAGTACCCGATATATATTGAACTAAACTAAGCAACGCTGGTACTCACATGTTTTTTGGTTGTGGACTTATAGGTTATTGATTATTTTGGGTCTATTGTTTGATTTGGGAGAAATTAGTTTAATTGATTTTTTAGGTGAAAAATTACTTGAAAATGGAGGTTAACGGTGTTAATCTAATATATTTTAACAAAATGATTATGTAATGGACCCAATTTTGTATTGGTTTCTTTGTGGAAAACAATGAAAGAGTTTAACCTAAAACAAGAATTGGGGAAAATAGAGGGAGAAAGAGAGAGTAAAATATTGAATGTTCCTGTACATATGTAATTACAAGTCTAACAGTTACATAACAGATCAGTGACTGAAACTAACTCTAATTTTCTTAGATAACGCGTGTGTGAGTGCTGACTAGATTAGCAATAGCATTAACAACATGTGTGGATGATTACACTCTAACATCCCCTCAATTGAATAATTCCTTACAGGAAGTAAGAGGTTGGCTCATAATCATGTATAGGCAGGAGAAGCAAGGCACTTTGTAAAAATATCAGCATACTGATCTGCACTGGAGACAAATTGAATAACAATATCACGATGAAAAACCTGTAGTTCCAAGTTTTTTATTGTTTTATTCTTTCTTGTTAACTGCCATAGTTATTCCAGAAAGCCTAAAACAACCATGTAGCTTAATACACAAATTTATCTACAACAGCACAGAAATACAACATAAATCATGAAAGTTTTGAAGCCTTTTTCTCAACTTTGAAAAGTTCCAAAATTGATGGCTGTAAAACCCAATCAAGACGCTCTAAACATCAACAACTTAGGTCTTTTTCAGATAATTGTTGGATTTTTTCATTTTTATATTGCTTCTAGAAATTCTATAAAAATCAGTGATGTGGACGACTTTAAAGTTTAATTATGAAGGCTTTGACGCCCAAGATTCCCAATTGTACCCCACCAACCATATGAACTCAACCAAGCAATAACAGAATGATTACTTTTTATAATTATTTAAAAAAAAAAAGTTGATGAAATTTCAACCTTTCATTTTTCTAATGTATGATAATTGTTTTTTATCATTTACTTAAAACATTCATTGATTTTTGATGTAAGAGAGATTTGAACTATAAATCTTTTATTTTATGACAAGAAATATTATCTGTAAGCTAATTAAAACCTACTTTTGTATTATTTGCTTTGATGGGACCAAAGTCTCATATTCTAATAAAAATAAAAAACTTTAAGAAAGTTCTGGCTTTTAAGATAAACTAGCTAATGATTTGTAATTAAAAAAATCCTTGAGGACCATAACTATTCCTTATTCATTTTTAACGTCTAACTTCGTACAAGACAAGCTTCCAAATAAATATTAACATCCAATAATATATCAATAAAACTAATCCTAATACAAACTAAACTAAGTAATTCTAAACCAAGCTAATTTATTTGTAAAAAAAAAAAAAATTATATCATTATTTATCCAAAACTAATTAAAATAAATTAAACATATGACATTCCTCCCCTCCAAAAAATACCATTGTCTCAAGGTCTTTCTTTCTTCTTCCTCCCCTCCTCTTCCACTAAGTACTTCTTTGTGATTTCATAAATGTCGGGCTTGTGGATTTGTTTTGCCTTAAGCTTTTTACTTTTAAATGACATACATTTAGCTTAAGCATTTTATTTTTGAATGATATAGATTTAGCTTTCACAAGTGAATGATATAGAGATATAAAGGATTGCGCGAACTTGCAATCCTTGCCAATAATTTGTGTTCCCTCCATTGCCCTGGGCATTTGGTCATATATATATATATATGTATATATATATGGATTTTGCTAATGTGTGTCCTAAGGACACACAATAATTAATTATTTTTGGAAAAAAATTTATCGGGAATTAAAAAAGTATTTACAGTTTTTTCAATTTCCGAGAAAATATTTCCAAAAATAGAAAATTTAATGTGTGCCATATATATATATATATATATATATATATAGTATTCCCTAATTTCTTGTTTTGATACCCTGTAGTTTGTACTAATATACAGAGTAAGAGACTATTCCTGTTTCTGAGTATCTTGCATTTATGCAGATATATTTGTACTTAACCATAATGATTCGATGATTGGAGCAATTTCCAAGTTACAACACTTCAAACTATAAAGAAAAAGTTGACATATTCAACCTAAGAAGTAAAAGAAACCCAAATTTATGTAGATATCATTTTCAACACCTATATATCCATTCCTTTATTGACCATCTCTAGTGAGTAGTTACTTTTTCTAGTCCTTGATTCTAATTTTACCTTCAAAATTCGTGGTCATTGCATAAACTTTTACAGATGGCCCCCATGGTCGAATTGTTTATGAGCTGTTTTATATTTTCTAAATGCGCTTAGGTCCAACAAACTAGTACGTTGAGTACTACTTTTGAAAATCAATAAAGTTCTACCTTTTATTTTTATATGACAAAAAATGTATATTTATATAGGAAAAGTGTTAAGTTCATAATATTTTTACAATAAATCATAGATAGTTAATTATTAATGCTTCCAATTTAAACCTAATATTAAGATTATTTTTTTATCATAATAATAAAGACCAATAACAATCTCCCATTTAAAACTTATTTTCTTACCTTATTAGTATCTCTCTGGGAGTTCAACGTGGCTTGAGATAATAGCAGCATCAGCATGAATCTAATCCAACTTTAATCTTTTATCTCATTCTCATTCTCTTTCTCGTTTCTTTACGGAGTGTGAGACACACAGATGTGTGGTCCCAGATAACTAGCCACCAATATACATATGAAGAACACGTGTCACCTATACATCAACTTGTGGGCGCTGTAAAGTTGCAACCAAAATTAGGATATAATGCCAGCACACACTCGAACACTCAAACTTGCCAATTTTGAATACCACTAACTCGTGCAATTAGCAGTGACATCATTAGCTTTTACTAGAAATGATGACGTGTCCGAGTGGGTTCTAGAAATGGTGGACGGTGTTGACTTTGACCGAATTGATGTCGTTGGATTATTGACGTAGCTAGCGATGGCATTCATTTCATTTCATTACTAGGAGTATGATTGAATCTTCTCTTCTCTTCTTCTTTTTTTTACTTTTTATTGATTTATAATAAAAATAAAAACAAAAACAAAAATCTTCAGTTCAACAAAAAAAAAATAAAAAAAAGTCTCATGCATTTTATATTCACATCTTTTATCTCATAATGTATAGATCTCATATAATAAATTAGATAATTCTTCATTGGACACTTTTTTTTTTCTTTTTTTTTTAATATTGATCTATGGGTATAGGGTTTAGAAGAGAAGGGTCATAGGTGATTGATTTGAAGGGCTAAATTGATGAGATTATTGGATGAACAAAGTTTCTCTCCAAACTAGTTTGGATAGAAACTTTTCAAACTTCTCATATATCTTTTTTGTTTTTTTTTTGTGAATTTTGAAAATCTAACCGTTGAATTTCATGTTCTTTATGTTCTTAACATACATATCAAATTTCATTTCAATTGGATATTATTTACTATTTGATCAATAAACTTATTTTTTTACACAATTTTAGATTATAAAAATTTAAAATTTTAATATTTGTTTGATGAGATAGCAATTGATCTTTGATCTTCTAGAAATTTTACATGCATGAAAAATATAATAAAAAATGCAATCTAACGAGTAGATTTTTAAAATTCACATTCAATATAGAGATATATGAGAAGTTTGTAGAGTTTCTTTTCAAATTAGTTTGAAGAGAAACTTTATTCTTATTGAATTCAGGGAGGAACAACTGCCTAATGATACACAATTTGAATTCTCTTTTTAATACTATTGAGAATATAAAGAAAAAGAAAAAGTAGCAAAGAAAATAGCCACACTAAAATAAGTGCAATGACTGAAATTTCCAAAATTTGACCCTCGTACCAGAAAAAACTAGTCACGATATTGTTAGCGGACCCAGCTAGTGAGCTAGGTATAATCATCTTAGAATTTTGTAAGGTCTCTAGGGGAAGAAATTTCGTTGTAAATGGGGCTTTCCCATTGGGAAAACAACCATATATACCTGTTAACAATTCTTTTTTGGGGCCCAGTAAATGCATATTTTAGGCGGCCACAATTCTCTTTTATGGATGAATACAGGGGGGAAACCACGTGTATAGGCATGGCCCACCAAATAATCTATATTAGCCAATAGGTTGAAAAGCAAAATATTTTAATTTGTACTTGATGGCCTTCCCTCAAGGAATCTGATTTCCCAGCCCCAGCCACATATTTTTGTATTTTTTATTTTTTTAGCTTTTAATATTATTTTCCTTCTTTCACAATTTCAATTCCATTCCCCAATACAATACTCCTCTTCTCAGCCATGAGCCACCCAATTATTAATTTATCATGCCACTTTAATCCATTTCGTTGGTTGCAGAAGTCTTCTTATATAAAGTCATTTTGTAAACATGTACATAGTTTTAATTTTGGAATGATCTATAAATATATATATATTTATATATATACATATTTAAGATAAACGACAGATAAAGTAGAGATAATAAATGCTTTTGGATTACTCATTTCTAGAATATCTACCATTTGATGTAATATAAATCAATAGCATAGAAAATGTGTAACTTTTGTTTGTTTATCAAAAAAAAAAAAAAAGTGTAACTTTTGTTATTTTTACTAGATATACTTTGTGTAGGGACATGATTTGCGTTAAACCACTGTTGAGTTGGGTTCGCACGTAAATGGACCCATACAATATCATTTGTAGAGAATGGGATCGAAAGGCTAAGTCGTGTTTACCCGGTTGTGGTTTTGTTAAGGAGCTCATATATGGTTTAGATGTATCCACCTCTGTAACCCCTCCTCTTTTTCCCGTGGGACTCGAGAGCCTCTTCTTTAGGTTACATATTTTTCTTTTATACTAGCATGCGTTCAATTTCCCTCGTCCACGTGTAGGGTCGACCTTTCCAAGACTGATACTTGTCCCATCAGTCTCAGACCTAAGTCGTTGAGAGTTGTTGATAAAGTTAATGGATAAGGCTCTGTTAGGCGCAGAGATATGTATGGGGAAGGTGGCAAAGGAAGCCTTTCTTAGATATTTTAGATTTCCCTTCAAGCACGTCCCTTTACCTTTCTGCCCTTGTTCTTGGGTCAGCCGAGGACTGCACTGTCCTCGGCTGCTTCTCCGGGCCAATTGGGCCATACTATTCTTGAGCTCTGGCCATGACCTTTTCCGGCTTAGGCCTTTGGACCCTTCATCAGCAAATGGGCCTGGCCCGTCCATTATTGGACCCCACAATAGCCCCTCAAAACCCTGCTGTCCGGCCTCTTGATTGGAGAGGGGGGTTTTGGTATCTCCAAGCCTTTATTACGGCTCATTTAATTCGACCCTTCCCTGGCGTTGGCAATTATCCGAATGCCCAGGAAACGCTCCTATCTACGAGATATCCTTTTTGATTTAGCCTTTATCCGTTCTGTCCGTTTGGCTACCCGAAGTAGGTCTTTAATGTTTTTCCTTCACGAGACCTCTCGAATTCAATGGCTACTGATAACATGGGGGAGCGGAACAGTCGCCTTCCTGCTGGCAGATTTCCTTAAAGATCAGAACATGTTTAATGCCATCCTCTTCGTCCCTTATATAAAGAGGGTGGACATGAGTTGTTTCTTTCATATGTGAATCATTTAATCCCCCAGAAAACTGAAATCCTCCGATTATACCTTGACTCATAATACGTTCACCACAGTCATAGGTGATGAAGAAACCTCCTCCGTCCCAAAAATACCTTGTTCTGGCTAAGCTCGAGATGGCTCGATCGGGGCAAGGGTGGCGGAGACTCAAGATTTGTCTCGCCTACCTTTCAGCCAAAATCCGAAGCAGGAACTCGTCACGTCGCATCTTCGACGTGACTGAGCCGAGAACACACAGCATCATCACCACCCGCTCTCTCATGAGCATATCTAATGTGGTTCCGGTGTGCTAGGAGTCAGGACTGGGGCAGGAACTAAATGTCCCTACTTCTTCCTCTCTTTGTTCACTGGTGCCACCTTCTACTTTTCTTTCTTCTTCTTTCCACCACCAGCTCCATCCTGGGGCTTTTCCTTCTCCCTCTTTTGCTCCTTTTACTTTCTTTTCATTGCTTCCCTCTTCTTCTCCTCCTTCTCTTGCTCATGTCCTCCATCTTCCTCATTCATCTCCTCCATCTTCTTCCTTTGCACTCTTCGGCGACAAGAGCTTGCTGAAGTGCTTCCATGTGTTCCAATTCTTCTTCCTTCTCCTTTATCTTTTTCTAAAAAGGTTCGTCTCCTGATATGAGTAGCACTGAGGCAGAGATTGGAAAAGCTTTGAAGGCGAGTTTAAAAGGCAGCTGATTATTTACTTATCTATACTGCGGATGCTAGTGTTATTTTGACAGTTCATTTTTTGTATAGGCTTGTTTAAGCCCTTCTTTGTACGTTGTAACAATTTTCCATATTAATAAAAGTTGCCATTCATTTATTTCACATGTTCTATTTTCATGTTTTATAAGTTTACACACGCTGCTCGGCACAATAATATAGCATTTGAATTCATGGTAACTAAGGCTGAAATATTTGTTAATAAAAAGACGCCACCACAACTTTAATAAAATTATTATTATCCGACATAACAATCCGACCAGTGAGAAACGAGGCTTACCTTAAATTAGCCGAGATGGGGGCTAAGTGCTAGATAAGGTGTAAGAAGTAACTGTCCGAGGATATGTCACCTTCCCAATGAGTAGTTTCCTTGGGCTAACGATCATCAAGCCATTTCGTCATCTCCTGAGCATACTAGCCTTAACCTTTTCCAGTATTTGAGCCGAGAAATTTCTCCATCCGAGCAGTTGATTTCCCAAAAGGCTTGAGTCCGAGGACTTCGTAGCGCCTAGGTTCTGCCTTAAACTTAGATGTTTCAGTACTTGGTTTCCCCATAGGTTTGGGTCCGAGGACCACACAAGGCCTAGGTTCTGTCCAAGATTCTTTGAGTTTAGTTTCTCTTCTTCCTCAGGTATTTCACGAGGTGCCGAGCAGCAAGTTGTCCTCGGCAACAGTTATTCCTCGGTGGGGGCCATTGTCCCTGGGCCTCCATGCAGAACAGGCCTGGACCGCGAATTTACTTGGCCCATAACTTTAAGGGTATTTACGTAGTTTATGGTTACGTGGTGCTTTCTGGCGTCCCAATGCTCGAGGTGCACCTTCCAGAGACTCCTTTAATCCCCTGGTTACAGGTGGCATTGGAGATTGAGCCTAAGCCATCTTGTCCGTAGCGTTCCTGGGGGCGCTGCGTGCATTAAATGCCACCACCTTATTTCTTTAAATAAATAAGTAGAAGAGAAAGTTACTTCACCCTCGCACCAATTCCTTAGTTTTCTCCCAAATCACAGCTCCTATACTCAGTGCTGTCCTCCCTTAGCATAACATGTTTGAGGCGAGAGTTGGGAAGAAAGAACTCCCTCCATCACAGAAGCGCCGTGCCCTTATGAGACTAAAAATGGTGAGGTATGGGCACAGGAAGCATAAGTTCAAGAGAGTGCTCCATTTCAATCGAGGGGAAAGGATGTCTCTCCCTCTTTTAGTCAAAACCCGAAGCAGGTTCTGTTCATGCCAGAATTTTGGTATGTCAGAAGAAAGATTTTCCGCCATCAGCGCCTCTGCTTTACGGCAGGCGTATATTTAGAGAAAGCCCCTCAGCTTCCAACTCCCTGCGCCTTTCCTTCAGCGGTGTCAGGCTCAAGTTGAGTCTCTTTTGCTGTTTGAGTTGTGGGCGAGTGAAAGCATTGAGGAAAAACAACGTCTTGGAGCTGTAGCCAACCTCTCCTCTGATCTACTTCCTCGGCTTTTACTTTATTCTCTTGTATCTTCCTTTCTCTTTGGTTATGTAGTGATCTTTGACACAAACTGATTCTAGTTTTTCATTGTACACTGTACTATCTCTTTGCTTTAGTAAAAAATGGCGATTTCTTTACTTGTTTTGAATGCTGTTCCTTTGATAAAACTACTTTGTGAGTTGGTGTGCTCCATGTGTGTGTTTCTCCTCGGCAGTATTTAAAGCAAGAACTCTTGAAACACGATCCAACTAATTCTAGTCTATCGACACTATCAGGCAGAATAATAATAACTCATAGTAAGTTAAACTTAGGAAACTAACCGAGATAATGGTTGATCGTTCCGTAGTAAGCACGAGAATATTGTATGAGGACGACAAATTCTAAATAATTCATCCGAGGGAGTGACCGAGCACTGCATGACTTCAGTTATGCTTTTGGAAACATGTTACTCCATTCCATATTGGTCCCTCTAGCGTTGAGGATCCGAGGGCAAACTAGAGAATCCATGTAACACAGCTTTTCCTTTTAAGTAGTTGGTTTCCCCAGAGGCTTGGGTCCGAGGACCATACAAGGCCTTGGTTCTGTCCAAAACTTGTATTGTCTTTTTAAGTAGTTGGTTTCCCCAGAGGCTTGGGTCCGAGGATCATACAAGGCCTTGGTTCTGTCCAAAACTTGTATTGTCTTTTTAAGTAGTTGGTTTCCCCAGAGGCTTGGGTCCGAGGACCATACAAGGCCTTGGTTCTGTCCAAAACTTGTATTGTCTTTTTAAGTAGTTGGTTTCCCCAGAGGCTTGGGTCCGAGGACCATACAAGGCCTTGGTTCTGTCCAAAACTTGTATTCTCTTTTTAAGTAGTTGGTTTCCCCAGAGGCTTGGGTCCGAGGACCATACAAGGCCTTGGTTCTGTCCAAAACTTGTATTGTCTTTTTAAGTAGTTGGTTTCCCCAGAGGCTTGGGTCCGAGGACCATACAAGACCTTGGTTCTGTCCAAAACTTGTATTCTCTTTTTAAGTAGTTGGTTTCCCCAGAGGCTTGGGTCCGAGGACCATACAAGGCCTTGGTTCTGTCCAAAACTTGTATTCTCTTTTTAAGTAGTTGGTTTCCCCAGAGGCTTGGGTCCGAGGACCATACAAGGCCTTGGTTCTGTCCAAAACTTGTATTGTTCTTTATTTGCTTATCCTCCGAAGGTTTAGCTCCTCGAATAAGATGGGGGAAGCTGGCCTGATGTTTGAAGCCCCTAGGCTTGCCCATGTCGTTGACACCGTGGAACGTAGCCCCTAGTGGGAGCTTATGTTGGAATAGCAACCATGTGTCGCCGGTGATACAGGCACCCTCGTAATCCCTTGTTCGACAGAAGCTCAACTTCGCCACCGCTCGAGCTACCTCGTAAGCCTTCCCACAGACGGCGCCAATTGTAGGGACATGATTTGCGTTAAACCACTGTTGAGTTGGGTTCGCACGTAAATGGACCCATACAATATCATTTGTAGAGAGTGGGATCGAAAGGCTAAGTCGTGTTTACCCGGTTGTGGTTTTGTTAAGGAGCTCATATATGGTTTAGGTGTATCCACCTCTGTAACCCCTCCTCTTTTTCCCGTGGGACTCGAGAGCCTCTTCTTTAGGTTACATATTTTTCTTTTATACTAGCATGCGTTCAATTTCCCTCGTCCACGTGTAGGGTCGACCTTTCCAAGACTGATACTTGTCCCATCAGTCTCAGACCTAAGTCGTTGAGAGTTGTTGATAAAGTTAATGGATAAGGCTCTGTTAGGCGCAGAGATATGTATGGGGAAGGTGGCAAAGGAAGCCTTTCTTAGATATTTTAGATTTCCCTTCAAGCACGTCCCTTTACCTTTCTGCCCTTGTTCTTGGGTCAGCCGAGGACTGCACTGTCCTCGGCTGCTTCTCCGGGCCAATTGGGCCATACTATTCTTGAGCTCTGGCCATGACCTTTTCCGGCTTAGGCCTTTGGACCCTTCATCAGCAAATGGGCCTGGCCCGTCCATTATTGGACCCCACACTTTGTGTTTTGCTTGATTTGTGATTGAATATGATAGTTTAATCTTGGCTTTCAAACAAAAAGAATTATGATTCTGCTCCAGTTAGTATTTTTAAACTTATGTAAATTTGAATTGTTATTATATTAGTTGTGTAAATATATATAATTAATTTTCATATGCAAACCTATTTTTTAATTCTTCTTTAATCATATACACAGGGAGAGAGAAATAACAAATTACTAAAAAATAATAATTTAATAAAATGTAGTGTAAAATAAATAATTTTATGCAAGTGTTTTTGAAACTTGGATATATAAAATTAAAAGTAATTTTTTTATATTAAAATAGACATAAATTTTTACATAAGTTGATAAGTAGATATGAAAGTTCTACTCTTAGGGTTGCAAATTTCTTCGAGGATGAAAGAGGGTCCTTTGTGACTGATTAGATGTAAGAGTATTACAAGGTTGAATTAATTACAAAGTAATCAAATACTCGAAAAAGTTTGAATATCCTCGTTTGTCAAAAAAAAAAAGGTTATATGCAATATGGAGGCAAGGTTGGCGGTTGGCACTTGGGCTTGTGGTTGATCTGAGTTTGTATTTGTTTGATATGGAGTTTTTATTTTTTAAGTGATATTTGAAGAGAGTAAAAACATTTAATTTTTAAATGGAATAGAAATATGGAGTAGTATTTGAGGTTAATTTTTTTTTCCAGAAAAAATTTGATTTAGTTATCTGTAAATAATAAAAGAAAATTTTAATAGATGTCTCAAGAATAATGATTTAACAAAAACTTTTAGAAAATTTTTGATCTTTTTAACCAACAATTAACTTAACTAAAATAACAAAATTTAAAGTTTTTCGACCTAGAGACCAATAATAATCATGCCAACATTTCCAATGTACTTGTCCTCTTTTTCAATGATAAAGGATAAAAGCAAACAAATAGACACTCATAAAGAAGTGCCAGTAGCTGAACATGTGATCTGTAATCTGTTTTTGTTTTTTTTTTTTTTTTTTTTTTTTTTTTTTTTACTTTGCATAAAAAATAATAATAAATGCATAATCATTTTTCTAATATATTTCTAAAGTAGCTTTACTTTTTTTTTTAGACAAATTAATTGTTAAAAATACATATACCTTTTTTTTTTGAGAATAAAAAAATACATATACTTAATTACACTTTTTCACCAAGTTGAAATACATTGCTAAACCCGGAAACACATTACTTAACATTACTCTAATCCGCTAGGATGAGATAAGTATGATTACGAGATAGAAAAAAAAAATTGTTGCGGAGAAGCCGAAGTCCTCCACGAGAAAGATCACAGCGTGAAGAAGGAAAGTATATGCTGTTTCTGAAACTCCAACTCAGCATCCATGTGGTGTTTCTAGGTCCAATGGAAAATTGACATATGTATTAAAAAATTAAACATCAGCAGCTCAGTTAAATTAAAATAAAAAGACAAAAATGCCCAAAAATTTTCAAAGCCCCGCCATTAAAACAAAAACACGCATTTTTCCTTTTTTGAAAATCAAAATCTTCTCTCCATCTCTGTTTTCTCTCGCACCGCTCTCTCCTCCAAACCTCCATAGCCACTGCCTAGCATCATCGCCGGAGCTGCCGGACATAACCAATTCCGAAAAGATTGGTCTTTGTCTAGTAAAAAAACCTCAAAATTATCTCTCATTCTCGTTGCTTCCAACCCCAAAGCTAGAAGATTTCTTGCCGTTTCCAACATCTATATCACAAAAAAGTTTTCTTCTCTTTTTCTATTTATTTATTTGTATTTTTTTTTTCCTTACTCAAAATGGGTCTATCTTTTTATGATGTTGGATTTGGCAACATAATCTTTCTTATTTTTATAACCAAATCTTACCTGAAATGGTTTTATTCTGTTATGAGATGAGAACATCTGATGTTGCAAGATTTGTATGATGATGGATTTGGCTTTGCAGGTCTGTTATAGGGTTGAGATTTGGTTGTTTTTATTTAGGGAAGAGACAGATCTAATGGGGACTTAGAGTTGGAGTTTGGAATTGTGAGTTCGGGGTTTATTTGCTATCATTGTTTTAATTTGTATTATTATCTTATTATCAATGTCTATAAACTTTACATGGGATTGGACTGCCTAGATTAATTTTGATGGTTCCTTGTAGCTAATTTATGATGCTATTCATGTTGTTAGTTTGGGGTTTAATAGCTATTATTCCTTGTTTGAGATTGTATCCTATTTATTATCAATGTCTATAAACTTTACATGGGATTGGGCTGCCTAGATTAATATTGATGGTTACCTGTAGCTAATGTACGATACTACTCATGTTGGTTGCCAAGCCGAACTAAGATCGTATAGTGCTAGCCATGTACTTTGTTACTTGAATATAGGTTCTACTGTTATGTTTAGTATACATTACATTTTTGTTGATATAATTTTTTTTTTCATGGTGCAAAGATGGATGTGTAGTTTTGTTCTATTGCACAGTGAAAGAACATCTTGGATAGTATTTTTTAGTTAGCATAGTTGAAAATTTGGATAAGTGATGGTATAGCCAAACATTAATTATAGCTGTCAATTTGGAAAACTTTTGTAACTAATGAAGTTACTCAAACATGATAGATTTTGTGTATGCTTGAGTAGCTTCTAGTTAAAGACTAATTATATGCAAATGATGAAAGTTTTTATGCAATAGTACATTTTATTCTTATATATTATTTTCTATATGTGCATGATATGGTTATTCAAGTTGAAGGATAGTTATGCATTGTCTTCTTTTTTATGACTTTGTGGCTAACCTGATAAGCTATCATCGACAGTCACAATTAAATCACCTTAACCCACTGATTGAAGACAAATCAGCCACCGTGTGACCCATTCCACAGAAAGAAGGAAACCTGACAGTGACTGTAAGTAATTTGCAGTTTAGGTTTCATATTTTGGGACTTGTGTGTTTTGGATTTTGTGTTTTTTAGTTTCATATTTGTGTAAATGTTTACATTAGGTAGATTAATTGTGGATATGAAGTACTGTTAGTTTGTTTGTTGTAGGGAAAGAAAGTTCCAAGCTTCATAAGGAAGATGGCTGGGAGGTCTAAGCAGGGGAGGGCATTTTTTGTTGGTGACAAGCATGGAAATGTGGCACATCCCAGAGGGAAGAGAAGGCCACCGAAATGTGGACTTGTTAGTGAGCCTATTTACAAGAAGACTTTCAGAAGCACGACAGCCCCACCAAGCACACCATGATCAAAGAAGCATGACATAGACAAACTTTATAGTCTATTTTTGGATATGACTAATTGTGTCTTTTCTAAGAATGCAAAAAAAGAACCAAGTGTATAGCATTTGTTTACCTTTTGCACCACCATTAATTAACATGGATGTGAAACCTTAGATAATTTGGTAAATGTATTGATGGTAACACCCAAACATGAGAGGTGATATTGTGGAATGAAATTATGCAGGTTTTTTTGTTCATGGAATTGTTATCAGATGTGTGGAAACTCACTTCCTGGAATAAGCTTCTTTGCTATAGTTACATTGTAATTTAGTACAAAACTACTTGGAAAATTTTGCTAGTTATGAGCTGATTAGTTTGTAATAGACCTTGATGGCAATGTGATGCATTAATGATAGAATGTTTGCATAGAGATCATGAATGATTTCTGAGTACAATGTAAAATATATGGTTCAAGTTAATGGCTTTTCAATTACACATATAACCTTTGATCATTGGAGGAGCCAACTTTGCTTCTGCTATATCAGGTTATGATGAAAATGCTGCTTTTGTCTCAGGAGTTGGAACACTTGTATAAATCAATGTTAGAATTCCTCCAAAAATATACAATTTGAGATTTCATGAACAAAGTGCCATGTTTATTTATTTATTTTAATCTTTCAAAACAGACAATCCATCAAATGGGTGACAAAGTACATTACAAATCATAACAATAACATTAAAATCTAAATTTGATCCAAATTAGCTAAACTTTTGGCAAAGTCTTTTTGTGCTCCACTCTAGCCCCATTGCACCATATCATAAGAGTCACAATAATTACAAATGCAACCCACTATAACAACAATGCAATCCTCAATTTTTTTTCCTCCTTGTGGTGTACAATTAACTCATCTTGATCAACTCTATCTTTAGCAATCTTTTGCATGTGTTCTTGTAGTCGACATATAACTCTGTTCAAACCAACAAAGAATGCCCTCCCCCATTCAGACCTCCCAGCTCTCTTCTTGGTGAAGCTTGGAACTTTCTCTTCCTACAACCAACAAACCAATAGGTAACACATTATAACCAATGGAACCTAAGAAATTGAACTCAAATAACTATTGAGATAACATCAACTTTAGCTAACGTATCTCCAGCTAAAGTCAAGGGATCAAATAATAATGTTTAAGATTCTTATGTTATCCAATCACTACAAACTGATAATGTTTAAGAGTTCTTATGTAATCCAATCACTATAGTATAGCTATCTGTTGTGTCATCTAGTAAAACAGATCTTTGTATATGATTTAATATAAATATAATTGGTGACTGTTACTTAGAATTAATTAAGGAAGCAAGAAACAAAATATTTTGTATTAGTTTCTTTAATAATTATTTAACAATGGGGTAGGCTATGTAATTATATCAACAGAAATATAATATCTACTACACATAACAGCACTAGAACCTATATCCAAGTAACAAAGTACACTGTTAGCAATATATAATCTTACTTCAACTTGGCAACCAACATATTAATCTAGGTAGCCCAATCCCATGTAAATTTTATAGACATTGATAATAAAATAGGATACAAACTAAAATAAAGAATAATAGCTACTAAACCACAAACTCACAACATGAATAGTATCATAAATTAGCTACAAGGAACCATCAAAATTAATCTAAGCAGCCCAATCCCATGTAAAGTTATAGACATTGATAATAATATAGGATACAAATTAAAACAATGATAGAAAATAAACCCCAAACTCATAATTCCAAACCCCAACCCCAAATTCCCATCAGACCTGTCTCTTCCCTAAACAAAAACACTCAAATCTCACCCCATAACAGACCTACAAAGCCAAATTCATTATCATACAAATCTTGCAACATTAGGTGTTCTCATTCCATGACAGAATAAAACCATTTCAGGTAAAATTTGGTTATAAAAATAAGACAGATTATGGTGCCAAGTCCAACATCAAAAAAAGATAGACCCTTTTATTTTCAGTAAAAAAAAAAAATACAAATAAGATGTGAAAAATACAAAAAATAAATAGACAAAAAGAGAAAAAAAAAAAAAAAAAAAAAAAAAAAAAAAAAAAAAAAAAACTTACTTCCAACCCCCAAAGCCGGAAGCGGCCCGCTTCCGGCTTTGGGGGTTGGAAGCAACGAGAATAAGAGATGATTTTGGGGTTTTCTGACCAGATAAAGGTCGATCTTTTCAGAATTGTTTATGTCCGACAACGATGCTCCGGCAACAACGCTAGGCACTGGCTATGGAGATTTGGAGGAGAGGGAGCGGTGCGAGAGAAAGCAGAGATGAATAGAAAATTTTGATTTTTTGTTTTAATGGCAGGCTTTGAAATTTTTAGGGGCATGTTTGTTTTTTTATTTTAAGTTAACAGAGCTGTTGATCTGTAATTTTTAATACATGTGTCAATTTCTTATTGGACCTAGAAACACCATATGGATGCTGAGTTGGAGTTTCAGAAACAACATATACTTTCTCGTGAAGAAGAAGCTGTCGATATAGCCACTACACGAATCCAAATCTTCTGTCTCACTTTTCTTGCTCCACTATATACTCCACCAATAAAAACTTGCCACGTGTTCACCTAATTAATTAAATACTATCATTATTGACTTATTAATACTACCGTTATTAATTAATAGTAGTATTTAATTAATTAGGTGAACACGTGGTAAGTTTTTATTGGTGGAGTATAAAGTGGAGCAGAAAAAGTAAGACAGAAGATTTGAACTCCCACTACACTAGCCATATTGATGTAGTCACTAAGAGTAGGGGTATTTTAGGCTTTTTAGCAGTGTAAAAAAAAAAAAAAAAAAAATAGTAAAACAATAACACAGCTGGAGCTGGGTGGAGTGGTCGGCAAAGTTTGTAATGGAAAACCGTTCTCCTCTTGCTCTTACTGTAGCTGAGTCTCACACCACCGCCTACCAAAAAATGCTGCTACAAGCAACTATAAAATCCTGCCTTTATATGGCTATTTCATTTTCAGAGCAAACGAGTAAAACCTCTACACCCAAAATCCAAATATACTTTCACCATGGCTATCTTGTTGTTCACGTTGTTTACCATCGCACCCCCACCCCCACCACCACCACCAACCTTACCCCCTATTACCCCTCCTCTCACTTCGCCTCCACCTCCCTCCCCCCTTACTCCACCAGCGCTGCCGCCGCCGCTAAAGTTTCCTCCATTCCCACCTTTCCACCCATCGCCACCACCACCACCACCACCACCCCAAACTCTGCAACCACCAGACACCACACCACCACCACCAAGTCGACCACCACTCGTGCCGCTCGCGTTGTTGGGTATCTTAACTCTAACAGGCGGCCTGTTAGTCGTCGTTGCCATTGCTCGCTACAACGGGCCTCGTAACGAGGAGAATCTGGAGAGGTTATCTCAGCCGGAGAACTCAAACCGAAGGGTACCGGAGCCTTACGAATTGAGCGATGTGACTGTGAGGCCTGAATCTAATTGGGTTGCAGACCTGCCGGAGCCGATCAAGAGTCCTGCTGCTGCTGTGAGGGTGTCGGTGTATAAGTAGTGAAAGATAATTTCTTTTTCTTTCTTTACATGTTTGTTTGGTTTGGATTAAGATTTATCAAAATGGGATCGGATTGTGTAGTTTACAATTTACAGATTCAGCGTTCTATTTTGTTGTGTGAACTTACTTTTTCCCATCTGCTTGGATTTTGTTTTTCCAGTTTTTAACATTTTGTCTGATCTGACTATTTGGGTGTTTGAGTTTCTGTAATGGGTTTTTTTGTTATTTAACATAAGTATTTGTGGTTCTGTACAAGGTCTTTTTTTTTCATGCGTGCTAGTTGTTTAAGGGAATGAATGAACTGTTTCTTATCTCTGTTCTGTATTGGTTTGTTATTGCATTGTTGAGGTTCTTAGTTTGTTCTTGAGGTTAGGAGCTAACAATAACGAATAGTATTGCCATTGTATATCTATTTGACTTAATTCTCTGTTTGGAGCTCCATTTTATTGATTTATTTCATTTCTAATGGATGTTACATGATAAAATGCTTGAACTATTTTTTTTTTTGGTTGGTTAGTACGGATTTATATTAAGCTAAGAAAGCAGAACAAGGTGAGAGCAAGTCATTACAAAACACCCCAAAACAGAACTGGGGGTGAGGGAAAAACTACAAAATCTAGGACTTGGCCTATTCCCAAATGCTTGAACTACATGATAATCAACACATCAGCAATTTGTTCTTTTTGTTTGTAAAATGCAATAATCACATGTCCATTGTAGTCTACTATGCTTGGTATTTGTTTCAGCCACTAGAGAATGTTGTATTGATTCTAATACTCCATTGTTTTGGTTTTGTTATGTAGATGGATTACAAAAAATTCAGAGCCGCCGCGCAGTTTCATCAATCCTTACTTGGGGGGCTATGCTATTGGATGGTAGTAGTTTATATACTATTATGTGCTTGTATTATGGAACAATGTTAAGCTTTTTGGATGACTGAGTATTACAACTTTGATGAGAATTTTAGTTATGTAGGCCGACAATCCCTAATGTCATTTAAGTTTCTCCCCCCCTTTGTTGTTTATTTAATAATCGTGTGTTGTGTGAGTGTTTGAGGCATAGCTGGGAATCATAAATGGGTTTGTCAATGATAGTTAGATTTGAACTGTGTTGTTTTTCCCAACTAGGTCAAGCTAGATGAAATCCTGTTTCTCAACTTGATTTGCATTAACTAGATCTTTCTTTGCTTGTGTCTTAGTGTGCCACCATAGATGTAGGATGTAACAAGCTTGAGTGCTGGTAGCTGCAAAGTATGAGTTGCCTTGTTCAATATTTCATGTACTTTCGAGTATTCCTAGCATACTATGCAGTGACATGTCCTAGTACATTTGCATCTTATACGCAGTTAATCACTACAAAATTCCTATGTTATTAACCGTTAAAAACAACAATGGGCTGTTGGCCTGTTGTAGAGCGCAAACAAATGTTGAATGTTGAGTATTCATTGTTGTTGGGCTAACATATTGTCCCAAGCTCAGCTAGTAAATATGGGTAATGTATGCGTACGTACATAATTTTCTAAAATCAAGGTAAAATCTAATTTAGTACCTTCACTTTTATTCCAGTTGTCAAATTAGTCTATGAAATTTAGTTTTTGATAATTTAATCCCTTTGTTAATTTCGGTTAAATTAGAACGATTAACTTTAACCCCCTTAAATGGCATTTTTTAAAACTAATTTTTCACTTTAAAAACCACAAAACAAACTTTTTTTTTTCCATTAAACAAGAAACCTGGCTTTCGTCGCATGAATTGTTGACCGGACTGTCCAATATGTCAATATCAGCTATAAATTTTAGTGCTACCCCCCCCCAAAAAAAACTGAGTGATTTAATCCATTATCAAGATCAAGTTGGTGGGCTTCAACTTATAATAGATTCCAAATTTGTGGCAAAAACAGTGATGTGGACAACTTTAAGTTCAATTAAAGAACCCAAATTGAAGTTTCCTTTCTAGGCTTGACGCCTAAGATTGCCAATGGTACCCAGCTACCCAGTACCCAGTATATGTTGAACTAAAGCAACGCTGGTACTCACATGTTTTTGGGTAACTGATTATTTTGGGTCTATCGCTTGATTTGAGAGAAATTAGTTTAATTGATTTTTTAGGTGAAAAATTAGTTTAAAATGGAGGTTAACGGTGTTAATCTAATATATTTTAACAAAATGACTATGTAATGGACCCAATTTTGTATTCGTTTCTTTGTGGAAAACAATGAAAGAGTTTAACCTATGTGGTGGGTTTCTTTGCACCATTAGGCTGGGCTGCCTCCTACTATCTTCTGCCACACGAAACCCAAGTGTTCTGGGTAAAAGTGTTACGACCGGTCCAATTACAATTCACTTTGGTTCGGTTTGTGCACAAACTATGCCCTTTTTTTTGCTGAAACTTTGATCACATGCCTATGGCAGGCATAGCTGTTACAAAAAGAGTCAACGCAGGCAGATACAATGGAACAATGATAAAGGCAACACACTTGCTGTTAGACAAAACGAAACTATTGCAAAAGAGTTACGGCAAATAAATATAATAAAACAATAATAAAAGAGATGTGCTTATTGCCAGGCAAGACAAATAAGGGATCCTTAATAAGGAAAAGAACGATATAGCAACGAGGAACACATTATAAGCGAAATTGCAAAGTCAGGAAAAGAAATAATAAAGATAAGTAATGAAATCGAAGAAGGAAAATGTTAGCCTGCCATGTTCAATTGTGTTACAAGACTAAGACTGAGGAGGGAACCACTTTCTCAACGTGGGTAACCTTGCAGGAGGATCCTGCTTAAGAAATTATCCACTTTAAGGGAACAGGCTTGAATGGCTTATGCCCAAATGAATCCTTTATCCTCAACAGAGGGTAGGCTTTTAGAGGGAGAGAATGGATTAGCCTATTGGTGTATGCTTGCCATTCCACACTCTAAATTTCTCTTCCTGATTCTCTTTTCCTTTTTCTCAGTTTTTTTACTTTAATTCTTTCCCACTATTTTCTTTCTTTCTTGGTGCTTACTTGTGTAGTGTTATGGTGATTGTGGTGCTATAATTCTCTCCTAGTGGTTGCTACTGTTGCCATGATGATACTGTGGCCATGATGATACTGTGCACGACGAGGGCCCTTTATATACTACTTGCCATGATTGTTTTTTACCATGTTACCATTTAACTACTTTTGTCTAGATTTGGGTGTCCTTTTTGACCACCCTCTAGTTTGTCAGCTGCCCAGCCACCACCACTTACCTGTGATGGCTATGCCACTCCCCATTACCAGACAAAGAAAACTGTTTTGTTTGCTTGTTCACTGTGGCATTCTTATCCACCATAGCTTGGGTATTCTCTCTTGCTATCCCTTATGGCATGCACTTAGTGATTCCAACTCATCCTTCCATTTTTTGGGTGGTATATCATCCCAGCACGATATTTCCTCCAAAAGAGTTTGAGCGGGAACCCCAAAATAAACTTTCCCCTTCTCCCCACCACCAGACCATTTCCTTTCTTACCTCTGACCCATGACTCACTACTCCTGTATTGGCTGGGTACAAGTTGGTGGTGCCTGGGCCTTATGTGTGCTCCACTTCCGTGTATGTCCAAAACTTGCCTGCTGCTCATGTGCTTGCTATGGACTGGAGGTTCGTTTATGCATTTTGTCACTCATTCTTGATCTCTTATGGCGCCATTTGATCCATGCCTATTGGGCCTCTTTCAGGCCTACTGTATACTCTTCTTTCAATTGGTTACAATGTCCCAGTTTGGTCATTGGGTTTTTACTTATGCTACTTTGGGCTTTCTTGACCCATTACATTGCTTGTGGGCTTCTTTGGCCCATTTCTTTTTCCTTGGCATCCTCGGCCCATTTGCTTTCCTTGGGCATCCTCGGCCCATTTTCTAATTCTGCATTCTCATGGGTTTTTACTAACTCTTTTGGGCTTCCCTAGCCCAATTACCATATCCTTTATCCTTGGGGTTCATGGGCTTTCCATCAACCCTTTACTTTCTTAATTCATTACTTCCGGCTTGTTGTGTCCCATTCTTACTCTTCTACATTACATAGTGCCCATAGGTTTACCACTTCTTTCTCTGGGCTCCTTTAGGCCCATTTGTTTGCTTTATAGGCCTATGACCCATTATTCCTGTCACTCGGGCTTAATGGGCCTTCTCTCAATCCTACTAACTCCTTTTTGCCCATATTGTTGGGCTTCTTCCTGTTGGGGTTTTCCAAAATGAGCACCAACAACCTAAAACAAGAATTGGGGAAAATAGAGAGAGAGAGAGAGAGAGAGAGAGAGTAAAAAATTGAATCTCGTATTCTAATCCATATTATTCTAATTAATGTTCTTGTACATATATAATTACAAGCCTAACAGTTACATAACAGATTAGTGACTGTAACTAACTCTAATTGTCTTAGATAACACGTATGTGAGTGCTGACTAGATTAGTAATAGCACTAACAGCACGTGTGGGTGATTACACTCTAACATTCCCCTCAATCGAATAATTCCTTATAGGAAGTAAGGGATTGGCTCTTAATCTGGTATAGGCAGGAGAAGCAAGGCATTTAAGAATATCAACAAGCTAATCTGCACTGGAGACACGTGTGGGTGATTACACTCTAACATTCCCCTCAATCAAATAATTCCTTATAGGAAGTAAGAGATTGGCTCTTAATCTGGTATAGGCAGGAGAAGCAAGGCATTTAAGAATATCAACAAACTAATCTGCACTGGAGACAAATTGAATAACGATATCATGATGTAAAACCTTTTCCCTAATGAAATGGTAGTCAACTTTAATGTGCTTGGTACGTGCTTGAAAGATAATATTGGATGCCATAGAAGAGGAGGAATAGAAAGATAAATGCCTAGATCTTTAAGAAGCATCCTCAACCAATATAACTTAGCAATAGTAGAAGCCAAACTTCAGCTTCTGTAAAAGACCTAGAAACAGTTTCTAAGAAACATATGTAATTGGACTATACTCTAGAAAAACAATGTAGCTAGTGGTAGAGCGACGATCAATTGGGTCACTAGCCTAGTCAGCATCATTACAGTGGCGATTCCAGGAATTTTTTTCAGGGTGTTCCTATTTCACTTTGAAAAAATTTCGAGTCATTTCGGTCTATTTCGGGTGTTTCGAGACGTTTCGGTAAATACCAGCCTAAATTCAAGATTTGGCCAGCATGAAGTTTGTGCTTAAAAAAAAAAAAAAAGTTCTTAAAACCAAAACAAATTTGCATTCTGTACACCAAAAAACCTCAAAAGGAAAAAAAAAAAAAAAGAAATGAACAAAGGTACCTGTACAATAAACTATAAGTTCATTTGAACTATTAATAAAATTATTAATTATTGTTGTTTAGTTGTTTTATTAATTTGTTTGTCTTTTATAAACTATGATTTGTTATATTGTTGTTTCATTATTGTTTACCCAGCCTCATGTGCCCATCTACCCCCACCCCACTTAACAGACAAGCACAAGCCTCATACCTGATGCCCTCAATCACAATAGCCAGTTGCCAATTAGAAAATTTCACAATCACAAATCTCAATAAACATTACACTAAAAGACAATTAATATCTCACCAACACCAACACACACTAACCAACACCAACGGATAAGATAAAGCATTCAAAAAGTTTTTTTTTTTTTTTAAAAAAAAGGCAAAAAGCAAAATATTAATAAAGCTAAAGAGTAAAGAGTCAATCACAGACTCACAGTTCAAAAGAGAGAGTGTTACTGAGTTAAACTCTAAAAAGAATAAAGAGAGAGAGACTCTTATTCATTAATTTTATTTCATAGTTTTCATTTTAGTGAGATAAAGAGAGAGAGAGAGAGAGAGAGAGAGAAAAAGAGAGAGAAATACCTTGAGGGAGGGAGCACTGAGCACTGGAGTGGCGGAGCAACCTATAGTCGAGCGATTTGCAATCTGCCGTCTGCGATAAGGGCCGAGCAACGAGCGGCGACGATGTGGGGCGAGGACGACGATGAGCGAGTTGCGAGCGACATGACCGTGGGTTTGGTTTGCTCTGTATTGGGGTTTGGTTTGCTTTTACTCTGTATTGGGGTTTGGTTTGTTCTGCGACGACGTGACCGTGGGTTTGATTTCTATTTGATTTAGCGATTTGCTCTTTTTTTTTTTTGGATCCAAATTTTATTTTTATTTTGGGCTTTTTTTATTTTCCTTGAAAGTAGAACCAATATATATATATATATATTTTTTTTTAATTTCAGGGTGTTCCTAATTTTGTGATTGAGGTGTTCCTAATATAGATTAAATATAAAATTTTTTAATTATTATATGTAAAATTTTAATTTTTAATTATTTTTAATTTAATTTAATTTAATTTTTTTCAGGTCAAGGTGTTTCTAGGAACATCCTGAGTTGCACGTGGCGTCGCCACTGCATCATAGTAAGCTTGATTGCTGTATTTCAAAACTTTCTAAATAAAAATAAAACTCACTTTCATCCTCAACCTCTATTGTTGGAGGCTTCACCACCACCATTGCCATTGCTGCCACCATCGCCAAACTCCAGTGGCAGAGTGACGGTGGTCCTCCTTAGTAAAACATAAAAAATCTGTAGTTCCAAGTTTTTTATTGTTGTATTCTTTCTTGTCGACTGCCATAGTTATTCTGGAAAGCCTAAAACAACCATGTAGCTTAACTAAGACAAATAAGGGATCCTTAATAAGAAAAAGAATGATATAGCAACTAGGAACACATTATAAGCGAAATTGCAAAGTCAGGATAAGAAATAATAACGATAAGTAATGAAATCAAAGAAGGAAAATGTTAGCCTGCCATGTTCAATTGTGTTACAAGACTAAGACTAAGGAGGGAACCACTTTCTCAACGTGGGTAACCTCGCAGGAGGATCATGCTTAAGAAATTATCCACTTTAAGGGAACAGGCTTGAATGGCTTATGCCCAAATGAATCCTTTATCCTCAACAGAGGGTAGGCTTTTAGAGGGAGAGAATGGATTAGCCTATTGGTGCATGCCTGCCATTCCACACTCTAAATTTCTCTTCCTGATTCTCTTTTCCTTTTTCTCAGTTTTTTTTTTCCTTTAATTCTTTCCCACTATTTTCTTTCTTTCTTGGTGCTTACTTGTGTAGTGTTATGGTGATTGTGGTGCTATAATTCTCTCCTAGTGGTTGCTACTGTTGCCATGATGATACTGTGCACGACGAGGGCCGTTTATATACTACCTGCCATGATTGTTTTTTACCATGTTACCATTTAACTACTTTTGTCTAGATTTGGGTGTCCTTTTGGACCACCTCTAGTTTGTCAGCTGCCCAGCCACCACCACTTACTTGTGATGGCTATGCCACTCCCCATTACCAGACAAAGAAAACTGTTTTGTTTGCTTGTTCACTGTGGCATTCTTATCCACCATAGCTTGGGTATTCTCTCTTGCTATCCCTTATGGCATGCACTTAGTGATTCCAACTCAACCTTCCATTTTTTGGGTGGTATATCATCCCAACACGATATTTCCTCCAAAAGAGTTTGAGCGAGAACCCCAGAATAGACTTTCCCCTTCTTCCCACCACCAGACCATTTCCTCTCTTACCTCTGACCCATGACCCACTACTCCTGTATTGGCTGGATACAAGTTAGTGGTGCCTGGGCCTTATGTGTGCTCCACTTTCATGTATGTCCAAAACTTGCCTGCTGCTCATGCGTTTGCCATGGATTGGAGGTTCGTTTACGCATTCTGTCACTCATTCTTGATCTCTTATGGCGCCATTTGATCCATGCCTATTGGGCTTCTTTAGGGCCTACTGTATACTCTTCTCTCAATTGGTTACAATGTCCCAATTTGGTCATTGGGTTTTTACTTATGCTACTTTAGGCTTTCTTGACCCATTACATTGCTTATGGGCTTCTTTGGCCCATTTCTTTTTCCTTGGCATCCTCGGCCCATTTGCTTTCCTTGGGCATCCTCGGCCCGTTTTCTAATTCTGCATTCTCATGAGTTTTTACTAACTCTTTTGGGCTACCCTAGCCTAATTACCATATCCTTTATCCTTGGGGTTCATGGGCTTTCCATCAATCCGTTACTTTCTTAATTCATTACTTTCGGCTTGTTGTGGCCCATTCTTACTCTTCTACATCACATAGTGCCCATAGGTTTACCACTTCTTTCTCTGAGCTCCTTTAGGCCCATTTGTTTGCTTTATAGGCCTATGACCCATTATTCCTGCCACTCGGGCTTAATGGGCATTCTCTCAATCCTGCTAACTCCTTTTTGCCCATATTGCTGGGCTTCTTCCTATTAGGCTTTTCCAAAATGAGCATCAACAACCTAAAACAAGAATTGGGGAAGAGAGAGAGAGAGAGAGAGAGAGAGAGAGAGAGAGAGAGAGAGTAAAAAATTGAATCTTGTATTCTAATCTATATTATTCTAATGAATGTTCCTGTACATATATAATTACAAGCCTAACAATTACATAACAGATTAGTGACTGTAACTAACTCTAATTGTCTTAGATAACATGTATGTGAGTGCTGACTAGATTAGTAATAGCACTAACAGCACGTGTGGGTGATTACACTCTAACATTCCCCTTAATCGAATAATTCCTTATAGGAGGTAAGAGATTGGCTTTTAATCTGGTATAGGCAGGAGAAGCAAGGCATTTAAGAATATCAACAAGCTAATCTGCACTGGAGACAAATTGAATAATGATATCATGATGTAAAACCTTTTCCCTAATGAAATGGTAGTCGACTTTAATGTGCTTGGTACGTGCTTGAAAGATAAGATTGGATGCCATAGAAGAGGAGGAATAGAAAGATAAAAGCCTAGATCTCTAAGAAGCATCCTCAACCAATATAACTTAGCAGTAGTAGAAGCCAAACTAAAGTATTCAACTTCTGTAAAAGACCTAGAAACAGTTTCTAAGAAACCTATGTAATTGGACTATACTCTAGAAAAACAATGTAGCTAGTGGTAGAGCAACGATCAACTGGGTCACCAGCCTAGTCAGCATCATTACAGTGGCGATTATAGGAATTTTGTCCAGGGTGTTCCTATTTCACTTTGAAAAAATTTCGGGTCATTTCGATCTATTTCGGGTGTTTCGAGACGTTTCGGAAAATATCGACCGAAATTCAAGATTTGGCCAGCATGAAGTTTGTGCTTTAAAAAAAAAAAAGTTCTTAAAACCAAAACAAATTTGCATTATGTATACCAAAAAACCTCAAAAGGAAAAAATAAAATAAAAAGAAAAGAAATGAACAAAGGTACCTGTACAATAAACTGTAAGTTCATTTGAAATATTAATAAAATTATTAATTATTGTTGTTTAGTTGTTTCATTAATTTTTTTGTCTTTTATAAACTATAATTTGTTATATTGTTGTTTCATTAATTATAAAATTATTAATTGTTGTTTAGCCTAACATAATTTAATTTGTTTGTTTTTTTATAATGTATTGATTAATTATACTGCTTTAATTATTGTTGTTTAGCGCAACAATTAACTATATTGCTTTAATTTGTTTATCATTAATTATACTGCTTTAATTTTTAATTATTGTTTACCCAGCATCATGTGCCCATCTACTCCCACCCAACTCAACAGACAAGCACAAGCCTCATGCCTGATGCCCCCAATCACAACAGCCAGTTGCCAATTAGAAAATTTCACAATCACAAATCTCAATAAACATTATACTAAAAGACAATCAATATCTCACCAACACCAACACACACTGACCAACACCAACGGATAAGATAAAGCATTCAAAAAGTTAAAAAAAAAAAATGCAAAAAGCAAAATATTAATAAAGCTAAAGAGTAAGGAGCCAATCACAGACTCACAGTTCAAAAGAGAGAGAGAGTTACTGAGTTAGACTCTTAAAAGAATAAAGAGAGAAAGATTCTCATTCATTAATTTCATTTCATAGTATTCATTTCAATGAGATAAAGAGAGAGAGAGAGTCAGAGAGAAAAAGAGAGAGAAATACCTTCAGGGAGGGAGCACTGAGCACTGGACCAGCAGAGCAGCCTGCAGCCGAGCGATCTGCGATCTGTCGTCTGCAATAAGGGCCGAGCAACGAGGGACGACGATGTGGGGCGAGGACGACGATGAGCGAGTTGCGAGCAACGTGACTGCGGGTTTGGTTTGCTTTGTATTGGGGTTTGGTTTTGGTTTGCTCTGTATTGGGGTTTGGTTTGCTTTTGCTCTGTATTGCCAGTATTGGGGTTTGGTTTGTTCTGCGACAATGTGACCGTGATTTTGATTTCTGTCTTATTTAGCGATTTGCTCTTTTGGTTTTTTTTTTTTTGGATCTCTTACAAATTTTATTTTTATTTTTATGTTTCAGATTTTAGTTCAAATTTTTTATTTTGGGCTTTTTTTTTTTTTTTTTTGGCTTGAAAGTAGAACAA
Source organism: Quercus robur (assembly GCF_932294415.1). NCBI lineage: Eukaryota > Viridiplantae > Streptophyta > Magnoliopsida > Fagales > Fagaceae > Quercus > Quercus robur. The sequence continues at coordinate 8,167,501 of NC_065537.1, forward strand.
ATAATTTTTTTTTTTTTTTTTTAATTTTAGGGTGTTCCTAATTTTGTGATTGAAGTGTTCTTAATACAGTTTAAATATAAAAAATTTTAATTATTATATGTAAATTTTTAATTTTTAATTTTTTTTTAATTTTTAATTTTATTTATTTATTTATTTTTTCATGTCAAGGTTTACCTCCTGAGTTGCACGTGGCGTCGCCACTGCATCATAGTAAGCTTGATTGCTGTATTTCAAAACTTTCTAAATAAAAATAAAACTCACTTTCATCCTCACCCTCTATTGCTGGAGGCTTCACCACCACCATTGCCATCGCTGCCACCATCCCCAAACTCCAGTGGCAGAGTGACGGTGGTCCTCCTTAGTAAAACATAAAAAATCTGTAGTTCCAAGTTTTTTATTGTTGTATTCTTTCTTGTCGACTGCCATAGTTATTCTGGAAAGCCTAAAACAACCATGTAGCTTAATTAATACTCAAATTTATCTGCAACATCACAGAAATACAACATGAATCATGAAAGTTTTGAAGCTTTTTTCTCAACTTTGAAAAGTTTCAAAATTGGTGGCTGTAAAACCCAATCAAGATGCTCTAAACATCAACAACTTAGATCTTTTTCAGATAATTGTTGGATTTTTTTCATTTTTATATTGCTTCTAGAAATTCTATAAAAATCAGTGATGTGGACGACTTTAAAGTTTAATTATAAAGGCTTTGACGCCCAAGATTCCCAATTGTACCCCATCATATGAGCTCACGCTAGCTTCATTCGCTTTTACTAGTCTTCTAGAAATGATGATGTGTCCGAGTGATTTCTAGAAATGGTGGACAGTTTTAACTTTGACCGAACTGATGTCGTTGGATTACTAGTCTTCTCTTCTTCTTTTTATTTTTATTTTTTTTATTATAATAAAAACAAAAACAAAAACAAAAAATCTTCAATTCAATAAAAAAAAATGTCTCATACATTTTATATTTACATCTTTTATCTCATAATGTATAGATCTTTTATAATAAATTAGATAGTTCTCCATTGGACAATTTTTTTTTTTTGATATTGATCTTTGGGTATAAGGTTAAGAAGAGAAGGGTCATGGGTGGTTGATTTGAAGGGCTAAATTGATGAAATCATTGGGTTTAGAGAGAACCAACCACCTAACCATACACAATCTGAATTCTCTTTCTGAATAGCCACACTAAAATAAGTACAATGACTAAAATTTCCAAAATTTGAAAAAACTAGTCATGTTGTTGTTAGCGGACCTAGCTAGTAAGCTAGGTATATTCATCTTAGAATTTTGTAGGGTCTTAGAATCTGACCTACTATGGTCGGATTGAAAAAAAATCCAATTCAACCCAACTTATTACTAGAGTCTAACCCAACCTAGTCCAACCCACCTAGATCGGGTTGGATCCATGGGTTGGACTTTTATTTTTTTTAATTGAGCATTCGTACAACACCAACACAAATAAAAACAAATTTATAATCTAATAAACATGAGCATAACACCAATCCAACACAAACTATTTTATTAGTGCTTCAAAGTTTAAATCAATACAAATAACAACAGATTTTCATTGGTAGTGCATCAAACCAACACAAATAATCAAACCAAATGATATTTCATTTAGTTAGTAAGATATCAAATAGTTTTATCTCCTCTCAAAAGAGGAAAAAAAAAGAAAAAACATGAACTAGTTTTATTATTCTATAGTTAGTAGGATATTATATAGTTCTATCGAAACTTAATTGATAAAAAGAAGAGTAAATAATAAAATCATGTAATATATTTTTAAATATATATATTAAATATAGGTGGTTCGGGTTGGATTAGGCGAATTTGTGAATCTATTGACCCGCACCCAATCCCACCCACCGTAAAAAAAAAAAAAAAAAAAAAAAAAAAAAAAAAAAAAAAAAAAAAAAAAAAAAAAAAAAAAAAAAAAAAAAAATTTCCAATCCAACCACTAACCCCTAAAAATTGACCCATTCCAACGGGTTGGGTTAACTCGGGTCGATTTTGACGAATAGGCGAGTTAGTTGCACACCCTTATTCAAAAGGCAAACAACATCATCTCATTTTGTTTTGCACTCTTACTTTTCATATCATGGACCTTTTTCTTTTCTTTGTTGAGAAAGTTCATATCATATAATTGAGTTGCAGGCCTGTTGTTTGGGTATATTCAATTTTAAGACTTGATTGTCTATTTCCTCCTTTTATTTTTCTCATTTTTCTCATTTTGGTTCATTTTTCTCTTTCTAAAATAGGATTTATTTTTAGAAAAATACTATGTTCATGAAATTTTTTTACAACAAATATTAAATAACAGGTTGTTACTAACTATTACTGGTGGGTAAAAAAGTAATTTAAGTTGTGGATTCAAATTTGAACCATTAACAACTTACCACTTAGGATTTGTTGTAAAAGTATTGTGGATATTTGTATGTTGCAAACCTCAAGGGATTAGAATGGTTAAACCTATGCTTAATTGAATTTTTGGGGTTGCCTTACCTGAAATTAGAAACTCCATAGTGGGTAGTCACAAGATTTTGTAAACGGATGATGATAAAGATTGCTTTTAGCATATAAAAACATGAAAAGAATGACTTATTATGAATAGTTTTGGTGGTTCTATTTAGTTGTTTAAGTTTTATTTCTGATTAATTACATACCAACACGGCGTTTTCTCCCATCTTGAATTTGGTAATATAGTTTACTGGTTATATTTTTTTGATAATATAGTTTACTGGTTATATGAAAAAGATCCTGAGTGGAACATTAAGAACAAATACTACTTCTAGTTCTAAGTGGTACTGAGGAGATATGGAATTTGTTTTTCCCTCTCTTTTTCTCAATGGTGTTAGCTTATGTTATTAATTTTGAGTCGCGAAAACCAAAATATTTCCATCCTAAATTCCTAACTACATTTTCGTATTTGTATTTGTAAAAACTTCCTATAATCCAATGTTTCATATATGTTAGTCGTTTCTCTAACCTTTTCTGGAACAGGCTCGTGACATCACGTGATATGGCAGATCATATTAAAAAACTTAACTATGGCATCCCACAGTATCTTACATGGCATTGGCATCCCATAGTTCCTTATTAGAAGATAAAAAGAGAAAAAAAGAAAAAGAAAAAGAGAGGCTGGAAAGCCTCTAACAAAAGTGACACATGTCTAGATTATCAAAAAAGAAAAGAAAAAAGGAGTGACATATGTCTAACCCAAATATACATTTAGAATAACAAACAAGTTTAACTGTTGAATTTCATGTTTCTTATGTTTTTAACATACATATCAAATTTTGTTCAAATCATATATTATTCACTATTTGATCAATAAATTTATTTTTTATACACAATTTTTGATCACAAAAATTTGAAATTTTAACATTTGTTTGATGACATAGCAATTGATTTTTGATCTTCTTGAAATTTTGCAAGCATGAAGAATATAATAAGAATATGCAATCAAATAGTTATATTTTCAAAATTCATATTCAATATAAAAATAGATGAGGAGTTTGTAGGGTTTCTCTCCAAAACTTTGTTCATAACGCAAGCATATGGATAAAAAATACTTTTTACCCAAAAAAAAAAAAAAAAAATATATATATATATATATATATATATAGAAACACAATATGAAGAAACTAATAATAATATGTGCCTCTACATCTTTCACCCTTCATTGCCAAACTCCTTGTTGAATCTCTTATGCACTTCAAGGTCAGCTTCACTTACAGTTGGCTTTTGACTAGCAAGCATTTTATCAAAATCTGCTCTTGTGGTGGGTGGTAGCTGGATCTGCAAGTCATCAATTCCCAGAGACACAAATATGAAAATTCAAGATGGACATAGGGTCTAAAAAAATATTACCACAAACAAATTTTATTTAAAAAGGAAAAAATAAAAGAATCCGCCTATGTTAATGAAAGAGAAAATCAATACCAAACACGAATTAATGCAATTGAATGAGACATACTCTTTTTCCTTTTTCTTTCCAGTACAATAACCCCCTCCCAGGCCTCCCCTCTTTTCAATTTTCTTTGATCCTATTTTCCATAAATTAACTAACTACTAAAGTAAGCAGCAGTCTACATATCTTCAAGAATTCTATCAGTAAGTAACTAATACTGGGCCACAAACATGTATTTTTGGAATTCTTTCTTGTGTTGAACATAAGTTTCCTAACTAATCCATACCTTTAAAGCTAGGCCTTGTGCATTAAGTTCCTGCAAGGTAATCTCAGTAGCTCCTTGTCGAGTCCGTTTGCAAGGGACCCACATGCCTTTAGAGGTTTTTCTGAAGAATTGAGCATCAAGAGTTGCACGAAAAGGCTGATATAGTGCATCTTCAACCTATCAAAAGTTAACCACCAATTTTCAGCCATATAGTCCCTTTAGAGACACATTGACACAATGTAAAATTGACACTTACACAATAGAATATATCTGAACCAGAGAAACCTTGTGTTCTGCGAGCTAAATGCTCAAAATCATTTTCAGTAAGGTTATGAGGAGTGTCCCCAATAAGAACCTGCTCAAATAAAAAACTAGAGGATATTAAACAAGACATAAATTACAAAAGCATCAATCACAATGGGTTTATAACTACATTGCTTGGATATTCCAAATGCATTGCATTATGAAAATTGAAGTACCTTAAATATGTGTTTCCTTGCTTTCAAATCTGGGAGAGGGACATAGATTCGCTTGTCAAAACGCCTCCTCATGGCCTACATTAACTTTGCATTAGCCTCAACCCTAAAGCAATCTAGATCATGAAATTTTTGCTAGCCTTGGCCGTAGGTTAAAAGGATGTATTTTTTCTCACCTGATCCAAAGCATAAGGAGTATTTGTGGCTGCAAGAACCAGAACATTTGTCTCATCGTTGCATACACCCTGAAATGTATTAAAATTTTAAGATTACAAATATGTAGGTGGAAGGAAACAATGTATGATAATGCTATGTATTAACTATCTAATAAAACATATAGTTATTATTAACTGCATTGCAAACTAGCTTGCCATTTTAAGGCCAACAAGGAAATGATTGGTCATTTAGCCTGCCATTTGAAGACCCTATAATATGTTTTCCCTAGGTCAATAAAGACCATATGAAGATCTTTACAAGCCTCTATAATTTTCCTTTAGACATCTAAGTAAGAAAATAACTTCCATGGTAGATTTTCCTAGCATAAAACAAGTTGATTCTCCAATATTTATTACTTCATATCTTAACCTTTATTCAATCATTCTCTCCCAAGTTTATTATTTCATAGTGTGACTCATAAGTTTAATTCCAAGGTAATTTGTACAGTTTTGAATATCCCCCCTGTTCTTGTAGAAAAGTATTAAAGTATTTCTCCTCTTTCCCTTCTTGTTTTGCTTGATCATTGTAATTTGGTTTCTTGATGTTTTTGCCCCTTCAGTACAAAAAAGAAAAAGAAAAATTAAAACCTAAAATTCAAAGGAAATCATAGCCTTCTTTGGACCACATACATGATTTCAAGTTACTTATGCTTAAATACCTTAAAGTTAGGTCACCCATACTAAACATTTCAATTTAAATTTTTCCATAAAATTCCTCAATTCCATTTTAAGTATAAAAATGTTAAATAGGATGCTTTGCAACTCATATCACAAAATGTAATAAATTCATACCCAACTGCATGGTACAAACTACAACAAGTTATTGACAAACTACATGCCCCCAATCTTAATCTAAGCATGTCAATTATATTATATAAATAGAAGCTTGGAACAAATGACTTTAATCCATTTCCAAGGAAAATAAATTACCTGCATTTTTACAAGAAGTTCTGTTTTGATTCGTCGAGATGCTTCATTCTCATTGTTCTCACCTCGTGAACCACATAAGGAATCAATTTCATCAATAAAAATAATGGATGGAGCAGCATCACGGGCCCGTTGGAAAAGAATTGAGACTTGCTTTTCACTTTCTCCCTGTAAGGTTGAATTTATTCAACCATCTAATTGGCTTTATTCCGTGCCAAATTTGCTTGTAATTCAGCATTTAGTAACCCTGTATTTAGGTGGGTTTGTTGTAAGGGTAGTGAGTGAGATAGAGTGAAGATTGCTCAAGAGTGTGCAAGAAAACAGAGAGTCGCGGCTGGGACTCGCGGGTGGACTCGCGGCTGCAAGCCGCCAGAAGCTGCACACGTGCCAAGCATGCTGGAAGATGAACAGTCATGCTAGCTGGAGCACTACAGGACAAAACAGGACAACTGGCCATACGGTTATCTCGCGACTGGATCTCGCGACTTAGTCAAGCCGCGAGGTCAAGCCGCGAGCCACCCCTGTTTTGTAAAACCTGACGTTTCACATTCCTCTCCCACTCCAGTATAAATACCCCTTTTACCCACGATTGAAAGAGAGCTTCCAGAGAGAATTTTGAGAGAGAAACCCTAAAGAAAAACAAGATTGTTTCACACACAATCCCTACCTTAGAGTCTCTTCATATTCCTCAACTCTCTTCCTCTCCATTGTCAAATCCTTGAGAGGCATTATACCAAACCTGGTTCTCACCATCATCATCACTGTGAGACAGTTGTTTGGAGTTCTGGGAAGCAGTTAGGAAGGAGCCAATCTTCATTGGTTGATGCTATGGTTTAGTAGCGGAATCCGGGAAGTTAGAAAAGAAAAAGGTTCGGCGCAACCTCGTTGGAGCAAGAAGCTTGGAGGGCTTAGGTGCACTGGGTAGATTAGGCTTGGAGGGTCTATTGCTGTCCTTGTATCCCAACTGTATTTTCTAGTGGATTGATTACCGCTTGGAGGGCGGCGGAGAGGTTTTTCGCCGAGGACTTCGGTTTCCTCTTCGATAACACATCGCGTGTTGTCTTTGTGTTTGCATCTTCCTTCCTCTCTATCTTTGCCTTTATATTATCTGCTGTGATTTCATTATGTTATGGCTTAGATAGTATTTAACCTATTTCACATTATAGCATATGTTAAGTTTCCGCACACTTGTTGTTTGACATATTGCTTGTGTTGGTTAAGTTAATTTTTGGGGGTCTAAACGTTCAAAAGTGTTTTGTACACGTTTTTGAACTTTCAATTGGTATCAGAGCGGGTACACTGCTATTGGTTTCATTACCATTGTGTGATCCTTGACTCCCTTTTGAGATGGATAGGTCTCAATCCCTTAATGCTCCTCCATATTTTGATGGTAGTAATTATGCTTTTTGGAAGGTTCGCATGAGAGCCTTTCTATGTTCTATTGATGAATCCGTTTGGGATGCTGTTGAGATTGGTTGGACCAAACCTGAGGCAGCCAAATCCACATGGGATAAGGCAGCACTTGCTGCATCTAATGCTAACAGTAAAGCACTCAATGCTATTTTCTGTGGTGTGTCTCCAGATGAATTTCACAGGATTTCTCATATTACCATTGCCAAAGAAGCATGGGAGATTTTGGAAACCACTTATGAAGGCACGAAGAAAGTGAAAGACACTAAGTTGCAAATGCTGACCACTCGGTTTGAGGAGCTCAAAATGAGTGAGGATGAGTCTTTTGACTCTTTCTATGGAAAGCTAAATGAGGTGGTTGTCAGTAAGTTCAACTTGGGGGAGAAAACGGAGGACTCAAAGATTTTAAGGAAGATCCTTCGATCATTGCCGGAAAGTTTTCGTGCAAAAGTGACAGCCATTGAAGAGAGCAAGGACCTAGATGACATCAAAGTACAGGAGCTGGTTGGTTCTCTGCAGACTTATGAGATGTCACTGCCCAATCAACGAAAGAGTAAATCTCTTGCTCTAAAGACCATTAATGAGAAGGTGGAAGATCAAGACTCATCGGAAGAAGATGGGGTTGACAAAGATGTAGCTTACCTTGTCAAAAATTTCAGGAAGTTCTTGAAATTCAAAAATAATGGGAAATTCGATGATAAAAGAAAATTCCAAAGTTCTGGAAGGGAGAAGAGGGATTTCAAAAAGAAAGATGGAAAAGAATCCCAACCCACACAAGGTGTCACTTGTTTCGAATGTAACGGGCATGGACACTTTAAGAAGGAATGTCCGAATTATTTGAAATCGAAAGGTAAAGTGTATGCCACGACCTTGAGTGACTCGGATTCGTCTGACTCAGAATCTAAAGAGAGCTGTGATGGAGAGGGGAACTATTCTGCTTTTATGACTATTGCTCATGTTGAGTCTTCGGATGAGGTAAATCTGCTTGTACAAGACCTTGGAGAACATAGTGATGATGAATTATTAGGAATTGTTGAAGAATCAGATGCTGAAGAAAATGAAAGCACAGCAAATCTTCAAGAGAATTATAACTCACTCTTGGAGAAGTCGGGTGAGTACACAAGGGTGGCCAAGGCTGCTGTGAGAAAAATGAAGAAGGCTGAGGAGGACTACAAAAGTCTCCTAATCCGATATAGGGAGGCCAAATGTGAGATTGAAACACTGAATGGTGAGCTGTCCGAAACTTACACAAAAGTGAGATTTTTTGAGAATGAGGTTGTGCAAGCAAATGCTAAAATAGAGAGGGTCACCACCAAGAAACTAGATGATGTCATATCATCTCAAAAGAGCTTTTCAGACAAATCCGGATTGGGGTATACCGGAGGAAGTAGTTCATCTGTAAATGTCACTAAAGAAGTGAAGTTTGTAAAGGCGAAAGATCCAGTGGTAGCTGAACTTACTGGTGAAAAGCTCGAGGTGGAGGAGAAGAAGAATGTGCTGAACCAACGGATGCTGAACCCCCGTAATCAGTCTGTGGGAAGGTCTGAATCTCGTGCCAAGTCACGTCCACGACCACAAAGAGGTCCTAGAGGAACTTATGTGTGCCATTATTGCGGACTTCAAGGGCATACTCGACCAAATTGCCAAAAACTGAGAGCAAAGAACAGTGCAACTCCTCAAAGGTCAGGAGGACCCAGAATTGATAGGAGAACTTGGGCAGGTGATCAATCTAGAGAGCAAAATGGAGATCCCGGAATGATGAACGTGATGAAGATGATTGGTGCATTCACCAACTGCTTGGAAAGCTTCTCACGAAGGTTTGAAAGCCCTAACTCCCGTACCCAATCCTATAAGGAAATCACCCCAAACGCAAGTGACGTGTGGGTGAAAAAGGGTACTCATGCATAAGCATTACAACATGTCCATGCATTAATACTTCCTATGCTTTGTGACAATGTTTGTTTGGTTTGCTTGCTGTTTTTGATGTTGGTTGTTTGCTTATCTTCTTGTGAATATTTTTTTGTTTTATCAATCTTTTTGTTTCTTGTGTCAAAAATCCAAAAATCACATAAAAATTAGAAAATCAAAAAGCTTGATTGACTTTATTGGGTTTTGTCTCAAAACTTGTTTTGCCTTGTACCTTTGTGCTAATGGCTTTGTGCATTTTCGAGCATTGCTTGTTTTCATGCACCTATATCAATGTGGGAAAAATCTTGAAATCTATGTGATTGTTGTAAATAGATCTTCAAACTTGTCATGAATGATTAGTGAATGGTTATGTTGATCTTGAGACATGCATAGACTTGTGTCTATATATCTTCCCACTCTTTATTTTTTTGATTTTATAAAAAGAGCTCACCAAATGTAAATCTCCAAATGAAAAGAGATATTGAGCTGCAAAAGTCTGTCGCACATTCTAGTATTCGACTAGGAAAAAGGGTAAGCGACCTTATATTAAAGAGATTATTTATTCAAAAAGCCAAAGGCTTGTTCATTAAGTTGAAATGTATAATATCACTCTCACATTGAGAGGTGATTGTCATCAAAAGATCAAAAGATCAAATGTTATGATTGAAAGTGGAGTAAAATGATAAGCTCCAAGTTATGTTATCAAGTTGTGTGGGAGGTTATATATACATATTTCTATAATTGAGATGGGTCACATGATCTAGTGCTAATTGTGTATGCCTTGATTGAATTGATCATTGAAGCTTCACATTAGACGAAGGACTATCTCATTGTTGATATCCACACACAACACACAAGTTTATGTTCAATAAATGCCATATTCATTTGTGTGATTGTACTTGTTGAAATATGTTTTCACATGCTCAATCTTTGTTAATTCAAGCACAAAAAGATTTTTGAGTGTTTTAGGTGTTTTTGGAAAGTATTTTGTTAAAAATCTAGAAATTTCAAAAATCCAGTTTTGCCCTGTTTTGGCGGCTCAGTCGCGGGTATGTCAAGTCGCGAGACTCAGTCGCATCTTCGCTGGTCATTTTTGGCGACTTGTTCGCGAGTGGAAGGTCCAGTCGCGAGGTTCACTCAGAGATTTTCGCGGCTCAGCTCGCGACTCACTCGCGGGTAGACCTTCCAGTCGCGAAAAACACTTAGAAAATTTTTTCAACTTTTTGTCTTTGAGTGTTTTGGCGGCTTGATCTGGCGACTTTTTGGCGACTCGTTTCAGTCGCGAAAATCGCGTGTTTTGGATAAACAGGGGCAGTTTTTAAACTTTTTATTTTTCCCTCGATCTTTTTGTGACTGTTCATTGTCTTTCTCATCTGCTCTTACACATTGTCACCGTGCCTCCATTTTCGATCTCCAATACTTGTCTCTTTTCAGCTCAAAATCGTCGACTAACAGGTATGGTTTTCTGTCCTGCACTCTATTTTACTTGTTGTTATGGTTTTCCTTCTGGTTTATTCACATTTGATTGTGATTTTGTGATGGGTTTTTAGCTCAACTATTATTCTTTGTTCATGCTTCGCTTGGATGCTTGTGTTTCTGTTCTTGAGCTAGTTTATGTTGGTGGTTGTGTTCTTCATCATGTGCTTAGCTAGGGTTAGCTTTTTTTGTCTGATCCGCTGTTGATATCGTGTTTCACTTTGATCCTGTGTGGTATCATGTTGATGTGTTGTTGAATGTGGGTCCTTTTTCAGCTGATTATGTGGTTATATTTGGCCTCCCTCTTCTGTGTAGTTCAATTTGGGCCATTTGTGTCCCTCATTGTTATTGTCTGACCATTTTCATCCAGCTGTTAGGGTTTCTTCATTGTCCCTAAATTTACACTAACCCACTGCTAATATAGTCTGTTGGATTGTGTTCTGTCATTTCCCTTATTTATAATGCAGACTGGTCATGTCTCCCTTCAAGAAGGCTGCTGTGAAAGGAGGTTCTTCCAAAGGGAAGGAACCCGTAATTGATGTTGATGAAGACACACCTCTCCCAAAGGTGACTCGCTCTTCATCACAGCGATTCGATCCCAATAAGTTCAGATCATATGCAGCCTATCAGTCCTATGAGAATTTTTTTCTACATGCCACTCCATTACTAGAAAGAGCTGTGGATCTGTCCTCACTTCATAACACTGACATTCCGAAATGGTTTGCTCACAAAGATTGGAATTACCTTCTCTCTGATCCGGAGGTCGTGTATGAAGAGTTGATTAAAGAATTTTATACTAACGCAATTGTGGAAGGAGATGAACTGAAGTGCTGGGTTCGGCAAAAGAGCTTTTTTTTCTCTCCTACATACCTGGCAGAAATTCTTCACATCAACAGACCCATTTTTCGACATTCACCGGTCTATGATGATCTATGTCCTGATGAGGAGCTTCTCAAACAAAGTCTTGGTCAAGACTTGGAGTTCTCACCCAATGGCAAATCCATCAGTGTTTCCTCTCTTTCTCCGAAATTGAGAGTGCTTACAATTGTGATGTTTCACAATTTGTACCCTTTATCAAGTACTGGGTATATGTACCTCGGACGTGCTTTGTTTCTTCATGATCTAATCTCTGATGAAGAAATCGACATTTGTGCTCATATCTTTCATGTTCTGCGCAAAACGGTTCTTCGAAATGAGTCTCGGATATGCATTCCTTTCTGCAGTCTCATTTCACAGATCTTGAAGCTCAAGGGAATTTATCCAACGGCTGATGAGTCTCCTATCCCCAAACCGAGTCCAATCAACATGCGTACATACAATGCAAGTGTTGGACATAGTCGGAAGAGAGCCAAACCAGAAACTTCTGCATCTCACAGTGACCCTCAGTTCAGCAATCTCTCCCTCGATGAGAAACTTGATCGCATTGTCTCCTCTGTCCACGAGTTGAATACAAAGATGTCTGGACTCACTGCTTCTCTACACCATCAAAGCAACCGATGGGATATGAAGTTTACTTCTCTTCAAACTCAATTGGATCAAATTCAGAGAAAGCTAGAAGAGGATGACTAGCCTATTCCATGACAAAAAGGGGGAGTGATAGGCATAATCAGAGGGGGAGGATATTACCCTAAGGGGGAGTGTCATTATCTAAGGGGGAGTGTCTTTATCTTTTTCAGTTTCAATTTTCTCTTTAAGTTGATATATTGTGTTTTGTAAAACTGTTATTCAGGATGTTCTGTGTTTTGTACCCATTTGCTTTTGTAAGCTGTTAGGGTTATTGTTTTATGCATAGTTTGTAGGCTTTATGGTATGTACCTTGCTTATGCAGCCTTTATGCTTTATGTTGAAATCAGTACTCTAATCTAAATGTTCTGCATTTTGGTTTATGTACTGTCACTCTTGTGCCCTTGTAGGATTGTTCCTAGATGCATATGCCTTGTGTGCTATGCATTGGTTGAGTGTTGAGCATACAAGTGTCTTGCCTTGCGCTTGTTAACTTGTATGTCCTTGTGTTCATTCCAAGTGTGAATGAACACTGTGATCACTACCTTCTGGTGGTCACTTGGTTGATCAAGCCATGGTTTGTATCTTACTCCATCTTTGCTTGATCACATTCTGCCTGTTTCATATGCATTTACAATTTTCTGCTTACAATGATCATAGTGTATTGTTGTGTTTCAGGAGTATTTTGTTCATATGATTCAAGTGCTTCACAGCTTCTAGAGTTAGGTGTGAGTGAGTTTTGTTCAACTGTTCCCAACTCACATGTTAAGTCTAGAGTCTGTTTTAGGGTTTTGTCACGGAATAGCCAAAGGGGGAGATTGTAAGGTTGAATTTATTCAACCATCTAATTGGCTTTATTCCGTGCCAAATTTGCTTGTAATTCAGCATTTAGTAACCCTGTATTTAGGTGGGTTTGTTGTAAGGGTAGTGAGTGAGATAGAGTGAAGATTGCTCAAGAGTGTGCAAGAAAACAGAGAGTCGCGGCTGGGACTCGCGGGTGGACTCGCGGCTGCAAGCCGCCAGAAGCTGCACACGTGCCAAGCATGCTGGAAAATGAACAGTCATGCTAGCTGGAGCACTACAGGACAAAACAGGACAACTGGCCATACGGTTATCTCGCGACTGGATCTCGCGACTTAGTCAAGCCGCGAGGTCAAGCTGCGAGCCACCCCTATTTTGTAAAACCTGACGTTTCACATTCCTCTCCCACTCCAGTATAAATACCCCTTTTACCCACGATTGAAAGAGAGCTTCCAGAGAGAATTTTGAGAGAGAAACCCTAAAGAAAAACAAGATTGTTTCACACACAATCCCTACCTTAGAGTCTCTTCATATTCCTCAACTCTCTTCCTCTCCATTGTCAAATCCTTGAGAGGCATTATACCAAACCTGGTTCTCACCATCATCATCACTGTGAGACAGTTGTTTGGAGTTCTGGGAAGCAGTTAGGAAGGAGCCAATCTTCATTGGTTGATGCTATGGTTTAGTAGCGGAATCCGGGAAGTTAGAAAAGAAAAAGGTTCGGCGCAACCTCGTTGGAGCAAGAAGCTTGGAGGGCTTAGGTGCACTGGGTAGATTAGGCTTGGAGGGTCTATTGCTGTCCTTGTATCCCAACTGTATTTTCTAGTGGATTGATTACCGCTTGGAGGGCGGCGGAGAGGTTTTTCGCCGAGGACTTCGGTTTCCTCTTCGATAACACATCGCGTGTTGTCTTTGTGTTTGCATCTTCCTTCCTCTCTATCTTTGCCTTTATATTATCTGCTGTGATTTCATTATGTTATGGCTTAGATAGTATTTAACCTATTTCACATTATAGCATATGTTAAGTTTCCGCACACTTGTTGTTTGACATATTGCTTGTGTTGGTTAAGTTAATTTTTGGGGGTCTAAACGTTCAAAAGTGTTTTGTACACGTTTTTGAACTTTCACTCCCTTCCATTTGGAAACAATGTCCGATGCGGAAACACTGTGTATAGACAGTACACAACACATGTAAATGTCTGTGTACAGACAATGCACAAAACATGTAAATGTGTTGGCAGCATTCCATCTATATAAAAATATTAGAAAGCAAACACATCTACATCCTTGGGAAATACATTAGCTGTAATAAATGCACCCAACAATAACTGCTAGGAAGAAGCAGAGAACAAAAACAATCGCAGATGTGAATCAATTGAAGCATAGTGGCATAGATAATGAATTCAGAAATTCAATACATTCCAATAACGTGACGATTGCAATGAAAAAGCATATGAAAGGAGTCAAAGACCCAACCATATGAAGTAAGAAAACTACATCAACAATACAAAATATTAAGAACTCTAAGTCCACATTTTCTGAAACTCAAATATCTGGACAATGTATTTCTGATCTAGGCCTTCACTAACAAGTAAAATCTACAGAAAATGGGTGAAAATAAGAATAACATGTTAACTATAAAATGCTGCTGAAGTCACAAGTTTTCAAAAGAAATTATGCAAAAAACTGAAACATAGAGGGAAAACAAAAGAAGCCACATAGACTTCAAATATGAGTCACAATTAACTGCAATTGGCAACATGTATTTGCCTGTTGAAGATGAAGATTAGTTCTTTTATCTCTTGCCGTGTATGTTTCTTACATCATCACTTATTGTAATCCTGTTGCTTGCTATGTATTGATATTGGTAAAATTATAAATATTACCTAAAGAAAGTTGACCCTGTTTCTGTTGCAATTGCATTTGCTAGATAGGTCTTCCCTGTTCCAGGTGGACCATATAGTAATATAGCCTTCCACGGTTGTCGTTTTCCTAAAACAGGAGTTCAAAACATAATGTCCACATTAGTGGTCACTATAACCCAACTCTTCTTATTAGCATTGAAACTAAGAATAACCAAATAAACTAAAAGCAGAGATTAAAAAACCCAAAAGTTAAATACAATGATGGAGGGAGAACTTACCAGTAAAAAATTGAGGATTCTGGATAGGCACTATGGCAGCTTCAACCAATACCTCTTTGCAAGCCTGAAGTCCGCCCACATCACTCAACTTCGCATTCGACTCTGTAAGACCAAGCCCGCTTTCTGCTCTATTAGATAAAGAGGGTCCATGTAAGTGATGACGGCCTCTAATTTTTGTTGCCCTTCTATAATGGCCCAAAAATGACTGCCTATTCTGCTTCTTAAGCCATGGATTGTTCTCATAGAAGAGATAAGTGCCCGCATACTCTAATGCCTTCATATAAAGCTTATAGGCCTCTTCAAATTGTTCAGCCATATCCTCCACAACTGCCAGTTTCACATTCTTTTCAGCAAGCTCTAAGAGCTCGCCAGTAGTAACAGTAGTCATCTATAACACACACGCACATATATGTCAATTAGTTCACTCATACAGTTATTCATAATGATGAATTTGCAATAGATATGCATGATGAGCAATAATTCTAATCAGAGTAGTCATCTATGACTCTAACACACACACATACACATACAGTTATTCATAGCGATATGAATTTGCAATAGATATATGCATGACGAGCAATAAATCTAATCAGAGTAGTCATCTATAACACACACATACACACACATATATAAATATATGTCAATTCATTCATTCATACAGTTATTCAAAATGATGGATCAGTAAAATTAGTTCTTCTAGGAACCGTGCACACCTGATGCAGTCAAAAACACAAAAAGAATTTAATTTTAATCTTGTTTGTTTAATTTTAGAATCCATTTTACTATTTGTCCATTTAATTTATTTAAGTTCCTTTTTTGTTGCAGATATTTTAGGTCACACTGAGTTATTACAATTTTGTTTAATTTTCAAGATTCGATGTTATTTTTGACATCCATAATTGGGTTTTAACACAAGTCAATTAGGATTTAGGTTTAGTCCTAGAAATTTATGTAAGCATGCTTGTCTACTCTTACAGTGACAGTTTGCTTTAGTAATAAAATTTATTGTTACTTTGACCTTCAATAGCTTGGTCTTGATTTCACAATCCTAAATACTAATTTTTAGGCGATTCTCAAAAAAAAAAAAAAAAACTAATTTTTAGGTTTTTTTTTTTAATTTTACTTTCTATTTCATCAGATTTAGTATTTTATTGTTGATTAACAATAATACATTAAATGTGAATATAGAAGTTCAAAATGTGTTTTGTTTAAGTTTGCCTTACATATATAAACAATTTTACACTAAATATTTTTATTGAATGCAAATTTTGACAATTTCACAATTAGAATATGTATATATATATTTTATACTTTTCATGCTTGCAAAATTTCAAGATAATAAAATTACATTAATTATATCATCTATCAAAATTTAAATTTCAAGTTTTTGTATTTTAAAATCATGTATAAAAGATGAGTTTATAGATTAACTAGTACTTTGTATTAGTAAGTAACATCCAATTGAAACAAGATTTGGTTTGTATGTTACGAATATAGAGAACTTGTATTCCAAAGGTGGGATTTTGAAAATTTTAATCCAATACGAAGTTGTTAGGTGATGTAATATTGCCTAAACTTACACCGAATGTAACTTGATCATGACCCTTTACTTAAGAATTGTCTTTTATGTGGTCATGTATTCGCCAAACATAGTTATCTTTTAAGATAATATATAATTTGAAATTTATAGTGTATGTTCCGTGATAATTTTTATTTTAGTGTAGGAGGGATTTGAATCCAAGTACTTTATTCGATAACAAGAACCTGAAAATACGTAACTTAATCCTAACCATTTACATAACTTTTTTTTTTGATAGGTAATCAGAAAACTTATATTAAAGAGGAAAAAAATAAATGACAAGTACAAGATGTTCATGATGATGAACAACAACACAACAACAACACAACAGCAACACAGCACAACTCAACACAACAGCAAGAGAGAAGTCAGGAAACTAAGCTAAGGGAAGGCATAAACTCAAAGAGAGAGGAACACTCAGTAAAACCCCTATAAGGAGACCACTCCATTAGACTGCGTTAGCATAAAATCTTTAACTCCTACAATGTTTTCTCTTTATCTTCAAAAGATCGACGATTTCGCTCCAACCACACAATCCACATTAAGCACCCTGGAACCAAATTCCAAATTTCCGAATTATGCTTCCCAAGCTACTGATGCCAACTAGATAACAAACACGCCATTGAACCCGGCATAACCCAATGAATACCAAAAGCCTAAAGCATGAAAACCCATAGGGAATGAGTAACAGGACAATGAAGAAGAAGGTGGTCAACCGACTCCCCATCACAGCAACACATACAACACCAATTAGCCAAAGGGTGACCCTTAAGCATTAGATTATCCAAAGTGAAGATTCGACTATGTGCAGCAATCCACAGAAAGAATGCCACACGCTTAGAAATCTTTGGTTTCCAAACACCCTTCCAAGGCAATAAAGAATTCGAGGCAGCCCGAATCTCATGGTAGTAAGACCGGGTGTCGAAATCCTCATCTGAAAGGCCCACCAACTCCTCTCTCGCATCTAAACCCATCAACTCAGTCAGCAAGTTCTTTCTAAAAGCCAAATCACCAAACTCCTCCCTGTTCCATTTTTTTAAATCTGCTTTCAGAGCCTTTAACTTTTGAGCCAAAATAAAGCTTGGAGAGCCCGCGAAACTGTACCCATCGCACCAATGCTTAACTCTATCAACAAAACCCTCGACTTTCAACCACATATTTTCAAATTTAAAGACACTTCGACCATGCCGAACAACACTAGCTTCCAACAAAAGAGGGCAATGGTCAGAAAGAACGCGGGAAAGCACCCGTTGGGATACATTGACGTAGTGCTCCTCCCAATCAAGAGGAACCAATGCCCTATCAATTCTTGACATGGAGGGGACACCAAAATCTCTAAACCAAGTGAAGGAGGCCCCCTCTAAAGGTAAATCAACTAAAGAATTATTCTCAATAAAATCTGAGAATGCGAACATAGCAGGGCTAAAAGACTCACAACCAATCCTTTCACTAGGGTACCTGATAATATTGAAATCACCTACAAGACACCAAGCCATAGGCCACCTGGCACGCACTTGGGATAACTCCTCCCATAAAGTATACCGCTGACCATTGTCATTAAGACCATACACACCTGTACAAGCCCAACAAAGTCATCCACCACTCCACTCAATAATACACTGATAGAAAATAGTCCAACCATAACATCCAACTTCTCAAAGACCATCTTATCCCAAATCAGCAGGACCCCTCCCGAAGTCTGCACAGCATCGAAAGTAGCCCAAAAGTAGCCCAATCAATAAAAGGACTACCCCATAAACTCCGCACAAAAGCAACATCACAAGAAGATACTTTCGTTTCTTGAAAACATACAATATCACACTTCCACTCTTTTAGCAGATTCTTACAAACCACTCTCTTCCTGGGATTGTTAAGCCCCCTTACATTCCAAGAAAGTAGTCGTAGAGTCATTTAAGACAATCAGCACCCCCCTTCCTATTCCTAGCAGAGACTCCATCGTAATTAACACAAGAAATAAGCCCCTTAACCTCCCTGAGACCTCTCGTCCCTGAGTTTCCAGGTCGCTAGACACCCCGGCATCATTCACCTTGAGACATTCCTGTTCCAGGATGCGAAATAGAGCCAAACAATGAGCTTCATGTTTCACTATAGGGAAGCCCACCATTTTACAAAAAATTTTCATCAACTGTGACACCCAATTCGAAGGTGGCCCAGACTTCGTCACCTGTGTTCCCTCGATAGAGTCCTGAGCCAAAGGTTCCCATCGAGACAAAGGTTCACAATCCAACATCCAATTATCCTTCTCACCAAAGACACAACCACTGTCATCCACCCCACTAACTTCCCACGGGAGAATATGCAACCCAAAATCTGGCTGAAAATCCCCAACAAAATCCACTAATCCACTGCTCCATTCTTCTTCATGAGCTTCCCCTTCCTTAACCTCAGCTACCAAACCAAAACCCAAGCCTGAGAGAGGGGAGAATCTATTGTGATCCACCCATGGTTGTCAACACAAGATTGGCGACCCCTCTATCATAATCTGGAGGCTGAATCCCAACCACTGCCGAGCTAACCACCAAATCTCCGGTGAACCCAGCGTCCCACCTACTTAATCCCTGAGTTTCCTCGGCAACGGAGCCCAAGAACCCAGAGAAGATAGCCTTGCCGGGGTTGGGATTGCCTAAAACAGAACTACACCTTGATGCTGACACTTTTCCGATCGCCGGAGTATCCAATACTCTCATCGGCGTCAACCCATCGTCACTTATGCTGTGTTTGGTTCATATAAAAGCATTCCGGAAAATATTCCATTTTCCAGAAATGCTATTTTCTGAAAAGGAAAATGTTTTCATGTGTTTGGAAAAGAAGAAGGAAGAGACAAAACCCAGAAAAACACGTACAAAACCCAGAAAAAAAAATCATCAAATTTGGTCAAATTGAGAGAAGAAGGAAGAGAGAGAGGTGACTGGGTTCGACGAGGGGCGAGATCGCACGGTGGAGGCGAAGGCGAGATCGGCGCGGTGCTTCGCGAGATCGCGATCGACGCTGATCTCGCAAAGCGTCGATCGTGATCTCGCGAAACACCGCACCGATCGCGATCTCATGAAGCGTCGATCGACGCTTCGCGAGATCGCGATCGGCGCGAAGACGAGATCGCAATCGACGGCGCGATCTTTCTTCCTCGACGTGGTGCGTTCACGAGATCGTTCTTTCTCTCTCTCATTCTCCCTTTGCGCGTCTGTGAGCTCTCTTTGCGCGTCTTAGTTCCGGAAATCATTTGAAGTGAAAATAGGAACGGTAATGAATTTCCGTGGTCAACGCTGCTTTTTTACGGTTAACTGAAAATGATTTCCGGAAAATTCAATTTTCAAAACCAACCAAACAGCCTATTTTACAAAAAATGATTTCCTGAAACCATTTTCACCCAAAACAAACACACCCTTAAGCTCGGATCCACTTGTCTTGAAGGCAGAACCTGAGACTCACTCACACCCAAGGCTATGAGTTCAGAATTACCCCGCTGCCTATGTACTGGGTTTGCCAAAGATTGGCTTTGACGTGGCCTCCAAACAAGTTTGGGCTTTACGTATTTAAATGGGCCGGAGGTACTAACCTTTTGAAAATTTTGAATAGTGGGCTTTCTAGGTTGCACCACTTTTGGGCCCACTTCCTTAACTTCAGACCACACTACAGCCCAATTCCCATCTAACCCACGCTCCAGACACAAAATTAGATCCAACGTCAACTCAACTTTAATACCTTTATCTTCAATCCCATCAATTGTTGACAAAATATTCGCCCCAATTTGATCTCTCTGTCCCAAAGTACCATCCTTGCAGGTAACCCGGTTAACACGGCTGGATTCTGACAAAATCTTCGCCCTAGGAGGCTCCCTCTATCCTAGGAAACTTTCCTCACGATTATTACGGCTGGAGACTGATAGACTCTTCACCCTAGGTTGCTCAGGATTTGTATTTTGAATCAATACATTTTTTTTCTTCCCTTTATCATCTCCGCCATCGTTGTTATTCCGTTTCCCCGCCACCACCGATGTAAAGGATTTTGAGGCATCTCTAAGAGCATTCACAGCAGATGTTGCAAAAAAAATGCAATTTTGCCACACCAAAGACCTACTTTATTATTTTACCACATCATTTTACAATATCCCATTTATTAGATGTTTTATCATTCAATTCTATACATTAAAATAATATTTACTACACATTAAAATAATATATCTAACACGATAAATAACAACCACAACATTGCTGCCGCCGTTGCCACCACTGTGGCAGCCACAATCCATTGCAAAACAAAAAACTAAAAACAAAACCACCACCACAACCACCGTCATCAACAACCCACCACAAAACCCATTAAAAACAGAGCAACACCCACTAGCACAACAACTCAAACCCAAAAAACACAGCAACTCAAACCCAGAAAACACTCCGATCAAGATCTCACCTCACCTCAACCCACGATCAAGATCTTGATCAACTCAACGTCGATGCCCACTAGCACTCTGATCAACTCAAACCCAAAAAACACTCTGATCAACTCAAACCCACTAGCACCGGTAACCCACGATCAAGATCTCACCTCACCTCAACGTCGATGCCCACGATCAAGATCTCAACGTCGATGCCCACGATCGTGATGAACACTTCGATCTCACCTCAATGTCGACGCCCACGTCGATTCCGATTGGCGATGATGATGACGATGACAATGCCCGGAGAGATTGGCGATGACGATACAAAATGCAACCGGTGAGAGATCGGCGATGACGGATCAAGATCAACAATTTATAAGAGAGAGGGAATCGGTGAGAGAGAACAGAGGTGAGAGAGAAGAGAAAAGAATAAACTAAAGAGAGAGGAGAGAGAAAAGAGAATAAAAAAATATTAATCAGTTATACCATTTTCGTCTGTACAGTGGCAAATATGCAACGACACTGTTCATATGTTGCAAAAATTATGGCATTTGGAACATCTGATAAAGAGGGTTTTTGGTGTTTGGTGTGGCAAATGTGCCAAATATTTGGCATTTGGCACATTTACCACATCTAGTGTGGATGCTCTAAAAGGAATACCTGTGATAGCTTGCCTGGGAGCTAGAGACTCTGGGGCTAACACCTTCCTCAGGTGTAAACGTCTTCCCTTCAGGCACCACTATAGAACCCTTACGATGACCATGAGCGAGTTCCGAAATTAATAAGAAAGCTCCGTGAGAGTTGGAACCCAACTGAAGAATAAAGCATTTGTCCCCCTCACGGCAAGATTTTGCAAACTGCCCACTAGACTGCCTGGAGATCAGTTCTTCCACATTGAACACTAGTCTCTTTGCACTTCCTCTTCCCATAAATATTGATCTTAGAGAATCTCTGCCTCTCTCGTAAATATGCAGCTGGTAAAACATACCACCTTCCTCAACTGAAAACTCAAATGATTTTGATTCGACGAAGAAAAAAACAGAGCCACCCATATTGAATCAAAAGTTTTGAACAAGAACCCACAAAATTCTTCAAAGAAAGCACAGAACCCAACAAAAAACAAACCAAAATAGAAGAAGCAATTATAAATGCAGACTCAAAGACACAAACAGAAAGACAGTGACTCCATAAACTCCGGAAACAATTTCTACTAGTAAAGCTACTTATTAAAAAAAAACTTCCGAGTGAGGCCCAAACGCAAGACGAAACAAATAAGGAACTAGTAAACAGAGCTAACAATGGGTAACAGGAAATCAAGACTACCAAATTTAAGAATTAAATTGAAATGCACACAGACACACACTAAAGATTAATTTTATTTGCTCATATGCATCACTGATTAACAATTAATCCTAAGAATCTATACCTGCTCATCCTGGTTGGCATAGGAATTCTCAGGTTCCATGGTTGAAGGCTTAATATCAGCTGGAGTTTCCTGTGGTAACATGGATATCATCAGAAATGACATTCCATACATATTTACATAACTTATTACAAATACATTACTAATGATGATGCCGGAAATAATACCACCAATGAGTCAAACGTTCCTCGTACGATTCGTAAATGGCACCTGCACAACGAAAAGGAATAACCTAGTGGGGAGTACCGGTGTGGTACCGGCCAAACACCCTCCGAAGGTTAAGTTAGAATTATTCTCACTACTTTAGAGTGCTAGAGAAGGTAAATTATGCGTACCTTGGTTTGTGAGGGTGCTTGGGTTTTTATAGTAGCGAGGGCTACCCCCCTTTTCCTTGGAGTAGAAGTCTTTTCCTTATAGGAGTCTTCTTGGGCGTATTTTACGGGATTCTTTCCATATAGGAGTCCTTAGGTTTCATGAAACGTGGGGAGCAAGTTATATATTTATACACGTAAACGTGCAGAGCAAACATTCCATAGACTGACGCCGTCAGTTTTATGTTATCCCGTCAGTCTATGTTTATCCCGTCAACTTCAGGATGTTCAGCTTTATGTGGAGTTCTCTTGCTTCAAGTCCCCGTCAGCCTTGAAGTAATGCTGACGGCCAAAACATCTCATCACCCTTGTCAAGTTTGTACCGTCAGCTTTGTCAAGTCTGTACCGTCAACTTTGTCAAGTCTGTACCGTCACCTTTGTCTGCCTAATTTTATCCTCATCATTTGCCCCCTACTCCATACCTCCGTCAGACTATGTACTGACGGGTTATGGAGTTTGTTTTCAAAAGAGGCAGGGATATTGTTTGCGTGGATCTGTGCATTTAATACCTTGGACAGGTGGCTCGTTCCTATTGGCTTCGCTTCTAATGAGACGTCGCTTCGTCTTCCGCGCCATTTTTTTTCCATATATAAACAGCACTTTCCAGTCATTTTTCACTATTCCAACCTTGCTGATCTTGGAGAGAAAGACCGTCGTCTACCTTTCGTCAGCTTCACTTCCGTCGGTTTATTCGTTGCTGCCTTTAGAGCCATCCAGAAGGCTTCTGTACCGGTAAGTTTTCATCTCCTCTCTCCTTCCTTCTTTTTCTTTTTTATTTTTGCCTCATTAGTGAGGCCGTCAGCCTAGGTACTTAGTTTGAGCCCGTCACTTGTAGGTAGTCAGATGTCGAGTGATGTGTCTTGTGACAAGTCGTCAGTCCGCGAAGGAGCGGGCTACGACGAAACCTTTGGTTCTGGAAACGAGTCAGACTTTTCCCTCCCGTCAGAGAGAGAGTCGTCAGCCCAATCTCCTGACGGCGATGAGAGTTTTGCTGAGGGAGATGAGGATGAGGGAAGAGGGGACGAAAACGACGGGGATGGAATGGATGTTGACGGAGAGGATAGTGACGGGGATGAGAGATCCAGTGAAGGAACCTCGGAGGGTCCCGGAGATAACCGTCCCTTCATTCTTCATGAGGATTGGGCCGTCAACAAATTTTTGCCTGGGATGAGTGGTAAAGTTTTTAGGGAGTTGCGGGTTCGTTACCAAATCCCAGACCACATCCCCATCCGTCTCCCTAGAGAGGGTGAGAGGTGTTACTCCGGGAGGACAGCTGACGTCGGCATGTATGATGCCATGTTTGCTGCGGGCCTGAGGTTACCGTTGACGGCTCTACACCGTCAACTTGCTGACTTCCTTGGAATATCCGTCACCCAGGTTGCCCCAAACGCCTGGAGGACTTTTATAGGAGCTGAAATCCTATGGGGCAGTCTTAGTGGAGGACACCGTCAGCTTACATTAGGAGAATTCTTTTATTGTTATAGGCCTCACCACATCGCCTCGTCTAAGGGGACATATCACTTTAATGTCCGGGAGAAAGGGCTACGGCTAGTGTCAGATATGCCAGACTCAAATAGGAACTGGAAGAGTAGGTATTTTTTTGTTGAAGGGACGGATTGGGTTTGCCGTCAGGAGGAGTGGACGATGATGCCCCGCGGTTATTTTGACAACACCTGGGCCTTTGTCAGGGATTCAGGTTAATCCCGTCAACTATGAGGCTCGTGTGTTTTTTGAGGCGACGGTACTAACACTTCTTATTTCTTTCAGCTTATACCCGTACGCACATAACTGACGAGCAGGAGGGGTTCATCCAACGGGTTCTAGAAATCCCTTTGGAAGATCGCAAGTGCAGGCATTTGATCACCCTTGACACCCTCCATTTATACTGTGGGGGTCCAGATCCGTCAGCGGAAGCTCGTAGGTTGGAAGAGTTTGCGTGCCGACGTGAGTAGACTTTTATTTTCCCGCCAGTTTTATTTTTCCGTCCCTTTCCCCAATTGTCTTCTTTGTGTTGTAGAGATGGAATCCGCGAAGCAAAGGATACGGGCCGCCGCAGCTCATCAGAAGGAAGAGAGGAAGGCTAAGGAGGCAGGAGGGGAAGCCTCATCAACCCCCAAGGCCGTCGCCAAAGTGGCGAAGAGGAAACCTGACGGGAGTGACGGCCGTCCATTAAAAAAGACTGTCGTCACTCCTGCAGACAAACCATTGAGGGAAAAGTCCCCTCCGAAGTCTAGCCATAGCGCGGGAAAGGGGGTGATGACTTCCACTGGTCCCGTCAACGAGGGTCCGTGCCGTCTCCTAACCCACAAGGAATATGCCGTCAGGGAGGTTGAATCTCTGATAAAATCGACGGACATGGAGCCCTGTGACCAAGTGGGGACGGAGGATTTAGGGGCGTCGGCCCTCTTTGATCTCTCCAGGGTAGGTTTCTCACATTTTTGGGTTGAACATGCCGTATCTTGTTTTGGTGTACTTTTTAACTGACGGATGCATTCTTTTAGGCCTTGGTTCGTGTCAAGGCCCTTCGTGACCGTTGTGTGGCGAAGGAGGGGGTCGTCAGCCGAGTTCGTAGCCACAACAGGAACCTGTTGAATCAGCAGGCTCAGTACAAGGAAGCCGTCCGTCTCCTTAACCAGGAGCTGCAAGAGGTTAAGGAAAAATTGACGGCGGTCAGTGGCCAGAACGACAAGCTCCAAGGAGAAGTGACGGTTCTGGAGGAGAAGCTACAGATGGCGGGGACTGACGCGATTAGAGACTTCAAAGCGTCGCAGTCTTTTATCGACTCATGTGGTCAGTATTACGGCACTGGGTTCGATGATTGCCTTCGACAGGTTGCGTCAGCCTTCCCGGAGCTGGACTTGTCTGGGATTACAATGGATGATGGAGACGACGGCTCTCCTCAGCCTGGCCCTACTCCGGAGCATGACGGCAGTGTAGTCCTGGCACAGCCTGCCGCTAACCCTACAACTTCTGATTCTCCAGCCGTGATCATGGATGTTGAAGATCATCAGGCTGACGGCAACCCTACTGACATTCCTGCTGCTTAATTGTAGCTATGTATAAAACTGTTGCTTTTTAGATTTTTTGGAAAACAGTTGTAATTTTTAAACAGTTGTAGTTTTAAACCATGTTTAAGTGCCTTTGTCGTTTTATGTACAGTTGCACATGTATTTCATTTCGGTAGCTTTTATCTCTTTAAAAATTCCCGTCTGCTTGGAATACGTTAGTTCTTTCAACTGCTGAAAACCCCGTCAGCTTTATGATCGTCGGTTTACAGCTCTTGGTTGGTCGCACCTTTTTAAAGTCGTCAATCTTTTCTGACCGTTAGTTCTCTTTTTTTTTTTTTTTTTTTTTTTTTTTTTTTTTTTTTTTTTAGCCTTTTCGGACCGTCATTTTCTCGGCCTTGGCTTTGATGTCTTGACACCTTTTTGATCCGTCAGTTTTTAGTCGATGTCTTTTGACATCTTTGTCAGTCCGTCAGTTTTGAGGACCTTGTCCACATGATGGTTGCTCCATCTTATTGGACCGTCAGTCTTTTAGCTTTTAGCTTTTTCGGACCGTCAGCTTCTTGGCTTCGGCCTTGATGTCTTTTGACACCTTTTTAGTCCGTCAATTTTTAGGCGATGTCTTTTGACATCTTTGTCGGTCCGTCAGTTTTGAGGACCTTGTCCACATGATGGTTGCGCCATCTTATTGGACCGTCAGCCTTTTAGCTTTTAGCTTTTTCGGACCGTCAGCTTCTTGGCTTCGGCCTTGATGTCTTTTGACACCTTTTTAGTCTGTCAGTTTTTAGGCGATGTCTTTTGACATCTTTGTCGGTCCGTCAGTTTTTAGGCGATGTCTTTTGACATCTTTGTCGGTCCGTCAGTTTTGAGGACCTTGTCCACATGATGGTTGCTCCATCTTATTGGACCGTCAGCCTTTTAGCTTTTAGCTTTTCGGACCGTCAGCTTCTTGGCCTTGGCCTTGATGTCTTTTGACACCTTTTTGGTCCGTCAGTTTTTAGGACCTTGTTTTATGGACTTAGTCATCCTAGGATGTGAAATTAGTGGACCGTAGAAAGAATAAATACTCCAGCAATTTCTGAATAAACTCCTCTTATTGGCATGCATTTAAATAAAAGTAATTAAAACCGAATCCTGCCCTTCGGGCTAAAAAGTGTTTGTTGCAAAACAAAGAAAAAACTAAAGTAAATGATAAATCCGAGGAGTAAAACTAAAGTTTGCTGGAATAATAAAAAAATAGGTCGGTCTTCATGCTGTCGCTCCTATTGGTAATACTTCCGTAGGTGTTCGGCGTTCCATGGGTGTGGTAGCTTCTGTCCTTCCAATGTCTCTAGGTGGTAAGTACCTTTTCTCTGCCACGAAGTAACTCGGTAAGGTCCTTCCCAATTGGGACCGAGTTTCCCTTGAGTAGGGTCCCTAGTGGCACCCATGACCTTTCTAAGAACAAGGTCTCCAACTTGGAAGTCTTTATGTCGGACTCAAGAGTTGTAGTGTTTGGCCATGCGGTCCTGGTACCTGGCGAGCCTTTGTTCTGCTGCTGCTCTGATCTCGTCCACTAGGTCGAGCTGTAGTCGCATAGCCTCATCGTTTTTGTTCTCATCATGGTTGTGCACCCTGTAGCTTGTGAGTCCAACTTCGGCTGGGATAACTGCTTCACCCCCGTACGTCAGGCGGAACGGTGTCTCTCCCGTGGGTGTTCTTGCCGTCGTCCTGTATGCCCATAGTATGCTTGGCAATTCTTCGGGCCATATACCCTTTGCCCCCTCGAGCCGAGTCTTGATAATCTTGAGCAAGGATCGGTTTGTGACTTCGACCTGTCCATTAGCTTGAGGGTGGGCGGGGGAGGAGTAGTGGTTCTTTATTCCTAACTGTGAGCAAAAATCCCGGAAGGGGTTGTTGTCGAATTGTCTCCCGTTTTCCGAGACAAAGACTCTAGGAATGCCAAACCTGCATATGATACATCTCCAAACAAAGCTCGGCACGTTCTTTTCTGTAATTGTTGCCAAAGCTTCAGCTTCCATCCATTTTGTGAAATAGTCGATGCCTACTACCAGGAATTTTAGCTGTCGTACGGCTGTAGGGAATGGCCCCATAATATCTAATCCCCACTGTGCGAACGGCCATGGGGCTGTCATCGGGGTCAGCTCTTCGGTTGGTTGTCTAATAATATTGCTGAACCTTTGGCATTTATCGCAGGCCCTGACATAGGCTTCGGCGTCCTTCTGCATGGTGGGCCAATAATACCCTGCTCGCACAAGCTTGTGTACCAACGATCTAGACCCTGAGTGGTTTCCGCAGATTCCTTCATGTACCTCTCTCATGACGTAGTCTGCCTCTTCCGTACCTAAGCATCTCAGATATGGTCGGGAGAAACCTCTTTTATACAGGACGTCTTTTATCAGGACGAACCTCGCCCCCTGGACTTTAAGTTTCCTTGCGGCTTCCTTCTCGTCTGGTAAGACCCCGTTTTTTAGGTACGAAACTAACGGCGCCGTCCAACTACTGTCGGAGCATATTTCCTGCATGTTGCTGAGATCTATTAGCGGGGAAAGCTGTACGAAAGAGAGTACATTACCAGGGATGACCATTTGTTCAGCTGAAGCGGCCTTCGCGAGACGGTCGGCTCTCTCGTTTTCTTCTCTGGGAATCTGGACGACTTTTGCTTCGAGGTCACCCACCCTTGTCCTTACTTCATCAAGGTACCTTTTCATCTTTTCGCCCTTGCAATCGTAGTCTCCGTTTATTTGGTTAGTGATGACCTGTGAATCGCAATATATGACTACCCTCGCGGCTCCTGCTGCTTTGGCAAGGTCAAGCCCCACTATCAGAGCCTCATACTCCGATTCATTGTTGGTGGCAGGGAAGTCGAGATGGATCATACATTCGATGGTGTCTCCTTCTGGCGATAGTAGCATAATGCCGACCCCTGCGGCTTGCCTGTTGGACGATCCGTTCGTATATATGCTCCATTGAGGGGACTCTGTTGCCCCCTTGTCCTCTTCCTGAGTGAACTCAACTATGAAGTCGGCGACGATCTGTCCCTTGATGGCGGTCCGCGGGCGATACTGAATGTCAAATTCGCTCAGCTCTATAGCCCATAGCGCCAATCGTCCCGCGGCCTCAGGGCTGCTCATTGCCCGTCGTAAGGGCTTGTCAGTCAGGACGTTTATAGTATGAGCTTGGAAGTATGGTTTGAGTTTACAGGCTGCCGTAACTAATGCGAAGGCAAGTTTCTCCATGGGCGGGTATCTTTCTTCGGCACCGTGAAGTGCTCGGCTTGCGTAGTACACGGGTTTTTGTACTTTCTCTTCTTCTCTGACCAAGGCTGCGCTAACGGCTGTGGGGGAAACGGCTAGATAGAGGAAAAGTTCTTCTCCTGGCTGCGATGGGCTTAGCAGTGGTGGGGAGGAGAGGTAAGCCTTCAGTTCTTCGAAGGCTTGCTGGCATTCGTCAGTCCATTCGAAGGATTTCTTTAATGTTCGGAAGAAGGGCAAGCATTTGTCCGTCGCCCTTGACACGAACCTATTTAGCGCCGCTATCTTTCCATTGAGGCTTTGCACCTCCTTCACATTTCTTGGTGGTGCCATATCCATAATGGCCCGGATCTTGTCCGGGTTTGCCTCGATTCACCTTTGAGATACCATGAATCCCAAGAATTTTCCTGCTGTCACTCCAAAGGCACATTTCCCCGGATTGAGCTTCATGTTGTAGGAGCGAAGTGTGTCGAATGTTTCTTTGAGATCTCCTAGATGATCTTCCTCCCTTCGGCTTTTGACTAGCATGTCGTCTACGTAGACCTGGACATTCCTCCCAATCTGTTGCGCAAACATTTTGTTCATGAGCCTTTGGTACGTTGCGCCTGCGTTCTTCAGGCCGAAGGGCATGACCTTGTAACAGAAGAGGCCTTGGCTAGTCACGAATGACGTTTTCTCCTGGTCGGCTTCGTGCATTCGGATTTGGTTGTACCCCGAGAAAGCGTCCATGAAGCTCAGCAACTAGTGTCGGGCTGTAGAGTCTACTAGGACATCAACCCTCGGTAGGGGGTAGCTATCCTTGGGGCAGGCCTTGTTAAGATCGGTGAAGTCCACACACATTCGCCATTTCCCACTCGCCTTTTTGACCATTACTACATTTGCCAACCAGTCGGGATAGTATACTTCCCTAATGAAGCTCGCTTCCTGTAGCTTTCTGACTTCCTCTGCTATGGCTCGGTCTCGCTCGGGGGCAAACACCCTTTTCTTCTGTCTGATAGGTGGAAAGGCGGGCGACACATTCAACCTGTGCACCATGACTGAAGGGTCTATTCCTGGCATATCTTCATGACCCCATGCGAATACGTCTTGATTGTATCTGAGGAAGGTTATGAGCTCCTGACGGACCATGGGGTTAGTGAGCGTTCCAACTTTGGTTGTCCGGCCAGGATCGGAACTGTCAAGGGATATCTCTTCTAACTTCTCAACCGGCTCCGTTACCGTCCGGTGCTCTTCTATGCTTAAAGCCTAAACCTGATCCTCCATTTCCATCATAGCTATGTAGCATTCGCGTGCGGCCATCTGACTCCCGCGCAGCTCCCCTACTCCGTAGTCAGTTGGGAACTTTATCATCAGGTGGTAGGTGGAGGTTATCGCCTTCCACGAGTTGAGCGTGGGTCTCCCGAGGATAGCATTGTAGGCCGACGAGCAATCAACTACCAAGAATGTCACGTCCCTGGCTATCTGTTGAGGGTAATCACCTACAAGTACGGATAATGTGACCGCGCCCAGTGGGAATACTCGGCTCCCGCCGAAGCCAACAAGCGGGGCATTTGTTGGGATCAGTCATTCCTTGTCGATCCTCATCTGTTGGAATGCTGTGTAGTACAAGATATCTGCTGAGCTGCCATTGTCAATCAGCACCCGGTGCATATTGTAATCCCCTACACGCAAGTTGACGACGAGTGCGTCGTCATGTGGATGGTGAAGGCGTCGCACGTCTTCTTCCGAGAATCCGATTATGGGACCCTCTCTCCGTGCTATCTTTGGTACGACTCCCGTCAACTGAACATTTTGTACCATCCGAAGGTAGGTCTTGTGGGCCTTCTTGGATGACCCGGCGGCACCCGTTCCCCCTACGATCATCCTTATATCTCCGATCAGGGGTCTCGGACGCTCATTGTCCCGTCGGGGACGTTGGTCTTGTTCGGGGGGATTCGTTTTCTCCTTGCTAACGAATCTCTACAGCTTTCCTTGTCTGATAAGGGCTTCAATCTGCTGCTTGAGGTCATAGCAGTTAGCTGTGTCGTGGCCGTGGTCGCGGTGGAATCGGCAATACTTATCCCGGGAGCGTTTGTTGGGGTCGCTTTTCAGTTTTCCCGGGAACGTCAGAGCCTCTTCGTCTTTGATTTGCATAAGGGCTTGATCTATCGGGGCTGTTAGCGGAGTGAAGCTTGTGAACCTTCCCCCTAGGGGCTTAGGGCGCCTTTCGTCCCTTCGGTCTCCTATTCTTGCCTTCTTTCGGCCTTGGTCCTGCCGATTGTCTTCCTGCCTTTCTCTTTTCCTGGGCCTTTCTTCCCGAGCTAACAGTGCATCTTCAGCGTTCATATACTTTGTGGCGCGATAAAGTACCTCCGACATGGTTTTTGGGTCGTTTTTGTATAGGGAAAACAAAAACTTACCCTTCTTCAAGCCATTCGTGAATGCCGCAACAAGTATCTTATCGTCGGCTTCGTCGATCGAGAGTGCCTCTTTGTTGAAGCGGGAGATGTAGGCTCTTAAAGTTTCATCTTCTCGCTGCTTCATACTCATCAAGCAAGCCGTAGACTTCTTGTATCGATGGCCTCCAATGAAGTGTGCGGTAAACTGAGCGCTGAGCTCTTTGAAGGTGCTGATGGAGTTTGGCGTCAGTCGGCTGAACCAAATTCTCGCTGCGTCCTTCAGCGTTGTAGGGAAGGCCCTACACATGATGGCGTCCGCAACTCCTTGAAGGTGCATTAGGGTCATGAAGGTCTCCAGGTGGTCCAGTGGGTCCTTCACCCCGTCATAACTGTCTATCTGTGGCATGCGGAACTTACTTGGTAAAGGGTAGGTGTTGACGGTGGCGGTGAACGGCGAGTCAGTTCGGTTGACAAGGTCGTCAAGGTCGCTTGATACTCGTCCCTTGAGAGCATTCATCATAACCTCCATTTGTTCCTTCATGGCTTGCATCTCTGCGATAACAAGCGGCGGAGTGGTTTCTGCGAGGGAGGGGATGCTTGTGTTTTGTTGTTCTGGTTTGCTCGGGGCGTTGTTGGCCTGGGGTCCTTCCTGGTTTCTTCTGTCGGCGCTGGTTCCTTCTTGATCTGCTCCATGGTTGTTGGGAACCGCATTTTTTGTCTCAGTTGCTCTTCTAGGTCGTGGTTTTGTTTGGTGAGGCGCTCCACGGCGGCGGCGAGTGTCCTCACCTGTCTTTCAAGCGCGGTCGTAGGGGCTTCTTCTTCTTGAACGTCGTTGGTGGTCGCCATTGAGCGAGTGAGTACCATGTAACTCTTCTGTCCGGGAAGCGAAAATGTGCTAAAATGTTTCCCACAGACGGCGCCAACTGATGATGCCGGAAATAATACCACCAGTGAGTCACACGTTCCTCGTACGATTCGTAAATGGCACCTGCACAACGAAAAGGAATAACCTAGCAGGGAGTACCGGTGTGGTACCGGCCAAACACCCTCCGAAGGTTAAGTTAGAATTATTCTCACTGCTCTAGAGTGCTAGAGAAGGTAAATTATGCGTACCTTGGTTTGTGAGGGTGCTTGGGTTTTTATAGTAGCGAGGGCTGCCCCCCTTTTCCTTGGAGTAGAAGTCTTTTCCTTATAGGAGTCTTCTTGGGCGTATTTTACGGGATTCTTTCCATATAGGAGTCCTTAGGTTTCATGAAACGTGGGGAGCAAGTTATATATTTATACACGTAAACGTGTAGAGCAAACATTCCATAGACTGACGCCGTCAGTTTTATGTTATCCCGTCAGTCTATGTTTATCCCGTCAACTTCAGGATGTTCAGCTTTATGTGGAGTTCTCTTGCTTCAAGTCCCCGTCAGCCTTGAAGTAATGCTGACGGCCAAAACATCTCATCACCCTTGTCAAGTTTGTACCGTCAGCTTTGTCAAGTCTGTACCGTCACCTTTGTCTGCCTAATTTTATCCTCATCAACTAAAATAGTTATGATTTCTTAATGTGGTCTTGTCTTTGCCAAACAAATGATTTTTTTTGAGATACTATATGATTTGAAACTTATGGTTTTTGGTCCATAATGATTCTCTTTTTAGTGTAGGCGAGATTAGAATCCAAGTACTTTATTTAATAACAAGAGTCTGTACGAATTGAGTAAATTGAAACCAACCAAACGAAGCTGAATTTAAACGTTGTAAATCCTCTGCAGTAAATTAGCAGTCTTGGACTTTTCTCTTGTGTGCACTTATAAGTCTATCTATGCACAAAATTCTTCTTGTATTATCATTACTCAGTGTTGTGAGAGAGAGAGAGCTGTTAGTGTGCCTTAGAATTTCTTGAGTCGACTACAATTACGTGATTTTCTGATGAAGTAAAACCCTCTGGTAAAATTTCATTGCTTGATAGAAGATGTGGCATGGTTTGAGGCCTCCTGCAAGTATCAGAAAACAAATCTTTAACTCAAAATTTTGAGATATAATGCATTCAAGTATGGTAAGTTATAACAAAATCTTCCCAGTTAATTTTAACCTTTCCGGTGAGAGAGAGCTACAAAATCCTCTTTCATTGTAGCGGTCTTGCAACTGTTCAAGTTGAACTAAAATATTTTGGTAAAGAGATGGATGATAGTTATCCGGAGTCCCTAAAAAGCATTGGACTAGTGTTTGCACAAACTCTTCGACATTTTGCTCGTATACAAGACTGATTCCACACATTTTAAATTTCACAACTTGGACATCGCTTTGAAATTGAGCACAAATGTGACTACAGTGATTCAACTGAAACTACTCTTGTGGTATGTAAAATACCAGAAGTCTTTGTGATGACTCAACAAAAACATCTCTAGAGCGGGGAAAGGCTCCGTAAGGTGCAAGAAGAACTTCATCACTAGCTGAGAGACCAGAAAAGTGAAGAAAAATTGTTGAATCCGGCTTGTAACTTGAACCAACTCATTGCTTGTCCACAGTATAAAAGGCAAATATAGTTAACCCTATCCATGTCGAATTATTATGCAAGTTTGGTGGCAACTCCATTTTTATGTAGGACCCCAAATTTCGATAACTGAACCAGGCTTGGGGAACTGCAACTTCTGGAAAGATATAATCATAGCAGTGGTGTTGTGCTTCTCCCTGAAAATACACAAAAATATGGTCTTCCAATGTTCAATATGTGAGAGAGAAACAAGAGTTGCAAAAAAGGTAATACTTGATGCACATCAGTGTCTCGATTTTAGTTGTTTGCACAATTTTCAGTACATACTAATGTGTAACAATCACTGCCTTGCAAAAATGTGTTGTTTAGGGATGAATAGTAAGTCACCTCATAAAACCTTGAAAGCATTGACTTGAGGGCACTTCTCAGCCTGGGGTTCAGGTCAATTAGGGCATTGGACTGAGTGGATTCCACCTCGTTATCATGACTTAGGGAATTGCCCAAATGACATTTTATGAAATCTTCACTACCTTGACGGAGGGCATCAGTGCTCCTAAAAATTTTATGGCCTAGGTGTCGTACAAATCCTGCCACATCAGGCTCATAGAGTATACGTGCACCACACCCTTTAATCTCAATATCTAGGCTATTGGTTACAATCAATGGCCTAATGCAATTACGTTCATCTAATAGTTCTCTAATCCTCGCATGCGATATGTATAGCCAAAGTCCAAATGAACCAACATAGATTTTTTCTCTAGGGACCATATAGACTAGAGGACGATCTTTAGGACCACCGTCCATGTCCAAATGACAAATAAACTCATGAATATATTTTACATCCGGACCAGAAGAAACCTCTTTTGAATTGTGGACCTCAAAATCAACACATAGGGCGATTCCCCTCCAACTAACATCATACTGATGTAGCGGGATTGCTATAGATGACCCACAATACTGATTTTTGAGCCACTCTGGAATTTCAATTTGATGTAAAACGCTGTAAAATCCTTCACTTTCACGAATTTGATCCTGTAAAATATTAGAAGGCAAAAATAATTAGATGTTTAATGTGTGTGTGTGAGAGAGAGACAGAGAGAGTGAGACCTCAATGTATCTTTGCCACAATGGCTGGAACTGTATATCCAGCGAAGAACCCTCAGTTACCTCATCCTTGAGCATGCTGTCCAGCAAAGAAACCTCAGTAATTTTGTTTTCTTCAACCTCAAGCAAGCTGAGGCAATTAATAATAGTGAATCCTGTTTCACCCAAAGTCCACAAAACAACTTTTTTTGAATAATTTTTCAGTGAAGTACATCCTCGTGCCATTACAAAATTTGTACTTGATGGAAGATATGGCAAGGACTGAAGCTCGCTACAATCATCCAAGCAAAGAAGTTTAAGCTTAGAAAGATGAGAAACGCTATCAGGCAAGCATGTAAAATTGTTTTTACTCAGATTCAGAGACTGCAGTGAGGAAAAGCAACTAAGATCATCAGGAAGTGCTCCATCTGACAAATTGCAGTCACTCAGGTCTAGAGATTTTAAAGACCTTAATCCAAAGAATGACTTAGGCAACAATAGGTTGATGGGCTCTCGTTTAGGATGTCGCGCATTGAATAAACAAAATGTCCATAAAACAAGTGTAGTGCTTACAAAGGCACTCTGATAGTTAGAGTGGCAGCACTAAGAAAGAGAACATAAGAAGCAAAATTGTTCCTTTAAAAGCAACGGGAACACCAATTGAGGATACATTGGGCAAGAACCCAAGCAAATGCGATGCTTTTGGCCGTTGACCCCTGCATCCCGATAGAGTAAGAATTTCAAGAGATGTTAAACTACAAATGACATCAGAAAAACTGGAAAGGGCACTGCAGTCTTTAAGATTCAATAAAGTAAGGCCAGTCAGATGCTTGATTGATGATGGTAGTTCTTTTACGTCAGTCCCGTTCAAATAAAGCTCTGACAAGGATGTCATATTTCTTCCAATCTCTGGAAATTTCTTGAGTCTTGAACAACCAGATAAAATAAAAATTTCAAGAGATTTCAAGTTGATCTCATGTGGAAGGCTCTTAAGGCGTTTGCAGTCTTTTAGATTTAATAAGTCGTCTGAGAGTTCCAATTGACGGGTGAATCTTATACAATCTTGTACAACCTTGCAAAATCAACCTCTCAAGATTTTGAAATCCAATGAAATCAGGAGTACTGATTAAGCTTTGAGAGTAACTTAGGTCAATGAGTTTTAGCTGGCTTAAGTTCTGTGATAAAACCAAAAATAAATATGAAAAACTAAGTGGTCAAGAACTTAATTTATTAAAAAACCAAAGAAAAAAAACTTGCATTAGTGAAAATCTTACCCTAAATCCTTTTGGTAGTTGCTCAATGCAGCTACAAGGCATAATAAGTTCAACAAGATTATTTGGTTGAAAACTCCTTGGCATGGATTTCAAAGGATAATCATGCCATTCGATCAATTGTAGCTCATTAGAAAGATAAGTGAGGCCTTTAGGAAGAAGCACATCGTGGATTTTAAATAACCTTAGTCTTGTCATCTCTGAGAAGGCATTGGCATTCAAGTCTTCTTTATGTGGAGGCGAGTTTAGAATCAAGCTCTCAACATTTTTTGTTCCCTCACTACAACAAATTTGACTTTTTTCAAGGGTCAAAACCCTTAAAAAAAGTATTAAAAACCCTTGAAAAATTTTATTTTAAAAGTCCAATTGACCCTTGATAACCTTCGAAATATATACCGTCGAAAAAGAAATTTTAACGGCCTTCGTGGCCCTTAAAATAAGTTCTCTAATCTTATTTTGAGGGTAAAGAGACCCTTAAATAACCTTTTACCAAGGTTTAAAAAAATTATATCTACAACCCTTGATAAATAAGGTTATTTAATGGGTTTCTTGACCCTCAAAACAAGATTTTATTTTATTTAAAAAAAAAAAAAAAAACCACAATCATGCACAAACATTTATATATATATATAAATATAAATATATATATATATATATATATATTTATATATACATACACAAAAATTCATAATTGTATGAATTTATATGATACCAAAAGTAAGATTAACCCGATCAATATTTATATGATCTAATTCAATAGTCAACAGGGGCAAGAGTTTTAAAATGTAAAAACAAGGTTCTCTGCACAATCTGACATGGTAGTAGGTGAACAGAACAAATCCTAATACATCCTAAAAATCGGTTACATGCACAGCTTTATATACGTGTCCCTTCCCAAATTCTAAATTCTTCACATGTTTCCTTATATCAGCAACCCAAATTAACAGCAAAGCCACCTGAAAAAAAAAACAAAAATGGAAATTTCAAAATCAGACTAAAGGAACAGAATATCACAACATTGAACTTTCAACAGATAAATCAGATATACATCAGTACTAGACTTATCCATATATATAATCATTTGAGAAGCCTGCCAAATCATGGAAATGTGCCAACCAAAGCATGCCAATGAAAAGATTAAGTCATGCATATTATTATTTGACTTGCTGTTAACAATAGCAATCTAGTACGCATTTTGTTCAAGCAATCAGTTAGATGTTATATAAATCAGTTAAGGATTGCAAAAGCAAACTAGTACCAACAGCTCAACAAGTCATTCCAAATTTATCCAATAGTACTAAAACACTTACTAGCTTGAGATGATCTTCATACCTTAGTGATCACTACTAGATTGGGCTGATTGTGAGGTGATACAACTCAACAGAGCAACAAAAATTTGTAATGATAAAAGCAATAATGAATTGATCCATAGTAGCTTTCAGACTAACCCATTACCTATATTCTCACACTACCAAGAAAATTATTATAGATCAAGTGCATAAAACTTGAAAAGTGGAGACGAAAGCTATATTCTTTCAAATAGCAAGAGCTCAAAGTTTTCCTCGACTTATTTCTATAAATCAAAAATCTGTAAAATGCAAGTTTAGGTTATGAAATTTAATCATTGTCTATTAGGTGACAACATATTGGTTCCACTTTCTTATTAATATCACTTAGTACAACGAGGAAACAAATTCAGTTGGAACAATATTTCACGGAAGCTTTCAAAAGGGAGAACAACATATAGCATGTGCAGGTATTTTTGTATGAAACACACTAATAAAGAAGTTAGGGAAAAAACACATTAAGAGAGAAATTGGAATACAACCTTTGCAGATGAAACACAAGTAAACTCAGGAATGGAGCATGTGACGTTGCTCATTAGCTTGCAAGTTGCTGCCCAAACAGATAGAGCTTAGAGAATATTCACAAAATATTCAATTATGAGATAAAATACTATTGTAGTAACATGGAGAAAGAAGAAAATGTTTAATTTACAGTGAAAATTGACTCGTGTTTAAGTACAAAAAAAGCAGGAAACTTTCAGGTTCACAACCCCACACAAAGGTTATCGCAGGTTAGTCATTCCTCTTTCTGTCACACTTTTCATTTTGAATTTCTGGTAGTTGCCTATTATCTGTTAGGGGGAATAAAGCCATAGCAAATCCGACCAATAGCAAGCTAAATCATGGAAATGTGCCAACCAAAGCATGCCAGTGAAAAGATTAAGTCATGCATATTATTATTTGACTTGCTGTTAACAATAGCAATCCAATACGCATTTTGTTCCAGCAATCAGTTAGACGTTATATAAATCAGATAAGGATTGCAAAAGCAAACTAAAACAGTGACTAGCTTGAGATGATCTTCATACCTTAGTGATCACTACTAGATTGGGCTGATTGCAAGGTGATACAACTCACCATTTGCATCATCATATTGTCATAATGTGCTCTTTGTGCTGCCATTTGACTAGCTTGTTGTTCCTCAAAATGTCTTCTTTGTTCTGCCATTTGAATAGCTTGTTGTTCAAGCATACTTTTGAAGTGCTTTACTTCTTCTTTGAACTCTGCATCAGCCTCTATTCGTTTTTGTTCAGATTCTAAGCATTTCTGTTCAGATTCTTGGAGTCGCTTCTCAAGATCATACATTCTAGATGAGAAGGAACCCCATAACTTGGTAGGAGTGACTCCAGCCCCATAGCTCTAAGGATATGATACAAGAGGAACCAGAAACAATCTAATAAAAAGTATCAACTAGTTTAACGTATAAAGTCAGGCATTCCATAATTTCTAACAAACTGTAATGTTAGGGTCTAGCATTCCATAATTTCTCCCTAGGCCTCTAGATTATGATAAAAGCAATATATACATTGGATAGAAAAAAGTAAAACAGTTACTGCCGTCCCTGGTTGCCACCTATGTCAAATGACTAAAGTCAATAAACAACAGGACTCATATCTCCATGCAACACATTACAAAGAATTCGCATTGTTTGGTGTCAGATCATTCGTACACTAGTCTCCAACACACATACTCACGTGGGACCCACATAGTAGAAAGCTCAAAACCTCAAAATTGTTTATCCTGAGACTATACAGAAAGCTCCATTTGATTATCACTCTATAAAAATTTAAGGGAGGAAAATCCAACTTCAACAAATTTCAAGGACAAAATGTAATCTTTCCACAATAATAAAAAATCAAGAAGATTTTATTGAAATAGCAGAAACCATATGAATTACACTGAAAACTTGAGGAGCAGAGCCTAAAACAAAATAACTAGCCAGCTTATTTAATAAAGACCAAGTTGCTAAGCAGTGGGCTGCACCATTTGCTTCTCTTTAAACCCAGTCAAACACCATGCTAAATTGTTAACACATAATTCATCAAACAAAAATTCTATATATAACAAAACTACGCAACAATAATTTCATTATCCATCTCTTGTGTGTGCGTGATTGTTTCTTTAAAAAAAAAAAAAAAAAACTAGTGACAGTAACAACACAAATTCAAACACCATGCTAAATTGTTAAATTCAAACACCATGATTCAGAAACAGGGCCAAAATTCTAAGAAATTTGAAAACTAGACAAAAACAAGATGGTTAATATCTGATGCACCAACTTAGTTGCATAAATCATTATTTAATATAATTTCTCAGCACTCTGCAGCTTTTATTTATCAATCTCAATACACCTAAAACGATTTCCAAATTTAGATTTTGACTTCATTCATTTTGCACTGGAAATACATTCCCAATAGAAGAAAAGTTATGTTGCATCAACACATCTTATAAACAAACACAAGCTAATATTCAGTCTCTACTCTATCATCACCAAGAACTTTATCAACTAATATTTTTCCAATGATTAAAACCTTATGTCAGCAAGAACTCAGATTGTCAAATTGATCATTTTAAATTGTTGGGATAACTCACCTGCCCAAACAATGCGCTGATAGAAGTTGTAGCAAGTCCAAGTAAGCTGCAAAAGAAGAAATAATAGAATCTAGTCAACTGCCAAAAGAGTGAACAAAAAGGTAACAGTCTGATGCTTTCAGTAAGTAAAGGTAACACAGAATGAATTCACCTAACTATTATTAAAAGAGTGATAAGCATCCACAATATTAAGTGGAAAGACGATCTGCTGTCTAACCCACTCGGTAGACTTATTCAGTCCATTCCACAGCACAATCATAATTCCAGGAAGGTAAAAGAAACAGTATTTTATATGAGACAATAACATTGTCCTATTTCCTACTTCAAATAGGACACTCTACTGCAATATATAAGTGAATTTGGCTAGAAGCAACCATAGCAATAGCACATAGCAATCTCTCTAGTAAATTTACAATTAATGAAAAGTGAGAACAATAGTTTATCAAGACTATCCACTATCATGTCAGGTATACAACTGTCTTATGCACATAAAAGCAAGCAGACTCACCATACAGCAGAAAAAAAAATTGATAAAAAGGCATGCTATTTATATAGCTTTGCTGTTGCACTTTTTACTTAACCCTAAATAAATAAAGGAGAATTGTTACCTTTTTGCTATATTTAAAATCACGTTTGGGAAGAAAATGCAGAGGCAGGTTGAAAGAACAGGATTGGAACCAGATCTAGCACCCTTTGAGATCAGCGTTTGAATAGCCTGTCAAACAGAAATATTTATAATTCTATTGGAGCCCATCCTTTTCAACCATAAAATATGAACCAAAGCACTGGAAAAAAAAAATAAACAAGAAATAAAACTAAATTTGCCTCAACCATTCTGTTATCTAAACAAAAAATTGTCCATTCCAAATTACCATCAAAAGAAAAACCGATAGCATTTCAATAAACCCATCATCCCAAACACAATGTTTAAAATAGTAAATTACAAATTAAGGTCCTCTGAGTCTCCAAAGTTTTAGGGTAACTCCATTCTGGAATTGTTAAAATACTACTATTTCACTATAAACCCAAGTAAGCTTTAAGCACTACTAATATTCCTCTACTACTAAACACAAATTCCCAATAGCTAACAATGATACCTAGTAGATACATACAGTTCAAAGTCAACACTCACCACCAAAGCCAACAAGTTGGACGATGCAGATTGAAATAAACACACACACACGGAGAGAAAGAAAACTAAATTTGAATACACAAACACAATAAATCAAGTCTTAGAGAGTGTCTAAAAAAACTCAATCAATATTTGTATGAAAACTGTAAAGGAAACAGAGATTATGATTTGAAATCGAATAATGAAATTGCAAAGGTCGAACAATTAGAAATCGAAATAGGGAAATCGATGATGAGCTCAGTTTTTTGAGAAATGTGAAACGAAAATCATGGGGAAATCAATGAAAAGGTGTGGGTAAACCAAAAAAACAAAAAAATCAAGACGAAATTAGGGTTTGTGATTCGTACCTAACCAGAGCTGAGAAACACAACGCCAAGAGAGAGGAAGAGTCACAAAACCGAGATCGTACCTAATCGATGATCGTCGAGCTCTATGAGATTTCCATGATCGTTGAGCTCTATGAGATCTCCATGCGCTCTGTGAGATTTCTCAGTTTCAGGCTTTCAATGAAAGAGTGATAAGAGCTGTGTGTTTGTTGGTTACGTTTGGGCTATATTTTTAAATTTTGTTGGGCTTTTTCAAGGGATGAAAATTTTGTTGTGGGCTTTTTTCAAGGGCTGAAAATTTTGTAATTTTTTATCAAGGGTTGTGGGCTGAAAAAACTGACGCGTTTTTTTTTTTCACATATATTTCAAGGGTGTTTTAATTTATTTTGAGGGTCTAAATAACTTTTGAAATAAAGTTAAGTAACATATCCTACCGCATTTGTATTTATAGGTTGTATCCACAGATTTTAGTAAACCCTCGATAAAAGAGGGTTGAAATAACTAAAGTTTGTTGTAGTGCCTAGTAACCAAGAACAGTGAAATTAGTATAGAAAATGTAGAAAATTGTATAAATATATATACTTCCCTAAGCTTATGTATATATACAAATCCACTTACAATATTGTTCTTCAATACAGAAAAGATATCCTTATGATGCCACAACCTATTGCGTAATCCAGGCTCTTGAGGTGCTTCACGATGAACAATTTCCCTACCCATTTGTTGTAGCAAATCATGCATGCATTCCCCCCCCCCCCCCCCCCCCCCACAATGGTAATGAGAGATTTTTCCTTTAGGATTTGTATATGTATGCAGTAACTTGAAATTCCTAGAATATCTACAACTCTTTTTTTGTCCATTCCTTTGAAAAAAAGGGCAATATCCAAAAATGATCCTTGAACCTTATGCTGCAACCCCTTATAACTAATTGCAAGTCTATTCACAATTTCTTCATTAGGATTTTCATTCAGCTGATCTAGGAAATTTTTCTATACAAGTTTTTCTTTATGAAACAAGGAGGAACCAAAAACTTCAAGAGCTAAAGGAAGTCCTTTAGCATACTTCAACGATACAAAAATCCTCAAAACCTCTTTTAGGATGGGGTTGGTTGAAGGCTTTTTGACTAAAGAGCTCTAATGCTTTCTCATTGTCAAGTCTTTTTGCCTCATACATATCATTCACTTCATGTGTTGTCAACAACTGTTTGTCTCTACTTGTTATAATGATTCTACTCCCAGGACCAAACCAATCACGGCTTCCTACAAGTGCATCCAGTTGGTCTTTTTTATTCACATTATCAAGAATAATAAGAACCTTTCTATGATGGAGCCTTTGCCTTAGAATCTTCTTTTCTTCACCAACACTCGTTATACTTAATTCTCTATCACTCAAGATGTTAGAAAGAAGGCATTTTTGTAAAGGAACAAGATCATCATTTCTTGTTTCCTTAACAAAACCAATACGAATAAAGCTTTTGGAGTCAAATTGAGTAGATATTTTACAATAAATGACTTCTGCTAGAGTTGATTTACCAATCCCTCCCGGCCCCCAAATCCCTATAAGGCGAATATCATCCAACCCCGCATTTAATAAATCCATCATTTCCTTCACACTAGATTCTATTCCAACAAGATCCTTTGAAACACTTAACAATTCACCATACAATTCACTATGTATACCTCCCACAATGTTCTGGATTATTATTGATTTTGGCTTGTAAAAAAGACAAAAATAATAATTTTGATGAGATAGTGGCAATTGTGAGAGACAAAACGTTCAATAATTTTACTATGGTTTGCTTTAATAGAGAAATGAGAACTCTAAAACCCCTCCCCTAGGTGGAGTTCAAATTTGTCATCCGGGAAGGGGTGAGATTTAAATTTCAAATCTCTCTCTCTCTCACCATTGTGCACCGTTGACATGATGGTTACTCTACAAGTATAAGTTCTTGTAAGTTAGAGGGGGGCAAGGGTCAGAGTTCAAGTATCTAGGAGGAAGCTTCATACTTATATACTAAGGATGTATTTGTTTGGAGGTGAAATAAGGTAGATGGAAAACTTTGAAGAGAAAATTGGAAGGAAATTTTTTTTGAAGTGTGTTTGGTTGGGTGAGAAGGAAAAAAAAAATGGTGAAACTCAGGAATTTTCTCTCCAAACCTATCAAAAAAATTTCTCCCTAAAATGGGGAGAAAATTGAAGGGAGAAATTGGGCATCATTTTTGGATGAAAATGCCCATGTGTAGTTGCACAAGGGCTTTGTACACGTTGCTCTTCTTCACTTTTAACTTCATCCACATTGCTCTTGTTCATTTTTTTTCTTTTTTCTTTCGATTTACTGGGCAGGCTTCGTCCAGTGCTCATATATATATATATATATATATATTGCTTTCTTTTGTTTTTTTTTTGTTTTTGATTTTATTTGATTTGTTTAGATGTGATTTTTTTTTTTGGACAAGATTTTTATTTTTTAATAAATTTAGGTGATTGATTTTTATTTTTTGATTGTTTATCACTTTTTTTTGTTTTAATTGAGTATTATTTTTTAATAAGGGTATATGTGTAAATTTATACAAACTCACTTTTTCCATCCCTCCACTTTTCCACTTCTAACCAAACAAAAATGAGGGAAATTAAAATATTTTTTTTCCTCCCATTTTTCCACTATTTTCTATTATCCCACTTTTCCACCCTTCCAACCAAACAGACCTTTAGATTAGGCCAAAATATGATTTCTATCTCAAAACCAAAAAAATAAATAATTAAATTAAAAAATCTCTCTATCTCTCTAGGGTCAAGTTCACGTTACATATGATGTAACTCTTTGTGATAATACACCGCTCAATATATATATATACACACTAAAAAATAAGTACTTTGACAAATTAATTGTTGGATTACATTACTTTGTTATATTTTCCACACTTGTAAAATATCAAAATGATCAATAGAACAAGGTGAAAAGGGCAATGGGTTAATTTTGGTGGATTTTTCTAATCCGACCCGAACCTAATAGTAAGGATTTGGAGTGCCTTTTTTTTTTTTTTTTTTTTTTTTTTTTTTTTTTTTTTTTTTTTTTAAAGACTTAACTCAACCAATTCATGGTAAAATAAATAAATAAAACAAGTTTAAGTCTTTCAAACAAAATTTAATAAGGTTTGATAAAGATAGTTAATTTATTTAAG
Source organism: Quercus robur (assembly GCF_932294415.1). NCBI lineage: Eukaryota > Viridiplantae > Streptophyta > Magnoliopsida > Fagales > Fagaceae > Quercus > Quercus robur. Next base: position 8,212,362 of record NC_065537.1, read on the forward strand.
GTAAAACTTTAGTAAAGTATCAAGTGTCTCACTAATTATTATTAAGATAATTTCAATTTATTTACACATAATTTTAATCAAGTCATGCATAGCACTAGCATATTATGATACTACTAGTATATAACTATATATCAAAGATTCAAAGGAAGTCGTTTAACTTTAATTTACCTTATAATATTATGACTCATAAGCTTTTGATGTCTCACAATTTTGCATATCATTATTTTAGGTTATATTTTTTACTTTGAATTTAATTCTATATTTAAGCTCTCCATTAAAATCTTGATACATCATATTTTTTTTAAGGAAAAATTATCAGGCACTCTCAGAGTATGTTGACATGATGTTCCCTCTCATATTCATGGTGGATTTTACCATTAATTTAATTAATAAGAACTACCAGAAATGTAGGAGAGAATCATGTCCTTATATTTTGAGAATATTTAATAACTACTTTAAAAAAAAAATTAGATATATACTTCCTTATACAAACCCAAACATAATATATAAAATGCCACATGCTAAAATATGAAATTTCATATACAAACACAAACATAATAGCCAACGGGGGCTTGGTTGAGTTGGTAAGGTTCGTGCGCCACACCTAGGTTTGAATCCCGCTGCCCGCAGGAATCCGTTGGTGGGCATCCCTAGTGGGGTAACTCCCCACATAGTGATATAGGTGGACCCCCGAGATCGGGCTACCCTGTCCGAGGCCATTTGGCGCCCTGCCCGGGGGTGTAATATCGCCATAAAGGCCCCTATTTTTGTTTCTAAAAAAAAAAAAAAACACAAACATAATAAATATCTATTACTATTTACCATAATATTCTATATTTAGACAAAAATAAAATAGAAAAAAAAAATCATCTTAAGCCAATAATAATATATATCGAGTGAATCGATATAAAATTCAAATTTTAAGGTAAGAACCTTGTAGCTTAATTGGCACCTCCACACGTGTAAAGTCTTTGCCTGCTTAGGGAGATGTCAATTTTATTTTAATTATCTCAAAAAAAAAATCAAATCAAATTATCATTTTTCTAAAAAATGATAATAATAATTAAAATTTTAAGTTTCTTATGCTCTGTTTGGTTCGCTGTACAATGTTTTACGGAAAAATATTTTCACCCTTGTAAAGAAATAAATTATATATATTAAGAACTTTACATCCCGAAAAATGTATTCCCGGTAGAAAGACGGCAACCAAATCATGGGGGTTTTGTTCCCATTCGAAAAAGAGACAGAAATCTCATTCTCAAGAGAGACAATCGAGGGAAGGAAAATAAATATATAAATAAAAGAGTTTCCCGAATTAGAAAATTCAAAGTCTTCAAATTTGTGGATCTAGATCCGTATGAAATCACCGATGGATTCACCAAATGTTTTTTCTAGGACCTAAAGAAACCATTCCTAATAAAAATAAAAATAAATTCTATTTCTTCGATTAGTAATTACATAAATTGCCCACTTCTCTCAATGCAGCCCTCCATTTCTGAATCTTCTCCTCATCGACCCTGGCATGTTTGTCAAACACTTTTGCAAATGGCCCTGTCTGGTTTTGTACGTGGGAGGGATCTACGTGGTAAAAGACGGGCAGCACTGTTAGTCCCGTCTTTTGTGTGTTGTCAACAATTTTGGCAAGTTCATCCAAGCACCACTTCGAATCAACATAGTTTCTTGAGAGAACAACAATTGCATACTGGGATTCTTCTATTGCTTTCATGAGTTCTCCTCGTCTGAGTTTTTCGTCATCCCCAAATACGTGAATGCTTTTCTGCCTCAACGCCTCATATAAATGGTTTGTAAAACCATCTTGGGTTTGCTCACCTTGGAAACTGAGGTAAACCTCGTATTTCCTTCCAGATGTTGATGAAGAAGATGATGATGATGAAGAGGAGGAGGAGCAGGCTCTTTCAGAAGTAATAGAAGCCATTGGAAACTAACTGACTAGCTTGTTTGTGGAAAAGTTTCAAAAAGAGTTGCAGATAAAAAAAAATGGAAATGGATATAACATAGCCATGAGAGCTTTCTGTATCAAGGCTTGGGCTAACATTCAAACATTAGGTCACCGTTGACTAGTAGGAGAAGCATGATGCATATAGTGAGCGTGAGCATTTGGGTTGGGCTGAAAGTGGCTGAAAGTGGCGTTGCGGGACCCGAGAATTAAGCTACCTGCCATAGGGTATGTTTGGATAAGATGATTTTAAGGAAGATGGAAAAAGAAGATAAGAAAATAGAAGGGAAAATGAGAAATATGATTTTGGTTGTGAGAAAGAGAGAGAGAGATAAATAGTGGGGCTCTTCTCTCCGGGCCACCAAAATTCAATCTTTCTAAAATTGAGAGAAGTAAATGTAAAACTTTGAACTAAAATGCCCACTACCTATGTTGTCAACGTTTTTAATTTATTTATTTATTTTTTAATGAAGTGCTCATTCATATTTTTTATAATAAAAATGTAAAAAGTATTTTTTTTTTTAATTTTATCTAATAGGGACATGACTGTAAATTTATATAAATTACATTTTCTATTATTCCATTTTTCTTCTCAACCAAACAAAAAAAAAAAATCATCTCTCTATTATGGAAGCTCAAGAAAAGGGGCCAAAAGGAGAAGGTGCACCAAGCTATGGATGTTCGGTTCCCTCTCAATTCTTCTTTTTTTGGTTTCACACATTTGGGGCATGGCGATGTGTTTATGTATACATGTGCTTCTAGGGTGAGGTGTGTGTGAGTCTTTTTTCTTATTTTTATTTTAAGATGTCGTCACCAACCATTGGTTTAAAGTGTGGTTGGTAACCTATTTGTCTAATTCATTTTAGTTACCTAATTAACTAAAAACCTATTTGGGGGTAGTTAATTAATTGAAGTAAACTAAAGTTTCAAACCAAAGATTCTTGGACTCGAAAGTTCAGTTAAGGTGGGAAATGTGTTAAGCACCCTACACTGCCTATCCAAAGGATAGTACCTCATTCTAATTTTAATTCTAATGTTAACATTTTAGAGAAAATAAATTAAATACTTGCCATTTGATTTTTGAAAAGGTTTTGTTCAAAAATCTGTATACAAATTGATGATGCACAAAATCGTCAATGAGTTGATTGTCCACACACGCACTAATTAGGATACCTAAGAAATAAGAGAACAAAGAACCTACAGAGAGCACCGGTGGAATGCCAGCCAAAGACCCTCCAAAGGTTAAGTTAGTGATCGAAGAATCTCCAAGAACTCAAAAGTGTGGGAGCTAGGAAATTTCACATCCCTTAGGGGAGAGGAGGCTTGGTGTTTATATAGTAGTGTAGAGCTGACCAAGATCCCTTAAAGGTAGGGGTTTCCTTGTAGAGAAGATCTGGAGTTAAGGCTTTGAGATCTTAGGGCTCCTCTATCCATACTAGGAAGATATGAACGTGTAGTAGAGACTTTGAGTGTGGTGTGCAAGGTATTTCCATATAGAGACACATGAGTGGAGAACACTCAAGGGTTTGTAGGACCCAGCATGCTTAACTATCGGTATGCAAATTACTCATCAGTGTGGAGATGGAGGAGGTGCAAACCATCTGTCGAGAGCAGATGCACGATCCCTGACAGATCCCTAGAGACCGATGGGTCTTCTAGGAGAGCATGGACGTGAAGGGTGGTGCTTATACCAGGTTTTCAACCCCGATAGGTCTTAGAGTTAGAAAATTTCTTATGGGCCAAAAATACCCTTATTAGCTACCCCCTATTCCGTTATTCGACGGAATAGCCAACGGATCACGGAGTATATTGAGATATTTATGGTCATTAATTGTCTTGTCGAGGGGTTCGTGCCATCTATTGGGGTAAAAATGTCTTTTGCAGAGGCAAGGTGACATGTAGTGATTCTTGATTGGGCAACTCGAATTGTAGCGACTCTTTGTTTCTTGTGGTCCTTCATCCTATAAATAGTTCAATGCCATTTTAGAGCATCCACACCGGTGGGTGCAAAATACAAAAATGTGCAAAAATTTGCACAATATAGCATAAAATAGACCTGCATCAGTGCTTGTAAAACTTTGCATATATGCAAAATTGCTACAGTAACTATATATATATGCACGATTACTGTAGCTTTGTATATGATTTTTTTTCTCTCTCCTCTCCCTTGCCTTGTCAGACTCTCTCTCACCCTCTCTTCAATATCAAGAAGAAGAAGAAGAAGACAACCTCAACATCCGCCCAACATCACAACCGACCACCATCCAAACACCACCAACATCCACCCACCATCACAACTAACGAACCACCACCACCACCACAGCCAACCCATTACAACATCAATTTAATCCAAACACAATCAACCCAAAATTAATGAAAAATCATCACAAACCCAATTTAAAATCAACTCAAACTAAAACACCAAAAAACTCATTTGGCAAAATACAAATCAACCCAAAACCCAAGCCACAGCTACCATGGAATGCTTGCCGCCGCAATGAGAGAGAAAGTGTGAGAGAGTGTGAGTGTATTGAGCCATGGAGGCTTGGTAGAGAGAAATTTTTTTTTTTTTTCGGATTTGAAGAGAGCACCGGTTTGATAGAGAGAGATGGGGGGAGAAAGACAAATAATTTTTTTTTAGAAATGAAAAAGAATAGCAAAAGAAAAACAAGAAGAAGATGCTAAAGAAGAAAAAACGTAGAGGAAGAAAGAAGGAGAAGAAGAAAGAAGAAGGAAGAAGAAGGAGAAAAAGTGAAAGAAAGAGAGAGTGTTCAAGTGGAGTGTGTGTGGGATAAAGTGGTGGGGCCGTGGGTAAGTGAAATAATAAATTAAAAAAAGGTGAGAAAGTAAGTGAAAGAAAGGGAGAGAGTGTTTAGGTGGAGTGTGTGTGGGGTAAAGTGGTGGGGTTGTGGGTAAGTGAAATAATAAATTAAAAAAATGTGAGAAAGTATTATTTAAATAAAAGATGGTGTACTATAAATAATCTGATACGGGTGTTTTTGCAAATTGGTTGTATAAAATAGAAAATGTAGGTTTGTATTGTAAAATAGAAGGAAAATTTTGCACATACTGATGCTAATGCACTTAGCCTCTTATTTACCATTTCTTGCATTCAAGCGCCTAATCCAAAGCTTTTTTCCTTCGTCTGTCTCATTCACTCGTCGCCCTAAGGAGGATCGTCGCTTTTACTCATTCGTCGCTCACTCACCTACAGCTACAACTACGTAAGTTCCTCTTCTTTCCTTGTTGCTTCATTGTTTCATTTTTGTTTTGATAAAAGGTCATTGGTCTTGTGTTTGGGAGATAAGTGTGTAGTATCTCAGTTTTCATTTGTCGCTTGTAGATGAAGGAATGTTAGGAAGTAGTGAAGCGACGAGTGAATGTTCATTGTCCATTCGTTTGGAATCGGGCGATGAAGAGGCCTACCCGTTGGGATATGAGTGTAGACACTTAATTTTGCATCCATAATTTAACCTTGGAAGATGACCAAAATAATCATTCTAAGTACCCAAAAATTATAATTGTATTTCATGCATTAAATCATTCATCACATAACATAAAAATGACCTTGAGATTCTAACGATCACAATGGTATGTCCAGTTACCAAATCGGACCGTTGGATTGAAAGATATCACGAGATCAAGTTTTCACGGTCTGCATGCATTTCATTTGGGTGGAACTGATCACATGTAATTAATTGAAATTAATTTTGATTGGTTAATAATTAAAATTAATTAAATTAATTTTATTTATTGATTAAGTATTTTCCTTAAAGTGGGATTTGTTGCACAGGATTAAAACAATTAAGCTGATATAATTGAAGACTGTAGATAATTAGGCTTTCGGGATAATTATATTCAAAATAATTCTTTTAAAAATTATAATTATCACTTTGGGATGAATTTTATCATGAAAATAACTCTAAAATTCGTCCAAATACAGTTTTAGACTTGGAAATCACTTCAAAAACGTGCTAGTCAAGTAGCAGATTTCAGATTCACGTTCCATGGCACTTTTGGCATAGTAAAACTCGAAATTCGAACTAGGCTATTTCTGGAAAAGTGGTAGAGAATTGAATTTCCCTTAAGCTACTAATGTTTCAGCTTAATCGGAATTTTGAACAAAGAGATATGATCAAAATACTGAAACGTGTTCAGATTTGAAAAATCAGCTTACTCATATCCAAATCTTTTTTTTTTTTTTTTTTTTTAAGATTTTCCCATAGGTTTTTTGCATATTTTTAAAGCTGATCTGACTTAATTTTTAAGCAATTCTAGCTTATTTTCTAAGCAACTAACCCCTCTATAAATAAAGGAGGCCTCCCAACATTCAGTACCTCTAACCTCTCTCTCTTCCCCTTACATTAAAGAAATTCCTAAAGCAGTGTGAACTCTAAAGTAATCCCTTCTCATAGAGTAAATTCATGCAATCCCTTCTCATAGAGTGAACTCATGCAAGTAAATTCCGAGTCCATAAGCCCTTTTCTTTCTATGTTTTCATAATTCACATGTTTGTTTGCATATATGTCCATGTCTTTCTTTCATGTTTAATATATTCAAATGTTCACATGATTCACGCATAGTAGATCTAATATGGTTTGTGAAGTTCTTCTTATGAATCTATTACTCTTTTCATCAAATCTTTTTTACAACCAAAAAAAAAAAAAAAAGGATCTGAATTTTCTTCTTAAAACCTCATATGTTTTCTTAATAAATAAAGATAGATTTGAATTTTTCATCAAATCTCAGATGTTTTCTCAATAAATAAATAAACAGATCTGGATTTTTCTATCAATTCTCACATTTTCTACAACAATAAAACCAGATCTGAATTCTCTGTCTATCAAACTTTATGTTTTTCTTAAGAATAAAAAACAAATCTAATAAATCACATGTTTTCTCAATAAATAAAAAACAAATCTAGATTTTTCTATCAAATCTCATGTTTTCTACAATAATAAAAAACAAATGTAATATTTTCTATTAAATCACATGTTTTTCTTAACAATAAAAAACAGATTTGGATTTTTCTATCAAATCTCATAATTTTTTTCAAAATAAAAATAGATCTAGAATTTTTCTATTAAATCACATGCTTTTCTTTCAAAATAAAAACAGATCTGGAATTTTTCTATTAAATCACATGCTTTTCTTTCATAATAAAAATTGATTAGGCTTTTTCTCTCAAATCTCATGTTTTTCTTTCATAATAAAAACTGATCTGAAATTTTCTATTAAATCTCATGTTTTTCTTTCATAATAAAAACATATTTGGAATTTTCTCTACAAGTCTCTATGTTCTAATAAAAAAACATATCTAGAATACTTTTTCTAAAAGGTTTCCTCTTGTTCTAAAGAGAATAGATTCATAAAGCTCACTTCATGACTTAATTTTAAATCTATCATTCAAACACATGTTGCATATCATCATTGCATGATAATGGGTACTTAAATGACCATTAGAGTCTAGAAGACCGGATTTTGTCCAGGCAAGATGGGTGCCTAACAGCTTTCCATCCTGTAACCTAGCCCCCGAACCATAGATCTTAGGTTCGTAGAGTAGTCTTTATTGTTGGTAGATTGTAACTAGGAAACAAGGCCATGTAATTCTTTTACTAGATTGTAACTAGGAAACAAAGTCATGTATAGTTTCTTTCTATCAATTGTAATTTTTCAAATAAATAAGAACTCGATGTTATTCATGTATTTTGTATTTTTTCTTATTTTTTTGTAATATATAAAAAATAAGAGGCGACTCCGCATAATCCCAAAAAGAAAGGTGTCGATGCCTATCTCTTTTTTGAGAGCCAGTTCGATTTCTCATAGTGGCGAATCCACTGGGGATGTAGAGGGCTAAGCTTCATATTAGACTTAGGATGATCAATTAAGTACCCTTTTTTGTTTGTATGATATTGTATGAAATATTGTTTGAAATGCCATGTTGTTTGTTTATAGCTTTCTTTTAACTGTAATTGTGCATGCCATGAAACAAAAAATTATGAATGAACCCATTTCAAAAATCTAGTAGTAGTAACCATAGATCACCAATCTTCATTAGATTCGGGTACCCAGTGGTGAACTCACCAACTCATAGCCCAAAGTCACTTGATCATTTCTTGTTGACTGTAAAGGACAAACCATGCCATCTAGATCTACGTTACAAGTTGGGAGGTGTAATGTCTTAGCTATGGGAAACAATAAAACAACAAGCCCACCCTACAAAAGTAATGGCCCATAGATCCTATCCTTAGGCCGGTCCATGTTAAAATTGCATTGCATTTTGTGTTTGTTTGTTTTAATTAT